>NC_139245.1:45725105-46365939 GCF_977018435.1 Lepisma saccharinum
ACAGAAATCCAATTATTGCACATGTGAATTCTTTTTCCATCCCTTTGAATGTAACCTCTCGCATACATCATACTTTAAGGCTAAGCGAGTGACAACGATCTGAAAGATGAATGATGAATAACTACACCACCCAATACAATCTAAAGGTTCTTTGTTCGATCCCAACGACGTAGTAACATTGCGTTACGGATTCATGGCCCGAATCCTGAAATGACTTCTGGTACTTGAAGAGTTCTGTACTCTAGCAAATTTACATCCTCGTCTGTGCGCGGTCCCTTTTCCATTTTCTCTTTCTCATAAAATTCGGAGGAAGAGAACGTCTTTTACTCGGCCACTTTAAAACGCATTACAATGTATATTTTGAAATGAATTATATTATCCGCTGGAAGTAAATTGCTCGTCCTCTGTAGGGATCCAGGGTGCCTTGTAATGGTTTAGGAGGGACGGTCTTCAACCATTCTCATCCATCAAGCGACGGAGTTAGATCCGGAGGTCGCAGGTGTCTGAGCCACTCCAGTTTTTTTTTCTTTGGTCGCGAAACTCAAGCAAATGTGGTGGCGCTGCGGAAACATTTGACAAGCGGAAGACAAATGGCAATGAGGACCTCAAAAGGAGACTCGTTGGCTGAAGCGCCAGCGTTGCCAAACGTTGCGTAATGACGATAAGTCCTGATTCGAACGCCACTTTACTTCAAAGAAAGTTCCCAGAGATCCGTTTCCCACTGATAACTATATGTCAAGTCCATGTGCAGCCTAGTACGAGCTCACCCTAAAACCTTTCCCACCAATAGCGTCCGTTTTAGGAACTGGCAGTACTTGTCACGTCCACGTGGGGTAAATGAGATATTCCCAATTCAGTTACCAGATCTTTCCTAACCTGAAGTGCCAGTTATCTTTGCTAGGTTGTGTTATTGGGTTGTGCATTTTTTTAAATATTTGTTTTACAATGTGGAGGCTTTGGGAGTGTAACGTCGTTGCAGTTCGTGTTGGAAGTCTGAACTCGAATCAGGACTTGAACTTTACTCTGTCTCTGGAATCTGTGGTGCAAAGCCTCTCATAACGGTACAGGAGGGGAGAAAGCGAGTGGGCGGATCATAGCTGTGCGCGCTGCTGCAAAGGGCTGGTAGCCGCAACCTCGTTTTCCTCTCGATGCACTCACTTCCCTTTTCACGCGTTCATTCGTTGACTTGTTTTCGTTCGCTTGTTCCAGCGATTGCCGAGACGTGTAGCTACACGGAACGGCAACTATTCTATGAGCGACGAGAGTTCAGAACTTTTAGTGATTTTTTGTAGGTGTATATTGATTGATTGATTTGCTTTATTTTTCAAATTCTTCTCTTTTTGTGCCACTTTTGGCTAATTTGCGAGGATGGGGATGAGTGAAATTGATGAATGAACAGACACAAACATCCATTCCCAGGCCGGGATTCGAACCCGGGACGTGCTAACCAGTCCGTCACGGCGGTCGGCTTGGAAGCCGTGGAGAGAGTGTGATGGACCTCGAACCAATCAAGGAATGAGTCTTAACAAGAGAACCAATTTTATTGTCCTGTATTGTACTGAACCCTTTCCCTACTCCAGCGATATAGTTTTTCGAATATTCCTCTTCTCTTGAGTAAAACCGTTACAGAGGGTAACGGTAAACCATTGGCTGTTTCACTCACGTGCGCTGCATGATGTCAAAGATTTTATCGAAAAGATTGATTGATTTGGCTTATTTGACTTCGCTTTTCTTCCACTTTTGACTGTGGAAACAAATTCCGAACGTTCATACACTGAACACTTTTACTTACTTAAGGAAGTATAGCAAAAACTTAATTCAAAGGGACTATAATAATTATATTCAAAGTGTAACAGAAAGTGCTGCTAAAAATCCTAAAACATTCTGGACGCTAATTAACTCACGCCGGCAACATGACCGTATTCCCCTTCAAGTCTCCTGGAACGGTAAGTCTGCTACAAAGGATGAGCGTTCATCACTTTTTAACTCGTACTTCCATAGTAACCTGCTACCACACTACCGGAAGTCAGGTCCATTATTCCTTACACACTCTTTCAAATCTCAACTAACTGCAATGAAGTTCAAGAATTATTAAAATCTGTTTCAAGTTCCAAAGCTACCACTCCTAATGATATTCCTGCGATATTTCTGAAACATTTAGCCCATATTTTATCCAAACCAATAAGCACAATCTTTAATAAATGCTTCTCCGAAGGTGTGTTTCCTTGTACATGGAAGCAAGCAAATATAGTCCCTATCCTCAAACACGGAAACAAAACTCATGTCACTTCCTATCGGCCGATTTCCTTACTTCCTGCACTTGCACTGCTAGCTGAAAAAATCATTTCTAATCGTATCCTTGCACATGTTTCTCCGTTTCTCTCTCCCACTCAACACGGTTTTCTCCCTCATGCTTCCTGTGATACAAACCTTGCTTGCTTGCTTACCAAAGCAGTTAACTGCCTGAATGCCAAGCAAGACATGGATGTCGTATACTTAGACTTTTCCAAAGCCTTTGACTCTATCTCTCACACGCAACTCATCCACAAATTATCGAATAGATTCAATATTCACGGAGCTCTTCTTAAACTACTTTCATCTTACTTGCACAATAGAAAGCAAAAGGTTATCGTATCTGGTTGCTCTTCGTCGTGGCTCCCTGTAGTTTCCGGTGTGCCCCAAGGAAGTTCTCTGGGACCCCTGTGTTTCTCTCTCTTCATGGATGACATTCACGAATATATTTCTTCCGAATGTTCAGTATTATTGTATGCTGATGACTGCAAATTATTCCGAAACATTACCTCACCTCAGGACACATGCTACATCCAAGACAATCTCAAACACATTGAACGCTGGTGTCAAGACTGGAATCTCAAATTAAATCCGGATAAATCTGTTGTCATGAGGTTTACCCTAAAATCCAATAACACAGTGCCATCCTACAAGTTATGCAACCAGGTTATTCCGTTCGTACGACAGCACAAGGATCTTGGTGTCATTTTTGATAGCAAACTGACTTTCAACCATCACATAGACTACATAACTTCGAAAGCGATGAAAACACTTGGACTAATTTACAGATTTACAGACATAACTCACGTTTCTGCCCTCAAAACCTACTTTACAATGTGTGTTGTTCCTATTCTTGAATATGGCTCCTGTATTTGGTCAATGGCATGTGAAAGCAATTTAAAGAAAACAAACAAAGTAGTAAGTTTCTTCGTCAGAATAGTCAAACACAGATGCCCAGCCCTTGCAAACTTCTCCAAACAAGAAATTCTATCCACTCTACAAATTCATGACCTTTCTCTTCGCCGTCAACTCTCAGATTTAACACTACTCTTCAGAATCATTAATGGACAACTTTTCACCAGCGAACTCTTGCCACTTCTTAATATCAGAATCCCACGTCCCAACAGTAAATGCAACAACTTCTTTTACATTAAATCTTCAAGGCTATCCTTAGAACAAAGATCACTTCTCTACAGGCTACAAACCATTTACAACTCATTAAAAGACGCTCCGGGCTTCCATTTATCAAAGCAGACTTACAGAACGGCGTGCATAAAGCAGCTGAAGTATAAATAATATTATTCTTGATCTAGTTGTTATTATTCTTGTTATATATGTATATGTGTGTGTATGTGTCCATCTTATTATTTTGATTATTTCTTTTCCGGTTGATATCCTGATGTAAAATGGATTTTTCTGTATTCAGGACTTTTCAAATAAATAAATAAATAAATAACCGCGGAGATGAGGATGATATATGATAATATGAAATGTATCGGGAAACAATCGCCAACAGACACGGACAGTACCCCCTTCCCAACACAAGCCCCAGAAAAGATTATGCTGGCTGTGAGCCCAGATGCGAAAGCTTTTGTCGGCTAAATGCAGTCCATGGAAGAGAACATGTAATTTGGGGTCTTCATGAAAGGCCACCCCTTACACCCCTAGTGAAAAGAAAACGCTGTTGCATAGACATTTGTGATGTTTTCGTAGAGTGGCGGGCCCAAGATTATCGAAAGGGGGTGTTATGCGTTCTCTTTTATATTTTCCAATATTTTTGAGCATTTAAATGAATTTTTGGGATGCTGAGCCAAAGGGAGGGTTATAGTGATAACATCCCCCTCCTGGGCACGCCATTGGTTTCGTAGCACCGTGCCGGACCCTGTGGCCTAGTGGTTAGCCCATCGCGCTGCGACGCGAAGGTCCCGGGTTCGAATCCCGCTCGGGCTTGGTGGTTTGTGAATGTCCATTCATCAATTTCATCACTCATCCCCATCTTCGAAAATTAGCCAAGAGGCACAAAACGCGAAGTAAAATGAACTAAATCAATCAATCAATCAATCGTAGCACCGTAAACCTATTTTCTACAATAAAATCTAGACGCCAGTGAAAGCAAACCACAATAAAATAGTATTTTGCTATTTAGCATAGCTTCTCTTCCACTTTTGGCTAATCGTGAGAATGAGAATGTAGGGAGACAAATTTATGGTAAATAAAAACTGAGGAGAGCGGTAAATAAAATGTTCGATCAGCGGTGGAAAAATCTAATCTTATCGCTGCTACAGCTAGCAAGTTCAATGAAACTGGAAGTTGAGTAGACATTCGGGGGAAGAAAAGAATGCAGCTTGACAGGGAGCGAAGTTTTCGAACTGAGATGTACATGGGAAATCCCAATTTGCAGCGTCTTCCTGATGTGATCGAAGATAAAACGTTCTTCAGCTGCAAGTGGTAGAAAACTTTAGGCAAACGTATCGTTACAAATCGACAGTTTGCGCGCACAACATCGATTGCCGGTTATTGCGTGTTTTCTACTTAATTTGATGATATTTCACGGTTATTTCGCGAAAAAGCGTTCATTTCGTGGAAAAGCACACATTTCGCATTACTTCGCGAATAAAACTCATGCATATTTGATCATTGGGGGTGTAGTTACGTCCAGAATGTTCAAAATTGCATCTTTTTTTTCGCATTTCGCGCATCACGAAAATTCAATGTCCCTAAGAATGAGTTATGCTAAGATGAAATTGACGAAGGGACATTCACAAAGAACGCCCATGCAGTCACATCAAAAGTTGACTGTATAACGGGGTCGGTTAGTATGCCATCTCACTGCAATACTCTAGAAGAAATTCTAATAAGGCTCAGAAGTTGATGACCTAAAATGTCTCCAAAATGGACTATATAAAGTTATTTAAAAATAACCTAAAATTCCAAAAAGTTATTTTTTCATAAATTACAAGGGAGCAGTTGAATAATTCCATAAAACCCATTCTTTGGTGGTTTCAAGCACCTCTTTATTTATTCGGGGTCACATAAAATACACGGTTTTTTCTGTGTGTCATTCACCTCCTATCAGAGTGGGCTTTGCACAGTAGTCGGTGTCTCGTGTACATCAGATTATAATTTTTTTATGTTGTGACTAATTTTACTTTAAAACCACAGATTAAAGCGATAATAGTGGCCAGTAAGGGATCTTCAAGGTAGGCTTCACTAAAATTAATTATTTAATCCACTGCCAAACATTTCAATTAAAATAATATTGTGCTTTTCCATTGACAATATTTTATATTAATGGCGCATTTGCTAAACAGACGATGTTAGGAAATTTAAATACGTCAGTCATGTTAGCAACTGCATGTAAAATTCACGAGGTAACAGCGAAGGAGCAAAAATAAACCTAAAAACTTATAAAAATGCAACAAAATGGCAAAAATACTGAAAATTGACCTAGAAGCCACAAAAAGCCGGAAAATGCAAAAATTAAACAGTAAAATGCAAAATAAAATCAGTTTCCTGGGTCTCATTAAAGGGAAACAAATAATCCAGTCAATGAAGGTTTCATGTCGGGAATAATTACGCAATAGCTGTTTTTTGGTCAATTGTTAAAACACTGCTATACCCTGTTTCAGCTAACTGTGGAGCAGGGCCGCGCATAGCGGCAGAGAAGGAGGAGAGAAATCGAGCCGCAGAGCAAAGCAGTATACGCTGCTGGAAATGCTGGTAACCCCAGTCGCTTCCCCCCTCCAGTACGCAATCCCGTTCTTCTTAATTTTCATTGGTGGAGCCATCTTGCGTCACTGCTTGCGCAGAAACTTGTTTTCGTTCGCCTACTCCACAGATAGATGGGACAGATGTTAGTTTGATGTTTGGAGGAGGGGCGGGAACTTTTTGGATGTTGCACTTCTAGTAGAGTTCTGGCAACTGACAAAAAGTTAGCTTTTACGGAATTATTCCCGACATTCGCCGTTTTTTGTCCTTTATTGACTAGGCTAGAACTGGTATCAGGTTTGGCATTGTCTTCAAAGCCCCAAAAAATGATGATTTTTCATCAACTTCAAGATCAATCATGGTGGTTTTTTTTTTCTAAAAGAGGGGAGTTTTTGAAAAACTACTTCGGTGGCGCATTGATACAGTTTCCGTAGCGGAGAGATTATCTGTGCCCGATACGAAGAACTGGATTCGAATCCTGGGTGTCTCCTGTGTATGATCCGTCTGTTTCGTCGCGGCTAGCCTAAAATGGTAGAGAAAGGACGCAAAATACGCCACCGCGTCTCGAAACAACTTTTTCGACCCACCTCTCGCGTTCAGGGCCGCCCCACTGGGGAACGGAGCTTTTATCAGAAGGACGCTAACAGAAACTAGGCCACCTACCGAGGGAAAGACTCGCCTAGAGACTCGTTATCTCGGAGGAGATTTCCCTTCTCGCCAACAGAGTGCGGTGGGGTGTGAATGCGATCAATTAGTCGCCTTCTTTGTGCAAATTGCCAGTGTTCCGGCCAGGGATGAGGAAAGTGAAGAGTTATAAGAAACAGTGAGAGGAGGAAACGCATTCTGCGGCGAAGTCAGAAGCTTTTAGCGGTTCCAGCTCTTTCCTCTCTCTTCAAATAAGGAAGAGCGACGTGCTGCATAGAAATGTGGAAGTTTACCGAACGCTGGCGACCAAGATCGCACGTTTTTATAAATCCAGTAAATGCCCCTTTTCAAATAAAAAAAATCGCACCTTATAAAGTTCCATTAAGAAAGAGAAAGAGAAGAGTTCCGTAATAGTTCATCGTTGGCGTACGTGGTGGGTGGATAGAGTTCCTTTTATTTTAAAGCGTGTGCGTGTACAGAATGTAGTGGCCTCTTTCCTTTCTCTCTCTCCCTCTTCCTCTTCTTTCTCTTCCTCTTCTTTCCTTCCCCTTCTTCCTCTTCCTCTTCTCCCTCTATCTGTACCACTTTCTATTTTCGTAACTACAATTCGTTTCTCAAGCATTGGTGGTTCATTATCAGAGTAGGTGTACCAGATCATAGGCACGAAGCAGAACACACTGTGCCAAAATGTAAGGTACGGACATTTATTCGCAGTAAAATAATATATGCGGGTTTTATTTGGAAATCAATTTTTTGTTACGTTTGCTGACAACAAAATTCCCGATTTTATTTCTGTGGAACCATGATTTTTTTCAAAATGTCAGTGTTGGTCAAGACTGCACTGAACTATTTAACGCTCTCTCTCTCTCTCTCTCTCTCTCTCTCTCTCTCTCTCTCTCTCTCTCTCTCTCTCTCTCTCTCTCTCTCTCTTATCTTCCTCCATAAGTTATGACTCATAATTAGGGAACTGATTTTAAGGTGCAGCACATTTCCAAAAATATTGCTGTTTTCAAATAGATCGTTCGAGATATGTATTTTAGGACATGAAATCAAGTAAAATGAACACACTTTTTTTTGCATCTTTTCGTGAGATTAGCACCTTTTTACCTCCCCCCCCCCCCTTTGTTGCTTCAGCACCTCTTCCCTTCCTTTTCTTTAATGTTTTGTTAAAAAATTGGACAGAAAAATAATTGATTTTCACCATTCTTGAGATGCTACATTAAATCTATAGTCTCATTTTGTAGAGCTGAATAAGAGCTATAAGATGGTGTAATATAGTCATTGCAATCCCAATAATTTCCAAGATAATGTAGCAAAACCTGCGAGAGGAAACACAAACTTCAACAAAACCTATTCGCCAGAGCCACAGTTCTCTATGCGGTCCGCGCGCATTATATACAGAATGAGCAGAAAAAGTGGGCATTGAATAAAGTTATTTTATCAGCCTTTTTAAAACATTTTTAGAACATTTTTTCCCCTTTCCCGACCGTAATTTTGTACCTTAAAATCCTTTCTCTGATAGCGTCATACTTCCAACGTAATATGCAAAGTAGACGGACATCCCATGCAGTATCCAGTGTCTCATTTGTATTTCCTAGATGCTACAATGCCTCAGTGACGTTACATTACAACTATTTACAACAGTTAGGCAAAGATTGGCGTCACCAAAGGCGGTTGAAATGTGGCCTGGACCAAGAAGTCGAGGTCTTTAAAGTCTGATCCGAACCGCTATGTAATGTGTCTCAACCGGGGTTTCGAACGCCTGATTACAAGTAAACGACATTACCATTACGCCATCGGGAGGTCCTAGCTCACTTTTCATATTGAGTATGGATACGTCTTTTTGAGTATCTTCGAGGAGAAAGCTGTTTTTCCGTTTTAGCTATTCCGTGCTCCCTGGAGTGAGGAAGGTGATTCATTCGTTGACCTGCGCGAAATGTCCAGCCCGTTGCTTTATCCATGACACTGAGCAAAAAGTGCGAGTGGCGCCTCTCAGCGGTGTATTGCAGAACTTCCTGCAGACAGTATTTTATAGCGCTGAAAGTTTGCTGGCCGAGTTCCATATCTGCTTGTGAAACTGTTAAGAGTGTGCGTCAAATCTCCTGCATATGGCCTCGAACGGCTGAAATCACCAGCGAATCACAGACGTGCGGCGTTGCCTACTTCCGTGCTCTCCGTGACAAGGCGTTTCGCTCAAACACGCTGTCTCTTTTCCGTGTGAGACATGGCACCGCTGCAGTGCGCTGCTATTGGCTATCGCCATATGCAGGAGATTTGACGCGCACACTAGCAGTACAGCGCCTTGAATAACGCAGTGTGGAAAAAGGCCCAATAAACTGGTTCCCCGAGACGATGACAAGTAGATGGCAGTGCGATCGACCCAGGTGCTAATTTTGTTATGAAAGTAATGCGGCTTAGTTAGTTTTTGGAATATATTGTTTAGATTTGTTTCTCTAGAAAGGCGGTAAGTGAATTGATGGAAACAGTTATATTTGTGGAGTGATTAGCAGTCACGAAATGGCATTAATTTGGAAAGAAAAGTAAAATAAAATGAATAAATAAATAGCATGCGTAACACAAGAAGAAACATCGCAATGTGATTCCGGACGTCAGGTCTTGGACTGTGTATTACAGTTTATTTTTCTATGTTATTAGAATATAAATAGTATCCTGAGAGATATTTCATACCGAGGCGACAAACCAAAAATGTCGCTTGAAAGCGAGCAGTCGGAAATCAATGCAGCCTTTCGAACCGTAGGGACAAAAGCTCTGACTGCACAGTTTCCTCAAGGAGATTTTACACCAAAGCGGCACGCGACAAACGATACGAGGATTTCACACCAAAGCGACACGGGTCATTCGGTCCAAGGCAACTTTCATACCGAAGTGACACATGTTGCTTGGAAACGAGCAAAGAGCAACATTTCACATCGTAGCGGCATGACGGGAAGCACAGGCCAGCTTTCGGTTGGTGAAATCCTCAAGCGATAAGTGTCGCGTGCCGCTTGTCGCTTTGGTGCGCAATCTCACTAAAGCAAGACACTCATTGCATCGCGTATGCGCGAACAACAAACCACGGCAACATGTTGCAAGCTATTGAGGAAATGGCCCAGTTTGAGCGACGCACAAGCGACAAAGCGACACGTGTGGCTTATTGTGTCGCCTATCTGTTGTTCGCACAATTAGCAGCGAACGCTTGCTAATAGACTGAAGGCACCATGTCGCTTGTCACTTAGTTGGGAACTCCCCCTGTAGCCCGTCGCTTCGGTCTGAGCACCCTTCCTTTAAGGAGCTTTCCGACCGAAGTAACAAGTAGCACGCGAATACGCCATATGAACGTGTCGTTTGCTGTTTGGACCCTCATGTGCAATGAATGCTATTTTACAGTCTGGAAGTGTCTGTGTCACTAGTTTGACAGTGTGAACATCCCGTGTCGCTTGTGTCATTGATTTGAAAGTTGCCTTACACTCATGTCGATGACACTAAGAAAGTTTTGTTTTTTTCCCCTTGTCCTTTCATGCAATCATCATTATCATCATCGCCGCGATTAGTTTAAAGCGGAAGGAAAGAGACAGTAAATATCAAAAATACAAATGCTTCAGTGTGTTTCTTTAAAAGAAATGATGATGATGATAATAATAATGAACCTAATTCATACACAAAAATTTAGTTGCCAAGAACATTCCACGCGTATTTTCTCCCGTATTTTTAACGAAAGTATGACGATAACAGGACGTGGTCGACTGTCTAGAATGTTCGTTAATATCTTCGCGACCACTGTACCAAATATCATAGCAATTATCACATTCATAGAAATGCTTCACGTAAAAGAATCAGACGTTGCAGCGAAAACTCCATTTACTTCCATTATAAGCAGTCGAACACCAAGCACCGGGGTCAACACCAGCGCCTCTAGCGGATCATTTTCGAGTGGAACCAGCCAGGGAGCGCAGAACCATGCCGTTTTCCACACTACGTTATTCTAGGCGCTGTACTAGCAGTATCTCTGCTACTTCAGCTGCTGTTCAAATGACAGCAGGAGTCCGAAAAATTCTGGATAGTACTTCGAACAGTAGTCATCTAAAGAAAAAGATTAGAAATAATAATGAGGTTAACATCTCTGTGGTATCCAAGTGAACGAAGCAATAGGTTCCCTATGGCTATAAATACCGACGGGGATGTTGAAGAAACTGCTTACCATCTCATCTGTACCCAAATAGAAGTTTTAAACACAAACCTTTTGATAATTTCAACATCCAACACGCTCCGAAATAACTCAATGTCCAACCGAGCCTCACGGTCCCAATCCTGAGAAACAAAATATTTGTTACAGAACTCCATATATGTATGATCAGGTGGAGACTGTGAGAAAGAAACTGAGAAACTCTCTCTTAAATTATTTCTCCTCGGGGACTCTCAACCGATTGCAGTCATTATGTACCTGAGAGCTGCAACAAAAAGTGGACATTTAAAAATACATGAAGCGCAGAGAGCTCGTGAGAAAGTTGGGCGGAAAGTTTTGCTGAAAACGAAGTTTGTTGTTCGCGTCCGGCTGAAAAATGTACGTGGGAGCCTGGGAGAATGAAAATGTCAGACGTCGCCCCAGTTTGTCAATTTCTTTCGGGCCGCCTTCGTAATGCTCTGCAAGTAAATATTCCCCAAGTTGACCAACGGCGACTCTCTAGTTTGAACATCTTTTGTGGAAAGTGTAACGATGAATAATACAGTCACGTACCGGTGGATTTGTATCTTCCAAGTTAGAATCATGACACTCACAGTACTATTAGACGCGGGAAATATTGAGAAGTTTGAGTTTTGCTTTTAAGTCCACTTTATTTCTTATTGATTCGGTTTATTTTACTTCGCTTTACTGCCACTTTGGGCTTATCGCTGTAGCTCAGTAGGTAGAGCATCTGGCTATCATGCGGAAGACCCGGAGCAGGTGACCTGGATCAGAAATTTTTCCATTCATTTCCCTGTTTCTGTGCGGCTCTGATGCCCACCCAGCCACGCATAAAAGGTGTGGGCAACCCTGAGGGGTAAAGGCGGCCGGGCGTGATGTTGATCACATCATCCCATCTATGGCCAAGATCAAGAATATGTGGAGCTCTATGCCTGCTCATCACCCCTACACTCGGAGAACTAAATGCATCATATCGATTGATGCACCAGAATGCATCGATTGATGCACCAGAATGCATCGATTGATGGACTAAAGTGTGTTCTTCAAAGAATCTGATTCACATTTGATGCATTTGGGTGCATTTTTGTATGTCGTGGAAGAAACACCAAAATGCAGCATTTGATTCAAGTGAGGATTCCTTTCAGTCGAGATGCACTTCAATGCATCAGTTGATGCGTTTTGATGCACCTTGATGCGTTTTGATGAACCAGTATGCATCTTGTTTGATGATGCAGGAAGGTACATCAAGGAACATCAACTGATTCCTTCGACTGAAAGGAATCCTCACTTGAATCAAATGCTACATTTTGGTGTTTCTTCCACGACATACAAAAATGCACCCAGATGCATCAATCGATGCATTCTGGTGCATCAATCGATATGATGCATTTAGTTTTCTGTGTGCATATCTCTTCATGGCATGTGTGTACACGCACAGGACTACATTTACCTTTTTTACCTTGAGTTAATCGCGAGGATGAAGATGAGTGATGAAATTGATGAAGGGACACTCACAAAGAACGCCCAAGCCAGGATTCGAACCCTAGATCCATGCCGTTTATTCTTGGTTCATGTTTTAATTTCTTTGATACAAGGCACATCGCGGTTTGGCTCTATTCGACTTCACTGTGTAGCACGGAAGTTGACATGTAGTGCCACGGTATACTGAAGAGAAAAAGTTGAATGGGGCAAAGATAAAATAACATATTGGGATAGAAGTGGACATGTCTCACCCCTCATCGCAACATATAGTCTGGTATATGCAACACGATAAATTATGTGATGTGAATTACCCGACTGCTCAAGTTCGACGTTCAGGCTGGGTCGCGTGGTTAGCATCATTTATCCTCATCGTCGCTACAACTCATGAGGTACAAAAAAATGTACGTTAAACGATCAAAGTTGCTAACTTTTTCCTCATTGCTTTATATCTGCAATTCAATCCACTTCTGTTCGTGGGTGTACAAGTAATATTCGTCTAATGAAGTTTCAATCTTTCTGAACCGAGTAGAGGAAAAGCAATGTAAAAAAGGAAATATATATGTGTGTACTTCTGACGGGCTGATACCATGAGAACTTTCCTCCTCTACCAGGTGGCGCAACGTACGTGCTATATGGTTGTCCGGTCATAAGTAATGAGTTTCCAATTCGATTTTCGATGGACATTTTGGTTGAACGTTCGCATCGAATCTGAAACTCTGGGATTGATTTTATTCCAGTCACAGTAACCTTCAGGTTTCGAAGTCTTCTCTCTTTCTCTGTCATACGTAGTTGTATTGTTATGTGTGCCTGTGCATGTATGTGTGTGTGTATGTGTGAAGTCAGACGGTAGAGAGTTAGATGGTACATCGGAACCCCTACAATCTCCCCCGATAGTCCCGTGAGAATGTGTGGAGAGAAGCAAGGGATGTTCAGTCGAAAGACAACTCACCTCTCGGTCAGGCAGTCTGAAAAGTCTGTCGGGGATGAATTCGCAGATTCGACCAGCTTCCTCGACAGACTGGCGATGATCGTTCCGGCGAGGCGTAGGGCTAATTTTTTGTGTTGTTTATACTTTTGTTCCTTTCATTGTTTATGTTTCAAGTGTAAAATGGCCACTTGTGCCGTATCCGAAATTTTCTCAATAAATAAATACAATGAAACTGAAGTCTGTTTATTTTCTGTGTGTTTCAGGCGGAGCGATCGAGAAGCTGTGCGAGGCGGCGCTAGAGGAGTCGCTCACTGACAGGGGAGCGGTTGTGAGAGCGGCGCGATGCTTGCTGTCTTCCGTCACAAGGGTCCTCCTGCTGGCCGACATCGTCGTGGTCAAGCAGCTGCTTCTCGCCAAGGACAAGGTAAGAGCCAGCATCCAACTGAAACACCGTTTCTAGTCCTCCGTTCCTTGTACCCGTATGCAGTTCGTAGTAAGAAATAGTTGTGCAAAACCCCACATCCCAATTTCGGTTGATTGGTCAACATTTTGAGAAAAAGGTTCGGATGTTTTCAAATGAATAGGTGTTTCTGGAAGTATTTTGAAAGCTGATCACGGAAATGACATCCATTTTTTCGGACCACGACAAGATTTTTCACAATCAAAACTCTCGTATTCATCATTACAGCACGTTTATTACAGAATGCAACAAAATAAATGTATACAAGGAGAATTTCGGTTGTTTCCAAACCAATGGGAGATTCTGGAATTATTTTGAATGCTCATCACGGAAATGGCATCCATTTTTCCCCATCACGTCAGGATTTTTCACAATCAATATTCTCATATTCGCCATTCCATTACACCTATTATACATAACGCAACAAGAGAACTTTATACAAGAAGAATTTCGGTTGTTTACAAACCAAAAGCTGATTCTGGAAGTATTTTGAATTCTGATCGCGGAACTGACATCAACTTCTTCCCATCCCTCTAGTCAGGATTTTTCTCCACGTCACTAAGTTCAATCAACCCATCATATAATGACATTGAGCATTGGACATTTTGTGAAGGAACTTTTCCTGAGGGATTTCGAAAATAAAACTACGTAATCAAAGTCCATACAATTTTCATGCCAATTTGTCGTGTGAAGGTAGAAGATGGGATTAAATGCTTAGTATTCTGTATGCATTTACAGTTCAAAATTGGAGGATTTGTATTGTAGAAAATCAATATTTTACCACCATTTAAACAGAGCCATCCATCTGTTGAGGAGATAATGGACCTATACATTTTGTTGTGAAATTTAGTTAGTTAATATATTGCTGTTTTCTAAAGAAAACTAGACGTGATGAGTAAAAATGGATTTCAGTTTTGGAATCCCCATGCTGAAATTATTCAGACAACAATCATCTGCGAGGCATCGAAACCCATGTCGACCAGTGGGCTGAACCGATTCCACTTTGAACCGATGCCGATACCAATGCCGACAGTTGAAAATTGTAATAATTAAAAGTTGTTCAAAATATAGATTAATATTAGTGTTTAAGTATTAGACTCTAATTTTGTGCATCAATTTAGAAATATTTTTGCTTTAAATATTTGGGAATTACATCATTACCTTAATTACATGTTACGTTAACACAATAGTTGTTTTTGTTTCTTTGACTTAAAACTGGTGCTAAAAATAAAAACTTCGAATTTTGCATAATTTCCAGGATAATAAACTCCGAGAAAGAGTCACGTGACATTTTTATAGAGCCTGTAAAGGACCAAAATACTGGAAAAGTATCGGCAGGTATCGGTAAATAAATTCCAAACCGATACTTCCCGATACCGATACCACCGGTATCGCCCGGTACCGATACATCGGCTCAGCCCTAATTATAATTAATTGTAATTAATCGACGGAAGCTTGTAAATAATCATACCCATTATCTACGCCATAACCTTTGGCACTCACGAAAACGGAATACCTCCACCAGGAATATAAATTATTGCGTGTGCCACATGAAAATTAGTCCAACTCGCTGCCGCCCTAGGACTGATCGTTAATTAAACGTTGCTTTGTTAGATGCCCCGCGCTTGCTCTGAACTGTTGCCGCGTAAAAAAACAACCTCAAACTCGTTCGATTTAAATAAGCACGCTCCATTTATCCCGAAATTGATTGTGTTTCACGAGTGTTGATTAGATTGCATAATTATTGTTCAATAATTGAAGCGACGGTCAACGGAACAAATAATAGAGCGTGAGTATGAATGAACGATTCGAAAAAAATATCAACAAGATGTCTCTGTGGACCACTGAAATCAGTCTGGTTCACACGCTGAAAATGTAATAGGGAAATTCCGTGTCAAAATGAAAATTATGGTACCACATGTGCTGACCAAGGCAGTATTTTTTTATTTTTTTTTACTTTGGTCTCAAGCCTGAGGAAGACCTTGATAGAGGGTTGAAAGTAACATTGTTAAGTGTGGTGTTTTTTTTTTTTTTACCGAAATGTAGACTGCCTTGGTCAGCATATGTAGTGTTTTTTTTTTCTGTGACGGAAACATGGCTTAATGCTGTTAAAATTAGTGTATAGGTAATGACTCGTGCTATTTAGGTCACTCGTAATCGAAAATGTAGAGAACCGACTGAGTTCAAACACTTAAGTGCACTTGTGTCAAGAGTTAGATCGCAGTCTTATGTAAGGCCTCTAATACTATACAAATACAGGGTGTTTAAAAAAGAATCATCCAATTTGAAAGGGCTATGTTTAGGAAACCAATGAACGCAGAATCTCGCAGTAAGTTTTAAAATACATGTTGGAGCATCAGGTTTTACTTATAGTAGGTTTTCTTTGTTGCAGGTACATTCCTTTCTGGTGCAGCTCACTCTTTAGCCCTCATCAAGAAGGCAACCCAACAACAGAAAGCTTTCTGCGTTTTCCACCTCAACAAATGTGAGTCCGTTACAGCTGTGCAGCATGAGTTTCGTCGTAAATATGGCGCTACACCACCTACTGCTCACAGTATTCGACGTTGCACAGTTGTAACGAACTCACATTTCTTGAAGCAGAGCATGCAGAATGATTCCTGTTGCTGGTTAGCCTTCTTGATGCGGACTAAAGAGTGAGCTGCACCAGTAAAGCACTTACCTGCAACAAATCAAAACCTACTG
Source organism: Lepisma saccharinum (assembly GCF_977018435.1). Classification (NCBI taxonomy): domain Eukaryota; kingdom Metazoa; phylum Arthropoda; class Insecta; order Zygentoma; family Lepismatidae; genus Lepisma; species Lepisma saccharinum. The sequence goes on from NC_139245.1 coordinate 45,741,507, forward strand.
TAAGTAAAACTTGATGTTCCAACATGTATTTTACAGCTTACTGCAAGGTTCTATGTTCATTGGTTTCCTAAATATAGCCTTTTCAAATCGAATGATTCTTTTTGAAACACCCTGTATGTATTAAAAATATTATTGACTATTTCTTAATAATAAACTGGGAAAATACTATCAGTTCCACAATGGCTAGATATGTTGCAAACGTATGATATGACGGCATTGCTTTTAAACAGAAAAGCAATATTTACTACTTGAGAATTTTACATTTGCAAACACCCTGTAAATCATTGCTTTCTAAATCTGAATATTATAAAATTCCGATAATAACCTCGTAAATTCCCACCCTGGTATATATATGAAATTCTCATGTCTCTATTTTGATAATGATTTGCAGTAACGTTTAATCTTTTGACGACCTCAGGTATAGAAGCTACTTTTTTGTTTATTTCAAACCGGAAATGTTGAGTTGGGTTGTAAGGGAGGAGGAGAACAACATAATGTAGGATAGTTGTCATATTTATAATATAAATGGCATGAGTGAAATTGGATTGTTTGAGCAAAAATCCATTTAATTACGAAAGTTTTTTTCTTTGTGTGTGTGTATAGGTGACGAATTCGGTGTTGCTTGCTTGGGACACGGGTATTTCTAAGGATATGCTCGCATTTGTGATGTAGTTTAACAATATTTGAGTTCGAAACCCGGTGGAGGCACATTGCACAGTGGTTGGGATCCCACTTTAAACTGTAGGTCCAGTCCCGATGAGCCTATATGCACATAGCATGGACTTAGAATATCAAATCAATTAATCAATTTTAACAATATTTTGTAATATCAGTATGTGCACTAGTAACCTTCCAGAACACTATTACGATCAGATCATACGTTCTCTCTCTTTCTCTCTCTCTCACTCTCTCTCTCTCTCTCTCACACACACACACACATAAGGGGAGAGAGAGAGAGAGAGAGAGAGACGCTACTTGTTGCAAATCAGGAATGAATAACTTCAACACTTGTCAAAACAGCACAAACTCATGGATCAACATCATCCATGAGATAAACTGTTTCATGAGACAGGCTCGTGAATAATTACGAGGGCCATCCCGAAAGTAGTAGCTACCCGTTTTTGAATTTAAAAAAGAAAATCTGACAAATATTTTTTTTAAAAAAACTTTGTAATTCTTAACAACAATCTTTAAACTACTTCACTACATAGTCAACATGTATATTTAAGCATTTCTCATAACGTGTGACGAGTTTTTGTAACTCAGCTTCATATTCCTTTGCCGCCAGTCCATTGAGAAAAATAGTCACCTCTTCTTTCAGTTCCTCATCACTAGGGAGCGGAAGTTGATGACCTAAAAAATAAAGTTATATGACCTATAGAATGTCCTAAAAAATGAGAAAAAATGCAAAAATCACCATTACATTTGTGAGTTAAAAGTTGAAATGAAAGGGAAATTAAACAAATTGCAATCTTTCTTTCAAAAAAGAAAGGCACCAAATGATATCACATGCACATTCAATTAAAATATGCAACGAGGATTTCGAATGGAAACAACCGAATAATTTTAAAAGAATTTAATGAAAAAGTCGTATACACTGAATCAGGAATATTACCAAAATGAAAGAAGTGACAAAATATGACGATACAATACACAGAATATTGCGAAAAATGACTGAAAATGCCGAAAATCGGGGAAAATGACCTAAAACCTAAAAATTGGAAAGAAAATGCAAAAAAAATGCACTTTAAAATTACCTTTTTCGGGTTCTAGACGAATTGTAATATTGTGTGTATCTAATGGGCATCGTATCCGAGATGTCAGAAAAAAGATGCCGTCATCAACTTCCTCTCCCTACTCATCACTGTGATATGCCTTTCCTCCCCAAAAGTCCTTTAGTATTGTGAAACCATGAAAATCTGAATCAATTTCATGAAGAATTGTTCGTGAAACATCAGGAACTGTTCACTGATTTCATCCACTGTGACGCGCCGATCATTCTTGATGAATTCGTCAACTGCACTCAGGAGTTTGTCCGTAATGACATGAGCCAGGAACGTTCGTCATCATGGACGTTCTCCCTCTCCGAGTTAAAGTTTCGACACCAGCGCCGAACGGACGACTTATCAATAACATTGTCTCGTTTGACCTTGAGCGCTAGCGCGAACGGGTACTACTTTCCGGATGGCCCTCGTAGTATGAAGCAAAATACGGCAATAGCTTTGGAGATGCGTTCTATCATATTGATAAGTTATCACAAAAACAGCGACACGAGAGCTGGTACAAAAACACCCACCTTCCTCCTAATATTTCAAGTATATGAAACTTAATTTTTCTTTTCACGCTTATTGTCTTGACAAAAATTTTCACAACCAACTGACCACCCACCCCCTAGCCAGGGGTAGGTTGTGCTACCCCTGGGTATATGGAAGTTTAAAGTTTAAGTCTACTAATGCACAGATAGGCTAATTGGGAGTAGACCGACAGATTGGAATGAGGTGCGAACCAACACGTGCCTCCATCGGGTAACGTACCCGTGACTCCGTTATTACAAGGCGAAGACATTTCCAATACTCTACCGGGGAAGTCCCATGGGTATATGGAGTGTTCACCACTTCGTACAACCATTTGCTGCTGGGTGTATAGCAGTCACGAAAGTCAAGAAATGTAAATAAGTCACGATATTATACTTATGGTCAAATATTGTTACTATCACAATGACTGATTGATTGATTCAGTTTTTTTTTACTTCACTTTTCTGCTCCTTTGGCTAATCGCAAAGATGAGGATCAATGTTGGCAATATACTCGTAAGTTGGATGAAGGGACACCCTACACGAGCCCCACATAAGATTACATTGGCTGTGAGTCCAGACGCCAGAGCCTCGCTAGTCTGCCAAATGCAGTCCAGGATGCTTTAATAGTTGAACCTAGTCTCTTTTGTTAAATACAGCTTCAGCTTTCATCTTAACTGGCCTTTGGTAGTGGTTTTTCATTAAATATATATATTTATTTTCTTAATTGCTAATTTCTAACTTGACCTAAGTAGGGATCGTATAAGTAAAGGTTAAGAGAAACAAGAAAGAGTCGTGAAAAATTCAAGAATTTTGATAGACCACTGTTCGGAAAGTTACTTTTGAAAAGATAACTGTTACAGTTAGTTACTCACTTAAAAAGGTAACTGTTACAGTTACTCATTTTAAATAGTACAGTTGCTTTCTGCTCAATATTTTCTTGCAAACGAATTCCACAAATCGGGAGATTTGTTGCGCAAAACAAAGTGACAGAGAGAAATCAATTTGTTGTACAATTTCAAGTGCTTATGAATCAGAAAATGATAATTGGGCGTTATCAATGAAGGTCAAAATGGCATTTTAAACTTACCACTTCAGTTCTCTCAGAGACGATTACATAAACAAGCGACAATGATGGCTAGGGTCGTCTTGATTCTTTGATTTTGCCACATGTGTATTGCAATACACTGTTGTGTCAATAACAATGGTGTTTAATATTATTATTGCATCCAAAGTAAAGATCTGTCACGTCTGTCATTTAAGGAAATTCGATTCTCATTTTCATCTTAAACGAATATTACTTATTAGAAATTTCCAGACAAGCTGAATAATCGTAAATAAGCAAATTCTAACCCGAAAGATTTTCACTTCAATTTTTAAATTATCAGGAATTAAGATATATTAAATTACGTAGAAACAATTACATCTGTTTTTCATTTGTATGTGAACTTGCTAGCTCTCGTCGTCCTTCTGTTTCATTCATACTACCAGTACCGTAGAGTTCTTTCGTAAAAAGCACTGAAATATTGCAGGATGTCCCTTTTCATTTTAATCCGGAATTCTAGCAAGGAATAAAAACTATCGGATGCAGCTCGCACAAGGGGAAAAAATTTAATCGGCCAATGAGGAACAAACTACAGAAACAAGAAACACTTCACAGCACACAACTGACAGTGGCAAACTGACAGCACTAGGAAAGAATTCCCCTGCTTCTGGGAAATCCACCCCTCTCCGGAGGTATGCATGTCGCTTTGGAGTGAGAACATCCAAACAAAAGATGAAACATGCGAAATGCCTGGCACCCGGAGCCTACCTACTGGCCACCGACAGGAGACAAATTTAGTCCAACTTTCTATTTTCCCTCTTCATTTGTTGTTTGCAAGAATTATGTAACAAAGGATCGCTGAAGATACAGAGTTCCAGCTCACTTAAGTCCTAAATCGCCAATAATTTACGACACTTGAATAGCAATTTAAATGTCGTAAAGTAACTGTTGAAATGTTACTTCTATTGGGGAAATAGTAACTCTGTTACAGTTACTTACTTTTAAAAGTAACTAGTTAGAGTTACATTTCCTCAAAAAAGTAACTGTTACAGTCCAGCCAAGGAAGACAAAACTAACTGGAAGGCGTATTCCAAACGCGAGAGGGAAAGCAGGTAGAACCATCAGTCAAACTACACTGTGATATTTCCTTTATATAGATTTGCTTACTCTTATTTTCATTCTGAACCCTTCCATAATTTGTAAACATATTATCTATACTTACTTCATTGATTTTTCTACAGCAAACGATTTGATGGCTCACACCGCGTTTGCAGTTTCTAGCCAAAGTTGCTATTGTTAATATCTATGTTCCAAACTGTTGTTGAATATCATTCACATTCTTCGAAACACTCTCTTCCTGTTCCTATGGTATAACAGTTTTGTGAGGTTATTAATTTAAATTCTAGTGTGAATCATCGTGGTTGTTTAAATAGTAAATCTACGTTTCCTAGCGAAACTGTAAAGAATCCAAATAAGGATATTCAGAGGTTCAGATATTAGTGTAGATAAGGATATCGGAAATGGTACCTGTGCATTTTGTAAGTTTTTATATAGAGCGTCTCGGTATTGTTGTCTTAAGGGACATTCAAAAAATAAATGATGAAGTGTTTGATTAGCATCTCCGCATTGGCAGGAAGTTGATGGCACAATCTTTAAACGAGCCAAATGTTGATTTACCAATACATGACCTGTTCGCATTCTTAATATAAAAACAGTCGCTGCCCGAGGTAGATTCATGTTTTGGTACCAAGGTCTATGGTTTCTGACTTGAGTATGCCACTTATAGGATGTGGTATTTTGTAGCTCTATTTTGCACCACTCCTCCCACTGTTTTTGTAACTTATATTTTACAGAACCCCTACCTTCCAAAATGCCATTACTGCCACAGACTTCCAGATACCAGACCGGAAACGTACGCCCTTTTTATATGGGTCAACTTTAAGCCAAAAATTTCGTAGAGAGGGTGATACTATCATGGCGGCGAGCAAACTTGTAACAACTATTTTGAAGATTGTGAGTCATTGCACCACGCAAGATTGTAATTTTTAAGTTTACTAAGAAGTATATAACTCTACATATTACACTCCTCAAGTGAGTACAAATAATTTCTTCACAAAAATGAAAAATTAAGAAGCTCTAATGTGCATCTCCGCCATTTTTCTATCCCCAGGACTATGCACAGCTACAAACAAAAGCTCATCGTTTTCAGTCTGTAATTAGAGATCTGCGATTTCTGCCGTCACCCCTATTTTGACATTGAACACGTCCAGTTGGCGCATGCGCACTTCTGTCCATGGTTTCGGCTAAGGCAGCCGGACTGTACTTGCAACTAGTTACTTCCAAACACTGTGATAGACACCCTGTACTGTCCTCTCCCCCTTCTTTCCAAACTTCTAGTTTTATCTTTTAGCAAGTTCCTAGTGACCACCTTTATCTCCCAATGCAGTTTCTCCAATTTCGCAGCCTCCCAACACAGCACAAACGAAACTTCCGTTTTAAGTGACATAAGGGCGACGTGGAAATATGTCTGGCTCAAGATGTTGTCCTAATTGTGCTTCGGAATGCACGGGACAAGATGGAAGAGCTGCCGTGCGCTGCTTCAGAAGACCGGAGCACTCATATTGAAACTAGGCGAGGCCCTCGCAAAGCCTGTAATCCCTTCCAGCCGATATCGTCTTCGGCCTGCTGGAATTTAATCTTCAAGAGCAATTTTTTTTCCAGGCCCCGTCTTCATTTTTTGGCTCTTTTCTTTCCAACTTCTTCCCCATTTCAAGGCTTGTGGTGTTCTCTTTCTCGTAATTCCCTCATTTATCCCGTTCTACTTTTACAGATCCCCATCTCTGACGTTGTTTGTCGCTAATGGCATTGTTGCCAACTGCATAAATATTTCCCCAAGTTCAGTTTTTCTCCTGTAAATTCAGTTCTCTTCCCTGTCTTCTTTTTTTCACGCATTCCTTCCAGTTATTTTCTCATCTAAATGTTCCTTGCAAAATCTTCTGAGATAGTCTTTGTCTTCATTTTAGTGTTTCTAAGACAGACATCTCCTACCATTGATTACAAGTTGCAGCACAAGAGCGACACAAGTAAAGCTATCGGGATGGACCATGTCTCCTTTGTGCCATCCGAAGGTATCAGCCTGGAAACCTTGCAGAAGCATGGAATTTTCTCTTTTTCTGCAAAAGTCGTGAATATTGACTCTTTCTCTGGCAAAATCCACACTTTTTGGAGGCTAATGTAGAGTCACCGTAAAAATGGGACACCTATATCCTGAAATGCTCGCTTCCCTGTACGGCGTTATGTGTGTTGCATAACTCTACGGCGGTGGTAGAAAATGCCAGTGAAAATTTGCTATTAAAATCCACTTATCGCCGTAGAATTAGGCAGAGAGGCGAGTATTTCAGAATCTAGGTGTCCCAGTTTTATTGCCGGCGAGTGTACATGAGCGTTGATTTGTTGTTTTAAGTCCACTTTATGCACTGAAATGCTAATCGGGACTGGACGTACAGTTTAAAGTGGGATCCAAAACACTATGCCATGTCCCTCCACCAGGTATCGAACCTGGGACCCCTTGGTTACAAGGCGACGACGTGACCACTACGCTATCAAGGAGGCCCTGTGCATGAGCGTGTCTCAATTGTTCGTGGGTTTTAAAAAATAAGAAAGGTCATTTCTACTTGAATCTGGCCGTGGCATTTTCGACTTTCTTACACTGCGTTGACAAATTACTTCTACCTCTATTCCTATTATAGCACTCGTAGCGCCTAGGTATTTAAAAGCGATCGTACCATGATCCTATCCGGATGAGATACGTGCCGCTACTGAAACCAACTGCATTACAAGTGTCAAATTACGGTTGCTGTACCGTAATGTGAACGTACGCTGTTACTTATCCGAAGTTGTGGTATTTAAAGAGTATGAAGATCGTGATTTATATTGTTTTCTGAAATAATGTACATAATTTAGCATAGCAATAAAAAATTCACCCCCAGTCATTATAATTTGCAGATACTAGTAAGAAATAGATGAGAAATAGGTTCTTAAATAGAATCAGGGTTGCCACTGACCTTAAAGACCTGAAAAATTCAGGAAAATTGGCTTAAGAACAGAAAAGTTACAGAAATTTGTAAAAACATTCAGAAACCGTGAAAAGTCGTCGAATTTTGAAGTTTTTTACTTGCCAGGATTAGAGACTAAAAACACATTTCATATTTTTTTCTCAAACAAACTTCTTGATATTTTGTTTGTGTTAATTTGTTTTGAACAACGTTGGATGAACGTCATATCATTAGTGTAAAAAGTTGAAGACGTAACATTCATATATTGGTATGCTAAAGCTTCATAAGATAGTATGGAAAGGCATTTGAAAATACTTGAAAAAGTCTTTGATTTTGGTAGACCTCCTGTGTAGTTCTATTCCACGGTCTAAGCTTTCATTAATGGCATACTGAATCTATCAGTAGACGGTTTTTATTTGCTCTTAAGGGGACGATCAACTCTTATCAGTGAGCTATCGATTTTAGTTCTTTGATGTGTTTTCGTTCGTAGTGGTAATCAAGGAGTCCCGGGTTCGGTACCAAGTGTAGCCACATAGTACTTCGGATTCCACTTTGAACTGTAGGTCCTGTCCCGATTAGCCTATCTGCGCATAAGGTAAACTTCAAACAAAAACTCAAAAGAGTTCTCTTTAATTCATTGACTTACATTGGTTGTGCTTTTGCTAAGGAAGGGATTTTTGTTCTCGTATGAAGAAAAGGGTGTGTAGAGCCTCAATGCTGACGCACCCATTCTAATTTTTTAAAACAATTTCTATCCTCACGCACGGACGTCCGCAGGAGTTTTTTCGAGAGAGAGGTAAGCAAGGTATTTTTTCCAGAGTAGAAGCAAAGGAGGCATATTATCCCCCATAATAGGGATTCCCCCTCAAAAAACACTCCTTCAGTCTGATATTATCATGTTCCTTCAACGCCTTTATAATAATTAACATAAATTACTGACTGAAATGAAATTATATGCGAAATATATAATTTTTAGTTAGACATTCATTATTTAAGGCGGACGTGCCCCCTCCCCCCTTCCGGACGTCCATGCCTCACATATGATGTAAACGGCTTTGCTCTTCACGTATTTCTTCATCTCTTGCCCCGCTCTTGGTAGACTTTCTGAGACATTGCGTGACCGTAGCTGGCGTACTGCTCTCCCTTATCGCACGTAGCTCAAACACCTTCCCTGTCAAGCCCCGTATTTCATCATCTGACGTCAGGTTAAATGCTTTCGTTGTTCGGCTAGCGTATTTGTGCTAAGAGATTTAAACTTAACAAGGCACGAAAGCAATCCCCGTTTGCGTCATAATATCAAATAAGCCGCTTAACCGAGGTGTTTGATTTACGTGCGATGAGTCATTCCACTGACTGACGTACAAGGACAACCAAAGAATTCGCGTTCTCTTGACGCGGGCAATCAACGTGTCAGCAAACAGACATCCAGAAGCCCAAAATAACCGACTCCGATCCTAACCGTCAGATAAGTTGGCAACTCTGGTAGTGGAGTGGGCTGGCCTCGGAAGTGAGGGATAAGTAATGCCTCCTCTCCCTCTCTCTCTCTCCCTCCCTCCCTCTCGCACAGTGTAATTAGCTGCATTGTTTCAAGTGACTGGTTGTCTATTAATGCGAGGCGACCGCCTGGATCTAGTGTCTGTCACACGACACGCACACTGTCCTCCGCTGAGCACACAGGGACCACATTGTGTGTTAAGCGCCATTCGATGCAGCCAGCGTTCGGAACATGTGGTGTCACGTTTCTGTGAAGGCGACTCGTTTAATGTCCGGGGTAAAAACACGTTACCCGGCACGTCCCTCGCATCGGGGCCATATGTTGGCTCGTGCGCACAGTGACGTCATCAATTTGTACACCGGAGTCGTTTGGATGCTGTTCGGAGAGATCCTGAAGTCTCACGTGTGACAGCAGACAACGTGAGGAATCAGTGGGGCAGTGGCACTTTTGATTTGGAATTACAGACTTTTATGTGTATACAGGGTGTACCAGAAGTGTTAGCGCAAACTGAAACGTGAAAAGGACACGATAGTAGAAGCAAGAATAACTCAGCAAACGTGGCTCGCAAACGAACCGTATGCTTTTCACGTGTGAGGTGTCATAGTCCCACTTAGTAACAAATAACAGAATTAAAAAGACCTCTCTAGACATTACTGTTGCTTTTACTACCTAGGACTACTGTACTGTACAGTATGTTACATGTGCGGCAGCATTCAGTTTTAAACAAAGAAACCTCGGAGTGCGCAAGGAGACAATCGTCGGATGTATACAAACAATCAAGGTAGTGTCCTATCGTAACCATACATTCGCAATTATCTCGCAAACGTACCGAGACTTTTTGTGCTCCTACTGCTATCACTTCTTGTACACCCTGTATATTAGGGTTGATCCGATACCAATGTCGATGTACCGCTACCGGTCGATACCAGTGGTATCTTTTTTAGAACGTATCCATTGGATTTTATTTATCGGTACGAGATACTTTACCGATTTGCAGGTCTGCAAAAATTCCTCGCTACACTTTTGCGGCGGCTTATTGTCCTGGAAGTTACGCAAAATTCGAATCCTTTTAATTTTGTACTAATGAAAAAATGTGTTTTGTAATTATTCCGATGTAAATTTTGAATATGTTAAAGCATAACTCTGGTAAATTGATGCTTGTGATGTATTTGGAGCGGAATACTTACCCACTAATAGAGGAAAAGGTCTAAATATGAGCCCCCCTTTTCATGTTGTCATTTTCGGAGGGATAAAATTAATATATCAAGCACCTGCCTTTAAAATGCATATCTATGAAATATATACTTAAATGTAATAGCATGCTAAAGTATAAAAGGTCTCCATTTTTTTTAAAAAAGTAATTTCCAAAAAATGGTAAAATGATATATTTCAAAATTGTTGTCTAAATATGGGCTACTAGTGGCAATATCACAAAAAGCAATTAAAATAAAAAAAACAGTCATTATCGCTAAAACATTATAAAATTCATATTTATGAATAATCTGTTGTTTTGAAAATCACGCGGAATGGAAAAAATCGAAATTAAGAAAAACATCCAAATATTTGTAGAAAATGTGATCTCAACATTAGACTTCACGTCACAGCCCATATTTAGACCATCACACTATTTTTCGTCTTCAATTTATTTTCGCTCTCTGTGGTACGTATTTCACAAACAAATCATGGCATTATAAGAGCCCATATTTGTTTTATGTACCGCTAATATCATAACCTATACAAAGCAGATGAAAATTCAGAAAACACTGAGTTAAAACATACCTGCAAAAAGTTTTCGGAGGTCGCAATTCTATAACAGCGTCCAATGCCGAAACTAACCATAACTTTATCTTGAGAATTGGCGCAGCAACCTTTGTCCTTGACAGATAACCAGTTCCCATAGCCTCCGCCAGGCTGCAGCACCCGGTATCGCTGATAACTCCAAAACCCATATTTAAAACTTCGTCCATATTTAGACCTCCTCTATTAATCACTATCGATGCATTGGTGGAGTTAACAAGAAATATGGGTATCGTATACACTGTATAATACAGGGTATACACAAATGAATGGTGCGGAAACTGTCCCAGTTTTTGATATGCGAGTTAAAATTACAATCCTTCAATGTTGGCTCCCCTGGTCTCATGACACACATCAACGCCGTAATCAAACTCCTTCCAGACACGGTGTAACGTGTCCACTGTAATGTCCTGCACTGCATGCATTATCCGATCACGAAGATGCTGGATGAAAGTTTGCATTGGTTGCGCATAAACCCTGTCTTTAATAAACTTCCATCACAAACTTGACATTTGGATGTCTTTTCTCAAAGGATCACTCCTTAAACCCAGCGTGTGTGTGTGTGAAAGAGAGAGAGAGAGAAGGGGAGAGATTCCCAAAACTTGCAACGAGTTCTTACTTTTCCATTCTGCCCAAATGATATGTGACGGTATGATCATTTTATAATGCATGAATTATTTTGAATTACCCTGTATAAACAAGTTCCACAGCCCCCTTCGGTAAATACGAAGGCATGGGAAAGAAAGGAACAAAAATGTATAAAAGTGATCAAGGGGTGGTATAAGTTTCGAACGATACTTAGGGATGAGCACAGTAAGAAACAATGCTGCTTACGCAAGCGTTTTGGTCAACGTTCTAAAGAGGCCGCTGTGAGCTACAGACTGGATTCTGCTCCGAACTCCCTCGCTTTGCTTATCTTTCCGGTAGGCTGCGAAGCGGGAACAACACCTCATAACGTTGCATTCACTGCCACCTGTCGGCCATAAAACGCAGGCGTTGCCGGGCGGGAGGGAGAAAGGCACTTTGCAGGATGACGTGACCGTCCGGAGGGAAAACAAGTGGGGCAGGAGGGAGAGAGGTTCTTTGTAATCGGAAGTAAATGATCTTGAAAAAAGGGGTAACGTCGGATGCGCATCATGGCTGTGCTTTGTGGAACTATTGTGACGTCGGGCGAGCGTTAAAGAAGCTCTTTGCTTATCTCTTCGAATTGTGTACGATGTCGGTCAAACGACTTTTGTGGTAAGCCAGCCTCCACTACCACTTCCTGCTCTTGAAAGCTACTGGAGTTGCGAAAAGTTCCAAGAGACGGTGGTATAGGAAATTTTCTAAGATTTTTCCTAGGATCTATAGGATCGTCCCTTTAAAAGTAGAGCATTTTCACTTTAAAGACTCTGATTGATTGATTGAGATATTGCTTTAAGTCCACTTATGCACAGAAAAGCTAATCGGGACTGGACCTACAGTTTAAAGTTTGATCCGAACCACTATGTGCCTCTGCCGGGTATCGAACTCGGGACACCTTGATTTCAAGACGATAACGTTACAAGAACGCAATCGGGGAGGCCCTATAGACTGTTATTGGTACCATAAACGTGTCCCTTCATTTTTTCTTTCTCTTCAATATTATTTTTTGTTCAACTTTTGTCAATCATTGCTGTTAATTTGACTGTAGAAATATAGATAGTTAATAAATTAATATTGTATTTTAGTATTTCGCACTTCTACTACTTTTTTATAATAATAATTATTATGTTATTAGTAGCATACCGTGGGGTTACACTTAAAGCCATAATGATTTTGTCTTTACATTTCTGCACAGTCTCTCATGGTGTCTACTACGGCAAAGAAAATAATTAGACTGAGTATAGATCGACCAAGATGACAAGAAGTGCCGCGCACAGCAATCGCAATAGTGTAACTGTACTTCCGCACCGTGCTGTTGCCACATATAGGTAGCGTGTTCGGCACGGGCCAACATAAAATAAACACTTCACAAAGCGACGCACAAACTGCAAGATGTTGATTAAATAAAGGAATGTTATATCTTGCGGCAGCAATAAATTGTTGGGGAAATTCGTAATGTCAAATGAAAACACGATATGTACAAAGAATAGAATAGAATGAAGTAAGTAAATTAAATAACTTACCTCACAGTTACATGTGTGCAGTTGGGTAACGGAGCGATGCCAGTCATGTGAGGATTATCATCTTGTTCTTCACCGGTGTCGTCTTCACTCTGTGATGTGTCGTCATATTCATCATGATCACTGTTCACGCCAAGCCCCACGACTAGGGGTTCCACCTCCAGCTCCATAATCCCGTCCCGGTGTATTTTTACAGTAATCCACTTTTTGTCATGTCCTCCTCAAAACTAATATTATTCCCTCTCCCAATACCCACGCTTCAGCCTTTTGACATGATCACAACAATTTTTCTACTCTGACGGTGTAACAGACGTTAAAGCTTGCCTTGTTAGTTCTTCAATTTTTGCAGCTGATTGATCAATATTTGCTTCTGCTACTCGCTTTTTAACGATACTCCAAATTAGTTCTATCGGCGACAAATCACAGTGATAAGGAGGCAATCTCAGTGGGGTGTGACAATGTTCTTTTAATATATCATCTACCACATACTGTGGTTCTTGTTGGTGTATTTTTACACTACACAGTAATCCACTTTTTGTCATGTCCTCCTCAAAACTAATATTATTTGCTCTTAGCCATTCCTGTACTTCAGCCTTTCGAGATGCGCTATTTGGTGGTTTATTTACTCGCATCGTGTGGTACGATGCATTATCAAAACAAACAATGCTGTTGGGAAGTAAACCAGGAAACAGATGTTTGTTTAGCCACTTTAAAAAAAATATCTCCATTCATTTCATTGTGATAATCTCACGTTGTGGACTTTGCTTTAAATATTAGAAGAACACCTGGGATAAAACCACTTTCCCCCCTGCATGTACTATAATAAACCTTTGCCCAACACTTCCACTTGAGTAAACCCCACACTCACCTTTCAACCTGCCAACATTTACCCACAACATGTAGGGTGAATGTACGTTTCATCAAATTAAACAACTGGTCTTCTCTCATTCATGTCATTTTTCCTCAATTTTCACAGAAACTGGACACGTTTAACAACAATATCGTTCCTCTCTATCAACAAGTGTCTTCTGTTTTTGCATCTTGCAAAACGGAAACCAATCTCTTTCAAAAAACTTTCTAAGCGTTTCTCTTCCTCCGATAAAACGCATTTCACGTTCGGCAACCAACAGCACTTTCTTTAAAGTAGGCAGTGTCTTTTTTATTGTGTAAAATTCCAGGACCTTTCGACGTAAAATGCATCGTTCCGTATCATCCATCACGTTCATCTTTTTTGGTCTACCAAGCGTTGCCTTACCAGGGGTAGAAAACTTTCTCGCTGTAACCTTAGCTTCTCTTGTTATCCGGGAGATTGTTGAAACTAATTTCCCTGTGGCAGCGGCAGCTCGCTCGGACGCTGATTCCATTGAATCCATTGATTCCTTTTCTCTTCATCACAAAACTTGATGACGTTCCTGATTATATTTCCGGCCTCGCTGTGTACTACAGGTCTCTCTTTATGAGCCATTATGAAACAAATATACGCCACACCACGCACACAATCAAATACAACACAATCAAACTTCAATCAAAACAACGAACACACGGAAAAAAGCGCGCTCAAAAAGGAAGAAATACGCCGTTTGTTGCTCCTACTTGATTTCTGGCGGGCGAACAATAGCAGAAGTTTGGCAACGACGTATGTGCGCTGGCGTTGTGTCGATTCTATTGGCTAGGCACGGAGGTGTGTCGTTTAGTTCACATATTTCCCGCAATTCATGTCATTCTGGGCGCTCTATAAACAAATTGCTCTCTTCCATTCATTCTCTGTCTCTCTCTTTATTTCCTTTTCCCCCTCTTGTGCTTTCTTATTCTCACTTCCTCGTTTTCTACTTTTCTCGTTTCAGTTTTTCTTTGTCATTTTCTTCTTTTCTCTTTTTCTTTTTCATTTTCTTATTTTTTTCTTTTTCATTTTCTTCTTTTCCCTTTTTCAGTCTTCTCATTTTCTTTTTTTGTATTTTTCACTTTTTCTTTCTCATTTTCTTCTTTACCCTTTTTCAGTTTTTCCTCATTTTCTTTTCCCTTTTTCAGTTTTTCCTTCTAATTTTCATCATCTTTTCTATTTTTCAGTTTTCTTTTTCATTTTCTGATTTTCCTTTTTTCAGTTTTTCTTTTCCATTTTTCGGTTTTTTCTTCTCATTTTCGTCTTTTCTATTTTTCAGTTTTTTCTTATTTTCTTCTTTTCCCCTTTCAGATTTTCCTTCTCATTTTCTTGTTTTCTATTTTTTCTTGCTCATTTTCTTCTTTCCCCTTTTTTCTTCTGATTTTCATATTTTCTATTTTTCAGTTTTCTTTCTCATTTTCTTCTTTTCCCTTTTTCAGCTAATTTTCTTCTTTTCTACTTTTCAGTTTTCTTTCTTATGTTCTTCTTTTCCCCTTTACAGTTTTTCTTTCACATTTGCTTCTTTCTATTTTTCAGTTTTTCTTCCCCATTTTCTTCTTTTCCCTTTTTCAGTTTTTCTTTCTCATTTTCTTCTTTTCAATTTTTCAGTTTTTCTTTCTCATTTTCTTCTCTCTGTTTTTAATTTTTTCTGTCTATTTTCTTTGTATCCTCTCTTTCTCATTTCCTTATGTTGTATCTCTTTCTCATTTTATTTGTTTTCTCCCTCATTTTCTTTCTCTCCTTCTCTCTATTTTACAGTTTATTTGTTTTCTTCCCTGTTTCGCAGTTCCTTCTGTTTGTCTCTCTCCTTTGATTTGTTTTTATCTTTCTTATGTTCTCTAATTTTGTTCACTGCTTTCTCTTTCCTTCTCACGTTTTATCTCTTTCTCTCTTATAAACAGATCCTCTTCCTTACATTAATAGTTCATCCCAGTTATAATATACAATCTGAAAGGATTGATTTGTTGTTTTAAGTCCACTTTATGCACAGTAAGGCTAATCGGGACTGGACCTACAGTTTAAAGTGGGATCCGAACCACTATGTGCCTTCACCGGGAATCGAACCCGGGACCCCTTGATAACAAGGCGACGACGCTACCACTGCGCCATCGGGGAGGCCTACGATCTGAAAGGAATAAACTTTCTATGAAATTGTTAGCTATTATTCTAGCGACATCCCAAAACGTTCGCTCTCGGTCCATGCATCTCATATAAACAAGTAGTTGCGCCCTTTTCCAAACGGGCCAAATTACGATACTACTATACATGCCGATGCTAAAGTATAACTCTCCTTCAGTGGCATCCAGCACATTGGAGTTGGTTAGATGTTTCTCGTCATTGAGAGATTTGCTTAAGGGTTCCGTTAAAACAGTTCACACCCAAAGGAACTCTTGTATCTGTTCCTGTAAGCCTCAGTTTGCTAATCCAGCCAGTGACGAGAGTTCTCACTCTACTTAACGGCCATTAACGGTAAACCCTTCGCACTATCTAACTTGTGCAGAGGGTGGGGAGGGATTCTCCCCCTTCCTTAGCTGTATTTTTTTGTCCGCGGTACAGCTCGCACCCTCCCTATTTCCTGTTTTTTCGCACTGCCTCTGTCTTTCCTAATGCAAATGTGGTGTTTTACGTTGATTGAGAACTAGTTCAGATTAGACGCTGCAGGAAATCAGCCTTAAAGATTTCTGAAATGCGGTAGTGCCTGCGGTTTCGTTTCAAAGCTGAAAGCGGATTTCAATATTTAGTAAAGAGTCTGTACAAGATTCTGCACTGTACAAGAATTTGCACGTGAATGTATTGGTGGGGAATACAATAAATTGTGAGGTGTAGAGAAGCATAATACGTAATAATATAGATATATTTTCCATTTTGTTAATTCAATTTAAAATACCAATCGTAAGAACAGTGTTGGCTGCTCGATGGCGTGGTAGACTTTCGATCTCGCCATCAAAGTTCCGGGGTTCGAGTCCCGGTCTGGACATAGGGGCTCTTTGTGAGTGCTTTTTCTCTATTAATCATTCATCCTCATGGTCACGATTATACACGCTGAAGAAATGCGACGCTCATTAACAAAAATGCAGATAACAATGTGAAATTTCATCGATTGAAGAATGTTACACAACTTGTAAAAGGTTATTACCACGTAATTTGCGTGCATTGGTTTATATTTTGTTTTTTATTTTTTTAGAAGGTACCCAAATTTTAACCTGCCCCTCCCTAACGAGAGACTGGTGTCTGTCATTAATGTCTTCTGTGGGTTTGTATTGTGTCCTGTTCATGTGAGTGTGTGATTGTCCTTTCTTCCATCTCGTCTCACCATCAGCAATCCTCATCTTCGTGATGAGCCAAGAGTTGTAGATAAGCGAAGTACAATAAATGAAATCAATCAGTCAATCAATGTCGCTTTTATAAACCTTAGACTATTCTCGAAGACAAGAGTGAATTGATATTAGTATAATACCCACGTCTGGAGTCGAACCCGGAACCTTAGGATGCAAGATTGTACTTGGTCATTCAAATATGACCGGGACTGATTTTTTTTCAAACAACCTGGCATGCGCAGCAGTTGCGCGTCCTTGGGAGAATTGAGCCACAACCCCCACCCTCCCTCCCCGCAGGTTAGATCCTGCTCAGTCGTGTCTGAGTGTTGTTAGAGTGATGAGCGAACAGAAGATGCCGCGGAGCGTGGAACAACGCATTGTGATCAAGTTTCTCGTTGGAGAGAACGTCCAGCCATCTGAAATTTTGCAGAGACAAACAACAGTATGGGGAAGAGTGTCTCTCACGAACCCGTGTGTTTGAGTGGTGTAAGTACTTCAGAGAGGGAAGAGAGCGCGTGGAGAATGAACCGCTTTATCGTCGCCCCGAACATCCGTCTGTAGGAAAAGCGATGGCAACGATTTTTATTTTGGACTGGCAGACGGACATGTAGACTTTCTTACATATGCCAGAACAGTCACTGCAGCCAATTACTCAGAACTCCTGACCACAGAAGTGAAGGAAATGATCCGATCTAAGCGGAAGAGAGGTGGAAAGCGGGTAGCCTTTCTTCAAGATAATGCACGGCCTCATACAGCCAAAACAACTATTGCAACCCTCAGCAAATTGAAATGAGACCTTCTGCCACACCCGCTATACATTCCCAATTTGGCCCCAAGTGATTTCTACCTGCTAGGAATGCTTAAGACTTGGAAGACATCCGGTTTGCTGATAACGACGCCGTCATCGACAGTGTTCGGTAGTGGATACGCAGCCAACCGAAAAACTTTTATGAAAAGGGCATTAAGATGCTTCCAGATCGTTGGGAAAAATGTATGGACTCTGGAGGGGAGCACTTTGAAGGGTAACATGTGCAAATAAGTATTTGACAATAAAGGATTTGGTTAAAAAAATCAGTCCCGGTCATACAGTATTTGAATGACCTAGTAAATTGAACACTTAATGCCTTTACTCTCCGAGCCAAAAGATTGATTCGTCCCGTCCGTCTGCCAGCAATACCATGCGAATAAATTATTCCCGGGTTCGAGTCCACTTCAAAACCTTTTGCCAATATTTTCACGCATATTGCGGGGTGACTTGATTAATTATTATCCAAATTCTTGGTACTATGTGAATATAAAGCTGAGAAATAGAATTGATGATGTAATGTTTTCATTATCTTGATTTAGTTTGTATGTCCTTTGGAGACAATAATCAAGCTAATGAATAACTATCGCATAATAGGAAATTGTTAGAGCTGTTCAGATTGTATTTTGTGAATTGAAAGACTTTGTGTTGATTTTAATGTTGGTTTTAAGTCTACCATGTGCAGATTGGTTAATTTGACTGAGTGTACAGTGGAATTCGAATCACTGATCTGCGTCACCCCACTACGCTATCGTGGTTATCCACTAAATACTGTTTAATGCAATACCGTTAGGGAGTCGCGATTCCCTCCAGAGTGACTTTAAACTTCAGGTCATGTCACATCGTTTAGCCTCTGAGCATAGAATGGACTTGAACACATGCCCTGATTAACTTTAGCACTTGACTACATCTCGGTAACCTTGTATTCGTGTTGCTTCTTCATTCTACAGCTTCACAGACCAACCAACATAAAGGAAATTGAATTCCTCCATCATCTACATGAGCTATAAAGGATGTCGCTGGTAAGTTTCGTTTGGCGTGAAAGGGGGTCAATGTGAATAAGTTCGGAAGAACAATTCTTTGAAACTGTTTACTTCCCAGGAACAAAAACAAACGGTTGTCCCAATGTCATCCCAGAAGTATCGAAACTTGTAGGAAGTATTTTCTCGAGATGTCCCTCCATGCCATTCCCACGACCGTCAATTTGCTCTCGTTGTTTCTGGAACCGATCCAAGCGTTCATGAAAATTCTTCAACGCCTGTTGATCATGCAACCCACAATACAGTACTTTGAAGTGGGTTGCAGAGAAGCAAGGGAACGTTGCGTGTGGCTTGCTTTTCCTGCTTACATGAAACACCACATTTCTTTGTTACAGCCAGGGTAGCATTGAGGGATATTGTTCGGTTTACGATGTTTACACGGTCCGCAGATATGTCACATTTCACTTCCATAATATTTCATTCTCGTAGCTAATCGTAACAGTTAATATGTTGTAATGATGTCTGAAGCATAATCTGCAGTTTGTTTTGCAAAAGCCTCTTGAAAACGAACCGACCTCCGTGGAAGAGTGGTTAGCACGCTACGGCGCCAGGGGTCCCGGGTTCGAATCTCGGCGTGGGCATGGGTTTTGTTTGTGTTTATATACATTTCGTTTATAATCACGGAATGTTTTTGTGGACACGCTGTATAATTTCGTATTGGTCATTTTATTTATTTATTTATTTATTTCAGAAATTGAACGCAACAGGTATATTACCCATTAATGGCGTTCATTATACAATAATTTTGTGATAACATTATTGAAATATTGCACAGATGAATGTAGTATATAGACAGAAAACATTTAACAAACATATAAATCTTAGGTTCTATCGTAATTTATGTAATTTTAGTATATTCCTTTTCAATATTGCGGTCGGGCAAAATAAGTCCACACTGTTTTCACTTTTGATGGTATCATTAAATGTTTTACACATATTCCAAATTGGGGATATTGTCAGAGCGTTGGTTCTATTACAACGGAGGCTGAAGAGTTGCCTTCTTGGTCGTAATTTGCTTGAGGTGACGTAGAAGTCGAGCTGTGACAGGGCGAAAGGAGCTTCGATGAGATTATTTAAAATTTTGTGGAGGAAAATGAGCTCATGCATGATGCGTCTGTTGTTGAGAGTTGTTAGGTTAGTGTAAATGTTCAAAACAGTGATACTTCATGCATATCATGACTTGTAATGTTTGCTATTAAAAGGATAAACGCAAAAACCTACATGCTGTAAAATTGCATTTATTTTACTTTTCCCCGAACACCTTAGATATGTTACATGCATTAACCGACAAAATATAGTACATTATTATTATTTGTTATTCCATAAAATATGGATGAAAGCAAAACCAAGGAACTCGTAATGAGTCTGTTTCAAATTTAGGCTACATCAAGAAAATACATTCTCACTGTGTACCCTCGAGAGCAGAGAACACAAATTACCGTGTAGAAAAGTTAATTATGATTTGTTTCCTATTTGTCGAATTGGAACGACGTATTTGGTTGCGTTTGCATTTTGAATCTTCAAGGTCATGTTTACCTTTGGTATTCTACGGAACTCTAGGGCAGCCTGATTACTGTGGAGATGTATACCCAAGGTATTTGAACACATACATACAGCCCTGCGCCAGGAACACCCACTTCAAGATAACCGGTAACATTCATTGGATTATATACGCGATCCCAAGTTCAGTACGTGGCCTTGCGGGTTTTTACTTTGGGTTCACCACCCACAAATTAGAGCATTTTGTAGGAAAGGAAAGTCGTTAAGATTGGAAGAGAAAAGAATGAATATGCAGTGAGAATAAGCAATGTAAGGTTTAGATTGTCTATTCTTTGTCTTACAATCCAGATCATCTTACAAGGACGCGTGTGTTTTGCACGATTTGGCGGGATGAATGTAATAGCCTTCTGGGTGTTGCTACCTGCTTCAAGCACGTTTTGAGAAGAGGAACGTTCTAACGAAAGGTCGTCAATATGCTTTGGTGTCAAGAGGTTTACTGTAGCATTTGCGCTTTCGTGTTTCGGTGGTTCTTGGAGCTGTGGTGAGGCAATGCACGGTGTTGCTCCTTTGGAATTTGAACCCAGTAGGATTGTAAAAACGTACATCTTAACGATTATATTACTCTTTCCTGCCCACATCCGTGTCGGAGTGGTTAGCACAGCGCGCTACAACGGTAGGTGTCCCGTGTTCGAATCCCAGCCTGGGCATGGGGGTTCATTGTGAATGTCCCTTCATCAGTTTCTTCATATCATACTCGTCGTCGCGATTAGCCAAAAAGGTGTAAGGAAGGTGACGCTGAATAACAAATCAAATTAAATGACTATTTCGTCTTATTTTTCATTTAATTAGTGTTTCTTAACGCCATTGATTTGTCTGGAATATTCGCTCTCGTGGTGTTTCACCACTTTGTATTCAGTATGTACTACGGCAAACGTTTATCACCAGATGGCAACACTGTCCATATAATACCCATGCTGTACTAATAAGGCCCGCTTTGGACGAAAGCATTTCTCTTAACATTTGAGCCATGACCAAAATGCTACCTCGTAAAGTGAAAAATCTTATGGCATGGCGTTTCTCAAGGTTAGGAGCCATCCTATTTCCGTTTTTCGTAGCATAACGAATCAGAAGCGAGCTCTAGCTCACGAGTGCAGATGTAATGGTGACCGCCTGAGATGTAAACAATGCATCACTTCATATTTTTAAAAGCCGATAACTATTCAACCGAGAGGAATAACGTTTCCTATAAAATGGTATTAGGTACAAAACAATGGCGCTGCTTAAATACATACTTTATATCGTGTGCAGTACACGCATGGAAGAATATTTTAGTTGTTTCAATTGTAAACACCGTGCACTCACTCACAGCCTTTTGTGCTGTACATATTATACATTGTAATCGCAAGAGCTAACCAAACTTTTCCATGAAATGCTTCCGTGTAAAGTATTATCTGTTTTAAGAGTTTTGGAAGCATTTACATAGCATTTATGCTAGTAAAAATGTTAACGGCAATGCTTCCGTCTAAATCGGGTCTTACTGGCGGTCACCAATATGCAAACATCGAAGTTGGTAACATTGATTTATCCGAGTGCCTTCCTCACATTGTGACAGCAGTAAACGGAGTTGACTGTCTTCGGTATCTTCTCCCTACAAGGAATTCACGCGTCACGACTCCAGGAAGAGAGAAGCTCGTGCTCATCATGAGAAAAGACGCGAGATAATTCCATACTTGGCAAGCCTGTTGTTTTCATGACATTCGGCAGCGATAAACTGCTGTAAAGTTCATCATTTTAACTGCTCATCTCTAAAAGTTCATCTCTTCGGATAGTTTTTCGGCCGGTGTATTGCCGTGGCTTATCCTCCTATTGTTCTACTCTTCTCCGCAGCTGTGACGTTCTCGTCTCCGGATCGATTACTGTTCAGCTGGGAGATGAACTTGTCAGACAAACAATACGTATTGAAGTTTCTTGGCATTCTATCCCTTTCCACGTCGCTGATCCCTCGTTCCGTAACCACCGTCCTTTCTTCCATGTGTTGCTGAGATGAGCATCTTTGTGCTGACAAGATCGAGTTGGTGGATTTGTGTTGGCTGTATATACAGGATGATCCGTTTGAGATGTCAGAAAAGTAAACCGTTATATACAGGAGGTTAATGTAAGTAGCTACATATCTCTGAGCAGTTTATTGTAATGTAAGCAGAAAGGATGTACGTTTCGAATGCAACTAACAGTCTACAACAAAACCCACTGATATGGACGCCATAATAATAACTGGTAACCAACAAACAGTTATGTTAGCACACGTTATGGATATTCACCGGCTGCGCAGAGCCGATTACATCTCTCTAACACTTTCACAAAGTGGGCGGCATTGCAAAGTTTACCCATGATTACTAGCCTAATCAGCCGGAGAACACAAGATTCTAAAATACCTCAGGACTTGCGGGGTGTGTGTATAGGACCAACCAGGTGACCAGGATGAGGGTGACCCGTTACAAAGTGAGAAAAGTAAATTACAAGAGATAAGAGATATTTATTACTCGTTTATCACAAATTCTCGAAATTTAACAAAATAAATACAAAAGGGCTTTTCTTCCTTTCAGTGATATCCGGGCTCTTCACTAACCCGGTGACAACAATATATATCTTTCTATTTTTAACGGGTTAGATCCTAAATAAACCTTTTTATCTCAGTTAGCCACCTAGATGAGCCAATCTCATATTAAATTTAAACATGTTTATTTCAGTTAGGTTTCCAGACTTACTTGAAACGTTTGCCGGTTAATAGAATGTCAAAACTTCCTTCTCTCTTTCATGTGCATATGCTTAAAAGCTAAAAAGGGAAAGGAAAGAAACCGACCGGGGACTTCCCGGGGGTTTGAACGTGGGAGTCGGTTCCTGAACTAAATAAAACTAAGTTAAATTAAAAATAAACCTTTTCCCCCACTCTCCTACCTTCCGAACATATGCTTATTTAAGGAAAGGAAAAACGGAGGGGAAAGGAAACCGATCAGGGGACTTCCCGGGGATTGAATCTGGGAGTCTGTTCCATCACAAAATACAAAGCAACAAGAGGGGAGGAAAGAAAAGAACCGGCCGGGGACTACCCTGGTGTTGAACCTGGGAACCGGAACTTTACTGGGCCACATCTATTACGGGTCTCTGGTCGGGGACCACCCGGGGTTTGAACCTGGGAACCAGAAACCTTGGGGGACCCAGCCGGGGGCTTCCCGAGGATCGCTCCTGGGAGCCGGGTCATTAAGGGCGTCATCTTTTGAGGAGGGTTCTGGCCGGGGGCTTCCCGTGTTTTGAACCTGGGAACCAAGTCCTCCATTGCTACTACTGGGCTTCTCTGGCAAGTAGGCCGTTTCCTGGATGTCTGCCAGTTGACATCAGGGAGCCATAAAGAGACTGATTTTTCGGCCCGTGTGAGCTACTTATATAGGTAAAGCAGGTGGCGCTGATGTATCTAACTACGTCACAAATTTACACGTAGCAAACCTCATATATTTACATATTGCAAACTGTGATAAATTAGATTACCCAAATCCGTACTGTTAAAAACCCTAAACGCCAGAAAATATACATGTTAAAGAAACAGCTGATATAAAGCATTTACCAAACTTTTTAGACAACAATGAGCCTCGGCGGAGCGCAGAGCAGATAAGATAACACGATTGATTGATTTGGTGTTTTAAGTCCACTTTATCACAGTAAGGCTAATCGGGACTGAGCCTACAGTTTAAGGTGGGATCCGAACCACTTGTACCTCCACCGGGTATCGAACCCGGGACCCCTTGTTTACAAGGCGACGACGCTACCACTGCGCCATCGGGGAGGCTCAAGATAACACGACAATGAACGATTATGCAGCATTTCAACAATCAGAAAAAAAGAAGTTATCAAATCTCCGCTGATAAAACCAAAACAGTGCGTTTAATGAAAAATATATTGTAACTGCGGGCACGTTACAGGAATGAGAAGAGGTTTACATACTTCATCCGTATGGTGCTAGACAAAGATGATGTCCTCGTCAAAACATCATGCACAGTGTGTCGTATGGTATGCGAAATTTTTTAGTGTTACATGCACACTAGCGCCGTCACGTGGCTGATGTCTCGTACATAACGGTTTATTTTTCTGACATCTCAAACGGATCATCCTGTACTTTCTAAGGTATTATATTTGAGCCAAAGAGATCACCTACTCTATTAGTGTTTTGTGTCATAATTTAGAGCAAAGTTCGACCTGTGGTATGTACAGTCACCGGCAATAAAACTGGAACATGTAGATCCTGAAATACTCGCTTCCCTGCAAGGCGTTACGTATATGCGTTGCCTGACACTACGGCGGTGGTAAGAGCCATTGAAAATTTGCTATTAAAATATTTTTTATCGCCGTAGAGTTAGGCAACACACATAACGTCTTGCAGAGCAGCGAGTATTTCAGCACCTAGATGTCACATTTTTATTGCCGCTCACTGTACGTAATCCGACCATAATATAGTACACAAGTTAATTTATTTGTTTGATTGATTGAACTAGGTTATTCGGCGATGATATTATTTTATTTTTGTAATTTAGCGTCGCTTTACTGTCACTTTTGTATAATCGCGACGATGAGGGTAAGTGATATCATGATGAAGTTGATTGTACACTCATAAAGAACAACAGCCGGCCCCCGTGGCGGAGTGGTTAGCACATCGCGCTACGACGCCAGGGATCCCGGATCGAATCCCGGCCTGGGCATGGATGTTTGTGACTGTCAATTCAACAATTTCATCATATCATCACTTATCCCCATCTTCGCAAATTAGCCAGAAGTGGCACAAAAGCGAAGTAAAATAAATCAAATCAGAAATCATAAAGAACAACCATGACCAGACCGGAATTCGAGCCCGGGACCCCTGGCGCCGTAGCGCTCTCTGCCACGGAGCACGACGATAATAATGTGTGATGATATGATGAAATTCACGAAAGGACACCCACAAGGAATGAATACCCATGCTCAGGCCGGGATGGGAAACCGGGGTCCATGGCGACGTAGTGCTCTGTGCTAACCACTCCGCCACGGAGATCGGCTGTTTTACTATGTCTCCAACCCTTGCTTTTCCTGCCGTATGCACGAGAACTCAAGATGCATACACTGAGCTCCTCTTAGGTTGTGGTAACAGCGGTTTGCATGTACTTTAACTATTCTCCGCGCGATGAGAGATTTCTTCGGCTGTTGCACAGGAGAGCAGAGAGGAACATATAAACCCTTGGACCATATCAGGTTGGTCCAGTTGCCATGGTGACGTGACAGTCTTGCGGTATACCGCATTGCCAAGCTTATGTCTCGGAGCAACGGTTCGGGGTGAAAGGCGCGTCAGGAGATAAAAGAAATGAAAGTTAGAAATTATGCTGACATTGTAGCAGTAAGCTATCTGTACACGAACAACTCCTTGAATAAAAAAGGTAAAGTGCTCCCCTGTGCATAGCACCACGCCATGAAGGCGTATAGGGGATGTGGGGGTAACGCCCCACACTTTCTTGATCCGGTCGTGAGTGGGGGTGATGTGATCAGCATCACGCCCCTGACCGCCTTTATCCCCCAGGGTTTCCCCCAGGTACCCATGTTATTCGACGCTGGGTGGGCGCCGGGGCCGCTTCCATCGCCATGTTTAAAGGAAGTTACGTCAGAGCCCACTTTATGCTGCTTCTCGCATTCGTGGTTATTGTACAAGAATTTCTAATTGGTCGACTGTCGACCAATCAGAACCTGAAAATGATCAAAAAGAAGCATCGAGGTACAGAATGTTATTTATTTCTATTCTGTGGTGACTCGGAAACCACGCGATAAGGGTAACCCGTGTTTATGACTTGCGAGAGAGAAAAGGAGGAGCGGTGGACATTCTCGTCTGTGCTTAGTTAATCGCAATTACACACAAGAGAGAATGATGTATATTTATACAGCAGTTAGTACCTACATTCGACAACCAACCGTAAAACATAATATTTTGTGTTTATCCTAAATTGAAGTTTAGATAAACACAAAGAAAAGCAACTATCTGAATATTTGTGGAAATTATATTTTTGTGAAATTATTTTGTTGTGTTCATATTGTGTATTTCTGGTGTCTCAGATTACAATTAGATTATTAATACCGAGAAAATACATCAGCATCACACTTCTTTCGAGATTCGAATATACCCTACATCTTCCTTTGGAAAGAAAATTATTATCTTTGTTACCGCTAATCCCTAGTATTTCTTTTGTTGTCGTAC
Source organism: Lepisma saccharinum (assembly GCF_977018435.1). Taxonomy (NCBI): domain Eukaryota; kingdom Metazoa; phylum Arthropoda; class Insecta; order Zygentoma; family Lepismatidae; genus Lepisma; species Lepisma saccharinum. The sequence goes on from NC_139245.1 coordinate 45,768,143, forward strand.
ACACTGCCACGTTTTGGTAAGATGTGAACTTGTCCAATTTTTCTTTGATCTTGTCCGGATGCAGTTTCAGACCATTTAATATTTCCAATACGAACGTTGTTCAACGACTTTTGTCGATTTTTAGTGTTCAATTCAACAACTTGTTCGTGAATAATATGATCTTGTATAACAGCTTTTGAGCTTTAGAAATGAAATTCAGATTACTTGTATATTACTGAGATATGAAATTTTGCTAAGCTCTGAAATAGCACCAGAAGAAAAATGGCTGCCACCCGTGAACAAGATTATTAATCAAACTACTGACGTAGTCAGGGTAAAACCATAGAAATTAGAATTTAAAAAAATATTTTCGAGTAACCATTTACTCCTTTTCTGGACCACTTTATTCGGTATGGCGAAGTTAATGTTGCTTTTATTTGTTACGTCATTGTCATTTTCCCATGTCTATCGCTTCGGTTGATACATGGAAAATACCTGCATTAGTACTTCCCGCATGAAGCGTCAGCAACATTTGTCTCATTATAAAATAGCTTCTTTAAAAGACACGCTCCGCACACAAAAATGTTGACGTTTTCTTTCTGCCAGCTTTGCAGACTCGGGAGATAAGCGCATCCATCATTTTCGACCTTGGATGATTAACGATCTCCTGATAGGAAACGTTTCGGCACTTCGCGGGGGGCGAAGGAGCAGAGGATTATTGCGAAATCACCAGAACAGACAAAAGGACTCGACAGTTCGTTCATTTGTCACGATTTCTGTCGATCGCCATCCCTTTCCATTGATCGATGATGGCCTCTTTTTGAGGCAGCGTTAGATAAATGCTTTATCTTATAGAGATCCGTTTGTAGATTTGAGGAGAATTTTTCATTCTGAATAAGTGTCTGCAAGCACTGGGGTACAGTTTCGGCAGTGATGTAGTCCTAAATTTTCGCAGGGTACACGCTAAATTTTATTAAGTGGAGACCATGTTTATATTAATTTTGGATTATGTTACGTAAGCTTCCGCAGAAAACATCATTCATGGTTGAATACTAAGGATTATATCTCCATATTTGCCATAAAAGAGGCATATTACCATAGAAAGAATTTTTAAAATTTATAAGATATGGCGGAGTGGTTAGAACATCGCGCTACGACGCTAGTGTTTCCGGGTTCGAATCCCGGCCTGGGCCTGGATGTTTGAGTGTCCATTCATCAATTTCATCATGTCATCACTAGAGGCACATATTTTTGGTAAATAAAAAAGCAAAATTTCGGTACAAAAACAGTCGATTTCGGGTTCAAAAGCGGTAAATAAAATACAATTTCGGTGTTATAACGGTCAAAAATCACATCAAAAGTGCTATATAAGATGCCATTTTGGTTTTAAAATTGTGAATATAATCCTAAATTTGATTTAAAACTGCAATTATTACACAAAATAAACTTATCCCTTCTAATAGCACATTTATGTAGTTACCAGAGTATTAAGTCTATTCCTGTGTAAACGGGTCCATTTTTGCTTCTCAAATATTTATAGCAGAATTAATCAATTTCCGTGAATTGGATAACTCACAGGATACTTCAGACTTCAGAAAGTGTCGCGTCGGTATATAAACGGTAAATTTCGTGTTTAGGAGTATATTTCACATTTTGCAGTTCATTTCGCATTATTACGTGACATAATAGGGTAGAAAAATACACCTCACACCTTTCAGAAAAATGAAAAATGAACATTACATCATGTTATTTCATATTTCGTGTTTTCGTCAAAAACGAAATTTCCATGCCTCTAGTCATCACTCATCTCTATCTTCGCAAATTAGCCAAAAGTGCCACTAAAAGCGAAGTAAAAATAAAGCAAATCAAAAAACAAAATCAAAGTAAAAAACTAAAAAAAGCTAGTATTTTAATGATCGCCTTTAAATATAGAGATTACAGTAGTATTTTCTAGGCTGCAGTACAGCATGTTATTGTATTTTATTTTCTTGTTGCTTTTGTCAATTATCGGTTTGTATACCGTTAATAACTTTAATAATACTAAATTAATTAACTAAAAAATAATTATACTAAGAATGACAGTTATTTGAAAATGCTTAATAAGAAGGTAAGAAATGAACCGGAAAAGCAAAAAATTCTATTCTTTGTTCTCTTGGTGTTTAAGACTGAAATACAACAGACTTCAATTGCCATGTTTAACGATAAGAGGCAATTTTTGCTGGAAAGATAAATAAGAATATTGTTGAGACTTTTGCAAACAATCACGTTGGCTTTGAAAAGAAAAGTCAGGTCTCGTATTCCTCCAGCAAAAGGACCAACCAAGCTAGGAGAAGTTCTGCTGCTATAAAATTATTTTAATAGTCAAATGATGGCGATAAAATACTGACGTGCATCATACATTTACACTCTCTTCCCGATGACGTGAAACCAGAAGTACGGTATGCGCCACACGTGGTTGCGTTTGTCGACGGGGCATAGCTCCAGCTGCACGTGTTCGCAGTAGTGAAAATTGTGTTGTGCAGTTGTTGTTGGAAATGGGTCTCTCGACGGAGGATAAAGTATTCATAGTTGATCATTATTTCCGCTCATACGGAAGCGGTCGTGAAGGTGGATTGAGTTTGAAAAGGGTGACTGGTCTATATGCAACCCAAATGACAATCGTCCACTCCACATGCCCTAACCTAACCTAAGGTTTCCTGACAGTTATGCAACCCAAAAGGCACGATTGTTATTTGGGTCGCATGTAGACCAGTCACTATATTGTAACATGTCATACTTTTGTTCATCTTTTCATTTCAGTACTGTATATTTTGGCGCATACTGTATTTGATCGTAATTAGCTCATTGTAGTTATGGCCAAATTACATAAATATAAACGATAGTAGAATATACATTGTTGCAGAAGGTGTACGCTCAAGAGTATGTTTACCCAGACGCCGTATACCCTTGACTACAGCCCTGAGATTCGGACTCGAAGTGCACACTTCCAAGTTCAGAGGCTCCAAGTGGACACTGGAAGTTGCGTGTGCTCTCTTCGACACTCCTAGTCTCCACTGATGTTACCCGTAGCATCAAATATCAACCTTTCCCGTGCAAGAACCGTACTAAATATACAGGGTGTTCATAAAGTCTCGGTACCATTAAAAAAAACATAGCTCGGAAACTACATGCAATAGAACAGTGCTGTTGATTGCAAAATGAGCTACTTCTATCCACGTTTATATGCCATACATCTCAATGTGCGCCCCTCTAGTTGCTCTCAGAACATCAAGGCGTTAATCCACTTCTGTCCATACACGCCCCAGCATATCACCAGTAACAGTTAGGATACCCTCCGTTATTTTTCTTCGAAGAGTAGCAACATCTAGAACAGGAGTACGGTAAACACAATCTTTAACATACCCCCAGAAGAAGAAATCCAAGGGTGTGATATCAGGAGAGCGCGGTGGCCAGGGAATAGGTCCATCACGGCCTCAGCATACCACAGCACGCATTGTGCTTTCTCTTGTAGTGTTGTCATTTTGGTCAATCACGCCTGTAACAAAAGTAAACAAAGAAACAGTCATTTTGCAATCAACAGCTTTGTTCTATTGCATGTAGTTTCCGAGCTATGTTTTTTTTGTAATGGTACCGGGACTTTTATGAACACCCTGTATTTCCAATGTGCCGATTTTGTTTTCCTCAGGCACAATTTTAATCTCGCAACTGTTAATGATCCATATTGGGAGATGATGAGAGTGTTTTAACAGCTTTTTGAAAAGAACGGGTCTCTTGCACTGTTTCTGAGAACGTTTTTAGTCTCTCCTTGCTTTTTCAGTGTGATGTGTAAGTCTCTTTAAAACTTTGGACTTTTAACCTTTATGAAGGGGCTCTTTACACCCCTTTTTTTTAACTTTAAGTTAAGTGTTTTAGATTTTCTTCTCACACTTTGAAAATGTCCGGGTTCGAATTCCGGTCTGGACATGGTTGTTCTTTATGGGGGTGTTCCTTCCATCAATTTCATCGTATCATCAGACATCCTCATCTTCGCGATTAACCAAAACTGGCAGAAGAGCGAAGTAAAATAAACCAAATCCAAGTTTGAAAAATAGCCATATGTGCCGACGCACCCAAAAATTTTAATTACAGTAAAACCTCGTTAATCCGGACTAATGAGGGGATAAGTTGACCGGTTTAACGAAAGTCCGGATTAACTGAAATAACTTAAAAGAACAGTAGAAAGTGCATTAAAACTCCGTCTATAGCAAGAAAGCACGTTTATTATAGTGTATTTAGAGGACATAGGCCTGAATGTACTATACAGTACAGTACAAAGTCTGCGGGAAACAGAATTTCATCAGTGGTTGACTGCCTTTTCATTTGGGAAATTATCTTGTTGACTTCTAGCCACCCTTGCATTCTGCTTTTTTCTGCATTTTGCATGTCCGGATTAAGTTAAGTCCGGCTTATCGGGGTACGGATTAACGAGGTTTTACTGTATTTCATTCAAAGTATAATTATGGTAGATTAATTGTCTTGATTTTGAAACACACTCATAGTTTTCACTACAATTCAAGTATGCACAAACACCTTATACAGTTAAGGGAGATGGAAAGTCATCAGCTCAGCGCGCGGTGGTCCCGAGTTCGAAATCCTGCCTTGGCATGGGCGTTCTTTGTGAGTGTCCCTTCATCATTCATCCTCATCTTCTCGATTAGCTCAAAGTGGCTGGAAATCAAAGTAAAATGAACCAAATCAAAGTTCTGGAGATGATTTCTTTTCTCTAAATGACATGGGATGAACGCATCTGATGATAGGGAGGCTACTCACCGGGAATTCCTTGAATTCCGGTAATTCTGCAGGCGTGAAAAATTACAACTTTTATTAATCCAAATCCCATTGAGTTTATTCATATTTATAAATGCCCCGAGGCGAGTTTTTCACAGTTTTTATCGAGGAAGTAAAAGACTACTGTATGAAAAATAAAACATAAATCTCTTGATCGGTTTACTTTGTTAGTGTCGTAGATCAATGTGACAGGCGGAAGAGTATTGCAAGATAAGATATCTTGAAGATGATTGGGCAAATTTGAGTTTGAAATTGTTAACACAATTAACAATTTCTCACAGATTAGAATATATACTGTAACATTTGTGACTTGTGTTTGTAGATGTATTTTGAGTCCGAGTATGTGAAATGGCAAATCTAAATATACGGTATAATTAAATTAAATTAGAATTTTGGATACATTGGAATCACACATAGCCTTTATATTATTACTATATTCGTGCGTGAATGTGTGTGGGTGTTGAGAGGCAGTAATACGTAAGGTGAAACAGAGAAAACATCTGCTTGCCTTGAATTTTTGGAAAATTCCCCTTGAAAACCGGGAATTATACTTTAATTTATAATGGTCCTAGAGTAGCCACCCTGGATGATGATATGGCGCCGACGTCAGCACTGCGCCATCGGGATGGCCCCCATCTGTTTGTATCGTGGGCAAGGTCAGTCCAGCCTTGACCAGCTTTGTACTTCTACCAAAAGTTACTTCATTTCCTCTCATGTCACGCCCTACACTGTTCTCGCTAAAAAAAATGTCGGTAAAATAAAAAGTCAGGGCCGAAAGGATTGGCCCATTGCGAAGTTTCGGGACGAAATCGCCAGAGAAGATGCGACGCGAACCGCTGACCCAGACAGAGCAGCGCCGGAATCTTATTTATGCGGTCGGAATGGAATGTAGCAGCCCTTTCTTAGACAATTAAATTGTTCTTTCGGAGAACAATAATACGAGGCAGAAGCATGGCCGAGCGAGCGAAGAAGGATGAGATAATAATGCCTGCAGCAGACCCTCTTTGGAAAAATACCCTCGATTGCTGTTTGTTTTGTGGCGAGGGAACGGAGTTTCGTTGGAGTAACCCCATTCTGGAACGCGACCCGTAATTAAGGGAATGAAATGCGTGGAAGTTTTGCGAAGATGGGAAATGTCATTTTGATTGAAAGGTGAAAATTGCTCAGGTTGTGCATGCAGTGGGCAGTTGGGGAAATTTTCGTGATATTGTTTCTAATAATAATTTGATATAATTCATCTTATGTAATAAATTATACCTCTCTTTTTAATTTAAATTAAAGGTTTATTCTGGCTTAAATCTTTTTCACTTCATCTTTTTTGTTGCTGGTGGCTGAAGACTGCGAATAGGTAGCATAGCGAAAACGATGCGAGGAAAGTTGCAACTATACTCTATCCCGGAAATCTGGAGCAAGGCCACGCATAAGAGTAGAGAAGGAGAGAAAGCAAGAGGCCGGTCTCCGTGGCAGAGTGGTTTGCACACCGCACTACGACGCCAGAGATACCGGGTTCGAATCCCAGCCTGACCATGGGTGTTGTTTGTTTGTTCTTTCATCAGGTTCATGATATCATCACTCAATCCTCATCTTCGCGATTAGCCAAAAGTGGCAGAAATTCGAAGTAAGATAAAGCAATCAGAAAACAAGTGGGCGGAGCGAGACATTACACGCTTCTGCCAACAGCTGGTAGTTCCAGTCTGTTTCCACCCTCCACGGAATTCTGTTTTCTCTCATGTGTTCGTTGGTCGAACCCTCTCGAGTGCAGATACCTGTTTTCGCTCGCTTTAGAGATTTCCGGGACAGACTATACTTTGTAAAACACTCCCAAACCAGTAAAAGTTCATGCTATCACCTTGCAATTAAGGGCTCCCGAGTTCGATCTGGAAAGAGGCACATTGCAGTGATTCCGACCTCACTTGAAACTGTAGGTCTAGTCCTGATTAGTCTATATGGCCAATGGCGTAATAGTGACAATGTCGCCTTGTAACCACGGGCCCCACACATTGCACAGCGGTTCGGATCCGGATTTAAATTGTAGGCTTAGTTCCGGTTAGCCTAACTGAGCATAAAGTGGACTTAATAAAATCTAATTTTGACTAGTAGAAGCATAGATATAATATATAATAATGGTTTTCCTGCTTATTGATTAATTGATTTGTTGTTTTAAGTCCACTTTATGCACAGAAAGGCTAATCAAGACTATACCTACAGTTTAAAGTGGGACCCGAACCACTATGTGCTTCCATCGGGTATCGAACCCGGGACCCCTTGACGACGCTACCACTGCGCCATCGAGGAGGCCCACTTTCCTGTTTATTGAACAGTCGCAGACTCAAGGGAGGTTGGTAGGGCTATAACTCTACTTTTGAACCAATATTTCTGTATACAGGGTGGAACTTAACTTTACCGACAAACTTTCGCAGGTTGTTCAGGGATATTGGCTAAGTGTTTTGACATGAGCAACTCACGGTTTCCGATACCATATTACAGAATAATGTCATGTTGATGTGTTATACTTTTATTATGTCGTTTGGACCGTGATAGATGGGTTCTGATAGGTTGCAAAGAAAAATTAATCAATTACTCATCAACTTATGTAATATCACGAATAGCAATACAAACAATAATAAGATACATGAATAAAGAATTAAACCTAGGACAAAATTCGTACTTTTTTTTGTTAAATAACTGTTGTGTATCCTTGTGTACGTAGTGTTTCTCTAAAGCAGCTCTTCAAAATGTCGTCCGCCATGATCACGACACACTGTGCAGGGACTGTTGCACACACCTCTAGCATCTCAGGAGATTGACGCACATCTTCAGGGACTGCAATAATACTACCAACCAGGTCTATGGGAGTGTCGACTGGAGTCGCGTACACTAAGCTCTTCACATGACTTCGGAAGAGAAAGTCCATCGGCGTTATATCTGGTGATCGAGTTGGCCATGGAACAGGACCACCACGTCCTGTCCATCTTTGACCTAACTACGAGGAGCGTTCAAGTCATTCCCGGACTTTTGAGTTTAAAAAATAAAACAAATTCAAGGGGTGGGAACTGCTTTTATTTTTCGACGTACTCCCCTGCTACATTTATAAACTTATTCCATCGTTTGACTAATACCTGAAAAGCTTTGGCAGAGAAAGATTTGTCAGTACGCTTGAACCATTCTAGGACAGCCTGCTTCACTTCATCATCACCTCCGGGAAATCACTTAGCGCTTAGTCTGACTGTAAGGGGGAAGTGACAATAATTCCCAGCCGATTTGCTGGAATGTTTGCATAGTGCGTTCAGCGGTATGAGGTCTTGCATTGACATGCAGAACCAGAACCCTTCGTGATCAAACCAGGCAGTTTCTTTCACAGAAACACTAACTTTTCGGAATAGCAAAATGTCATGAATTACACACCTTAGCAATTTCACGACAGGTTATGCGACGATTGTCAATGATAAGGTATTCCACGCGCTGAATGATCCCAAAAATGACTGCTGTGGGCTGGGAACCACCACGACCGGGATTGTCGGTGACAGACGTACGGCCGTCTTTGAAGCGCTTACACCATTAAAATGTCTTACTGCGGCTGAGTGTTTCATCACCGTACTGTGCTTGCAGACTTCTGTAAATTTCAGCTGGTTTTAGGCCCTCCTTCACTAAAAACTTCATGACCACACACTGTTCCGTGTACACTTTCACACTGTTGTCCGCCATCTGGAATTCTGGACTCTTGACTGGCGTGTGCAATGAGCGCCGCCTACCAGGAACAGGACACAGTTGCCAGTTCCTATTGCACGCACTACCTCCACCCGGGGATTTGTTTTTAAACATGAAGAAAAAGTCTCGGATTGACTTCAACGCCCCTCGTATATGTCAAGATTTTCTATAAGATCGACTGCAAAGTTTGCCGTATAGATCATTCATAGTGCCGAGATTGCGAACTGCAATGCAAACATTACTCGTAATGTTAAATGGTACTGCGCCGAGTAAACATGCGCAAGGGTAGCTTAGCTCGAGAAACGAAACAAATGCAATTACTCTGTAATATGCTACCAGGGACCATGGGTTCCTCATATCAAAATACTCAGCCAACAACCCGGAACAACCTGTTTGTTGTTTGTCAGTAGAGTTCGGTTCCACCCTGTATATATATAAAAAAAACTCAGGATAAACAAAATATGGATAAATATGTAGCATACGAGTAGGCTACAAAGCGTAACGCAATGTTATTACTGCGTTGGGATCGAATAAGGCCTTTAGATTGTATTGGGTGGTGTAGTTATTCATCATTCATCTTTCAGATGGTTATCACTCGCTTGGCCTAAATGTGATAATTGCAAAAGGTTACATTTAAAGGAATGGCAAAATAATTCACATGTACAGTAATTTGATTTCTGTACTCTCCATGACTGAACCGATATGGATTAGTCTAGAAAAGGATATTACTTGCCTCATAATTAGATGAACGTTATTTCCACACTTGTCCTCTCAATTGTCACATGTCTGACCTCCCTGTCAGAATTCACTCTGTTCACGCACCATTGTCCAATAATCGTTTCCCACTTCCATTCTCTCTCACCATCCCAACGGTCCCGGGTTCGAATCCCGGTCGGGCTTGGTTGTTTGTGAATGTCCATTCATCAATTTCATCATTTCATCACTGATCCCCATCTTCGCAAATTAGCCAAGAGGCACAAAACGCGAAGTAAAATAAACTAAATCAAATCGAATCAAATCTCTCACCATCCGCGATTTTTACTCTGTCTCGTAACCTCGCCAACTGTCCTCGCGCCCTCTCGATTCCAACGCTCATTCCATACCCGTCTCTCAAGTCAATAACCTAACGTTTGCGTAATTGCTTATTCCGCATTCCTTTATTTATTTCCTGCTATGCTAAGAATGACAGAAGGCTTGTCACTTCTACCCAATACGCTTCTCTGGCCCCTTAAGAAAATCTCGTGATTTTCTCTTTAAGATGAAAAATATTAAAGTTGGATTCCATATCGATTCTTCCGATGGAGATATTTTTTATTATAAGATATAGACCCAAAATTATTGAATTAACATACCATTACCGAAGATATGTAATTTGATTAATATAGTTCCTGAAAAGGAAAAGGAAAGGAAAAAAAATAGACAATACCTGTCAGCGTATGAAAGGTAAACACTGACACGTGAGTTTGTTATGCTGACTCATGCATGTAATGATTGAGAGTCTTACGCCACATACCTAAGTTCTAGTATGACGTTATGATTGTCCATGCATAAAATATGTAAACACACACAATGTGACACAATTATAAGGTCATTGTTCCACCAGTATTGACCTAGTTAAAAGTTTGTCACAATGACACACTAGCGAGGTGTATGTAATCAATCCTGCAAGCACTGGCACTGCACAACACTGTTAAATATTTTGAAGTTAATGTTTACAAAAAAAAAAATTAAAAAATCGTAATCCTCACTTGAGTTACACCTGTACTTGTATATTATATTTTTCGATGTAAATTTCACCGTCTGTTACTTTAGGATATCATGTAAAATATCGCTGTCTTTCGTATTGATAATATATGTTACCTTATCACAGGAAATATTTAAATAGAGAACTATGAAGTTACTCAAAATACGATATACACTATATCAATAACTGTCATTGAGTAGTAATATATGTACATTAATTTATGTATTTGAAAGAAATATAATAGTGTTCTATATATGAAATCCACTAGCTCTTGTCCATAAAGGAAAAAAAATGATCCTGATCCGGATTCTCACAAAAAGTTCAAGTAAGATCCCATAATTTTACTCTTGTTAACAGCACTTGATAGTATCTTCCTATGTCAATGAATTTCACTCTTCTTGAAGCAGACAACTTATATATTTGTATTAGTTCCTTATCGGCGTGAAACAGGTTACAGAGTATGTTGAATCTTGATCTGTGTCAGATCTGCAGTTGTAGTGGTTCCCTTCGGGTAAAAACCAACGAGTTCCAAGCGGTGACGCCGGACCCTGTGGCCGAGTGGTTAGCACATCGCGCTGCGATGCCAAGGGTCCCGGGTTCCAATCCAGCTCGGGCTTGGTTGTTTGTGAATGTGCATTCATCCATTTCATCACTCATCCTCATCTTCGCAAATTAGCCAAGAGGCACAAAACGCGAAGTAAAATAACTAAATCAATCAATTAATCAAATCCAAGCGGTGACTTGCGAGAGCCTTGTTGAACTGCAAGTGCATGATAGCGACCAGCGCTAGAGCTATCCAAGTGCAGTTTCCGCATGAGCACCTCTGATTACGTCTTGTCCATTGTCACCTTGACTTAAGCGAAGACTGCTCTAAACGCCGCTGCCTTGTTTATGTGCCATTGTCTCCCGTGATGCCTCCGGCCGTTAAAATGCCCAGCATGGCATCGTAAACCCCTTCGAGGCTGTAAATGCTGCTATAAAAGAAGGGATGGTAAGGTTTTTGCTGAATCGTAACAGGTCATTTCGCGGCTGCGGTCGAAATCGGATCGGTTCCTTCGAGAAGCATCATCCTCTGCTGGTGCACTTTCTTAACTGTAGATATCCTGGAGGCTTTAAATCGGAACCACTTCTGAAGTTAGGAGTAGGGTGGTGCAGAGGCGATGTTTGGCAGCCTCGGTCTCGTCTCGACCTAGGAGGACAAGTCTCGTGTTTCGAGACGATACCAAGATCGTTCACAGTGTTACTTAATTGTACCATGAATATACGAGGTTTGGTTCATAAGTCATGGCCACATTTTTTCGTGAGAATGCGAGACCAGCAGGAAAATTCGAAATATGCAAATGGAGCGGTGGAGCGTATGGTACTTCGGAATGTATGAACAATGCAAATTACGTGTATCATGTGTGGGATAGGGAAGCTAGCAAACGCCCATAAACGAACGCGTGCTACATGTGTTTTAGTTATTGTTTTGGATGGCGAGGTATATTTTTAGATATTATTAGAATAATTAAATCAAGAAGACTTAGATGGGCAGGCCATGTGGCACGAATGGGAGAGGAAATACGGGTTTACACGATTCTTGTTGAGAAACCTGATGCTAAGAGACATGTAGGAAGTCCAAGACGAAGATGGAGGGATAATGTTGAGATGAACTTAAAGGAAATCGGTAAGGATGGAAATGATTGAATTGATATTGCACAGGATAGGGACAGATGGAAGGCTTGTGTTAAACCTTCGTGTTTAAGAAGGCTAGAGAGTTGGTTAGTTACAATTCCTCTTTAAGTCTAACAAATGCATGTGGTTACGTTTAGGAGGGTCAGGTATAGAGTTCTTAGTATTTAGTTTGGTGGAAGTTGTGTGTGCCCCATTATCAGAGGCATGGGAATGTAAGTCCTCGGATAAGTTTGTATTTAGTCTTCATGACGAGCTTCGCTTCAAGGAAATTTTTTTACCGAGATATTCTTCGTTTTTGTGCTCATATGGGAGAGGATCCTCTTTGGTAGACCTAGTGGTAATATACCTTTTTAGGACCAAGAGAACAGTGTTGAGGTGGACCTGAAGGAAATGGGCAAGGATGATAAAGACTGGATTGATCTTGACCAGGATAGGAATGTATGGAGAGCTTGTGCTGATGTGACAAAATTCCCTTGTGGTTTTAGAACTCCGGGAACATCTTTTATCTCGAAATATTTATTGTCTTTGGAGTGTGGGAGCAGTCAATTCTCTCGAAATCTGGAATCTAAATCTGTATTTACTTAGAATAATAATTTGAATTACCATAAACCTAAATTTGAACAAAAATAAGTAGAGATGTATTCAGCTTTGAACACGGTTTTCATAGCTAAAATCGGTGAACTGATTTTAGAACCGATAATCGAATCAGAATTTTTAAATCTGAAAGTCGCAAGACTGTTGTTTCAAAAATTGGAACTAGTCAATGGATGTCCTTTCTTTAGTTCGTTGGCACTTTTCTGCCAATTGTTTAGTGTGGCATTGCATTAAATAAAGGGGGTTAAATGCTGATTACCAAATTGCGTTCGATTACATTTGCTGTTGACTGTACAGTCACCCGCAATAAAAATGAGACAATTAGATCCTGAAATTCTCGCTTTCCTGCAAGGCGTTATGTGTGTTGCCTAACTCTACGGCGATGGTAACAGTTGCCTTTGAAAATTTGCTCTTTAAATCCAGTTATCGCCGTAGAGGCATGCAACACACATGACGCCTTACAGGAAAGCGAGTATTTCAGGATCTAGGTGTCCCATTTTTATTGCTTGTGACTGTACATATTCATTTTGTTGATTTGAATTCTAACACCGTGGGACATCAGCCCATGAGAATCCACCACTGCTTTGGCTGCAGTGTTTCAAACACAACGTGACATGGTTGGGACTATAGTTACCTCGTTTGCATTTACATTTTTCTTATTTCACGTCACTCCCTGTCTCCGTGGGCTAATCATGGCGATGAGGATAAACGATAATTGGATAAAATTGCCCACTCAACGCTCGGCCACCGAAGCGGCCACGCCACATGTTCAGGGCTTTCATCGTTCCGCATCGAGTTAGTCTGGGGACCGGGTATGCTAATCCTTCTCGAAGTATCGAAGGAAAAACAGAGCGGACCCTGTCTGTAGCGCATGTGGCGCCAGGGAATTAATTGCGTCATTAGCGACGTTCGCCGTGTCGACCGGATGGACGTTGATCACCAACAATTTCGGACATTCTCGAAAGTCGCCGATTTACAATTTTCCACGCACTCTACGTTCTGCGCAGACGGTTCCGAAGTGTATTCTGGGAGATCGCTGACGTGCAGATAGAATATGGCTTATACCTGAGACGAGTTTCCCTGGTGTGTTGTCAGATGGAAGATCTTGCTATAGTTGAAGTCCTGATTCGAACGCCAGGACACAGCTCGAGGGAAAGCCGAGCCGGTACCTGTTTTTCTAAGAAGCACTGGTGTCACTTTTACCTGGAGTGTTTAAACATCCATTCATTCAATGCGACGTTACACTCCAAAAGTCTCCACACTGTATATAAAAAGCACAGCACAATAACACAACGTAGCAAAGATAACGCAACCGCACGTTATGAAATCTCTAAAGAAGCTGAATTGGCAACATCTCGTATACTCCACGTGGACTCGACAAGAGCTGTCAATTTCTAAAACGGACGCTATTGGTGGGAAGGGTTTGAGGGGAGGACGTGGACGTGACGGATGGTTGTTTACTTTTGTAACAGAGGAAACTGATCTTTCGGAACTTTCTTTGAAGTAAAGTGGCGTTGGAATAAGGACTTCAACTATAGCTATCAGACTGTATCCACCCGCTGACAGGACGCTTGAAAAGCACGTACTTTGTTCTCTTCCAGTCAGAATTTGCGGTTCACTTTGTGAGGGGAATTTGAATATGTTGTCACATTCACTGGAGAAGGAAGGGGAGGGGAAATCAGAGGATAATCGGGAATTAATTTGCCCTCTGGGAACTTGAAGAACTCATTGATATTATTTACGTGCCCCTTGCTCAGTCGTTAGGGCGTCTGACTACAATGCGAGAGACCCGGGTTCGATCCTCGGCGGGGGAGAACAGGTATTTTTTCCACCTTTTAAGCGGCTCCATCGCTCATCCAGCGTAGTATAAAATGGGTACCTGAAGGAAACTCTGCGGGGTAAAGGCGGCCAGCTGATCAAGAAAGTGTGGACCCTAACTCAACACCCCCTATACGCCTTCATGGCGTGGTGCAACATTACGTTCGGTCTTCGAGTTTGCACCAAACATTCGGTTGGCTGCAACATCTTGTAGACAGACCACTCAGTGGCGGTAACTGTACCCCGATACACATTCTGACCCACCTAGGTATAAAGTGACTCCCTTACCACTACTCTAGTTTAGACAGAGGTCCAACAATCAATGCCAGTCGGTTCCGGTATAAGCCGGTAAAGCTGCTTAAAAGTAAAGTTGGATTTATTTTTATAGATAAACTAGCTGATTACCCGGCGTTGCCCGGGTATTTATTTATCCCAATCTTGTATTAGACAGGAAAATAAAGAATTCTAACTATTGTGTAAAATGTAACTAATTTTAAACTCCGAAAACTATGGATTCGACACTAATGTAGGTCATTTGTGGCATTTTATTTTTCACCCCCATGCCGATAGGTGATGAACTTGGAGTTGAACCGCATTGTGAGTGTCACGAAAACTATGGATTCCATTCGCAACACAGCCTGAATGTTAGATAACCCGAGAAACACTATCGTTGTGCGGATTGCATAGAGTCACGGTGGTCTGTCTGTGAGGAATTTAATGTCGGTGGTTCTCGATTATTTTTACATGTCACCCCTTTCCACCCCACCCCTAGGGGTGCCAGTGGTGTCTTACCCCCACAGTATTTATTTCCAGATTGCAAGTGATACGTGTACCAAGTTTGGTTGAAATTTCTCCAGGCGTTCGAGAGTTATGCCGGAACAAACAAACATACACACCCATAAACACACCTCCATTTTTATATATTAAAATAAATTAACAAATATGTCCTTTAATTGGGTTCCTTAGACATCTTTAGTAGACCATATTCCAAAGACGTATTTGGAACATGGCCTGTATCGATCTTTACATACGTTTCTTCCCCACTCTTTGTACAGTCACCAGCAATAATAATGGGAAACATGCTTCCCTGCAAGGCGTTATGTGTATTGCCTACTCTACGGCGGTGATACAATTGAAATTTGCTATTAAAATCGCCGTAGAGTTAGGCAACACTAACGCCTTACTGGGATGCGAGTATTTCAGGATCTGTGTGTCCCATTTTTATTGCCGGTGTTCTGATTAGTAGTTTCGCACATTCAGAACAGTCTCGCCAATATAATGATCAACTATGTTACCTTGTAACCAAGGAGTACTGGGTTCCATTCCCTGTATGGACACTTACACAGTGACTCGGATCTTACTTCGAGCTTTACGTTCAGCTCTGCTTACCCTCTCTCAAGGTTGAGTTGACTTGAAACAAACAGTTCACGCCCTTTTGCTCAGTTAAGAAGTAAGAAAGGAGTGATGAAGACACAAACATACGCCTAAATACGTACCCTAGAATTGTGAGTTTTGTATAATTTTTTGTTAGGGTGAATCAAATGAAAACGGAACAGGGGCCACAGAATGAAATCAACAAGGTTTATTTGAAACGTAATCTCCAAAGGTGCACAAGCACTTGTCCCACTGTTTCACCAAGCGGTGAATATCCTGCTCGTAGAACTCCTTTGGCTGAGATCGGAACGAGTTGCGAGCATTGTCCATGACTTCGTTGTCCGAGTGGAAGCGCCGACCCCTCAATGCCTTTTTCAACGGACCAAAGATATGGAATTCGCATGGCGATAGATCAAGGATATACGGTGGGTGTTCCAACACTGTCCACCCAAAACGTCGCCAACGTGTTCTTTGTAACAGCTGACGTATGTGGCCGCGCGTTGTCATGCAGTAAAGCCACTCCAGAGGACGACAGGCCTTGATTGCTGCTCGGACGATACTGCTGCCGACCGCCTATGCATATCACGTGCTCACACACGAGTATCTAGGGCGAGTCCATTATGCAGTAGGGGTTTCCTTCCTTACCTCCCGCTCTACCTCTACACGGGGTTGTCGCCACACACATACATAAATATAACCCAATACACCCACTGTTCAGTTTTCATTTGATCCACCCTCATATATTAATTCGATCCGCTGAAATGTATGAAATACTTTATAAAGAAGGATAAAAAGGCTTCCAAACAGAGCTAAGTTATTTGGAATTCTAAAAACTGTAATTATTCCTGATGGGAAACCTGATGGTAAGAGACCTGTAGGAAGACCAAGACGAAGATGGAGGGACAACGTTGAGATGGACCTAAGAGAAATCGGTAGGGATGGAAAAGAGTATTTAGATCTTGCTCAAGATAGGGACAGATGGAAGGCCTGTGTTGCTGCAGCCATGAACCTTCGGGTTTAAGAAGGCTAGAGAGTTAGTTAGTTAATTATTCCAGTCTGATGTTTAGAATAAAATTGTCTTTCTGGGTAAATGTTATGTATTTCATAACGCAGTAAATGTTGGTTTCAGCTTGCTTTTAAAGGTCCCGGGTTCGATCCCCTGCCAGTTCAAATCCGGGAACTTTTAACATGGGTACCTGGGGGAAACCCTGTGGGGTAAAGGCGGTCAGGGGCGTGATGCTGATCACATCACCCCCACTCACGACCGGATCAAGAAAGTGTGGGGCGTTACCCCCACACCCCCTATACGCCTTTATGGCGTGGTGCTAAGCACAGAGGAGCACTTTACCTTTTTTTTTTTTTTACATACGCTTAGAATACCTTCTAGAGCATTGACGCGAATTTTCGTGTAGTTTTCTTTCGCTGTTATCTAAATATTCTCAAAAGTTTCGCGATTACGTAAGTCGATTAAACTATTGATAAACTGTTGTATTGCATAATACTGCCACTTTCAGAAGAAATGAACCACTTTCTTTCATCTTATTCCAGGTGGCACGAAGCCTTGGTCGTTTGGAGAGCGTAACGAACTTCACAGAATTCGTGAAAGCCTTCAGCCAATTCGGCGCCGAGATGGTGGAGCTGGCTCACCTCACGGGGGATCGACAGAACGACCTTAAGGACGAGCGACGGAGGGCGCAGATGGCGGCGGCGAGACAGGTCCTCGAGAGGTCAACCATGATGCTTCTCACTTCCTCCAAAGTAAGTTCCTTTGTTTCTATGTTTCAGGGCAGTTTCTTACACTCTACTCATAGCAGGTTTAACTGTTCACCTTAAAAATAATAATTATTATTTCATTCTATCAAAAGTTTATCCTCATACCAAGGAGCGTCACATCATCCAGGTGTATTGGATCTCGCACAAGGATAAGTCATCTCGCTGTGTAAGGAATATTGTATAATGAACCTACATTATACAGGGTGTATCATAAGTAGGGAGCGGAAGTTGATGACCTAAAAAATATAGATAAATGACCTATAGAATGTCCTAAAAAATGGGAAAAATTACGTAGAGAATGCAAAAAATGACCATTAAATTTGTTAGTTTCAGGTTAAAAATTAAAATGAAAAGGAAGTTAAACAAAATTCAATCTTGCTTTTTAAAAAAAAGCACCAAATGATACCACATGCACATTTAATTAAAATATGCATCGAGGATTTCCAATGGAAAGAAACTAATAATTTTAAAACAATTTTATGAAAGTCATAGATGAATGAATGAATTGGTGTAAAATGCGTTAATTTCCCACATCTTTGCCTGGTGATGTAGTGTGGTGTGTTTCTGTGGCACTCTAAAGAAAAAGAAATCCTGCGAGATATATATAGGCCTATGTTCACCTTGGTGAAAAGACTCAAGAATATTACCAAAATGAAATAAGTGACAAGATATGACGAAACAATACACCGAATATTGCGAAAAATGACGGGGAAATGCCGAAAATAGGGGAAAATGACCTAAAACCTGAAAATTGGCAAAAAATGCAAAATAATGCACTTTAAAATTACCTTTTTTAGGTTCTAGACGAAGTGTAATATTGTGTATATTTAATAGGCATCGTGTCCGAGATGTCAGAAAAGAGATGACATTTAATCAACTTCAGCTCCAATAGCGCAAACTGACACAGTTGAAAGTACACAATAATTGAAGCAAAAACGTCTCAATAAACATGGGTCTGCAAACGAGCCGTTTTCAAGATATTTGCGAATGTATGGTTACAAGCCGCCACTGACTTCGTTGTTTGTAAACGTCATCCTAGTTGGTAAATTGTTCCATTTTCACTACACAGTACACCACAACTGACGTGACTCCCACAGTGTGATTAGACTGTGTGTTCGCATATTATATTCTTATGTATATTATGATACGATGGCCTCATATTGCTGAGGAAGGCCAAGACGAAGATTGAGAGATAACGTTGAGATGAACCTAAAGGAAATCGATAAGGATGTAAGAGAGTGGATAGATCTTGCTCCGGATAGGGACAGATGGAAGGTCTGTGTTGCTGCAGTAATGAACCTTCTGGTTTAAGAAGGCTATATAGTTAGTTAGGTATATTATGATTCAACTCCTAAATAGATAAGAGGTGTACACTCACCTCAATTAGTACTCCGGTAGTTTGTTTCTTTATACACCATATTTGCAGAAGATACAATTCAACTTACAAGTGTATACTCTGTATAAGACCTTATTACTTCGTTGACCCTGTACAAGATAAGCAGACTGAAAATAGAAGTTATATCAATACAGTAAGGTTGTTCGCTTTATATCCGACCATTTTCGATTCGGTGCTGCCACCTGTCGTATCATGCTGGAACTGTGGGTCTGCTGGCGGGAGCAGTGTTGTGTCTGACCTTGTAGGTGCGTGAGTGTTGGTAGTGAATGTTATCAAACGACGCCGAAAATCAACCGGTATTGGGAGGGTTACGTAATGGCCCTTTTCCATGCTAAGTTTTCATACGTACGCATTGTGAAACGGTGTCGGGAGAATTGGTTAATACTCGGGGTGACTACTGCGTAAGCTATTGTGGCCCGTTACACACAACAGGCTCTCCTTGCGAAACATTCACCCACAAAAACCACCAGGAGAAGGGCTGCAAGCAAAGTGTCACCCGTAGTGCTAAGGAGCGCAGCAACTTTGTTCGTCAGTACATGGAAAGTTTCCCTCGTGGCTTTATGGTTGTGACGGGATTCGGATATGAGGGTAAGTTGATGATACGCAAGGTGGACAAAAACGTGAAGGTGAATGCCAGATACTTCCAAGACTCCATTCTGACACCTATCTATCGGAGAGACATCCCACAATTGTATGGAATGGACGCGAACCAGGTGATGATCCATATGGACAAGGCTTCGAGTCATACCGCCAGAACATCACTACGTTTTTATCAGGAAATGGCAGAGGAATCAGGAATTCGTATCATTCCGTTTGAAAACATTCCTGTGAAAAGCCCAGATGCCAGTCCAATGGATTTTTGCGCATTTGGACTGTTGAAACGACGTCTTCAACATCGCCGCCCGCGCACCCTGGATGGTCTATGGAAAGCTTGCAGGGAGGAGAGGGACATAATTCCCATGCCTGTCCCGCGCCCGAGCTTGCTGCAATGGAAACTGCGATGCCGGGCTTTAGTCCACAATGCTGGGGGTCCAATAGAACATGATCGGTGGTGGCGGCGCGGTATCTCTTAAGGTGAGTGAGTACCCGTCAAAATTGGTCGGGTATAAAGCGAACAACCTCTGTAATATGCATAAAAGAAGCAGTAGGGACATTACCGCACCAAGGCACAAGAATAAAGTCAGTATTAAGAGAGAGAAACCATAAAAAATAACCTATGAAGATAATAGTAATTACTCGCAATGAGTTTAAATAGAGGATACACAACTTTCCAACCTGGAAAGTAAAGCAGATGCTTGATTATGATAAGACTGACTTGCTGGGTGAGAGGGTGAAGCAAGTGTGAGTGGAGGAAGGAGGCCCGCTTCATAGTTTCAGGACATATTAACATTAAATTTTAAGTGTAGCTTACCTGAGAGAGAGGGGGGGGTACTGCCATGCTCGCCACCTCTTGTTCACGCTCAGTCACGCCTGGAATTCGCTCCTCCGTAAAAACAAAGCTGCAGCCAATAAGAACAACAGGATCCATAACGAGCCAATAAGAAGACAGAAACCGAACTCCGCACCATAACTGTCATATATTTAACCCCACACTGCTCTCTCCATTTCTATATTCCCTGAAGATGAGAGCAATCTTTGCGCTCGAAACGTTGGAAGCGAACATAGACTTAACCTGGCTGGTAACCCGCGAACACTTGTTCGAATCACGTCGCCAGGAAAGCTACAATTCCTAGGTGACACCTATCTATCAAGGTCTACGTATCTAGTTTTGAACACTGACGGTAACTCTATGATGTGTTTGTGTGACATTTATTAGGGCGCAAATATTGTTCGCGCTAAAGTTTTGGAGATACGTTTAAATCCAGCGGTTCTCATTTCAAGCTCTGGGAAGGGAAACTAGCGACTCTCTTGGTTAATCGCGACGATGAGGAGAAGTAGATAAAAAAATACATTGAAACATCCATCCCTCATTTTAAATTTAAACCCAGAACCTCTTTGGTTGAATCATCTTCCGGTCGACTTTTGGTATCATATTTTTTCAAATTTTCCCCCTCACTGCGAAATTTAATTTCGTTGTAACGAGAAATGGTGGGAGATAAGGTCAAAGGGTTTCCCCTTTAAGTAAATGAGCCATGAATTTCAATTTACAACAACTCTGGAATTATTCACAACAGTGGTTTTTCTGTCTGGTTCGGAATTTCTTTCGCCTTCAGAGAGCTCGAGATTAATCCCCGCACAGCGTTGCGTGACATTATCAAGTTATTCGAAAGCGCTTCTCTTTGGAGGTTGTTTTTCGAAAGTCTGGGTCTTTGTCCCGATGTCTTCCAGCTAACCATCGTGTTTACCAGAACGAAGGATAAACGAACAGAGCGAGATTAAATTCTTTGATAATAAAAGAGAATGAGACGAAGTAGCCTTGCGTCGTCTTGTGTGTGTTTTCTCTCTAAGTTCATCACAGTGGCTGACTAAGAAGTTACAGTTGGGACGGGCGAATTTCAGTAGTGTACCTCACTTCACCAAGAATCAATTCTAACAATTGTGCATTCTTTAAAAATGAATAGTGTATTATAGTACTGCTTGGGACCAATTTCGCTCGAGTGTATGAAATCAAATATCATTTCAATGTGACAATAATCGTAGAAATACATATGTGTAAACATCCACACTGGTAATTTCAGCCCATAATCATCTATTCATTTTCATATGTCGCTATGTATTGGTAAGCTAGACTAAACTACATATTAACATGGGAGATATTCACTATCTTTACTTAAGTTTCACGTCTTTCACTTCACGATCCATATTTGAAGGACCCACTACTAGAGACAAGTGACAGTTATACGTGTACTACTGGGCTTCGAGCGTATACCGATCGTTTTGCCTGTTCGAGCGAAGCTCTCATTTCCATACGCTATCTAGCGTCGTCCGTGCGAACTATTGGACGCTCGAGCAGAAACTCCTCGATGCAGAACTCTACAGTGTACTCTAAACACAAGCGAAGCTGACTTCTATGTTCCAGAGATTAGAGTATTTTTTATGCAAAAATAGAGACCTAGGCAAGAGTAGATGATTATTAATGCATATTGTTTTCGTAATTCCTCCCGTAATCGCGGATCGATCAGATATGAGAAAAAAAGTTAAGGTAAATTTCTCTTATCGGACAAACGGATTTCTTCAAATTTACAGGAGAAATTTCTTACCGAATGCAGTTTCGTTATACTTCTGGAAGTTCGGGAAAGTGTTTTCTCGCATCGTTCATTGAATTTTGCCGGTAAATCATCTATTTTCCGATATAAATGTGTGACCGATGCACGGAAGCTGTTGCATCCATTTCCTTCCATCCGGATGTTGCCTGTGTGTGATGACGTAATCACGGTCAATGCCGGTCATTGTTTCTAAACACGTGTTTTTGTAACTGAAGAAGATACGTTTCCGCAAATGGTTCGTGGTGCTATTTGTCAATGGTTATTTCCGTGAAATAAGAGAAATGCCACCTTCAACAATGTTTCTCAATGCATAATACGTAAGTACGAATATTAATATTAAAAGAACTAGCAAATTTCAGCCGTTTGTTCGATACGAAAAATTTATCTGAATAAACAAAGAAAACGAAATGCTATTCTCCCAAGCGGTCTTGCGTTCGATCCCCTTTTGACGCATATATTGAACAAAGGTTCGAATCGAAATTTAAACTGTAGGTTCAGTTCTGATTAGCCTATCTTGAGAATAAAGTTGACTTAAATCAAACCTTAAAATATCATATCGAGGCTGTTAAACTGTGTTACGTTCCCGTTTTATACTCAGTGGATCTACTTACTATTAATCCACTACGGCGAGCATGAGAGTAATCAGCCTACTATGAAGGCATCAGGATGAGGGAAACAAGTACGGGTATGTCTACGTAAAATTTTCTAACTCTCGCACACTAAAATACCTGTAAATGTCATTTGATGTTAATACCCCACACTTGAATTCGAAATTAAACCTCTTGTTACAAAGAAAACTGTATTAGGAACAAAATTATTCTTCGAGTACACAAATTAACACATTTACTTTTCAAAATCACTTACATGAACCTTTTACATTCATCATATCTCTCACCTACCACACTCAAATGTATTAAGGTTAGTAGTATAATTGGTACTACTATAAACTCAAGAAAGTATGAACCCCCTCTCAAGCAGATTTGCTATACTTAAAACAAGTTTAACATGAGCATATGAGCTTGTTGCTCAAGTGTGGAATCTTGTCTAATTCAAGATTTTTGTAAAAAAGCTCTCATGGATTCCATGAGAAAGTATGACCCCCTCAGATTGATGAGGCTACACTTACAAAAGGCACTTCTGTGAGATTGTTGTCCATAATTCTGTCAAAAATATGCCCCTCTTGAGGCCACACTTAAAACTTGGCCAAGACACACACACACACATATACATATTTATTTCTGGTTTAAGTTCAATTGGGCACCAGGTTCAATTTGTTTATCTAATATTAAAACAATGTAATTCTTCTAGAATTGCTCCGTGACTCTCTCATTTCTTACATCATAAACATATGATTTTTCACCTATGAGAATAACGCTACATATGGTGTCATCTGGTAAAGCCTCATGGAATTCACAGATAATTTTAATATTTGTCCTGTCATTAACCACAACTTGTTTTCTTTTTGAAGTGTTAATTACGAACATGGGTCTTCGTGTCTTGAATTCATCTGGTGAATAGTACATGTCAGTATTGCCAGTAGTGACCCTTTTGAAAGCTGAAAAAGCTTCATATAATTTAAGAAAATCATCCTTGGAAATGTCTAAATTGTAATTTTCTCTAGGAAAGACTTCATTTCTGCCATTTTTAAGATATATGTTCTTGATGTTGCAGTTATCAAATCTACTTGAATTTTTTTCCTGATTGTTGTGTCTTCCAGTCTGAAACAGTACCACCACAAAATCAGGCATGTCAAATTGAATACTGGAGAATGAATTTGTTGCATCAAATTCATAATAGGTACCAGAGGCGGGCTTCTGTACGCATTGATATGTGTAAAATTGCAGAGGAACCTGTGGATTTTTTACTATATCTGCTTTGTATTTAAGAGCATAACTGGCTTCATATTCAACAACTGGGATTCTTAGCTCCATAGTCTGAATAATGCATTTGCCTTCATCAGGTAGGGTATTGGGCAGAGCTTCTCCTGTAGGGTTTAATGTGCTGTACCTCATCAAAGCATTATTATCATTGGCAGCTCTTCTAAATGTGATTCTTAACCCACCCTTCCACATAATATCTTTGTAATCCGAAAAGAATCCTGGCAACAGGCGCATAGGGAACAGCACTGTATGGTTCTTGGATAATATCTTATCACCAGCTTCAAATCCACCTATTTTGTAGTAAGAAGCTTCGGTTTTGGATAATTTTAATGTGGCCAAAGCTGTGGAGGTAATGCCGGGATAATCTATTCTGTTTATAACAACACCATGCTTTCTGATCTCAATTTCAGAGAACAGATGCGGTACAAAATTGTCCACCAATCTTATATTTGAATTTGCCGGATAATCTGTTCCATCGAGCTTTACAACATCAAATTTGATGTATAGATCTGCTCTGTGGGGGTGTATAAAGCCGTCCCCTACATCAAGATCAACCTCAATCTCTGTGTTGGGTTGATTTAAATTTGCAAATGTCCTCCTGTTTGGGGGGAATGATTGTAGCTCATAACTCTCAATATTTTCCATCGTATGTATTTTTATTTAAATGTTAATCTCTATGATAGCAGTTGTTGTGGCTCCAGCAAAATCAACTAATTCTTCTTTTTCATTAGTGACCATCAATTCAATGTAATCTATTCTATTATGGCACACAGGAAAATATAATGTTGGGGATGGATTGTAGATGATTGGCTCCATGAATTCGGAATTAGGTTTGAATGTTGCAATGATGCCGGTTTGTTTGTGAGTGCCTATGCCATTTGATTTGGTGATCATACCCTCGGCCACATTACAGTGAATATTCAGAGTCTCAATGGCTAAGAATTTGGGTATATTCATAGCAGTGTGTTTGATGGCCGCTTCAAGTTTTGTGTTGTTCTCAAAGCCTAACAGCTCTCCTATAGTACCCAGATCCACTGTTTCTGTAGCAGATACAATCTCTACTCTGTGAGTGACAGAATTTTGACTTAACACTACACCTCTGGGTAATTGAGCATTTAGAGTGGATAGATTATATTGCCCTGGAGTGATGACAATTTTTTGATCCCCTATTGCAATTGTGTTGTTGTGGTGCGTAATATTAGGGATCAAGTACATGCCGTAAAATGCTCTGAGAGCTATTGTTTTGGGATACACAATGTCATCATGTAATTTGAGTTTCAATATTGAATTTTGGCTGGTGAGATGGAATACCCCCATGATGTTTCAGATACCACAAGGCTTTTTGAAAATTTTCAATTGATGGTTTATTTATTTGAGACATATATCTAAGAACAGATAAACACAAATGTCCGCAATTAACATCTTTGAAGTTTTGAACACGGGCATTATTGTAATAAAGATTAGCCGATTTTAGATATTTTACTAAATTTTCAGGTGGAACACCTCCAAATGAATCAAACACAAATGCCTCATTTTTTAAATATTTAAGATAACAGATCCAGTGAGTGCCCTGATTTTTGTACTCATCCAAATTAACAATGCCACACTCTTTGTTGAGTGGTTGTTCTGGTAAAGAATCAGACATGTACACACCCCTAAAATGTTTGATGCCCAGTGGTTTGATCAAAGCTTCAATATCTTGGTTTGTAAGCGGCTCTTGTTTTTTTTAAACTTACTCATGGCTCTCTTAACACCTTTGCCTTTTTTCTCCATGGCCAGGTTATGGCGCCTCTGCTCATCTAATTCTGCCCTATTTTTCTTGGCATCTATTACTGTTTTTGCTATGGCGGCTGATCCCCCAGCCAAGCTCCCAACAGCCCCGAGTGCAGCTAAGATGGCCGGGATAGTAAATATGAAACCCCCTGTATGTGATTTTTTTCTAGATTGCTGTAATTTTTTTAATTGGGGGGTACTAAGCAACAATTTCATACCATGTCCCTTTGCAAGACAAGAGCTTTTTTTCTTGCGCTGCTTTTTGGTCAAGAGACTGTCAATAGTTTTAAGAGATTTGAGACCTGCATAAGGTATTTGATACATAACACCCTTGGCCTTCATTGTAGGTTTATTATATACATGTTCACAACCCCCACCCCAGTTTTTGTTTGGTGCTCATAGCTATGGTGGTTCCCAATGCTGCTATTCTCTCACTCAAAGAAGCATCTTTGCTTACAAATCTACCAAATGCAGCCTCTTCTAATTTCTTGTCTGCAACATGTCTCTTGTCAAGATCAGAATGTGTGTTGTATGCTATGTCATGGTCTCTACAAGCAGCATCTAGGGGATTTACACCAGGATCACCTCTGTTTAATCTATGATCCAATTTTGTGCCTGGACCACAATACTGATAGCCTGGAATATGTAGTTCAAATGGCAGCTTGTTTATGATGTCATTAACCAACCCCCGACCCTCAGAGACATTCCAAAATTTAGGTGGTAGAGTATTAATAATTTTTATGAGATATCCAATCCCCTTAGGGTCATTCACTATAAAATTAGACAATTTGGTGCTTATCATGTCCATAATTCCAACCTTTTCATTGTAAAAATTGTGGTTGCCAGCATTTTCCTCCCCAGCTATCACCAATAACCTATCTACAAGTTTCCTGACATCATCAACCCACACAAATTCTTTAGGCAGGGTGTTGTATTGTTTGATTCCACTACCTGTCTTGATCTGTGACCATATGGGCTTGATTAAGTTGTTATATTTTGCCCCACTGCTAGACTTGACTCTTTTTTGTGTGGGATCATTGTTCTGGTATAGAGCATCTGATTTTATTAATATTTCTTTGTAATATTCATAATCTTGATCTGTATAGCTGCCAGGCCTTTTCCTAGTCATCAGTTCCCACAATCCAGGTGTTCCGGGGTACTTAACAAAAGCACCTTTTTCTCCGAGACGAGATTCTGAATAAACAATCAGATCATCTCCCATAAATGTTACTCTGAAATTGCCAATTCTATGTATGATGCTCCCGTCAAGCTCTGTGTCAGCATATAAGCCAAAGACCTCATCTTTGTTGTCTTTAGGTGTGGTTAAATATTTTTGTGCAAGAAGACCCAATTCAATAGGATCCTGTGTAGCTTCAATTCTTCGAGGAGCAACAGGACTAGGTGTATGAATACTGGAAAGTGGGGTGAATGGATAATCTAATATGTTCCTAGCAGCTACAGGTACAAGCTCCGTGATCAAATCTTGATTCTGCTCTGTAACAGTTTTGATATTCTTACCTAAATTATTAATAGCATCAATTACAGGCTGTTCTGTTTGTTTGTGTTTTTCATAAATTCCTCGGTTCTCTGATTTCCATCCCTTAAATCTTTTTACAAGATAATCTCTTAACTTAAGATCGTCAATGACTGGTCGTTTCATGGTTATTTATATATGTTTCAACGTCTAGAAAATCGTTGATTTTATTTCTGTATTTGCCGCTATTGGGTGTTCTTGTCATATCAATAGTGACAAACCCATAACTGTCCTGGTTCCAGCACCTGCTGCAAAACTTGGAAAAATCATTGTAGCTCAAGTCCCCACCTACATATTCATCATGTATGTGTTTGAGGTTGGTATGATCTTGATGAAACACACATATAAAATTGCTGTTGTCTCGGATCAGTTGCTTCGGTATTTTAGAAAAAGTCTGTGCCAGGTAGAAGCAATCAATGTTTTTGTGTCGCCCCTGTGTAAAGAAATTTCTAACCTTGTTTTGATTATCCAGTATAACATCATCAAACACAACAACAGAATTATCGAGACATTCGTGAAGTGGCTTAACATCTGGTTCAAAAGTAGCAATATCCAATCCATCATATAGCTTCATCAGCTGCTGATATTTTAATTGTTCCAAGCTCTTAGAGAAGACATACAAGTGCCTGTTTTTCCAGTCTAACCAGTTGGGGGCTAATAAAAAATTATCAACCATTAGTGTAGTTTTACCACAAGCTGATGGCCCAACAATAAGACACCTAATGTTATCAGGCAGCAACTTGCCATTTCTCTTAATCTGTTGTTCAGGTTCTGGCAGCCTTTTTATAACATCCCAGGTGCTCATATTATCACTTTGTTTGCATCGATCCAGCTGTTTTCCGGATGACCCAGCCATTTGACAAATAACTTGTTGCCTTTTCTGCGGATGATTTTTTCTATGAGATATGTGTCAGGCTGTTTAGTTTTGCTGAGTTCTTGTTCATAGAATCTGCCTTTGAGAATTTCTCCTCGGTGATCTTTTATTATATATGTGTTAAGGGTCCCGGGTTTAACTTGAACCACTGTAAATAATTCAGTACTCCAGTTTCTTGTAAAGCCTCTTTTGAATAAGTGCTTATATTTACTGATTCTTACTTGATCACCCACCCTGTATTTGGCTTTTCTTGTTGTTGGCTGGTATCTAGGATAATAAACAGTCCTGATCAATTTTTGCTCATCAGATGGAGTTACTTCAGAGGGTTTCATGTTGATTGTGGAATGGACCGAGTTGTTATATTTATGTAGAAGTTCTGGAAGAATATTAATCCATTTATAATTACCTTGGAGGGTAAATTGTTTATACATAAGATTTTTTAAGGTTCTGTTGAATCTCTCTACAATTGAGGCTTTGAGATCACTGTAACTCGAGTAATGTTTTATTGCCTGGCTTTTAATAAATTGTTGGAACACTGAATTATAAAATTCTTTGCCATTATCTGTTTGCAAATAGCGCGGTGATCTTCCACTCTGATTGATGATTGTCCTGAGGGCTTCTGTAACACATTTTCCAGTCTTGGATTTGAGTGGCACAGCCCAGGCAAATTTTGAAAATGTATCTATTACAGTGAGTAGATACTTGTAGCCCTTGTTGATTTTGTCTAAGTTTTTCAACTGTCCACTTGACAACTCAATCAAGTCGCTCTGCCATAAATCATCTATGCCCTTTGTGACTACTGGCAGTCTCTTAAAATGATGTCTGGCCTGTCTGTGTAATTCATCAACAACTAGACATAATATGTAAACAAGAATATTGCAACTATAGGGTGTTCAGCAGCTGAGACTGCAGGATTTTCTAAATATAATTTATCCCCTATTTGTATTTTAAATTCCAGAGAGCCATCATCTTCAGTATAGGCTGTTTCTAATGTATTGGGGTCTGTAAAATCCTCTAATTCTACACTGGTGATTTTCACTTTGTTCTCAGCATTTGTTATTGATAAGGTAGGGTAGTGGTGTGCCTGTGGCTGATGCCAATATTTGATCTTGATTGGTCTCAGTGTGCCCCCAACAAAAAACTGGTAATAAAATTGTGCAGGGGACAGCATATATATTTTGCCACCTGCTGTAAATGGAGAATCATATTCTTTGTTGGGGATGCTGTACAATTCAAGAATTACTGTATGTTTTGGATTCTCGATTATGCCTGTTATTTCCTTTTCTGCTGTAAGCAATCTGCTTGTTACAGATTCAAGGTGCT
Source organism: Lepisma saccharinum (assembly GCF_977018435.1). Lineage (NCBI taxonomy): Eukaryota > Metazoa > Arthropoda > Insecta > Zygentoma > Lepismatidae > Lepisma > Lepisma saccharinum. The sequence continues at coordinate 45,797,620 of NC_139245.1, forward strand.
CATTGATGGTCCTAACAACATCATCATGGCCTGGCTTGATCTTTATGTCCACAATAAGTTTCTTGTATTGTTGCACAATCTCTTGAAGCTGGGTGGCAAAAACAGACAGAGCATTTGCTTGATTGGATTCCATGGTCCCTAGCTGTTGCTTGATATTAGCTACAATTTGTTGCAAATTTTCAACAACTGCCAATTTTGAATTTTGAGCAGTAAGATCATGGACCTGTCTTCTGATATCCTCAAACAGGGCATGCAGTTCATTAATATGTTGATTGGTTGGTAGAGTGGCCACTGTCTGAGTGAGTTGTTTGATCTCTGCTTGGATATTCTTGATATCTTCTGATTTCAATATCCTATTCACTGCCCTCTTAATATTTTTAAGTTCCTGTGATGTGGGAAGATTTGATACTGTATTTTGCAAAGATTCAAGTGCCAATTTCACATTGTTTAATTCAGATGCATCAGCCACATTTTGCATAGCATTTTGGAGCAGGGCTATATCTGCCTGAGAGGGTGTTGATTGTTGTAAAATTTCAAGCTTTGTTTGGATATCATCGATCAAGTGATGAAAATGAGATAGCTCAGATTCAGTGTTGAGGTTTTCAAGCTTTGTGATTTGGTGCTGGACACTAACAAGAGTATCTACAATCCCAGGCAGGCGAGATTCTAGTACATTTGACAAATCACTTTGCACTGCTGCTATTGTACCTTCAAGATGGGTTATGGTACTTTGAATTTTTCCAAAATCTTCATATGTTTCGAGTTGCAGCTTGATGTTTGCTACACTCCGAGTTATTGCATTCAAAGCATCAGAAGATGGCAAATTGTTCATAAAATTTTCAAGTGTCTCAATTTTTTCTTTAACCTCGGCTATGGCATTGTTCAAGGGGTCCAGATTAGGTATCTGGAGTGATTGAATCTGTTCTTTTAGAGTGGAAATCACTAGATCAAAATCTTCTTGTGATTTTATGCTTTTGACAATTGTTTGGAGCTGTGCCTGGACATTATTTATCTGCTCTTCCAATTGTTGTTTCAATTGCTCAGAATTGGTGGCCTGGGTCTTAAATTTGGCTTGAAGAGCTGCTACAGCTTCTTCTAAACTTTGAAAATTATCTAATGTTGCCAGATCAGTATATTTCTGAAGCAACAGTTTGAGTTCGGAATCAATTTTAAGAAGAGGGTCCATGCATTGTGATTGCAAATTTGTAATTTCTAATTGAAGACTGGCATTGAGTGTGGTTTGCAAAGCTTGTAAATCACTTCTTAATTTCTTGACTCTGACATCAAGCATCAGAATCTCATCACTGTGATCTTCATGTCTTGTATGGCCAAATATATCATTAGGCATTTTGTTTTAGTGGTTATTTATTATAGAGTATCTGATTCTTAATTCTATAAAAAAGGGTATAAGCTTGTCATATGACCCAGGGACCTCAATATATAAGCAGTCACCAGCAGAAACAGTATAAACAGTGCCAGAAATCATGTTTGAGTGTTTAATTCTATAAATATTTCTCCCTACTGAAATCTTGACATCACCCTCAGGGGTTGTAATAAATTGCAATTGCCCACCTACAGGTAATTGGTAATGATTTAAATTATTGTTAAATATGTACAATGTTTTGCCTGTTTCTTCATCATTATCTGTAAATATGCTGTTCAGATGAATAATTAACAAGCCACTCAGTTTAGACATTACAGATTGTAAATCAGAAGAGGGTTGTGGTGTAGGCAGCTCCATAATAGCCTGTTTTTTGAACCCAAATAAGTTCATAGGCATGTTTATTTATTTCAAATCATGCTCTGTAATTGGGCATTGTTTGCCATTTTTCAAATCACAATGCCCCCAAGGTAAAGTATGTATGTTACATGACAAAATGCATCTCTTGTCATCATGTGGGTCCAGAGCCACTTTTCTTACAATATTGCTAGTCAGCAAGTGATTCTCACTCTGAATTCTATTTTCTGATGTTCTAATTGAACTCTGTGATTTGATGCAATTTTTATAATCTTCAAATTGGAGATCTTTTTCCACAGTAACTCTGCCAACGCCCTTGGCCTTTTTGACAACAGCACTACATGTTTTAAAACTGTACACCTTGGCACTTAACCCAGCAAATTCCACAATAACATCACCAAGTGTCTCATCTTTTAACTTGCCAGGCACCTTTTTGTTGTGGGGTTGAATTCTTGTATGTTCACTGGTATCAAAGTATTGAAACAATTCAGGCTGTGACATATCTTGATAAACATCTTCTGTTTGAATATCAAGAATAAAACTATCCGTGTCCATGTACAATAATTTTACACGATCACCATAAAAAGGTTTCAGCACATCATAATACAATGTTAACATATGTAATTTGGACAATTCCAATATCACAGCCCCTACATAAATAGGTTTATCAAATTTGATCTTTGTTTTCATCATGTTGAAAAGTGCCATGTGCTCATCATAAATTCTTCTATAATTGAAGTTGGGCTTTGCAACCAATTTTTTGCTCCGGCTGGGGTCAGTAATTATTTTAACATCGGTATGTTTTCTGACATTTTCAATAGTTTTGCCATATACAGAATTAACCATCAATTTAAACAAGCCCTTATCAAATTCGCTCTTTGCAGATGTTCGAAGCTCTGTATTTGTGTCAATGTATGGTTTCAACCATCTTGAGTGCCTGAACCTTAAGACTTTGCTAACTTTGGTCACTTGGACACCATGTTTCATCAAGAACTGGAGGTTTTTATAATATATGACATAACCCTGTTTCGGCTCCAGAGTCATCATGAGCTTCTTCTGTTTAGAGCCAGGTGAGCACTGAACCTCGGGAATTGGGGGCAGATCAGAAAATTTATTGTGCAAATGGTCTGGAATTGTCAGATCAACCTCTAAGAAGAGTCCATATTCACTGTCATCAAAATTCTGAAGATCTTCAATATTGAAATCTTCAACCCACTCAAGCTCTGCATATGGCAGTTTATCCATCATGGCGTGACCATAGAGGTTGTTCGCATCCACATAAAGTATATAATTTGATGGCCGTGCTGGATCATAATCAGGCATATACTTGTTATTTGCTCTGGCATATCTCTGAGAACATTGCACCATCCCTCCTCTTATACATTCCTCCATAAACAGATACTTTTCTTGATCGTGGATCAGATCCAATTGCATTTTAGTGTTTAAAAACATTGCAGACCATGCTAGGCCCGGGGCACTGAAAAAATACACTGGGTCCAGTCCATAATTTTGCATGGAAGATTTTCTGAATGCTTGCAATATATCAGCTAAGAGGGTTACATCAAGTTTCAAATATGCCATGTGATAATCACCAAATGTCTTGCATTTTAAACTGTTCCACATCAATTTGGCATGGTGATAATCTTCATCAGTGATTCCAGATCCTCTGATTTTGCTGTAAAATGCTTCTTGTGGTGGCAGAGAACACTCATCAAATTTAGAAAAATCTGTAACATAGTCATATGGATATACACCCTTCCGCCTAATTAATTTCAGGTCCAGATTTGGAAACAATGCACGTGTGATTTTCAAGTCATCATCAGATAATTGAGAGGCCAGTGTAGCCAGGCTAGCAGGTAAAAATCTGTAAGAATCAAGAAATCTTATGTGAATAGGAACACCTTCAACTTTAATTATCTTGCTAATAGATATATATTTTTCATCATTTTCAGCTAAAATATTTAAATTCTGCTTGTCAAACCCCTCGTACCTGATCAGATGATGGAAATCATAATTGGATGCTCCATGGCAAAATATGGGGACAAATCTTGGTCTCTTGATCTTAATATTACAGCTATTACACAGGGCCTGTTTATATCGACCATCTGTATGAGAATGGTGATGAACCTTAATATTTGTATCTGAAAATTCACAATCACATATCGGGCATTTTTTTGCATTGTTGAAATCCTCAATCTGTTTCTCTGTTAAAGGCAACATAGGTTTTGATATTAATAAGATGTTAGATGCTATGTCACGGCACACATTTTCTATTATATGTGCAAATTCTTTGATGGCATTTGGTCCCTTGTATGTATATTCTTTAATAACAACACCATCCCATATAACCACACAACAAAAGCTGGAAGGTTCATGTTGCTGGTACGGTGTACTTGAAGATTCTTCGGGATCTGGGCTACAGAATGCAAGAGGTTTGAGGTTCGATTCGAAATCACAGACAATATATGCTGGGTGTTCCAACAAGGCTTCATACTTTTTGAATTTGCAATTTTCACTTGGATTGGGCATCACCATATGAACAGGTTTATGGTTGCCACAGTATTTCAGATGCTCAATTAACTTGTTTTTAGCAATTTCTGCATTTTTTTCACGAGCCCCATTTACCATTTTTCTACCATCAATTACAGTTAAGCATCTTCTGCACAACTTGAATATGTTTTTATATTTATCTAGTTGTGTTCTCACTAAAGCTTGAAGATTATGTATCAGAGTGTAATGGTATGTATCATCTCCTTCAATTAAGAGCAGATCAATCGGAATTGCAGATTCATCATCAATCGTACTGATTCTGAGAGGTGCTATCGGGCAATTGCCAGTGGAACAAATAAATACATTAATAGATAATTGTTTGCCATCGATGTGCCTGGCCCTTTTTTCAAATTTATCAATATTCTGAACTGACATTGGATATTCCAAACCCTCCATTACATCGTCAAAATCATGTTCATGCTGTTTGTAATAAGTTATTCTCTCAGGATTCCTTGAAACTGGAAACAAAGCAGCTAATATACACCACAGAAAACATTTCTGGTCGGTATTTTCTATATTAACCACGGCTCTTCTGTTTTTGATATTGGTAGGTAATGGCACATATGTAGATCCTTGTAATGGGCTGAATTCAGAAATATGAACATATAACTTGTGTGGAGATCCGCATAGGCTCCATCCGGACTCTTTTGCTGCAAATTCAGAGTGTTTGATATTCAGTTGATTTATCAAGCTGCTTATTATTGTGTCTGAATTTGCATTTGAATATACAGGTACAGTTTCTGTTATGTGGGGCTGTGTAAATTTTGTGCCATTTGGTTTCTTATATTGTACAAACAATTTGAGGGAGAGCTTATAAGAGCCATTTTGTGCATTAAGAATTGCCTGCAGATTAGGATTTATACTGTTCAAGAAATTCTCAATGCCACATCTTGGCTCTGATACAAACGGGTAATCTCTTAATTGTCCGTTAAAACTGCTACGGATAGGTTCATAGCGTGGCTGTTTTGCTGCTCTGGCATTAAGAGGTGCTTCGTGCCTTCTTTTCAGACCAGATGTAGATGGTTGTGCAGAGCAAGTATCTTTATGTTTATATGTGAAATATTGCAGGCTGTATTTTCTATTGCATTTGGGGCAAATTTTTGTGGGAGTTCTGCTTTTGTCTGGATTACAAATTTTTTGATGCTTGGCCCAATTGGGGCTGGATATATTCTTATTGCACTGATTACAATATTTTTGATTCGGCATTTTTGTTGTTGTTTATTATATACAATTTCTTGGGATTCAATTCAAAATTCTATACTGGATAAAAATATCAGTTGGGTTCAACACTGTCCTTTGTGTGTGAGTGTGTGTGTATGTATATATACACTTAATATTTTTGGCTTTGGTATTTATATACAATTTCTTGGGATTCAATTCAAAACTCTATACTGGATCAGTTGAGTTCGGCACTGTGCTTTGTGTGTGTGAGTGTGTGTGTATACACTTAATATTTTTGCTGTTGTTTATTATATACAATTTCCTGGGGTTCAAATCATAACTCTATGCTGGATCAGATGGGTTCAGCACTGTGCTTTGTATGTGTATGTATATATGACCTTACTTGGGCTATTCCGCCAAATTATATGCTTCAAGTCCCCTATACTTTGGCGGAGCCTGTTCAGGTTCTATCCCCCGCGATGTAGTTTCCACTGCCGATCCAGCAATGGTGAAGAATCTGCACTGTGCCCTGGCCTATATAGATTTACAGAGCCAATAGAAGCACTGTGGGGGGTGTATTCAGAAACATGAGCTATTCTCTAACATTTTTGCCAAGTACTTTCTTCTGAGCACACCTCCTGTTTTTCTGCTGAGCGTACATGCAATTCCCTACCGCAGCGCCTCCCCGCTGAGGCGAGCGGAATTGTCTGGAACTAATCAATTTTGTAAAGGATCGCTGCTCCAAATATTGATCGACACGCCGGTGCTGGGCTCGAAATGAGCTGCTCGCAGTGCTGTTGCTTCAAGTGCCGCTCCGCGGGAATAGAACTGTGCACCGTGCGGAAAGTATCGATCCCACCGCTTTGAGCCCGTCATGCGCACATATTGTTCAAGTATTGATCTTATATTCTCTCGGTGCTTGATTTTATATATGAACAGATTACAACAAAGAAACTGAATGTAACAAATGCAAAATATCCCAGTTTCGATTCAATCCATTTATCCGGATTGAAGAAACCAGCAATTCACATATCCCCATACTGCTCTATGTTTGTCCTATTATTTCACTAATAGGCAATGTTCTTCGTAGAGTCCTAATAGGCAATGTTCTTGAAGAGGCCTAATAGAACAACATACAGCGGTATGAGAAATATGTAAATTAAAGATATTTTAGTAATATACGACGTCTTAAGAAAGGCATTTTCAGCTCCAAAGTACTTTGTTTATTGCTTATTACCACTCCCTATTACTGGCAAAAGAAGTTAAAAATATTGACATAATGAAAAAAATGGAGTTGTTCTCAAGTATTCACCGAGTTCAAACATTGGCTCATAGATGACTCTGTTGTCACAGAGCAGTTCTAGAAGAATTATATTATCTTAATACTAGATATGCAAATTGAACCTGGTGTCCAATTAAACTTAAACCAGAAATAAATATGTGCGTGTGTGCGTGTGTGTGTGTGTGGGAGTGGGTAGGGGTGGGGGTAGGGGTGGGTATGCATCTTGGCTTAGTTTTAAGTACTGTGTTCAAAATAAAAATATAATAGCTGGTAGCTATATCCAAGTCCTATTATAATTTTTGTTTCTGCATTCTGTCACTAATTTTGATCCTAGGACAGTAATATTTTATGGGGTGACTCTGCATGGCCCCCAGAGCAACATACTAAAATTTTGAAAAAATCGATTGTTTTATTTTTGCTATTTTCACTAATTTTGATCCTAGGCCAGTAATATTTTATGGGGTAACTCAGCATAGCCCCCTGAGCAACATACTCAAATTTTGAAAAAATCAATAATTTTTTGGATTTTGATTATCTCTGGAACCATGAATCCTAGAGACATGGGGTTTGTTGCTTTGGCCTGGGCATGGCAAGATGCAACTTTTTGGTCTCTATAAATTTTTTAAAATTTCTTGTTGTTCTCTAGATCGTGAATAACTTACCCAATTTTCAAGATAGAGACATGGGAGTTGTTTATTTCAATTCTGGATGAGATTTAGAAGTTTTTTAAAAAATCGATAATTTTTTGGATTTGAGATTTTTCAAAAGCTATCAGTACTAGATACTTGAAATTTTGTAGGCATATTTTAGACATGATTCTCTACATTTTATGTCTCTATAATTTTCCTGATATATGCAATACTTAAGCTGTAAATGTCCAATTTTTATAAATAGAATTTTCTGAAAAATGCAATATTAACAAAATTTTGAAATCTATACATGCTAGGGCACTATAACAGTTACTATACTTAAGATATCATACAATATCAAGAGGTGCATATTTTTGACAGAATTATGGACAACAATCTCACAGAAGTGCCTTTTGTAAGTGTAGCCTCATCAATCTGAGGGGGTCATACTTTCTCATGGAATCCATGAGAGCTTTTTTACAAAAATCTTGAATTAGACAAGATTCCACACTTGAGCAACAAGCTCATATGCTCATGTTAAACTTGTTTTAAGTATAGCAAATCTGCTTGAGAGGGGGTTCATACTTTCTTGAGTTTATAGTAGTACCAATTATACTACTAAGGTTAGTCCATAACCATTGTCACACACTACCAAATTGAACAAAACAAATTATGACGTCATAGACATGTAACGTATAATACACTGAAATAGATACATTAAGTGGGTGCGTATCAACTTGGTGATGAAAGACAGAACATTTCCCCCTGGAAATTGAATGCCTACTGAATTACTAATTTCTTACGTGTAATTTAATTTCAGTAACAACATATTTCATTCATACTTATATATAATATTAAATTTACATATGTAGCACTCGCAAAGTTGCCATGGATTGGCCATCCTTGTTACTGTAATTTCGCTAACAGTGTTTCTGACTTGGAACCTGATAAACCTGAAAAATAGCAAGAAATTTGTTTTCACACTATGACTGGGAGCATTGTAGCAGTGTGTCTACCAGTCATGAAAGTCAAGAAGGAAGGAAATCAACAAGTAGGTCAATAAGTCAATTAAAAGTCAAGAAATTATGCTTCTGGCCTAGAATTTTTGCTATCAAAATTACTGGTTGATTGATTTAGTTTATTTTACTTCACTTTTCTGCCCCTTTGGCTATTCGCTAAGATGAGGATGAATGGTGGTAAGATAAGATAAATGACAACTTGAGCGTCATATAAGATTATTGTGGCTGTGGGTCCAGACGCCAGAGCCACGCTAGTCTGACAATTTCAGTCCAGAAAGTATTAATAGATGAAGCAAGTCTAATTCTCTTGTTAAATACAGCCCTTGTGTTAATTTTAATTTGCCTTTCGGTAGGGGCTTCATTAAGTTAATATTTATTTTCTTAATTGCTAATTTCCAATATTACATAAGTAAGGGGCTTGTATATATAAAAAGGTTAAGAAATACAAAAGAGAAGTCAAGAAAAATAAATGAAAATTCATGGAATTTGGATTTGTTAATTTTGTAGACACCCTGTGAAGGTTCTTCTCCCCGTATGTCAGCAACTTACTTTCACTCTGCACTGCACAAGAGATAAACTCCCGTCTCTTACCTTGCCTCCAGGTTTTCGGTCCCTGGATTTCTTAGACCGACTAGGAACCTCCCGTCGGGAAGTCTGAAATTGCGTTTAAAATATTTTCCAGAGCGTTCGGTGGCTGCTCAAGATATCCCGTGGGATGCCCTTGCTCCTTCGCGACGGCTACTTTTATGGGAAAGGAAAAACCGAAAAACAAGATTCGCCTAGACTGGCCACTACGCGGGATATGAATGAATGAAACGGCACAAATTACCATTTTACGCTGAAATTATCAACAATGAGAAAAGAAAATAACAAAATATTATACACTATATTATTTATCACTGTCGGAGAGGAGTCTGAGGTTTCGCGACAAGAACGTCACAATGTTCCATATACACTGCCGTCATTCGACGGTGAATGTCTCGCGTACTAGCGCATTCGGCCACCAGAAAAAAAACGACTGCTCGCTGCTCTTCCTTATTGGCCTCCAAGATATGCCGAACGGCAAGGCTCACACTCGCACTGCTTCACACAAGCCTGCGACGCGACTGCCATCTACCGGGCGACAACGGAAACCCCTTCCAGTGGCAGGAGTTTCGTGGAGTCGCGGCATCTACGCGTCGAGATATACGAGGTGGCTTGTTTTCCACTGACTAACCCTTAGTACATACGTACAAAAATTTTCCCCCTTTCGGGCGAGCTGACTACCATTTACAATTTCCGTCTGCTTAAATTTTTAAAAGAATGAACATCCAGAAGCTTCTTATCCAATGTATTTTGCATTATTTGATGTTCATGTAAATATTTTAACACGTATTATTAATTTTAATACAGCACATCATTTCACTAGTTAATCTCGTCGCTGTAGTAATCAGGACGAATAACACAACACCATGCTACGAAAGTAAAGCATTCCGTTTCGTGAAAATTTCCATTTCGAGCCTACCTTACACAGATTTGCCTTACGTAATGCATGTTGTGTTGACATGCCGTCGAACCTAGCGGAGATCTCGTTTCTTCCGTAAACGAATTAGTCTAGTTAAGGAAGCCGTAGGGAAAATCTGCAAAGGTCACTCTGTCATCAGAGACTCAGGCAGAAGACCTTTTCATTTTTTTTCTGTAATCCGGACTTGAGCTTTTAGTTTAAGCCCACTCTATGCACAGGTAGGCTAATTGGGACTGGACCTATAGTTAAAAGTGGAATCCGAATCTGTTATGTGTCTTTACCAGCAAGATAGGAGAGACTGTTGCACGTTTGAACTTGGGTGATATTTGAACGTCGTGAATTTCCCGGCAGAGCGAAGAAATTGTGCGAAGTTGACATCAGTGGTTGTGTAGATGATAACTAGGCTTCGGATAGTTATGCACTAAAAAACCTTTAAATATGCATGCAAATATGCTCGAAATGATCAAAATATGCATTTAAAATGTTAAAAATTTACATCAAACTCAGAAAATTTAGCCATAGCTTGTAACTATTTATTATTTATTATTAAAAAATATGGTTTGGCTTACCTTATTGACAGTCGACCATATTTTACATATGGTTTTGTATATGTATCTTTATCATAAGTCTTCTGACTTCACTGAACTTCACGATTTGCAGAAGGTGGAATTTCACCAGCTGTCTCTCGTTCTACTCAGCATGAAAGGTTACTATTGCACTTAATAACTACGTATTGTTTCAGATGTTCAAAAGTAAACTTATGCCTGTTATCCACGAGAATACTTTTATACTCTGAAAACACCCTCTCCACATCACAAGAAACAATAGGTGCATGTTGTAATCTCAACAAATCGGAAACGTGTAGTTCACTTGGAATTACCGTCCACATTTTGTTTCTGAATTGCTCCAAAGAAATGGAAACTACAAATTTTCAGACAGAAACAGCAGAATATGCATTTCTAAGAAAAAATCGGTAAAATATGCAATATATCCTGAAGACACTGAAAATATGCATTTGCATATGCTATATGCAAAATGCATAACTATCCGAAGCCTAATGATAACACTGTCAGCCGGTAGTCGGGTTAGTAAATATTCAGGTTGAGATCGTGTGTAACTCCTTGAAAAGTATTCTTCTCGTCAAAAGTTGTAAGAGAATAACAACCACATAGGCCAAGAGAGGAGTTTGGTTATAGAATATTATTAAAAATTATATTTAACCGTGACGCAACAGCCCATGAGGGCCAGGACCTACCTACCCAACGTCGAAGATCATTCAACCAGTTTCGGAGTGACGTGTAGTCAGCACGACGAACCCCCGGTCGTGGCTGTAGGTTTCCATAACCGGGTTACGATACTCATTTACTCATTCGTAGCTCTCCAATTTCCTCACAATGGTGGGTGGCTACCGGCCATACACAGGCCGAAATCTCAGGAGAAAAGTTGTTACGCTTTACCCCAGGAAACTCGAAACTGTACGCGTATCGTAGCCAGAGCCGAACCGCACTGCTACGGTGCTGGTCGTAGAATATTATTGCTTTTGGGTAAGTTTGTGTGCTGTATTATTGGGAAACGCATATATCCATTATCTTTTCCTAATGATGGATGCGTGAATTTGCCTATCATAGCCCTGTTGTGGCACATTTGAAGTGTGATCAAAGTTTCCCATAAGTTTATCATAAAATTATAACTATAGCATTTCACACGATTTTAAATGGTGAACGATCCACGTAGTTCATGGATGAGGAACTTTGCGAAATTTCTTGAACATACGAGGAACAACTATTTTACTAATGGATAGCCATTCTGTTTGCAAAAGAAAATGAAATAGTTCTCCCTGATTGAAAGCATCGACTCCAGCCACTAGATGTTGGCTTCGTGGGTCTTTTTTAAGGAAAAACTGTTAGGCCACAAAACGAACAGATGACATCAAATCCTGGAAAACATATCACTGTTCATGCCCTTGAAATCTTTAAGAAACACAACATATTTAATTTCATTTGCGACGAAGAATATTATAATCGACATTTACAAAGCCTGAGATATGGTTATTCTTTAAAGATTTCGAGCCATCCCTGTAAAAAAACACGAAAACGAAGATCGTAGTACACTCGCCTCATCAAGTACTACGTTAACCTCTCCCTCCCGAACCTAGCCTCGGCTAAACGAAAAACCACGGTCAAGGTCTCAAGACAGCCAACACTGATTGGAGCAACAGACACAGGTTCTTATCGCACTACTGTAAGGGAGAATTCACACCGAAGAAACACGCGACATGCGACACGAAACACATGCCGCTTGGAAGGCAACACTCAGTAATCAATGCAACCTTTCGAACCGAAGACACACGGCAAGATGAACGTGTCGCGTGTCGCTTACGTGCCTCTCGGACTGTGCCGCTTTCTCAATACCGTGCATCGTGTTGCTTCAGTTTGTTGTTCGCGCATGCGCAGCGAATGCTCCATTCCAACGAGCTGTATTTAGACTCTAGAAGAGAGACCAACGGGCATTATCTTTGATCCTCTAATTTGTTGATATAATAAAGTATCGATATGTACAATATTTTAACATTGTTTTAAGATTTAAACACAACGTTCATTTCGCTTTATCAAGTTGTTTGATGCAGTTATCTATCGGCTGTAATTTGCCTTCAACATCGTGAAAAGAGGTCTTGTTTTGGCCATTTACCTTACTGCTTTTATTTGAAAGAGTCAGCTTATGGAGGCACTTTAGTCCAAAATATATTAGTCAACATGGTAAAGTACTCTAGTACATTGTTTTTCAACCGCCGTGCCGCGACCCGACACCGTGCCCTCTTATGAACTATACTGAGCACCGAAATGTTCTGCTGAAACTGGTTGACAACTATCATAATCCCAATATCATATTTGAGTTGTGAGTTTTCGTTTTTTAAGTCCATTTTATGCACAAATAGACTAATCAGAACTGGATCTGCCCTGTGCCTCCCCGGTTATCGAACCCGGGATCACTTAATTACAAGGAGACGACGTTACCACTTTGTCTTCCATATTTTTATATTTCTCAACAATCCTACACACGTAATCAAACTATTATTACTCTTATGATTATGCTAGAATTTATTTATCAATATTTAATTTCATAGGTACATGTTAATTCATGCATAAAATCTTAAATACTGTAAAGATTTAAGAGGAAAATTCTTCGGCTAAGGGCATTGACTTAAAAAAAAATACCGTGACATGGTTTCACGAAGGTTGAGAACCATTTCTCTAGTGTTTAGGTATTCGCTTTATTCAGGCTGAAAAGTCTAGCGTACACAGTTTGAGGTCAGTTAAGATATTTCTCAGTTCTCTCGTGCACAATATGCCTCTCCCAAGTTTCAATAACTTGCACAAATTTTACAACGCGATTTAGATGTAACAATGTCTCCTGTTACGTTATTTTCGGGCGACTAATAAACTGATTAATGCAATTATATCGGTACCATCATGCAAACTGAGCAAAGAAACAAGTGTCGCTTGCAGCGTGCATCTTGTCTCTTCGGTGTGAAACACACGTGTCGCGTGTTTCATGTCGCATGTTGCATGTCGCGTGTTTGAGGCGAAGACTCCTGGATATCGAGAGCAAATTAGCTTTTCTTCTCTTTTTCCTTGCATTGGATGACGTCCTGTAATAAGTTGCAAGTCAATACGCAATACGCTTGGTTTACTTGAGAGCGTGAGCGATACCAATGCCCGAGCTGTGATAGCTATGAAATTATCAGGTGTGTGAATGTGTCAGCGTGGTGTGTTGTGTGCTCGCGATGGGGGGGGGGATGAGGTAGGGACTCACATGTAAAACTCTTAACCCACACTGCTGACATACGTTGAGGAGTGGTTAGCAGAGCACACTACGCCGCCAAGGACACGGGTTCGATTCCCGGCCACCTAGGAATGGGTGTTCTTTAGAGTGTCCCTTCATAAATTTCACCATATCGTCAATCATCTTCATCTTCGTGGTTAGCGAATAGTGGCAGAAAAGCGACGAAAACAAACAAAAACAATCAATCAATCAGTCAGTCTTATTCCCCACTGGCCGTTTTCTCATACGTAGCACCAAAAAAGTGTCGACATGAACCCCTCCCGCTAATTCTTAAACATAACTCAGGTCTTCTAATGGCTGTTAATATATTTTTAAAAAGAGAAGAAGAAAGCACTAATGATTTCCCAATTACATTCGTTTCATGACGAAATATTTGTAAAAAGTTTATCAAGCAACTAACATGCAGGCCACTCCGATGTTGCAGTTTTAAGAAATATCGTCCCTCGTAAACAAGGAGTTCGGTTTCGATATGTGGAGGCACATAGTGATTCGGTTCCCACTTTAACCTGTAGGTGCAGCCCCGATTAGTCTGTCAGCATAAGAAGTAGACTTAACATCCAAACAAACGAATTTAGCTGCTGTAATTATTAAAATTAATATGTGGTTAAAATTGCAATTAAGGACATTTTAAATTTTCATAACTTATAAACGAAGTAAATTCAACTCAACATAAAAAAACTAATTTTGATTTGATTCGTTATTTAGCGTAAAATAAACTAAATCAAGATCAACCAGTCAATGCCTTCTTATATTTCTAAAAAAAAAAAAAAAAAGAGCCTAAAATTTCCAACAGTCCTCCGTGAATCTGCTATCTAAGGCGCTGCGTGACGGCATGGGTTCCAGTCCGCCTAGGTTCAGTCTGGGTTCTCGGTCGGTGTATAGGACCGGCGGAAACCCACCATGGTGAAGAAATTGGGGAGCTACGAGTGAATACTGTAACATAAAAATCTCCTCTAACGACTGAGGGTTCGACGTGCCGACTACACGTCACCCCATTACCGGTTGAAGATCTCCACACTTCTAGGTAGGAGTGTGGGAAGGAGACTGGCAGTCAGAAGATAGACCAAAGCCCTTCCAGGGCTGTAGAGCCATGGAATATGTTAAAATTTCCAACATTTTGTTTGGAATTCGTTTTCCGTTTGATTGGTTACCTAGGTATATATTTAAATTTACAATGACACACGCTACTACTATTTACCCTTGACCAGGCTTTGAAACTGGCATTTTTCTTATTTAACGTCGCTTCTCTCTGCCACTCTTGCCCAGTCGCAAGAATAAAAATGAACGATTGTTGGGTGAGATTTGTGAAAGGACACTCCCAATGGACATGTCTATGTCCAAGCTGAGACTCGAACCCGGAACCTTCGACGACGAGATCGTGAAGAGACAACTAAGGCAGCAAAGTTTTTTGTTATATTATCGTCGCTTTTCTATCTCTTATGTTAATCTCGACTATGAAGAGGATGAATTGATGAAATGACAATGCACAAAAACATTCATGACTGACCAGGGTTCGAACCTGGGACCTATGGCTTCGCAACGCATTACGTTGTCCATTTGTTTTCAGATGTCTTTATTTGGCTCCAATTCCCCTACATTAGTTGTAATAAACATATTTTTTGTAACAAGATCAACATGTCAAGTACTGTTTTTGAACTGACACAATTCATCTAAGAGATTACGTGTGTGAGCGAACGCACACAAAAACACCAGAGAGACACATTTGTCACTGCCATATATAAATGCTGTGATTCATTCCAGTGTTTACGGGTGGGCACACGCAAACTGATATTTATATAAGTGAATATAGTATCTGCAACCGCATCACTAATGTATTTGTGTTTTTGGTTATATAAAGTCAGTCACTTTATTACCACTTCTGGCTAACGCGACGATGAGGATGGATAATAATTAAATGAAGTTGACGAAGGAAACTTCACAAAAAACATCCATGTGCAGGCCGTGAATCGAACCCGGGAACTTCGGTGACAAGATCGAAAATCAACTACGTAATGCCTTCGGCTGTCGAAGGGAAATCCACGCTTCTCAGTGAATATCAGCAAATTTAAACACCCTCCCCCTTCCTCCTGTAGGTTGTGTCTATCGAGGTCGTTCAAGGTCTTGTTTGAATCATGTTCAAGCGATAAGCAGGTGGGCAGTGTGGATGGAAATGAGGCCTCGGATATGTTTTCTTACTAGCCAGGACTGCCTTGCGTAGCACGGCATTATCAGATTAGATGCAGGAGTTCTTTCTGAGCTTGCTGTTTTAAGTCCACTTTATGCACAGTAAGGCTAATCGGGACTGGACCTACAGTTTAAAGTGGGATCCGGCTGTACGTACATAATATTTGGTTTCCAATAAAATTAATAAAAACAAAACACTGTCCAAAAGTGCCCCATATCTGTTCATGCATGGAACAAATTCAACATATTGCCGATGCTTTGTTTAACGCATTTAACTTCCAAAATAACTGTGTAAAAATGTTTACATGTATTATACTCTGCCCAGGATTCCCTGGAGCGAGCGAACGAGTGCAAGTCTCTGCGCAGGTAGTGACTTGAGTGGGCTTAACCAATGAAAGCGTGCGAGGGAACGGGATTGCGTGGAGGGAAAAGTGACTCCAGCTACCAGCCTTTGTAACAACGTGTACTGCTTCGTTCCGCCCACATGCTTCCTCCCCTTCTCTACCATTATGCGCGGCCTTGCTACAGAGATTCTCGGGATAGAGTGTAGAAGACTGTTTTTGTTTATTTTTCTATTAAAACGTAATAGAACAAATTTGACTATGAAATAAGACGATACAGTTGGTACGGTGTTCAAAAGTGCCAGTCTCCTATACTGGCGATAGCATTTTCGGTAGATCGTGAGCCAAACACCGAAGCACTACACACTGGCGATAGCAGTGACTAAACGCAATGTTCTAGTTTCAACTGTAATTTTTCAAAAGTGCCAGAGCTAAAGTTGAGCAATGCTCCGAACAAAGCAACGAAACCGTTTACACCGTGCAAGCTTCCGAGCGAGTACATTCACGGAGAGGCTCGCTTGCATTCCAAAGTTTGTTGAATTGCAATTCAGGCCTTCGTGAATGGGAACATACTTTGCGGGTTAAACAGCTGCATTTGTGGCATATATGAAAGACAATGAGACCTGGTAGAGGGAATCGGAGCGCTGCTGGAATTAGATTTCGGAGTTGCGTTTCCGAATAGATTACTAGGCGGAAAGGAAGGGGGGGGGGCATTAAAATTCATTGTCTCCGCTCGCTCGCGAGGAACGGTCCACAGCGAGCCCTAGCTTGCTTCAGTTGGAAGGCAACTGTACGTACAGGAGAAGAGCGACACAATTAGACACAAGTGTATACCTCGTCGAGGAACTGTTGTGATTTATTCATTACCAAGGTTCGGAAGCTGCTAAAGTCGTCTTCTTTCTGTAACCTTGAAGACTTAAATTAAATTTAAATTAAATTAAATATTTGACTTCCCAAACTAAGTAGCAGTTGCAGAGAATGACAGAAGAAAGTATGACACAAAAATATGATTATATGTAATATTTAAGATGAATTGTTAATGTATACAGTTTTTGGACTATGTTTAACCGTAGTGTTATGTATTTGCTTGTACGTGCGTGTGTGTGCACGTGTAAGGGTGAGAATGTGTGTGTGTGTGCCTATACTATATGTAACTTTTTCTTTGTATTTTTTTTATTCCTTTGTAATTTTTATATTTTCTTTTTTGATATTTCAATGTAGACCACTAAATTCATATTCGAAAATTTTGTAAACATGGTCAAATGGAAGAATAAGCTCCACAGCCTTAACTTCGCCGTTTAAAGCAAGACGAAATAAATAAGACTGACCGTGATAGTAGCCTTCAGTTAGAATATTTTTGTGTTGAATTTTGGTTCATTTTCTGATAATTTTTTCTGTATTTTTGAAGTTTGCATTACATTAAGTCACTACATTTTGCTCCTTCTCGGACATTCATACTGCATTTTAGTACTATTTTTCTCTGAAAAAATTCCATTCGGAATTCACTTTCCATGGTTTCTCAAGTGCAGAGAGAGAGAACCTTTGGTGACAAATAAAGACTGAAAATAGAAAACAATCGAAGTATTAATGTTGTAGACAGTTGCGTTTAAAAAGTACACAAATACCGAATTATATTTTCCCACTTAGCTCAATACGTACAATCACCGGAAAATAAATGAAAAGTAAAAATTCAGAATTGAAGATTTTTACACACCTTCACAACCAATTTCTGATTCATTATGCGTGATTGCAATTATATATATTGATCAGTTGTAAGCCTTTATCTATTTACAGAAATATTTACTTTAGTATTTTACCTCTTGAATTTTCTCGTGTATTCCCTTATGTAATTTTATTTATGCTTTGCCAGTGTGCGTTTTCTGCTATGGTTTCATGAATGTACTGACTTGTGAACTTGAAGTATTTTAAGTTCTACCATCTTAGAGAAGGTTGCCCACGATTAAAATAGTCGACTTTGAACCTCGCAACTGGCTAGTAAATCCCCTTGCGCCGCCACTGATTGTGTTCGATTTGACGGCCACGGGCCCGAACGATCGCAGCGTAGTTTCCACTGTAGCAAACTCCTGCGTAGAATGGGTAGGGGAATGTCTCGCCATACCCCTTTGGCAACTTTCCCAAGACCCTGCAAGGTACGGGGACGGCGTCGAGCAAGTGCCTGTTTGAGGAGTCCAAACCCACAGTAGTCCATTGGTGAGGCGTCCGGGGATTTCACAGGGATGGACGAAAATGGGATGACTCGGATTCCTGTCTCTTCTGCCTTCCTTGCATAGAACGCCTGGGATGCTCGAGCGGTATGGCTGGAGGCCTTGTCCATGTGGATCCATACATGTGTGGTCTCGTCACCGTACAGGTGGGGGATGCGTGTGTCATACAGAGGGGCCATAACGTTCTCGTGGAAGTAAGCTGCGTTGACTTTGGTGTTGAAAGGCACTTTGACGAGTGGCAGCGTCCCACGACTGCAATATCCGGCCACCACCAGAAATCCCTTGGAAAACTTTTCCTTGCACTGCAGCACAAAGCCAGAACGGCTCTTCTGGTCTGTTGGACGATAGAAAATGGATCGAACTCTCTTGGTCTCAGCAAGGTAGAGCCACCTCTCATCCAGGGTACACACCCATTTCCACTTGTCCCCTGCAAGGTACGCTTCATACATTTTTTTCTGGCGTTTGTGAACCTCTCCTGGATGTGGCGCTCCGTGAAGCGGTGTCCGCACGCTTTGTGACGCGCTTCCAATGAGAGGTTCTTCAGGATGTTGGAAACTGTGCCTTTTGAGATACCGTGGCGTATAGCCTAACTTCTGCGTTGTGGGATTGTCGTGTGTCACTTCCTAATGGCGCGCACTGTATTGGGGTTCGAGGGGACGGGGGCCGTGATCTCCTCACAATTTCCGGCCGAACACGTACCGCAGGGGCCTGTTGGACACATCGTCCGATGATGAGACCCACACCAGCTTTGCTGACGATTAAACCTTCTTCTTTGCACCGTTTAACTATTGCTGAGTGACTATAATGGGCGGCGGAAAGTCCGCAAATGAACCCCTCCCAGAAAGCTGTCACTTTTACCTTCATCGTTCCACGGATCGTGCTCAACTGATACTGTTATCTAGTACAGGCCCCAGTGTAGCCAGCTCTGTATCGGGACATAACAGCAGTTCAATGCGTCGTTCGCGATGGCCAGTCAAAGTCGACTATTTTTATCGTGGGCAACTTGATAAGGCCTGCTTAAACTGTCGTTCACTGTGAAAGAATGCTCTGGCATGCAAGTGTGGACTGCAGATTGAGCAGCGGTACTGTGGCGTTGTAAACGGGGCGGAAAGAAGGAAGTGAACGAGGCAGGAGGCTTCGTCGGTCGCGTTCGTGCAGTTGCAAGCGAGTTGCGAGTTTACAAACTTCTACGTGTTAGATGTATTAATGTTTTAACTATTAGTCATGATGAATGGTAATTTGTATTACTTAGTTTGCATTCTTAAAAATAATCTTCAGAACAGTTTGCAATGTTGTTATTTTATCTGAAAGCTGTGTTTAAATTTTAATGTGCACTCAGTATTTCAATGAATTACTTTCATCTCAATAGCTAGGAACTTGTTAAGTAGATACTGTACATAAAATTTAAGAATTTTCAATATGCTGCACTGTTGCGTAGATTCCATGTCATTTGCCTCTATATTGTACAGAGTGTTCACAAATGAAGTATACGTACAAGTTCGGTGTGTAATAAAAATGAAATGGCAATATATAGGAAATAGTTTGTCATGAGAAAATAGTTGGTAACTGTGGAAGTTTCTTTGTAGAATGGCAACATTGCGCTAGTTCAAGACTCTGGCGAGTGGCGGCGCTACTTGTATTGTTAACAGATATGGTGTCTCCACAGTAAAAAGCGGTGTGTGTGTGTGTCTTGTGGTTTGCAGACAAAATCTCTAACTTTAGTCTGTAGTGCAGCGAAATTTCAAAAGATTGTACAACAGACAGCCACCGATGCGAAATATGTTTAGAGACAGGAATTATTTTAAAGTGTACGACCAGTGGTAGAACTTTGCGGGAATGACATATCTGAACCAACAGAGCGCATGTGACCATGTTAAGTAAAACTTCCACAGTTGGTATGTATTGTAGAAATATAATTTCTTCTAGTTTTATTTCTATTACACTTCGAAGTTGTATACTTCATTTGTGGACAATCGATATATTTCGTAAGAGGTACTCTATTTACAATTTGTTCTTCTTACTCATTTAAACAAGCCAGATTGATTTTAATAGTATATTCCTGTATAGAATATGAATGTCAAAACTACTACTGCCTGATTCTTGTTTTGCAGACGTGTTTGAGGCATCCGGACTGTCCCTCTGCCCGAGAGAACAGGGACACCGTCTTCTGCCAGATGAGGAGAGCCATGGATCTTATCCACTACGTGGTGAAGGACGGAGTTCTGGACTCGGCAGCGCAATTGGCCGAAGTTCAAACCCCGGACAGCGCAGGCGCAAGTATCGAATCGAGGCCGGCAGAGGTGAGCTCTAGCTCTTGTCTAGCAGATGTCTGACTTCTAAATAGTTTAATCCCATTGTAATCTATTCTAATTCAATGAAGCTGGAATATTTAAACCTTTGTAAAGTAATACCTCTTGAGTGTGTTCTGATGTGCCCCTTAAAAAGACACCAAATTAAGAGTTTTTGAACCTGGTATAATTGAACCTAAAGAGATGAAGGAATATGTGAGTGGAGAAGCTCACGTAATACTGAACTGCCCCAAAAGTCACCATCCTTGGCTCCGCCAGTGTTCAGAATTACAAGACTTACAACAACAGAGAACAATTAGACACCAATGATACTGAGGTTATGAATATTGAGATTTTGATATTTCATTTCATCAAAGAAATAAACGATACACATAATATAGTCATACAATTATAAAGTACAATTTAAACAAAATTTGCATAAAAAGTATGTACAAATTTAGACTGGACATTTGTGAGGGGCGCCTGCTTAGTAGTGCTCGATTCTATATAGTCATTTTTGTCCAAGATGCAGTTCGACCGACATTGGATTGTTTTGAAGTAGAATTTTCTAGTGTAATTAGTCTTTATTTGTCCTTAGTAAAAGCGAAAACTTTTCTAATAAATTTTACAAAACGATAAAATGAGCACATCACAATTGCACTGTATAAATTACACAGTATATTTAATGGTAAGACGATTAAGCCTTGTTTCCATGAGACAAAAAACACTACATATGTTGACCAAGGCTGTCTATATTTCATAAAAATAAAATTTTTAAAAAAAATAAAGGAACGTGACGTTTCCTCAGACTTGAAAGAAACGAAACTATTATTATTTATTTTTGGTTTCGTTTCAAGTTTGAGGAAGCCCCTGATAGAGGGTTGAAACGTCACGTCGTCATCTCGACGATTCTCGTAGAGTGTGGTCTCGCTCTGTGTCGATTTTCACACGGTCATCTCTCTCTCGTCTCGTCACCACTATACTTGTACGAGGTGTATTTCTTAAGTAAGGTTCGTTTGCCAATAACTTGTTGTATCCCGCGCAGGGGTAGTACTGCGCATGCGCACTAACTCCCGGCATCCCTTGCACAGAAGGATACACTATTTGGAGCCACGTTGTCCAGTGTGTGGGCTTCGTACTGTGTGATTGCAATGTTTAGGACGATCGAGCGGCCCGCCGACTGTGAGATACGGTCAGTGATCCGGTTCTTGGCAGCAAGAAACATATTTATCGCCAGATTTGTGAAGTGTAACGGCCTCAATGCAATGAGTGTTAGCAAAGTGCGAAAATGGGTGAGAATGTTGAAGAACGGGCGGGAGAATGTTCATGATGAGCCGTGCTGAGGTGAGCCATCTATAATCAGCGACGATTTGGTGCTTGCGGTAGACACCAAAATCCATGAAAACAGACGAGGCACAATCTCCCATGAAGTCCTCGGCGGCAACGACGAAGTGAAAACGGGAGTTGGGAAATGGCTTGCCTCGCAGGCAGCTGACTTCTATGAGGAGGGTCTACGAAAGCATACGTACACTGTGACAAATGTTTAAATAACCACGGAAACTATGAGAAAAAATAGATCCAGACATGTAGAATCTCATACAAAATAAATTTTCACTAAAAAATCGGCAGTACATTGGCAAAACGGACCTTACTTGGAAGACATCCCTCGTATTTCGTGCTACAGAGTAGATTTTCTGTAGGTCCAAGGCGCCGGCGGAAATACATTGTGCAGTACAGTACAGTAACCATTTCCAACAAAGCACCGAACACGATCCCCCCTCGCAGCCAAATGCATCTCCTCCCCCTCTCTGCAGTTCTCGCAAGTTTCCGCTGTAAGCCGTCCGCAGGCTCCGTCGATAGCAAATTCCCACGTCAGGCTGTTTTGACAGCGGGAACATTAGCCGGGCAGTAAAGGCGCTTCGCTCCTCTCCAAAGACCGTCTTTTCTTTGCAGTTTCCTCCTCCGCCCAGGGTGGATTTGCTAAGTTCCAGTTTTAGTAAGCATCTCGGCACAAAGGCGAGCCGAGATGCTGTGAGGGTATAATACTCGTTTCTGTGTAGTCTAAGTCTGGACCATGGGTAGAGATTTTTAACGGTGGGGTTGAAAGCAAGTAAGCTATCATCATGCTATTTGATTTCATAGCGTTACCTCCACGAGAATAGTGTTAGAAGTTACCCTGAAATGTTAACGGTCTCCCCAGGCCGTAGCGAGTAGTGGGCTAGAGGGGGCTTAAGCCTAAGGCCCCATGTACAGTCGGAGAAAGAATTACCTGTGCCACGGGACCTAGAATTTCGTAACGTCTTAAAGCCTGTTGTTTATGTAACCCAAATAACAAATATTCGCTTAAGTTTGTCTGGTGGTTCTGTGTTCTCGGGAAGGATTGAGTATTGATAGCAAAAGCCACATGACTCGTGCCCCAGCCACAGCAAACAACAGCTGGGTGCTACGAGGCCTCCAGAAGAAAATTTCAGGAAGTGGTTTCTTAAGAAGGGCTAATCGTAAGGTAATATTCTTTCGTCCGATATTAGAGTCATTGTCAAGAAGGTTCACTGAAATTATGGTTTACATCGAGTTCTCATCACAGATGCCACACGCTAATTAAAAATTGAACTATTTTTAAGTCCAGTTTATGCACTGGACCTACAGATTAAAGTGGGATCCGAATCATATGTTCCTCTATGTGGTATTGAATTCGGAAGCCTTTGGTTACATGGCGAAGACGTTACCACTACGCCATCGGAGAGGCAATGGAACGCCTTGAGAAAGACGAGCGAAAATTGCTACGTAACAAACCCTATTTGGCCGTAAATTTTAAGATAAGGCAATAATTTGTGGTCACTGATTCGAACAGTGGGAGAGGCATAGATTTTATGTCCCATCGTCCATTTCACGAGTTTATTTTTCCTCATCGACACGATTAACGCGAATGGTAGAAGAAAAGCGAAGTAACATAACTGAAACAGAAATAAAGGGAAAAAAGCGAAACAACTTTTATCCATAATATTCTGCAGTCACTTCAGTCGCATTTACGGATGCTACCTTTAAAGAGAGCCGCGGTGTCTCCCTTGTCTTTTCCCTTCCTTTGTGCTCTCGCTTCCCTCTGTTACGATTGGTCTAATGCTAATTGATGCGATGTTAATTAAAACATCCAAACAACGAATCAATACACAATCAACTGCACCAAACAACATTTCAATTGTTTTAGAATCAGAAAACAATTGAGATACTGTAAAATGAAGTAAGATGTAGTAATAAAGTGGGAATTTGGTACGGTTTAGAATTAAATCGGTGGAGATGTTCGATTTGATTCGCTGTTTGTTATGTAGTGTCGCTATTCTTTCACTTTTGGCAAATCGCGACGATGATGACGAGTGATGATATGATGCAATTGATGAAGGGACAGTCACCAAGAAAACCCGTGCCTAAGCTGAGATTCGAACCAGGGGCCCATTCCGTCGTAACGCGCTGTGCTAACCATTCCACCATGGAGCTCGGATACTAGTGGACATTATACCATATTTTGTGTTATCAATTGGGATCAATCAATGGAATGACCAGGCATATTATTATTATTAATATATTCATATCATAGTATCACGTAATATTATTTGGCACGAAGTAACATCAGAGACAATCACTCATGCATTTTTGCCTTTCAACTAATTCCTTGACTTTAGGTTAATCACAACAATAGGATAAATTATGAAACAAATTATAATGAATGTGTGATTTTGACAGTTATTACGAATTACCTGACACAATCATAATTAAACAGGCTCGGTGGTCGACATTCGATCTCGACACCAAAGTTCCCGGGTTTGAGTACCGTCCTTGTCACGGATGTGTGAGTATTTCGTCATCAATTTCATGTAATGGTCACTCGTCCTTATCGTCGCGATCAGCGAACGGGGAAGAAAAGTGATGTTACGTAACAAAAATTATAAAAGTAAACATGATCCAAGAGTACTTATTACATCTCTCACAAAATTTCCTACAAAACCGGAATATACGAAATATATGCATCTTCTCATACGTTTTCGATGAACCAAGAACGGGAGAGCAATTTTCAATTCGAGAATCCGAATCAAGTCTCGTTTCTTCTTGACACTTCCCTAATCGAGTTGTTCTGTTTGTGTTTGGCTTTGTATTGGCAATTATTGTCATTATTCTTCCTCTGTAGGTAAATCATAACGACGATTTATGATCAAATAAAGCAGATAAAAGGGCAAGAATAAGGAAATCATGCCTGCCCTGGACTCCAACCCAGAACCTTTTTTAACGAGATTTCAAATTCTGGAGAAGGCATCCGTGATTCGCTTGGCTTTCTCTTTCCTCTACTTCTGTTATATGTATTATCATATAATTAAATGGATCTGAGATGCATCTACAGATCCGAACTCCAACCTGGAATAAATTATTATTTTCTTTTTCATATATGGTTGGCAGAGTGGTTATCACATCGCGCTACGACGCCAGGGATCCCGGGTTCGAATCCTGGCCTGGGCATGAATGTGTGTGAATGTCCATTCATTAATTTCATCATATCCAGTAATAATTTACAATGTTCTATAGTCTATAAGACTTTTAGCTGATGCAAGTTTAACTCATCACCATCTTCGCAAATTAGCCAAAAGTGTCGAGAAAAGCGAAGTAAAATAAAGCAAATCATAATCATATATGGTTGAAGATGAAATTTTCTTACACTGTGACAATTTCTGTTTTTTAGTTTATGTTTTGTACACAGATAATATAATCTGTACTGGACCTTCAGTTTAAAGTGTGATACGAACCACTGCGTGCCTCCACCGTGTATCGAACCCGGAATCCTCGATTATAAGGCGAGGACATTATGACTACGCCATTGAGGAGGCCCCGTGACAAAATGTTATTCACTAGATCTCTACAATAATTTATTTTAACATTTACATTTTCGTTTTCTTTTTCTTTCTTTTTGTTAAATACTCTTAAACGACTCTTTTTGTGTCTTCGAATTTCTTCTTTTTTCAGGAAAAAATAATGTATGCAGGCTGTATAAACACCCCCGTGCAAATAGATAGAAAGCTCAATCTCGAGAACTAATTTATAAATAACGTAACCATTAGGAAACTATTCGAACATTAACTGATATAACTGCAAATGAAATACTTACAGACGCTAACGAAATATCTATTCTTGTATAGGCTCACGGGGAACAGGTATCAGGTGAGTCGTTCACTCTTGCTAACTACGTGCGAAGGTCACTGAACTAAAGGGTGGCAAGAAGGCGTCTGCTCTACCAAACTAGGTCACGTGTTCCTGTTATTAATGACGTACGAAATAAGGAGGAACGCAGCTTTCATATCAAAGTAGACGTTTGTTTTGGTCCCGTCATTGCATGTAAAACACTTTCTCGTCGTGGCCTTGAAGTTACCTCAGGACACTCGGCTTCTCTGCAAGAAAGATATATTCCCATTGAGGGAAAGAAAGGAGCTCCGTTACCCCCCTGCGCGAATATCGCCGGATCAGTCGAGACTTTGCGTGCCACGTGTGCTACACATGTGCGATTATGTGCGCGAAAAATTTCCAATGAGCTCAAACTTCGTCCCCCATATGTGCTGATTTGAAGCTTTTGTTTAGGTTATTTTGCGTCGCATTTTTACCTCTTGCGGTAATCGTGACGATGAAGATGATGCGAATGCAATGCTACATTTAAGCCTCAACAGGCTTCGAACCTGGATCCTCTGGCTTTGTAGAGGGTTACGGTGATTTTTATTTTGATTTTTATTTGGTGTTTTAAGACCACTTTATGCACAGTAAGGCTAATCGGGACTGCACCTGCAGTTTAAAGTGGGATCCGAACCACTATGTGACTCCACCGGGTATGGATCCCGGTACTCACTTCTTGATTACAAGGTGACGACGCTACCACTGCGCCATCGGGAAGACTACGAGAGAGAGTTATACGGTGACTACCATAATGAAGACTTGAAAGTAGCAGAACGACTAAGCTATTCCTTAGTCAACATTGGGATGCTTAATGAATATTATGAATGTCAGTTCAAATTGGAAAAAAAACTACGAAATTTCCAGAGTGCGTTACAAAGTTACTCACTTTATACGACTCTTGGTGAGCGCCGGAGCCGCTTGGACAGGTGAACAAAACCCCGATTCTCTCTCGTCGGGATCGAACCCAGATCTCTCGCATGGCATCAAACGCCCGCCGTAACGACTGAGCTACTGTGGCACATTGTAATTAAGGCAAGAATTATTTTAGCGGTTCGTTCAACGTTTTTAGGCGAATCATTTTCGGAGATATAGCGTGTTATCTCTTGTAGGTTCTGCGACCTGGCTTGAGAACAGGCGATTTTCCGTCCAACAACATTCCACCTGACATGTCTCGTGACTTTCCTGCATTTCCTGGGCCTGTTGGCTCTTCCATGAAGGACGAGTTGCTCTTGAGACAGGCAGAATCACCTGATCACCTAAATGTGCAATGTGTGTTGCCTACCCTCCTGCATTATTTACTGCCATTAACGTCTTATGGGGAAGAACTTTTTTTCACCACTGTACAGAGGGCACCATTCAAAGCTATTTTTTTCATTATTATTCTTAACCTTTTTTTATACTTGTGGTCTTATATTCGGGTAACACACTGCTGGAATGTTCTGTTTCCCGAAGAAATAGTAATAGTGAGTTTTAAAATATGTTCTTCAAACACTAAGACACAACTGAAACATTTCTAAATATGCTAAACTTCTTTTAAAATCATAAATGTAAATTACGAATCTTTAAATATAACCTACATTATTTTTAATGAGTTCTTCTTTGTTTACTCATTACAAATTTGTAGAATTTAAATATCACAAACCAAAACATGAAAAGAAAATATCAAAGGATGCGCATAAAATGTCGGTGCCTGATAATGCGGTGGGAGGCGTTAAACCTACATAGGGCGCCAAAATATCTAGCTACGAACTGGGTTTGCCTGTTAATTAAAGAACGCAAGTGCATCTATTTGTTCTGTGGCTACAATGAGAATAAAACATGGGATCCGTAACCGTTTGAAATATTCATCACACACTCATACATGATATATACGAGGGCCGTATACAAATAATTTAGATTGGCCACGATTTCGACCAATCAGGTGGCATCGGGCTTTCATTTGGTGAAACCATAGTGTCGACCCTGAAGTTCATGGAGCCGTGAGATGGCGCCACAGCGTCGTGCAGCGGGTAGTCTCGGTTAGGTCCGCTTTTTTTAGACGAAAGTATTTTCCTTAGCATTTTTATTAACATTTATGCCATGACCAAAAAGCTACCGTGTAAAGTGAAAAATGTTATGGCATTTCAGATGCCATGGCATATTTCATGGCATTTCTCAAGGATAGAATCGGTACCATTACCGTAGCATTTTTCGTAGCTTAACCAATCAGAAGCGACCTCATGGTCACGAGTGCAGATGTAATGGCGGCCGCGTGAGATGTATACAATGTATCACTTCACATTTTTAAAAACAGATAACTATTCAACCGAGATTAATAACGGTCCGTATAAAAAAAAATAGGTACAAAGCAATGGCGCTGCTAAAATGGATACTTTATAACGTTTGCAGTGCATGCATGGAAACATATTTTACTTGTTTCAATTGTACACACCGTGCACTCACCATAGATGGCGTAACTCGACGTGCCTTATGTGCTGTATATATTATACATTGTAATCGCAAAAGCTAACCGAAATGTTACATGAAATGCTTCCGTGTAAACTACTATCTGCTGCTATAAGATATTTGGAAGTATTTACATAGCACTTATGCTAGCAAAAATGTTAAAGGAAATGCTTCCGTCTAAAGTTGGCCTAAGCCCAGTGCGGATATCACAGCCGGATATTTTCTGACCGACTAGTGTCCGGCCTCTTTTATTCTTAATGATGTTATTGTGTTTAACATTACTGATTTTAATACCAGTCCAAAAGTAAATCATTAAAACTTGCGATAACCTGTAAGTTATAAATTCCAGGCGCGCCATTCGATTTCTGGTCTTGGAAATGCGAGATACGTTTTTCGGCCCCAAAACAGAAACTTCGAAGTGGGAATTGTTCGTTAAGTCTTGTTATTTATCAGGTTTATTCAGTTTTTCGTTTATTCCTGTCCTTTTGGAACCGGTTTTTGGGAAAGTTTATTGCCTTCTCTCCCTTCCTTTTTCGAGGTAATTATTCCTTCCGATTCACCACGAGGCGAATGAATGCGGGTGCTCTTTATATTCACAGCTGCTGCTGCTTAATACGTGGGGAGGATTCTTTGCTGCAGAATCTTCTTCCGAAAATTGCCCATTTGCTCAAAAATATTCATTTAAAAGACACGGAATTACCAGACCTGTTATATTCTGTTAACCATTTTGGGTTTCATTTTCGTTTTTGCGTGGTCTATGCTTTGGTGGCCTCTCCCTCCCTCTTTCTTTCTCTTTTTTTTCTTTCTCTCTCTTTCTTTCTCTCTTTCTCTCTCTCTGTCTTTCTTTCTCTCTCTCTCTCTGTCTTTCTCTCTCTCTCTTTCTTTCTCTCTCTTTCTTTCTTTCTCTCTCTCTCTCTCTTTATCTGTCCGTTTCTCTATCATTCTTTCTATGCTTCCTTGCATCTTTGTTACCTCCTTCGTTCCAAATATTTGTATGTTTGAGATATAGGTAAAGTTCCCTGTACCATGAAGGCACAGTTAAGAGACATATATTCTCGATCTCGATAATTTTGTGCGTCATGTGATCAGCACCACGCTCCTGCAGCCTTTACCCCTCTCCCCTAGGATTGCCCCCAGGTACCCATTGATTTGAGGCTTAGATCACTCACCCACCCCCCGGAATCGAGCCCTGATCTCCCGCGTGGCAGTTAAACACCCTACCAACTAGACCACCGCGGCTGTCAGTTTCAGATGTAGTAATACTATATCATCGTTTGATACTAAAACTGTAACAACAGTAGGAACACACAGGGGAAATTACACGTACGTTCTGCCAAGATAATGTCAACATTTGGTGGTCGATTATAGTAAAAGTGCGGAAGCCTGTAGGAAAGATAACGTTAGTCGGATGGGTACTCCATGATTAGACTAAATAGGTATTCGGTTTTAATTTGACCATTGATTACTTTTATGCAAAAATTTGATGTCTGCTAGTTCACAACAAGTGTGTAGTGGCTGGATATTCAAGACAGACATAATATCTGTTTCATGGAGATATCTTAGAGAAGGTAAGCAATGTCGATAAAATATTAGTTTTAGTAGCCATGGTCCAGATAGGGGAGCAGTATTCCAGAGTAGGGGAGATAGAAGATTTGAAAAAATATGCTCACGGATGATAGGTTTTGGAATATGTGTACTGTGCTGCTCATGGGACATTATCCATTGTCCATCATTGCACCTGTCACTTCTTTTCGAGGTGGAGATCTTCATGTGAAGAGATTTCTTTTTGGTCGGTGGTTGATGAAACCAACTACAGATCTATGATTTTACTGCAAATCCTGTGCCCTAACCGACTACTCCGTAGTAATAGGTGTTACGTAAATTGGAGGCTGTTTCTATAATCTATGTCCAAAGAACAGGGTGGCGACAGACCTGGAAAACCTGGAAAACCGGGAAAAGTCAGGGAATTTAAGGTGTCAAAAATAGTCAGGGAAATGTCAGGGAATTTCGTCTTCAGTGACTTTTTTTTTTATTATTATTTAATTTAAAGATATCGTTATGGAACTCTGCACGGGAACAGAAAATTGTTATAACTCGGGCACTATGGGACCAATCTACTTCGGATAAGTTTTGTTTTGCAGCTAAAACATCAGCGCATGCAACCGTGTACAATTTAGAACGCCGGACCGAGGAAGGGGGTTTGGGAGGCGCGACTCCCGAATTTTAATAGAAAAAACAAAAACCTGAAGTTTGCCCCCTCTTCTCCCACTATTTTGGGGAGAAGGCGCGAAATTTAGTATTCTTTTCAAAGAATGGACATTTCTCAAGAGAATGAAACATGTTTCATGTTCTTGGGTGCCATACAAGTAGAATAATAAGTCAAAATGTGATTTTTTATTTTTACGAAAAATATGTAACTTGCATTTTTGGAGGAAAATTGTTATAACTCGGGCACTATGGGAGCAATCTACTTCGGATAAGTTTTGTTTATCAGATAGAACATCACAGCATACAAACGTGTACAATTCAGAACGCCTGACCGAGGAACGGGGTTTGGGGGAGCCCGACCCCCGAGTTTCAATGAAAAAAACATAAAAATCTGAAGTTTGCCCCCTCTTCTCCCGCTTTGTGGGTATAAGGCGCAAACCTTAGCATTCTCTTCAAAGAATGGACGTTTCCAAAGAGAATGAAACATGTTTCATGTTCTTGGGTGCCATAAGCCAAATTTTGAAACACTGTTTTTTAGTAATTTGCATGTTGCTCAGAAAATTGTTATAACTCGGGCACTATGCGAGCAATCTACTTCGGATAAGTTTTGTTATGCAGGTAAAACATCATAGCATGCAACCGTGTACAATTCAGAACGCCGGACCGAGGAAGGGGGTTTGGGGGGCGCGACTCCCGAATTTCAATAGAAAAAAAAAACAAATCTGAAATTTGCCCCCTCTTCTCCCACTATTTTGGGAAGAAGGCGCGAAATTTAGTATTCTTTTCAAAGAATGGACATTTCTCAAGAGAATGAAACATGTTTCATGTTCTTGGGTGCCATACAAGTAGAATAATAAGTCAAAATGTGATTTTTTATTTTTACGAAAAATATGTAACTTGCATTTTTGGAGGAAAATTGTTGTAACTCGGGCACTATGGGAGCAATCTACTTCAGATAAGTTTTGTTTATCAGATAGAACATCACAGCATACAAACGTGTACAATTCAGAACGCCTGACCGAGGAAAGGGGTTTGGGGGAGCCCGACCCCCGAGTTTCAATGAAAAAAACATAAAAATCTGAAGTTTGCCCCCTCTTCTCCCGCTTTGTGGGTATAAGGCGCAAACCTTAGCATTCTCTTCAAAGAATGGACGTTTCCAAAGAGAATGAAACTTGTTTCATGTTCTTGGGTGCTATAAGCCAAAATGTGAAACACTGTTTTTTAGTAATTTGCATATTGCTCAGAAAATTGTTATAACTCGGGCACTATGCGAGCAATCTACTTCGGATAAGTTTTAATTTTCAGCTAAAACATCAGAGCATGCAAACGTGTACAATTTAGAACGCTGAACCGAGGAAAGGGGGTTTGGGGGCGAAGCCCCCGAATTTCAATGAAGAAACCATAAGAATCTGTAGTTTGCCCCCTCTTCCCCGCTATTTGGGAAGAAGGCGCGAACTTTAGTGTTCTTTTCAAAGAATGGACATTTATGAAGAGAACGTAACATGTTTCATGTTCTTGGGTGCCATACAAGTTGAATAATAAGCCAAAATGTGATTTTTTAATTTTTTTTTTACAAAAAAATAGGTAATTTGCATTTTTGGAGGAAAATTGTTATAACTCGGGCACTATAGGAGCAATCTACTTCGGATAAGTTTTGCTTTTCAGCTAAATCATCATAGCATGCAACCGTGTATAATTCAGAATGCCGAACCGAGGAAGGGGGTTTTGGGGGCACTACAACCGAATTTCCATGAAAAAAAAAATCTCGAGTTTACCCCCTCTTCTGCCGCTATTTTGGGGAGAAGGCGCAAACCTTAGTATTCTCTTTAAAGAATTGACGTTTCCAAAGAGAGTGAAACATATTTCATGTTCCTGGGTGCCATACAAGTTGAATAATGAGCCAAAATGTGAAACTCTGTTCGGAAATGTGGCATGGATATGTTGCAGAGAAGGAGGAGGTTGGTCATCAATATGAATTTCCCAGGCTTGCTCCAGACCTGTGTCAGTGTTTCCACCTAAACATAAGTGTATGAAGGTCCAAAAAGCACATTCATTTCGTAATCAGCACCATGATACCATATGGTATCATCGGGCGAGTACGACAGAAATAGCATGGACTGCAACATCCAACAAAAATCGAATGCATAAACAAGAAGAGCTTTAGACTGCAAATATGCTGCTGGAATTTTATTACTCTTCTGGCTCACTTCACCTTATTTAATGTAGCAGTACTTACGAAGGTTTTCTTTCATCATCCTGACGTATTACTGGTTTTGCACAAGTTAACATACGTTTACAATGACATTGCACTATTCTTAGATATCAAGAAGAATCCAACCAAATGGAATATATATTGAATACTATCACGAAAAAGTGAAACATAAATCTGCATTAGTGAACGTTATAAAAATTCTACTGCATGCTCCCAACCTCAAATTTACTGCAACACTGTAAATTCCTGTCTGTTTAAACTCATGAGAGATGGTCATTAATCTCTCACTGAGTAAGGTTAATGTCCAATATTATGAAATAAAATACTAATAATAGATACGTAAATATTTGAATATCATATTTACTCGAATCATTCAATCATAAAAGCAAATCACTTTCTTCAAGAATTGACTTTTCTCTGCCAGCCCTGCTAAATTTTCACTTTTCGTCTACTGATTTATACGAGGGGTGGCCAGAAAGTAATTTCCAATTAGTAGGGACATTGATTTTTCGCAAACACGAAAACTGTGAAAAATGGTAATTGCTGCGAAGTTATGTTTAGGAATGTGCAGTGATGATGTCTGGACACATTTTTCGCCCGTTCGAAATAATGTGAATTTGGCATAAAATGCGAATTGTTGGCGTTTTTAGCGACTTTTTTTTAAAGAAATGTCCTAAAACAACGAAAAATTCCATGAAATCCAACATTCTTGTCTTTTGTAGGCCATGTTTGTGTACATAGAACATGCAAGGTTTCCAACATTTTACTCAAGAGTAAACTGTAGAGTTATATACGTACGTGGAATAATTCCGACAGCCACATTAAATCATGTATTTCCCACGATTTTTTCAACTTAACAAGTGAAAAAAAGATAATGCCAATTTTTGGTGCCATAATATATCGGTATCTGTAACGTGAGATTGATTGATTTTAATTTTTTGGGTGCGTCGCCACTTATGGTCATTATGCACCCTTCAGTATATACGGGGAGAATTCCGTTATCTAAAATCCTTATCTTAAAATAAAAAAAGGGGTATGGAAAATAACTTTCCCGAAATAACTTTCAAGATATTAAACTCTCACGAAGAGGCGTAAGCAATTTGACTTACTTTGAAACAGTAGTTTAAAAACACGATGAAGGTATAATTTCAGATATTTGCCAGAAAATGCGCTAAAATGAAAATGTGAATTTTGGGGAAAATAACACCGTGTAGTAAAAAATAAAAAATAAGAAAATACACCAATTTAAAAAAAACAAACAAAATATCAAGGTCCCTACCGTTTAGGCATAAATAAGACAAGAATATCAGTTGTACTTTATTACATTAGTAACAGTGAGTCATAACCTAATTTTCGGCATAATCAACACTGTTGTTCTGGCATTTGTCGTAGCATGGCACTAAATTTTGTATGCCCATGGCATATGTGTCTGACAGCAAGGACTGGAACTATTTCTACCGCAGTGTAGCTGTCAAATCCTTGCCCTGCCAGAAACCTCTTTAGTTAAACAAAGAGATGAAAGTCGGTACATTCAAGGCCAGGGCTGTATAGGGAGTTGTCCAAGATCTCTCGCCCGAAGTGATGCAAAGTACCCGTGTGTACTCAGCTGTATGGGATTGTGCACATTCGATTGGCCTTCCGTGAATTGTCTACACCATCATCTGACCTTACTATCACTCACGACGTCCGGTCTGCACACCTCACACGATTGCTGGTGGCTCAGTGCCAAATTCTGAGCGTGCAATGTAGGCTACATCGCAGTCGGTGGGAGACTGTATGAGAGCTGCAATCTTTAACCTAGAACTGTCCTAAAACGGCTGCATTGCAACTGTACCAGATTACAGCTACATGCCACTTCTTCCTGCCTGCATGTGTGTGTGTCTTATCTCTTACCACTAGTGCTGCGTATAGGCACCATTGAAGCTTTTTTCAGGATGCCCCTCGTATATGAACTTTCAGAAGCTTTTATTATTAAAGTGTTCCTATTTTAATGTGTAGTTAGCTAAATCAGGTACCTATACAATTCAATTCTATAAATTCCTTGCGTTCAATTTCTAATACCTACATACCCTTTTCGTCAGTATTAATGGTATAACTGCATATTGTCAGTTTCACAGTACTTCACTTGGATATATTGTACTGAAGCAGAAATCCCATTGATAATGTAAGGAAATATGACACTTTATTTTGTTCGATTCAATTGTTTCACTTATATGCAAGAGTTAAGTTGTTTGCTTTACAGAGAAGAGAGAACTAGCTTTATGCATTGAAAAATGAGTCCGCGCTCATGGTTCTTGCAAGCAGAGGGTTCCAAACCTGAGTGGAAATATCAACATATAATACGGAGAATGTATAGCTAAGGAGACTGATAAATTACAAATTGTATTTCTTAATCAATCGCTCTTCACTCTTATCTCATTTAGTCGTAACTTTAAAAATAATCAAGTATTTTATTTTAAAATTACTGCATATGAAAAATTCCGTAATCGTTCCCTAGCTTGTGAATTGTAATAATTTTCCAAATTCACTATTTTGCAGTTTGAATTCAAATCATAGAGAATAGAGAGATTAAGTCAATTTCATAGAAGATAATATTGGTACTTAACAAAACCATAAGTGGATCTGTGTGAGTTTATTATTTCTATTTGCAAAAAGATCGATTTCGTTAACTTTGTAATTGTCAGGGAAAAATGTAAATTTTGTCCTGGAAAACCTGGAAAAGTCAGGGAATTTCATTTCTGCTTGTTTGTAGCCACCCTGAAAGAAGTAATTTTTAAATTTTGACCGGAAGGAGCAGAGAGAATCCTGGAATTATACAGGGTGATTCAGAAGTAATGGTGTAAAATAAAATCTTATTTATTTCGATAAGAAATGACACACCGCACCCATATTAACAATAACTGAAAATATAATTATCCAAGTTTCTCACCTTATCATTACAAGTGATCGATGTAAGCGCAATTGGAGACACGGTAGACTTGAAGAAAGTACTCAAGTTCTGACCAGACACGTCCCAGCATATCCTCAGACTCCACTGCTTCAGAGATGCGCTTCTTTAATTCATCAAGGTTTTATGGCATGCGTTTTCTATGCGGTGCACACTTACTGAATTTCGTTCGAAAATGTTTGATTGATTGAATTGGTATTTTAAGTCCAGTTTATGCACAGTAAGGCTAATCGGGACTGGGCCTACAGTTTAAAGTTGGATCCGAACCACTATGTGCCTCCAGCAGGTATCGAACCCAGGACCCCTTGATTACAAGGCGATAACGCTACCACTGTTCCTTTGGGGAAGCTCGGTCGAAAATGCCTCTGCACTGTCACTGTAATAGCAAATTTCAACACGCAAAATGCTTTCTCTTGCTTCGATGTCGCCATCTTGAGAGACTGCGCCACTAGTGCTCCTAACGGCGTTTAGCTACACTACCTCATACAAACAAAAACTTATAATCTGGACCTTCATTTCCTTCCGTGATTGGCTGCTTACGGTTTTCAGTACTCTCGCTACAGGTCTGTTTTTGCACCATCATTTCTGAATGACGTTGTACTTACATCCTGACTAGAATTCGAACCAATCAATCGTGAGTTGAGCGGCAGGAACTACAGGGTGAGTGAAAAGCAACTAGACATTGAAAATTTTCTGTAATTTTTGTAATACTTAAGAGTGGGCTGGAGGTTGGCATGAAAGTAGTTTCCTGGCCCGATGCGATACAGAGACACCTAGCGACATATCAGAGGACTAGGAATTCTTTTCGGCTGTCCTAAGCCTGAGGCCAGAGAACCTTCCAACCTTCACCACCCCCTCCCCTCCGCGTGACTCCCGCAGGGAGGTTTCCAGGAAAAGGACACCCACCTGTTTCTTTTAATTCTGGTTTCGGAGGCTAAAATTTCTCCACTGGCAAAGCAATTCGCATTTCTCTGCTTGCTGGCTGATTCTTGCATGGAGCGAGACGAGTGGCAGGCTCCAGAGACAGAACATTCATGACTAAAGTTTTGATTGAATAAATTTGGTTGATTACAGTGGCTACTATAATTATGTTGAATTTTCTTGTTGAGGTTGGAATTTTATCAATTGAGAGTAAAGAAGGCGGTAGAGAATATCTGTTGAAAGAAAGTATTTTCCTTTGAAGGGGGTGTTTTTTTATACAAAATCAATATAATAATAATAATAATAATAAGGCAAGAATTAGTAACAATTATTATTTCAACTATTAACGAATCGAGTCCCTATTAGAGATGGGCAGGAGCGAAACTACCTGGAATTTAAAAAGGGGAAACGTGGACATGCGTAATAACATATGGAAAAACTGAAAAGGAGAAAGACGGACAAAACAATGTAACAAAATGTACAGTAGTAACAAAGATGTCAGGAAACAATAGTATAATATTGAACATACACTTTGATGAAGTAGTTTTCTTTGTTATGATCTGAATTAAGTCCCTTTGCACAGTTCTCATCGTTGGAGTTCACAGCAGCTTTAATCGGCCAAGATTGATTGATTTTGTTTATTTTACTTCGCCTTTCTGCCACTCTTGGCTAATGATGATATGATGTAATCGATGAAGAGACGCTCACGAAGGACACGTATGCCCAGACCGGATTCGAACCCGGGACCACTGGGGTCGTAGCGAAATGAGATAAATACTCCGCCACGGGGCCGGCTAATCGGCCAAGGGTGGGGACAAACTCTCAGTGATGATGGGAATCCCCTGTGGAAACATATGACCAGTTCCTGCATCACATTAGTTGCTCTCTCCTATTGTGATTTTTCCCAATGTTAATTGATTGCTTGCCAAGTGAAATTTAGTCCAACTAATTATAGTATGATCTTCAAGATCAGCACTATACGTGTTACAAAGTACTCTTAAAAAAATCCCAGTGAATTGGCCAAAATAAAGTGACAGAATTTCGAGGAGAGGCCGAGCCTCTGTGGACCCACACTTGGTTACGCCAATATACGTAAGTAAACCCGTGGTGCTACAGCCCCTGAGGGCCAGAGCCCACCTACCGACTGTAGGCGTCACTTCCAGTCCAACCAGTTATGTGCGGTCAGCACGACGAACCCCTAATCTTTGTTGTAGGTTTCCGTGACTCATTCATAGCTTCCCAATCTCCTCACGATGGTGGGTGGCAACCGGCCCTATACACAGGCCGAAATCTCAGGAGAAAAGTTGATACGTTTCCCCTAAGAGACTCGAACCTGCGCGCGTCCCGTAGACGGAGCTCAAACCATGATGCATCGGACCATACAGTCACGATGCAGAACAGCAGGGCCGTAGCCAGAATTTTATTTCGGGGGGAAGGCTCATCCCTTATCAGCAGCTGCCATCTAAGGGCGAAAAAGTGGGGAATAGAACCCCTGAAAATGAATTTCTCAGTATATTACAAGTTATTGTACAGGATGTTTAATGTAAGTAAAATTAATCACCGCTATACCCTATTTTAATTACATATTTGTAGGATTTCGGAACGGTCTTCAGCTTCACCCTCCCCCCCCCCCCCCGGTCACGTGCCTGCGGGAGAAAATATACATAAGTGCTGATCCCTTATTCTGATTGGCGTTTTAAGAATAGAATATCCTTCAGAGCTTCTCTAAGACATGGTCTTTTAAAAATCAGTTCTAGAGAAGAAACCTTGTCCAATTTACGTTTTCAACTTGTTTCCTTGTGTAGTTTTTAAAGAAGAGAAAAGTTATCACAATTGGTAATCTGCTGGACAAGATCAACGTCGAATATGTAATTGAAACAAAAATTTTAATGTTCGTACCACGATGGTTTTACTGACTGAAAAGTTTATGTTTCATAATTTTGATTGAGCAGAGGGGGCTCTCTAACTGCACCAATCGCCGCCAATCCTATGATAATCGTTTGAGTATCTTGAGTTTCTGTTTTAAGTCTACTTTATATACAGATAGACTAATCGGGACTGAATCTATATTTATAGTGGGATTGAACTAACTATTAGGCGTCCACCGGATACCAAACTCAGGATATTTTAAATTACAAGGGTCACCTTTACCATTATGCTATAGGGAATGCAAAATATATCTGAAACTAAGAAGAAATTTTGAATGCAATGTAGAACGAAGGAGGCACCGTTCACATTGAAGGGGAAGACGCCAGGAAATCCTCCCTCCACTTTCCTAACCTGTACATCTCTAATTTGATTCTCAGCGAAGGCAAGAATTTTATCCAATATTTTATATCACTTTTGTTATTTTTAATGAAGAATTCGAAGTAATAATTTGTCTTTAAATCTCAAGTTAGAAAGTCAGCAAAAATTATGTTTTTATACTAAATTTTACATTAATTGAAGATTTGCAAAGAAACGGTAAACCGTTTTGTTGGTTGATTGATTTAGTGTTTTAAGCCCACTTTATGCACAGTAAGGCTAAGCGGGACTGGACCTACAGTTTAAAGTTGAATCCGAACCACTACGTGCCTCCACCGGGTATCGAACCTGGAACCCCTTGATAACAAGGCTACGACGCTACCACTGCACCATCGGGGAGGCCAGTGTAAACTTTTCGTCATCGTTCCACTCCAAAACAGATGTTTCTGTAAGAGCCACATCAAGTTTGTTTGGAAGTAGTGATGTTCTATGACACACACACACACACGCATATATCTCCTCAACAGGTACTATAGACCAGCAATGTCAAACTCAATTCGTGAGTAGGGCCGCATAACGATAATGTCAAAACTATCCGGGCCACATATCTAGAACCCCAACACCTTAAAATCCAGAACTAAGTGGTTCGACCCAATGGGGTCGGGGAGGGGGGGATTCCAGTGATTATTATTGCAGCATCGATATGTAAATTATATAGACCTCCCCCCATATTTTTTCATGGTTATAGTATTTTACATGTTACTTTCGAGTATAAATTGCTTACAATTGTAACTGTTTGTGTGCAATTATAGTTTCGTTTCGCACAGATTTCACTGTTTTTTTTTTTTTTTTAACAAGCTTCTCATAAGTCTGCAATAAGTTTTTTGTTAGCATGAAACTCTTAATGAAGACAACAAATGTTTTGTCAGTCATTCTTGATCATTCGGCTGTTTCATTAATCTTCATTATGGAAAACAACTTTTCACCAAGGCAAGTGCAACCAAAATTAATAAAATTTCTACAGCAAAATAGCTTATTCGAGGGTACTGCTATTGGAGATATAAGAAAAATCAAGGATAGCCCACCTCGCGATATTTATTTTTCAATACGAGTTGCACTGCAATTAAATAAGTTCCATTCGAAGTCAGGACTTTCACACGCACCATCTTAAAGAAAAGGGAGCAGAGCAGAACAAGATTATTGCCTTTCGCACCCTATGAAGTCTTGAAACCTGTTTCCAACTTCATCACGTAGTATTTTTACTTTGGACAAATTATAACTTTATTAAAAAGTTTTAATATAACGGAAGACTGTAACTTTGCAAAATGGCCTCCACTTCCTTCAAAATATCAGCTCTTGTGTCACGGGGAGGAATCATTCAAGTAGTTTTACTGTCATATCGAGATAAGAATCGCATCCACGAGTGAAGGGAGCAAACCGAGCTAGCTCACAGACGTCCGTAATTTCGCATATTGTGAGCGAAAAGGCAACAACACGAACAATTTTCGCTTTCAATTGTTCGTTGACTAAGTAATAAATCCTCTCCTCTGATTTTTTTATTAGCGTTCCTTTTCTGCAACGTTTGGCTAATGGCGACGATGAGGATGAGTAATGATATGATGAAATTGATGAAGGGACACATACAAAGAAAACCCATGCTCAGGCCAGGATTCGAACCCGCAACCTCTGGTGTCGCGACGGGTTCTGCTAACCACTCCGCCACAGATTATGGCAAATTTATTTCGTGATAAAGAAATATTTCTGAATGAATTTACTTTATCAGGGTACAAAATTTCTACGCTTTTCAGTATTGACTTCACAACAAAAGTAAGCATTTCACTTGAAAAATCTGCATTCCTCTTCTATAGTCCTTTTCTTACTCCCACGAAGTTTGGGCAGCCATATGGTTCTTTGAAACTTTTACAGAAACTGAATTTTCTTCCAGGTAAATCCTTGAAAATCAAGAAACAAACTCATAGGCGACAGAAAGTATGCACGCTGCCCTCCCCCAGCTGGCAAGATATTTTCGTACTTCAGAAGTAACATGTCCATCAGCTTGCTTAGTTGACACAACACCTACTCTATAATGGAATGTATACCTGTGTAGGGAAAATTGGTCAATGTGTTGAAGTTTGGATGAGTCTGGTCTTGTATCACGAGAAAAGAGAAAACGGGATAACTACAAATGTATAGATAATTTCAAGCATGAAGTGTTAAGTGGGGCCAAGGCATTAACGGATGCTGGGGCCTACATGCGGCCCGCGGGCCGCGAGTTTGACTGGCCGAAATATCAGGAGAAAAGTTGTTACGCTTCTTCCAGGAGACTCGAACCTGCGCGCGTCCCGTAGCTGGAGAGCCCAAAGCATAACGCCTTAGACCGGACGGTCACGATGCAGGACAGCAGGCTCGTAGGCAATTTTTTTTTTGGGGGGGGGAATGCTCATCCCTTATCAGCAGCTGCCATCTAAGGGCGAAAAAGTGAGGGAACCCCTGAAGATGAGTTTTTGTTTCCTAATTTTCATTTGGCAAAGGGGAGCTCTCTCACTGCACCAAGCGCCGTCAACCCTATGCCGGTCGTTTGAGTATCTTGAGTTTGAGTTTCTGTAAGTCTTCTTTATGTATAGATAGGCTAATCGGGACTGGACCTACATTTGTAGTGGGATTGAACTATTGGGCGTCCACCAGGTACCAAACTCGGGACCTTTTGACATTACGAGGGTCATCTTTACCATTACGCTATAGGGGAGGCAAAAATATCTGAAACTAAGAAGACATTTTGAATGGACATGTAGAATGTAGGAGGCAGGGTTCGCGCTGAAGAGGAAGAAGACGGAATTCTCCCTCCCCTTTCCTAACCTGTACATGTCTAACGTAATTCTCAACCAAGCCAAGAGTCTTGTCTAGTGTTGCCCACGAGACGAGACTTTGGCCTGTCTCGTCTCGTGGAAATGCTGTCTCGTCTCGAAAATATTCGTTTGTCTCGGGACACATGATCAATCTCGTCTCGTCTCGAATTTTTAAAAGCCTGTCCCGTCTCGTCCCGTGGGCAACACTAGTCTTGTCCTTCTACATTTTATGTCACTTTTGTTATTGTTATGGAGAATTCAAATTAATAATTTGTCTTTAAATCTCAAGTTAGCAAGTCAGCCAAAATTATGTTTTTATACTAAATTTTAGATTAATTGAAGATTTGCAAAGAAACAGTAGACCTTTTCATGATCCTTCCACTCCA
Organism: Lepisma saccharinum; assembly: GCF_977018435.1. Lineage (NCBI taxonomy): Eukaryota > Metazoa > Arthropoda > Insecta > Zygentoma > Lepismatidae > Lepisma > Lepisma saccharinum. The sequence continues at coordinate 45,839,798 of NC_139245.1, forward strand.
AAAACAAATGTTTTGTAAGAGTCACATCAAGTTTATGCTTGGAAATAGTGAAGTTCTAGGAACCACACACACATATATGTAAGCAACAACGATAGTAGGCTATTGTAATTTGGAGAGGATATGATTTGTGAGCGGAACAAGCATGGGAATTTAACGAAGTTCCTTTGCGAATTAATCATCAATTATGTGTGTGTGTGTACACGTATTTCCTATCTGCACAGTTGACTCACAAAGTACTACATGTGAGGTAAAACTATCGAAATGTAAAAAGAGGAAGCGCTACCACCCTCCTCGCCTTTTCTACATTTTATTCAAATCGAACACCAGGCAGGTATCGAGATATATATTTCGGAGGGGCGTCCTAACGTAATGTCTCAAAATAATAATATTAATAATGTTAAATTAAAATAAGTATAATTATATTAAATTAATTAATATATTTTTATTACATTAATAGATAAGAAGGCGATATAACAACAGTGATACAGTATAACATCACGTATTCATTATCTAGCTTACGTGTAGTTAAGGTCGGCAAAATTTGTAAATAAATAGAAACTGCCCTGGCAAGGAAATTAATGCCAAATAGATAAAGAATATAATATTTATTGAGTATGAAAAAATGATGTTAGATCCAGTTGACGAAAGTAAAATTCCTGGTAATATTTTGCATGTTATTATAAGTAGTAATAATTCTTGCATAAATCTTCTTTGGTACTGTCATTCAAAGTCGTATTGCTTTCCAATATTTTTGCGGAAATAAACAAATTGCGATTAGACAACAACCTTATTTTCATTACTTAATTGAAGTTATTTTATGATCTCATTATTTAATTTTTGTACTTGGTAAGTCTTTCGGGGGGAGGTTGGGACTCCTGGACCCCCCTGAATACGTCCTTCGCGGTAGGGATCGAGATAAAGTTACTGTGTCACTGGTTCCAATTCACGGTAAATATGCTCTGCTTCTCTACACTCAAACATACACAAACTCGTGACCTTCCTGCTTTCTTGGTTTCTTGCCTGGGAAAGAGGCAATAAATCAAGCTGTGACAGCTACGGGACCTTCTGACGAGGGGACGGAACCCAGCTGTGCAGAGGATTCAAACACCCGCGCGTCTAGCCCTCCCCGTCACCCTGGGGCAATTTTCAAACAGAGACATCTAGTGGCCAAGTGGCGAACTATTACGAATGAAATTCGGCTGAAGCGGCCGTATCTTTCGCTGTCGATAATACATGACATTTTTAAACAATCATTTTGGGCTGTGCAAGTGACTTTTGAAAGAGAAGCCCTCCCTAGCTTAGTCATAAAAGGATTGACCATTACGTTAGTATGCATCATAATGGCCATTTTCATTGGTGCTACCCACAAATCCTATAACCATTCTGTGCTTATTTACGTATTTCCTTATGGGAAATTGAAAAAAAATAATGGAATTTGTGCACATTTAACGAACTGAAATTGCATGAATGTGTCATGTACTCAAAGTTTCATAAACTAAGTTCACATCCACTGAGTGTTTTCCGGCAAATTTTTGTCCTAAAACGTTATATTCAACAAAATGCAAAAAAGCCCATGTTAAATTTTGGCGCTTTCCACGGCGACCTTCGCCAAACTCCACCTCCCTCTTAAGCAATTTCAATGAAACTGTCTGTACACATACATTATGGAATAGGATTACATATGTACATACGAATATTAGTAACAATCATTCCCAAAATTAACAAATAAAAGCGTTAAGACGTAATGTAACAATGAGATTAAATTTTGAATAGTACCTGACAATGTTACAAGGTTATGTTTGACCCATCGTGTCTCGCTGGGGAAACATTGGTGAGCTTGTTTTCATGCAAGATGGCGCGTCGCCACACTTTATACTTACCGTACGGGCCTGGTTGGCCAGAAGTCCAGACCTCACGCCTTTTCTGTGGGGCTGGGCAAAGGAGGAACAATTGGAGGCACGAATTCGGGATGTTATCACAAACGTCCCGAAGGAATTCCTATAGAAGACCGTGGATTCCATCCCCGGTCATTGGAGGTGGATGCCGCCGGTCCCTACATTGAATTCTGAGCTGGCACATACAGTGGCGCAACCACAGGGGGCATTACACCCCCCCCCCCCCAACCTTGGACGGAAATGAGTTCTAGGGGAGGGGGGGCAAACATTGACGGCCAAGTGTGCCTGCAGGGGGCAATTATCGCCCACGACTTCAAATTTTATGCAAATAAAAATACTTTTCATAAAATTTTTAGTCTTATCAAGTTTAGGACTGTACGGCGGGAGTCGGTTCTGGATCCGAACGATCTAAATGAAAATAAGTTGTAAAATTGATTGTTTTATTTGGGGTTTTAAGTCCACTTTACGCACAGAAAGGCTAATCGGAAGTGAACTTAACAGTTTAAAGTGGGATCCGAACCAGTGAGCCATGTGCCCCCACCGGCAACGATGTTAACACTACACCATCGGTGAGGCACAAAAGTTGTAAAAGAGAGAATGCATTGGCGTCCCGTGAAATTATTTGCACCCTATTAAATCAATATTGATTTCAAGCTATAAAAAAAAAAAAAAAAAAAAGATCCAAAAATTTTCTTCCTCGCTTCGCTCGCAACTGTTCTCTGTAATGCATTGTAAATTGCCAGATAGAGAAATAAGACTTGTCTTGATTGATGTTTGTTTAAAATACATGAACAATTGTTTTGGGAAAGGGAGCGTACACATTTGAGAGACAGTTTATGTAATTTTTGCTGTTGGTTTATTGTGAGATGGTTGAATTGGTTGTCTAATGTAATAATATGTGTTGTATATAATAATAATATGTACTCCCTCTGTCCCATAATTATTATCCGGTATGCAAAAAATGGTAACTTTTTATTTAGGTTCTTTTGGATACTTGATTGACCAATTTGTACTGATCCTTGAGTAATAACGTTGTATGACTCATTCCCGTGTTTCATTTTCTTCTTCTGTAGACACCAATGCCACAGTTTGAATATTGGGCAATTATTATGAGACAACAAACAAAGGTGTACCGGACAATAATTATGGGACAGAGGGAGTATTAAGGATACTTTCAATACGTACACAATTTAGTGTCCGCGGCGCTCGATGTTGCATAATGTGAAACACATATCGTGCATGAAAGTTATACATGTTAATGTAAAAAATAACTATATTTGGAATTCTTTATCAAACATTTTCTGTCTTTCAAATGTGTGCTTGTTTTCCATTGTGAAATTCAACGTGTTGAAAAAATAATTCAAATCGTTTAGCACCAACTTCAACGCCTTTTGCATAATTTACAAGGGTTATAACGTCTGTGATACTACTACTACTACTACTACTACTACTACTAATAATAATAATAATAATAATGGTTCCGGGTTCGAATTCCGGTTAGGGCATGGATGTTTGTGAGTGTGCATTCATCAATTTCATCTCATCCCCATCTTCGCAAACTAGCCAAAAGTGGCACAAGAAGCGAAGTAAAATAAAGCAAATCAATAATAACAATTATTCGTAGTATTATTATTATTAAAATATTATTATTATTATGAAAATATTATATTATTATGATTATTATTGGTACGTTTATCCTGGTATCCCCCCCAGACAAAAATTCGTGGTTGCGCCTCTGGGCACATGTAACCCTATTCCATAATGTATATGTACAGAAAATTTCATTGAGATTGCTTTAAATATTACAAAAACTACAGCAAATTTTCAATGCCTAGTTGCATGCAGACTTCAGATTGAGGAGAGGGAAGTTATCCCTCCTGCTTAGTACTGGGGCCATCGACCCCATATTTAGCTCTGCTGTCAGCTGGAATTGCTTTAGGGGTGTCAGAGGAGTTCCTATATTTCTCTCCCCTGATGGGCCCCTGCGGATGCATTAATACGAAGGGGGGGTTGGGTAAAGAGCAGCACTTGTTAGATTCAAGGAAACAAAGATTTATGCTGTTGTTGCACTGTAAGCATCGACAGCGTACGTCGGTATGTCGGATTCGTTGTACAGTGTAAAAATATCACCGTTATGTATGTGTGCTGTAATTCCTTAAGTTTCTCCGTAATGTAATTTTACGGCTAATAGACCGTATCTCAAGCCCTGGCGGTAATGTTATTTATTGTTCAGAAATTAATTCTAGAATATACTCTCCCACAAGGCCTCCAGCGTTAGCGTTCACGCCATTGGTGCGACTGATCCCGGGTTCGATTCCCGTTTGCAACCCCCGAAAATTTCGGTTCAGTAGCGTTTCGTCCGAGTTGCAGTTCGTAGAAAAATGCTACAGTTCGTCCGCGACGGTTTAATGAGTTGCGTTTCGTCCGAGCCTGACCTTTACTAAGCGGTGTTAGGATACCTCAGTTTACAACTTTTAAAAGTACATCGCATAGTCAGCGGAGCGTAGCGCAGGGAGTGCACACTGAGCCAAATCGTCGAGAGGAAGTGAAGTTGGATCCAGAAATTTTAGTCATGGCAGATGGTAACACTTTCTTTCTAGCTGACGACTGTGAAGGTGAGAAGTTATTAATATTTGCAAGTTCCAGAGGGAAAGAAATATTAAAACAACAAAAAAAATTCTTGGATGGAACATTTAAGAGTGTTAGCAAGCAGTTTGCTCAGTTGTACACAGTTCACGTAGATTTAGGAAGCACTATAGAAGAGACAAATGTTACGCCTGAAGTTTTGCGTTGCTTCCTGACAAGAAGGTAACCTACATTCGCCTATTTGAAGCTATCCTTAAAGTAGTACCGGAATGGGCTTTTAAACATTCTAAAAATAACTTAAAATATCCATGGATTATCCGTGCGGGTCCATGGTGTCCGTGGTTCACTTATGACCCCCTGTGCGAGGCTATACGGCAGGCCCACCTCTATTTTCATAGAGGTAGGTGCCAATTAACGGTGCTAACAATGGACCTTATCGCACTGTAAACCTAAGCAATGAACAATAGGTTTTAAAGCTTCATTAAACGCTATTAGGATGGTAGCCCTCGGACAAAACGCTACTCGGTCAGGTACCCGAAAGCTGCCTGTTCCTGGAATTCGGACGAAACGCAACGCCACGAAAATTTCGGTGTTTAACCAGCGTCATGAGGACAATTCGTCATGGAGTGCATCACACATAAATTTGCCGTTGCGTAGAAACGAATTTTCGTTTCGTCTCCCTCTCTCTTAGCATCACGTGTTCTACCCTGCTCGAAAACCTTCGCTATTGTTGCCATATTGTCATTCCATTCCTGGACACACTGGCGCAAACATCATTGAAAACAATTGAATAGCGCTCCAGCTCGCGGTTCCCACTGTCGGCAGGGACGGTAATGTGGCAATATAGCACGGCGTAGTGGTTGCTTCTTTTATGCAGTGCATGTTCATTGGCTAGCTAGTAACTAGTGTTGCCAACTGTAATAATGAAGCACTATTTCTGTCACGGAAGGGGAAAGGCAGGTAAAGTGGCGGTGAGTTTTGTTGGATTGAAAGCACCATATTTTTATTTTATACTAAGTATTTGACCGGTTTGACTTTGTGTGCGTGTATTGCGTGTGTGTATGTAAAAGTGTGTGTTTGCTAATGAACGTTAAATTCCATAATGCCTCCAGTTCTGTCGAAGTTGAAATCAAAAACCTTGCATAGCCAAGCTCGGGAAATTCTAAGCAACGTGCAGGAGGAAGCCAGTGAAGGTGTTAGCATCCCAATAACTTTAATAAATACTTACTTTTACATATTTAAGGAAAATATACTTAATTTTACATATTTCAACAGGTTTAATTCACAAATTGTTCATATTTCATAATTTTGGAATTATTCAAAATAAATAAATTATGTGGCTCCATCATTTCAACTCTGGCTCCGGCACGTGTTCTTGTAGAAATTGCATAGAGGAGGCTGTCATTTTTGCTGCTTAATGCGATACATATTGTTTTCTGTGTTAAAATTGCCATGCTTTGATGGGTGACCAAGTTCATAGCAGGGCCGGCGGAAGGGGAGGGCGAACCGTGCCATCGCCCAGAGCGGCAAAATTTGAAGAGAAGAAAGAAATAAGCCTATTGAAAACTGTGATCGAGCGAGATATTCTTTTGCGCTGAATAGTATTGAAATAGCATAAGAAGTCTCATTATTTATTTTATATTTTGATGTTTTAGTTACGTTGCTGCGTAATGACCGGGGAGGGGTCGAAATAGAGCGGCATCTGCCGCCACCTCCCAGGGAGGCAAAATGACTAGCGCCGGCCCTGGTTCATAACAAAAGAAAAAGCCGCGCAGCTTATCGTCTAGTGGCAGTATATGTACTTGTTATTGTTGTGGAAGCCGGCATCCTCTGTAAATGTACAACAAAGGCAACCGACTGTCGCCGATCTCAGAGAGGAAATAATAATACTGCTTGAGGAGGAGTGTTATGGTGCAATTGTAGCGGTTTAACACGTTGGCATGTTATTATCTGCCGTTGCAGTTCCGTACCAGTGTATACGGGTTTTGGGAGTGAAAAGTTAGAACGCCACCAGTGCATTAATGCAATGAAAAATAATATATATATATATATTTTTTAATTTTGTTTGAAATCACTCAAACAAGGAATCGTATGAAGAAGTCTTCTTTGCAGCATTTTTGGTAATTTTACTTATGTGTTAGTTCATATTTTGCGAATTTTTAGTCCATATGTATGTAGCTACATACAAAGCCACTTGTTAGTACATATTAATCCTAGTCCTGGTATAATGCATGACGTTTAAAACTCAACGTTAGATAGACCTGAATTCTCTAATTTTATTGTTGTACGTAACAGCTGTGCATCGGCGCACCGCAGCGATTTTTCTATCTGCTCCATTAGCAACACTGCTTCTTTAGTTGTTTCGCGCATCGCACGGCAGAAATATCTGCGCTGGACTCTACGAGAACAAGAGTGACTTCAAAAATGCTGTTTTCAGTTTCGTCTGAAGAGCTCTACTTGGAGTGAGGTCGACCATCTCCGCTTCTAATCGTTCGCAGTAAGGTAGAGTCACGTATCTCCAATGTAATCATACTCCTAAGAATACATTATTTCTCCCTCTTCTGTAAATTTGATAAACTGGAGTTACGTCCCTGTGGTTCTCACACGACGGATTGTGGAGTTACCTGGGGCCCGTCAAGTATCTGAGCGACGTTCGCTGAGCAAGATTTTCGCTCGTTGAGCAGACAGATCATTTACTTGACGCTGTTTGCTCATTGATCAAAATATCAGTGCCTTTGAATAATCTGTGGTCGAGTGGAAAAGATTTTGGTGTTTGAAAGCTGTTAATTATGGAAACAGAATAGTTGATGTGAACCAAACTGTCGAAATTTTCATTTTCACACTCTTGCACAACTTTCCAAAACTACGGTGTATATTTAGTATTTATTATTTGGAATAAACAACACTTACATTTTAATACAATTACAAAAACTTTAATATTACATCACCTTCTGTTACTTGAACTTCCTCTCTAATTACGCTATATCGCAAGCCGTTCAGTTCATCTTAAATATTTCCTCATTGGTCGTCCGCGGCTCGCCACCCCGCCAACCTCATACAGTTTTCCTCTTCTTCCCTTTGCCTCACGAGAACGAAACACAAAAACGCTATATTCTGTGGCTCAAACCTGTGGCGAACAAGGTTCAAGTTCGCTGAGCGATCAAGTGAGCAACGCTCGCGGAGCTACGCCTATTTGGCCGTCAAGTAGTTGAGCGATAACATGGCACGCTGGGCGCTCAGATACTTGACGCGCCCCTGAACAGAAGTAACAGTCTCCGGTCTCGAAAGCCAGAAAACAGCGGCGATGGGACTCCAGGCGCTGATCACGCGTCACCCAATGAAAAAGCCAGTCTGCAAAGCGCTGGCTTTTAGAGGGCTATTGCATCATGGAGTTTAGTTTTCCCTCTTCAACAAACAGCGACTGTACCAATGTTTGTTCGATAAAAATAAAATTCTCCCTTAAAAAATCCGATTACAAAATACCGAAAAAGGAATATCATAAATAACGGGTAGATTCAAGTAACAATTTTCTGGGTAATAAAATCCGAACGTGAACTTTTGCAGTTTATTCACTTCAGGGGTTTATGCATTTAGAGCCAATATAACCATAAATTGGCCCTTTCAGGGGCACGCCCAACTTCCACCACGCCTAAAACTAAATACTAAGAACTCTAAACCTGGCTCTCCTAACCAAACAATTCCGCGTAGGTCTAATAATTGCATATGTGGTTAGGTTAGGAGAGCCATGTTTAGAGCTCTAACATTTAGTTTTAGGCGTGGTGGAAGAGTGTGCCCCGCACCAGACCACTTTCGCTGCGGATCCCACTCACTGTACGTCCAGTCCCGATTAGCTTTTTCGTGCATAAAGTGGACTTAAAAACTAAAAAAAAATCACTTTCGTTAGATGTGGTTACCGAAACGAAAAGCGGCATATTAAATTGAATTAACTTCCATTGTAGACTTCATTACCATTTACACAAGCAACTTTTTTTTGTCCGTAATTTAATGTTTTTCACCAAAGTGGATAAAAACTTCATAAACACCCTGTATTACGTGCAGATTTATATCAGTGGTTCAGTTGCAAGTTTTACCAGCTAGCCTCTTAGAAAGGGCGGTGGAACTTCTCGTTGCAAGCTCAGGAACTGATTAATCGTTCAACCTGACGCCCTGTTCCTCGTTGCGCTTGGCCTGCGGTTCTTCTTCCATAGAACCCTCAGTATGCCAACCCTAGCATAATGATGCTAAACCTAGCACAATTTGAGGTTCGTTGTGTTTGCATAATGCGAAAATCTAGCATAATTCGCAAACCTGCTTCTCTGGGAGGAGAAATTCACTTCAAAAGACGATAATTTGAGAAATTAAAAATAAAATTGTATCCAGATTTTATTTCCGGTTCAATCACACCCTCTTCTCTTCATATTTTCTTTATTCTCCCCAGTTTACCTCGCGATGAACATTTCATGGCAAGAAATCGGTAGAGCCGGCCCCCGTAGCGGAATGGTTAGCACATCGCGCTAGGACGCTAGGGGTCCCACATTCGAATCCCGGTCTGGGCATGGCTGTTCGTGACTGTCCATTAATTAATTTCAGAATACCATCACTAGAGCTCGAATTTGTATGTAATTACATATTATATTCCTTTGTAGATATACAGGGTGTTTCATAAAGGACTGTACAACTTTATAATGATAAGTTATATAAATTTATTCACACAACTTACAGAGCTGGTTTTGGTGTCATTTTGTACCAAAATACTTCAAGTTTTTACCCTATAAGTCAGTAAGGTTCAATGTGACTTCCATTGCTAATTTGGCAGACATCCCATCTGAAGTCGATTTCTTGCCAAACCCGCTACAGCATGTCAGGCGTAACTTCCTCAACTGCATCGTAGATTCTTGCTTTGAGATCAGCGAGTGTAGCAGGTAGGGGTGATCTGAAAACTTTATTCTTGATAAATTCCCAGAAGTAAAAATCAAGAGGTGTTAGGTCTGGTGAACGAGGTGGCCATGCAATCGGTCCACCTCGACCTATCCACTGATTTGGAAAGCGGTTACTGAGGAAATCCTGGACGTCGTTGAGGTAGTGCGGCGGTGCGTCATCTTGCTGGAAGTGAATTTGCAAACTCTGCAATTTTGAAGGCAGCAATTTTGGTACAACTGTCGCTAGCACTAGCGGTGGTGTGATTCGGAACTAAGCTACTACGGAGTCAAAACTTGATGTATTTTGCTACAAAGTAACACCAAAACCAGATCTATGAGGCGTGTGAATAATTTTATATACAAGTACAAATTTGTAAAGTCCTTTATGAAACACCCTGTATAGTAAGGTGGAGTGAAAATATAGGGTATTTTTTTTTCAAAAAATGAAGATGCCTGTAGTGGGAAAAGCTGTGTTATTATACAGTTAATTAACCCTAACTATTTCAGAAAAAATAATTGATTTTTAGTGGTGCCCCAGGGTCACTGAAGATTTCATATTGAAAATCAGCATTTACTCACCGAAAATTATAACTTTTTATTTATTTTCCTGAACTGAAACACAGAATACCCTGTTTCCTAAGTACACAAGTGCAAAAAACAGATATTTGAATACAACCATAAAGTTGTGCTCCCGAAATACATAAAATAAACTACTCAAGTACCCATTAGTACCCAAAGTATGTACATTTACATATAGCCAATATCGTAATACTAATTGCTTTTACAACTTATATTCCTTCTTAGTGTGAAATGTTTTCATCAATGCTCTTGACTTGATAGTTGAAAAGATAAATCCATCTCTTTGCACTGGAATATATACCATCACCACAAAGGTCACAAGAGTTGTCAAATTATTCGAGGGTTTATCAGTCGATACATACAACCTTAGCAGTCTTGCAGCTGTTGTTAGCCACCTAGAATGGTTTAATGGGCCTGGTTTGCGATTCGCTAATTCATCACTGCAGTGTCCACTAATACACCAATTATAGAGATACCTCTGATCAGTACTTAAGTCTTCAAAGTCAACGTTCCCAACAATCTGACAAGAAGAAGGAACGTTTATTAGATCGAATTGCACAAGAGGTTGTTTTTCGCAAGTTTGTAGAGCTTTTCCTATTTCCCCAGAAAAATCTTTTGGACCAGTTGTGAATCCATCAATTTTCTGAAAGAGATGGCGCAGTGGGAGTTCATTTATATGCAGCAAACAAATAAGCCACTGGAGGGGTCTACCAAGTTCTTTTTTGAGTAAAACAATAACTCCTCCTTTGTTTCCTGTATTCACATTTGTACCATCACATCCAACTGCTAAAAGATCGTCCATACTTATTTCCTTCCTAGCACAGAAGCTCAAGATCTCATTTTTTATAGTGATACAGTGACGTGTCCTATATACTTGGAATTTGGCTCCTGGACTAAAGTCACATGCTCTTCTGTTACGACGCGACCATAATTCTTCACTCCTCTCTTCTCATTAATTCTTCTCTGGTTCTTCCTGCCATCAAAATACAATCCAGTCAGAGTATCCAAACTATCAGCAGCTGTTTTCCTGACTTTACATCTTTCCCTTCTAAGCTTGCTCCCATCTATCACTTTAGAAACATCTGCATCACTAATAACACCTACATCTTGAAGAACTACACTAGCAATTTTAGCTGCACTTCTGTCAGATATGCGATGTCTGTCACACTCTCTAGCAAAATTGTTAAGAGGCAACCGCATTTGAGTTTCGTTTGATTGATTGATTGATTTAGTCTATTTTACTTCGCGTTTTGTGCCTCTTGGCTAATTTGCGAAGATGGGGATGAGTGATGAAATGATGAAATTGATGAATGGACATTCACAAACAACCAAGCCCGACCGGGAATCGAACCCGGGAGAGTTTCGTTTGAGGTTAATGAGGAATTCGCTGAAGTGGAGGGCATTTCCGATTTGGTTTTAAGTACTTGGTGCGTACTGAAAGTCGTGATCAACTTTTTATTTCAGACGTAAATGTTCACGTAGAGCGATGCGCTGTATAAGACAGTTAGAACCATCTATTGTGACAAAATACACTTGAAAGTGGGCTGATCGGCGCAGTACGTATGCGCATTAGCGAGTAGCGAGTAATGGCTCCGTTTGACACGTCGTTTCGCCAGCGTGCAGTAATTGAATTTCTGTTGAAGGAAGGTGCATCGGCATCAGATATCCACTGCCGATTGCAGGAAGTGTATGGTGATCAGTGTATAGCTGCCAGTAGCATCAGGCGATGGATAAAACATTTTAGAGGTGGAAACACAGACATCAGTAATCTCCCTCGTACAGGCCGCCCGAGAACTGCCTCGAACAACAGGAACGTGGCTCGCGTCCAGGAAATCATCCAGGGGAACAGGCGTGTTTCGGTTAGGGAACTTTCACACATTGTTGGAGTAGGGCACAGTGCTATCCAGGAGATGATTGGTGTACTGGGTTACCGGAAAGTGTGTTGCAGATGGGTGCCAAGGGATTTGAATGCAGCACAAAAGCGAAACAGAAAAGATGTTTGCACGGAACTTTTGGCGCGGTACCGAGCAGAGGATGGAGGCGAGGGTTGCTTGAAGTGTTTGGTTACTGGAGACGAAACCATTTTCCACCTCTACGAGCCTGAGAGTAAACGTCAAAGCCTGGAGTGGCGACATCAAACATCACCAAGAAAGAAGAAACCGAGGACAATGTCATCAGCTGGCAAAGTAATGGGAACTGTCTTCTGGGATTCGGAGGGTGTTCTTCTCGTGGACTTTCTCACTCCAGGGGAAACAATCAATGCTGCTCACTACGTGCGCACTTTGAGAAAACTTCGTCTTGCTATTCGTGAAAAACGTCCTGGCAGGGATAGTGTTATCCTCCAACACGACAATGCCAAGCAGCACACAGCACAGCTAACGAGGGATGAAGTTGCCAGGTTTGGGTGGGAACTCCTTCGACATCCTCCCTACAGTCCAGATCTGGCTCCTTCTGACTTTCACTTGTTTTCTTTTCTGAAAGAACACATGCGGGAAAACAGATATGACACCAACAAGGAAGTGGAACTTGCCGTTGGGAGAATACTCAGACCTGCCCGAACGGAGTTCTACAACAGAGGAATTTTCAAACTTCCAGAACGTTGGCAAAAATGTGTCGATTTAGATGGTGATTATGTTGAAGACTAATAAAGGTATGTACTTTAACAGGCATATATTAGATTCTTTTTTGTACAGTTTACTTCCTTCTTGTAACATGTTGATCACGACTTTCAGTACGCACGATACTTTACTCGTGTCGCTGTCAGTATCTCAACCTTCTTCCTCCAGTTCACTTGATGGACTCGATTGAGGACTACTAGTAGCAGCATTGACACAACAGCTTGACAAATGTTTCTGAAGTCTAGCTTCTTCCATAGCTTTTCTTGCTTGCTTCTTCTGCAATTCTTTGGATTTTTTTAAATCAGTTTTTCCAATGAACATTTTTCTCGTTCTTTGATCCAAAAGAAATTCTGTTTCTTGAATAGGTACTTTCTTCTCTCTAGAAAAAACACAGGTTGAAACACTTGCAACACGATATATCAAATAATGTAGAGTTAGCATGTGTGCAATACAATGCAATTTTTTCTTATAGTTTTCTTCATTTTGTCTACGCTTAAAGGGCTTTAAGAGATTTTGATAGTGTTCGTGAAGTTTTTTCACTTTTGCAACGACTTGCTGATGTGACACTGATGGCAATGAAGCTTTCATCAAAATTCCTACCACTTGGTGAGAAACACTTTCACTAATTTCTGAAACATGAGGTTCCTGAGTTTTTCTCATTTTGCTTTTAAAGGCGGATATGAAGATATAATTTCATCACATCCAGAATTCTCCATGTATCTTTCAATACGCTAAAATAAGTGGAAATATGAAAACTTCGGAGGCCTTGGGGCACCAGAAGAAATTGACTTAGAGAGCTTATTTTTTTTTATTTGACTATCTGATACCAAAATGCAACTTTTCTGACTACAGGCATTTCGAAATTCAAGAAAAAAAAATTTCACTCCACCCTACTGTATAGCTTGAACAGGGGAATGTCAACGAATTATGTAACTGTTACATATTTTCACATATTTGCCAGGATATTACATATTTTACATATTTGCTAATTTACTTTACATAAGACAAGATATTTCGATATTTTTTTTTCTATCTTGATCCTTTTTCCTATATTTTCGATCTCTAAAACATGATGAAGAAAATTTGTAGCTGACGTGACGTCATATTTTCTAATCAATGAGATGCTTAGAGCTTACGGTCACCTGAAATTGACTGCCAAGTCGAAAGAGAGGTTGAAGAAGAAGAAGAAAAAAATGGGAACTGTTATTTATCGAAAGATGCTGGAGTCCCCCCCTTTCCCCTCTTCTGGTTACATATTTTCGTTTCACTTTCAGGTTTAGGCAAATCATCTAAAAACCTGGCATCGGTAGACAAGAAAACTCCTTTTCTGTACGTAGCGAGTTACACAATATGTTTGTTCCCTTGTACAGTCACGGACACTTCTGGATTGTAAGATTACCGTTGACTTTCAATAGAATCATTTTTTTTATTTATTTATTTGAAAAGTCCTGAATACAGAAAAATCCATTTTACATCAGGATATCAACCGGAAAAGAAATAAACAAAATAATAAGATGGACACATACACACACATATACATATATAACAAGAATAATAACAACTAGGGCAAAAATAATAATATTTACTCTTCAGCTGCTTTATGCACGCCGCTCTGTAAGTCTGCTTTGATAAATGGAAACCCGGAGCGTCATTTAATGAGTTGTAAATGGTTTGTAGCCTGTAGAGAAGTGATCTTTGTTCTAAAGATAGCCTTGAAGATTTAATGTAAAAGAAGTTGTTGCATTTACTGTTGGGACGTGGGATTCTGATATTAAGAAGTGGCAAGAGTTCGCTGGTGAAAAGTTGTCCATTAATGATTCTGAAGAGTAGTGTTAAATCTGAGAGTTGATGGCGAAGAGAAAGGTCATGAATTTGTAGAGTGGATAGAATTTCTTGTTTGGAGAAGTTTGCAAGGGCTGGGCATCTGTGTTTGACTATTCTGACGAAGAAACTTACTACTTTGTTTGTTTTCTTTAAATTGCTTTCACATGCCATTGACCAAATACAGGAGCCATATTCAAGAATAGGAACAACACACATTGTAAAGTAGGTTTTGAGGGCAGAAACGTGTGTTACGTCTGTAAATCTGTAAATTAGTCCAAGTGTTTTCATCGCTTTCGAAGTTATGTAGTCTATGTGATGGTTGAAAGTCAGTTTGCTATCAAAAATGACACCAAGATCCTTGTGCTGTCGTACGAACGGAATAACCTGGTTGCATAACTTGTAGGATGGCACTGTGTTATTGGATTTTAGGGTAAACCTCATGACAACAGATTTATCCGGATTTAATTTGAGATTCCAGTCTTGACACCAGCGTTCAATGTGTTTGAGATTGTCTTGGATATAGCATGTGTCCTGAAGTGAGGTAATGTTTGGGAATAATTTGCAGTCGTCAGCATACAATAATACTGAACATTCGGAAGAAATATATTCGTGAATGTCATCCATGAAGAGAGAGAAACACAGGGGCCCCAGAGAACTTCCTTGGGGCACACCGGAAACTACAGGGAGCCACGACGAAGAGCAACCAGATACGATAACCTTTTGCCTTCTATTGTGCAAGTAAGATGAAAGTAGTTTAAGAAGAACTCCGTGAATATTGAATCTATTTGATAATTTGTGGATGAGTTGCGTGTGAGAGATAGAGTCAAAGGCTTTGGAAAAGTCTAAGTATACGACATCCATGTCTTGCTTGGCATGCAGGCAGTTAACTGCTTTGGTAAGCAAGCAAGCAAGGTTTGTGTCACAGGAAGCATGAGGGAGAAAACCGTGTTGAGTGGGAGAGAGAAACGGAGAAACATGTGCAAGAATACGATTAGAAATGATTTTTTCAGCTAGCAGTGCAAGTGCAGGAAGTAAGGAAATCGGCCGATAGGAAGTGACATGAGTTTTGTTTCCGTGTTTGAGGATAGGGACTATATTTGCTTGCTTCCATGTACAAGGAAACACACCTTCGGAAAAGCATTTATTAAAGATTGTGCTTATTGGTTTGGATAAGATATGGGCTAAATGTTTCAGAAATATCGCAGGAATATCATTAGGAGTGGTAGCTTTGGAACTTGAAACAGATTTTAATAATTCTTGAACTTCATTGCAGTTAGTTGAGATTTGAAAGAGTGTGTAAGGAATAATGGACTTGACTTCCGGTAGTGTGGTAGCAGCGTTCTTTGTAAAGTTACTATGGAAGTACGAGTTAAAAAGCGATGATCGCTCATCCTTTGTAGCAGACTTACAATGTAGAAGTGTGCGTGTCTGTGCAAAACGTACAAAAGAGTAGCTATGTATTTTCATTCGATTGTTCTTTCTATAGACGCTGTTTTTTTTACAATTTGTTTCGAAAGTTACAAATACTCTCTTACATATTTACATATTCTACAATAATTTGCGATGTGAAAAGTAATTAATAGTTGACAAAAAATTGGTTTCTGAAATATGTACACGTTGCTGTGCTTTTCTGAGTTTATATAAATTTTATACAAATTTTAATTTGAACAACTTCTGTTGAATGTGTTCAAACATAGTAAATATCTAGCAGAATTCTTGAAATTGCTTGGATACTCGATTATTATTAATATTACATGTTCTTTGATACTACATATTTAGTTACATATCCTTTTCATAATATATATTTAGGTACATATTTTATCAATTATTGTTACATATTTATGTATATGTTTTGTACTTTGATATTACATAAGAATCACTCATCCCCATTTTCGCAAATTAACCAAGATTGTACAATTACTAAATCAATCAATCAATCAAGAAATCGATAGAACGTTGTGGGACGCAAAAAAAACAACAAATATTCCGCTTTGTAGTCGACGAATCATATCAAACTTTCTCTAGTTCAATGTTGAAGTCATTTCGGCCGAATAGAATTATAGTACTAAATTACTATTACTAAATGAGAGTAATAATTCATTATTATAATTATAGATCCTAGCACAATTTATTAACATTTAGCATAATTTCACAGATTAAACAGCACTTTTTCTTGTCTTGAGGTTGGTAACACTTTTTCGACTCCATTGTAGTGAACTCGATTGTACCGTGCGGCTGATGTGCAGACGGAGTTCGAACGGAATTAGAAACTCCTCATGTTTTTGTGCAGCAGGTACGCAATTCCAAATAGTGGAAAGCTTTGTGTGTTTAGACACATACACACGTACGAAATCGGTGTATTATACAACAATATTGTCCGAAGAAATAAAAGGTAACGATGTATGTGTTGTCACTAAAAAATCATGATTTCCGGTTTTGGAACAAAAAAACTACAGGGTGTCCCAAAAGTCTCCATACATAGGGAATTTCGCTTCAAAATAAAGTTTCACGTAATGCACTCAACGTGGCAGCCTTCCAGAGTTCGGAAAATTCCAGGCATTGAATTTTTATAGGTTGGTGCACTTGTCACGGCTCAATAATGTCTTGGCGTCTCGCCTGCAAAGAAAGTATGGACATTTTTGGGACACCCTGAAGGTTTAAACATCAAGTTTTTCCTCCATTTCTGATGCGGAAAATTGACATCAAAATTTGTTTTGAATCATGTTTTCTTTTCGATCCCAAGAAATCATTAACTTACTTAATTCTTCTTCCCCTTCGTGCTGTTAGGCGTCTGGGTCCTTCAGCCATCTGCTAAAACTCTTCCTATCTTGTCCCATTCTCTTAACTTCCATTAGGGTCTTTCCTCTTTTAGTAACCATCTCTGACAGGTATTGTTCCCATTCTATCCGAGGTCTTCCTATTCTTCTCCTTCCTTATGGTCTCTCTTCCATTACTTGTTTTGGTTTTCTTTCTTCTCCCATTCTCATGACATGGCCATACCAGCCCAGTGTTCTTCTCTCTATTATCAGTTGATTCTACTTGAAGCTGTTCCCTGATTCTATCTCGTCTGGTTTTTCCTACGACTCTTCTTAAGTCTGTTTATTTTTGTTTTAACTCAAAGAATCGTGATTTTTCAGTGACGAAATAATTTATTTTTAATTTTGAACTTAAAAGTTTTCAGTGATTGCTTTGTTTCATCAAAAATCAAAGTTTCTTCTTGTAACATATTGATTGCCTTTGCAGGAGGACTGGGACGTGAGCCACACGGTTTACGGCGCTCTGAAGCACTTCGAGGACCTGGTGGAGATGACGCGGCTGACGCTGGTGGGCCACGGGTCCCGAGAGCGGCTGTCGGACGCCCTGGACACCATCGTGGAGAGGACGCAGGACTTCACGGACTCCGCGTACACGAGCCACGAGCACCGAGAGAATATCCTCCTCCTCTGCGACCGCTCAAAGCTCGAGCTCAACCAGCTGCTCAGGGCGGGAGTCAACTTGGTGAGTGCTCTGGAGATTTTATTTGATGAAGTTCATAAGTAAGGCCCGGTTTAGTCGAAAGCATTCTCTTTAGCATTTTTCTAAACATTTATGCCATGCCCAAAATGCTACCGTGTAAAGTGAAATATCTTATGGCATTTCAGGTGCCATGGCATATTTTATGGCAAGAATAGAACCGGCTCTATTTCCGTGGCATTTTTCGTAGCATAACCAATCAGAAGCGATCTCTTGGTCACGAGTGCAGATCTAATGGCGGCCGCGTGAGATTAAACAATGTATCACTTCACATTTTTCAAAGCCGATAACTATTCAACCGAGAGGAATAACGTTTCGTATTAAATGGTTTTTAGGTACAAAGCAATGGCGCTGCTTAAATACATACTCTATAGCGTTTAATGTACATGTGTGGGGGGAAAAATTTAGTTGTTTCAATTGTAAACACCGTTCACTCACCATAGATGGTGTAACTCGACGTGCCTTTCGTGCTGTATATATTATACATTGTAATCGCAAAAGCATACCGAAATTTTACATGAAATGCTTCCGTGTAAAGAACTATCTCCTATAAGATTTTACGTAGCATTTATGCTACCAAAAATGTTAAAGGAAATGCTTTCGTCTAAAGCAGACCTAACATTCTGTACCTTTGTAAGCAATATATGAGTGTTCAGAAAACGGAAATGAAGGGGGGAAAGTATAAGTGGTACACTCCTGTTCAGATAAAGTGGCACATTCTTCAACTGTTGTGCACTATAAAGTGTGCCACTCTTTGTGAACAGGAACATTAAAACACTGTTTTCGTTCGATCAGTCTTTAGATACAAACGAATACTTTCGTTCGAACAATTTCCACTGTGTTCTAGGTGTAATGTAATCTGTGAATAAGCATTAGTGCAACTCTTTACATGTGCCGTCAGAAGATCCTATTAGCCATACCGCTGTTGGGTTTGGCATCCCGGCCTTGTCACTTGTGTCCTTTGTGAGTGCCCCTTCATCATTTCATCATCTTTCATCGTCAGCTTCACGATTAGCCAAAAGTGGAAGAAAAACGAAGTAGAATAAGCCCATGAATTTGGCATTCTGGGGATAAATGCACTCTAACTTGAGCAATTAATCAACCTCTCGGATTTCCTGTATTGGTAAATAAAGATTTCTAAAAATATATATATCATTGATGGTGTATTATGGATAGAACCCGGTATTAATGTCTCTCCCGTCCCGGGTTCGATACCCGGTGAAGGCACTTTGCACAGTGGTTCGGATCCAACTTTAAACTGTAAGTCCAGTCCCGATTAGCCTTTCTATGTATAAAATGGACTTAAGACAAGACTTATTAAAGTCTTTCCAAGTTTACATGTTAAATATAATTGAAGTTAGGGTTGACTTTTGAAACACACTGTATTTCCTCGCGGTCAGATCACCCTACGACCATAAACAAGCGTCTCCAAGAAGGCATTACAGTCCACTTTGAGAACTACTTGAGAAGGGATCATTTCCTTTATCATTTCTGCAGCCAGAAATGCTATGTAAATGCTTCAGATATTTATAGCAGTCATTACCTTAGACAGGAAGAAATTCGCGTTGAACTCTCCCTCGCTTTGTCTGTCTCCCCTCTTCTACCCTCCCTATCCGCTTTCCAATCATTCTAATTTAATCCCAACTGAGAAACGTATCTCAGTGTTCTAGTTCATATTTTAGCGAAAATTTTGTGAGGATTTTTTCATCAGCCGTTGCATCATGAACAATACATAAATTCGATGGAAAATATAGACGTCAGCTCTTTTTTTTCTACCCCCTCCTTTTCCAGCTATCGGGAGACCTGTCCTCCAAATATCTTTTTCCATTTCCGTCGACCCCTACATCGATTTCCATTTTATTATCCTCCTTATAAATCGCGACCCCCCCACATCCAGCCTCGTTCAGCGCACTATTTTCTCGCATGGAATGTTTGATAATGCAAATCAATACGCCATCTGCTCCAGGTCGGTATTTTCGGGCGGGATGACTTCTCTTACGAGAGGCGCCCCCTTCCCAAGTCTTCCCGAGCCAGCTCTGAACAGATTTTTTTTTTCGGGTGGGACTTCTTTTCGTGGATTTTTCCAAGTCCACGACTGCAAATGCGTCTGCAAACTGGATCCCGGAAAGGTCTTGCCGACCTCCATGACTGGGTGGTTAGCACAACGTGCTACGACGCTAGGCACAGGTTCGTATCCCGGCCTGAGCATAGGTGTTCTTTGTGAGTGTCGCGTCATCAATTTCATTCTGTCATCTTCGCGATTAGCCAAAAGTTAGTCTAGGACAATTGCGACCGCGGAAATTTGCGATCAAGACAAAAATGCGAACAATTACGATCACTTACCACTTTTAAAGTTAAAGGACGGACAATTGCGACCATGCCAACCAACCATGGACGGAATCACACTACTATTCCCCTGCACGTAGACTGTTCATGAAGCATTGCAATCTCCACTCTAAGCTCATATTACACCAAATGTTCACATTATGAAGACTATTGTTTTTCTATGCAGTTTATTCTGATGGAACCATGGGTGTATTTGACCTTCCCTTTGCGTACCATTTACGGCTGCAGTTATATTTTTTTACTTGAATACAAATGACTTTTTTTAAATTTTCTATTTCCCTTGTTTGTAAATCTGGCCTGTTTCACGTAATTGTGTACTATATCACGGATGTGTGCAAGAGAGAGGCAAGATCATTGTTATTTATTAATTTAATAGGATTTTTATTATTTAGCGTCGCTTTTCTACCACTTTTGGAAAATCGAGACTATGAGGATGAGTGATGATATGATAATTGATGAAGGGACATTCACACAGAACAATCATGCCCTGGCCGGGATTTCAACCGGGACCGTGTCGTATAGCGTTGTGCTAACCACTCCGCCTTGGAGGTGGGCTGTAATTCATTATTACCAATAGACAAAGAACCAACCCTTAAGAAAACAAAGAGAATCGATTTCGAAAGAGCGAAGGTGGTTTCAAGGGAGGTGGTACGGAGGGAGGGGAGAGAAGTTCAGCCCTTCAGATTGCAATTGCCCGGGAGAATTTTTATTTTAAACTGTTTTGCTTGGAATGTGGTCGCAATTGTCCGTGACCGCAATTGTTCGCGGCCGCAATTGTCCGTACCCCACCAATAGTGGCAGAAAAGCGAAGTAAAATAAACGTAATCAACCAAGCAACGAACCGAATGATTCGGGGAGAATTTTCGGTTCAGTTTAAGTTTATATTCCAGTGTACAACCACAGACAAATGTATTTGTCGGTGCTATAACCAAGAGTCGGTCACTGATGGTAGTTGCACTGGCGTACTCAAGTTTTTTTTCGGGTTACACTGCAAAATGTTTCGTAATTTCCATTATTAACGTTGTTTTAAAGGTTGTTCAAAGGCAAAAATTATAATCGGCATTCATTTAGGGAAGTTGCTGCCCTTACCACTTTGGTTTCCCCTAGTTCTCAGTTGCTTTCATTTGAAAATTTTGAATTTTTCGAACTTTTTGGAGGTGCTGCGGCCCCATCAGCTCCTCCTTGCGTACGCCAGTGGCCATGGGTAGCACACTGCTTGTAACGGTGCTTTTGTAGTATTTCTTTATCTTAATCGCGACAATGTTAGATTAAATGGCATAATGGGATGTATTTTCTGCGACTCGACTCCCGAACCTTCAGCTACGAAATTGAGAGTTTGAACACTGACTCTACTGAAGCAAGGTAAACAGAGGAGAAATCTTGGCTGTACAATCACCGGCAGTAAAAATGGGACTCCTCGCTTGCCTGCAAGGCGTTAGATGTGTTCCTAACTGTGGGGTTTATTTCTGAGTAAACAAAAAATAATCGATCAGACATTTCGATAAAAGATGGCGGGGAAAGAACTTTCGGTTTGGGCAATTTTCCAACGTAAACAAGTGGAATACAGATCGTCACCGAGCTTATTTTCTTATAAAAGATCGGATACAAAATGGATCACTTGAAATTTTTGAGTAATATAGAGAAACAAAGGTACCTAGAGAAGATTGGCAATTTCCCGGATCCCTTGGATGAAGATTTACGGAAAAATAGTAGTCTTTTCCAAGAAAATGTTGATCTTCTACCAACAGTTTCGTGTTAAGACTTCTGCAGGTTGAAATAAAGCTTACATAAATTATAAACATTGAAATATTTCAATTTTACAACAGTAAAATGTATAATTTTCGACGTGTAATCAAACACAACCCCTTTAATTTTAGATTAAATTTATCATATGGCTTAGAGAGAGCGTTGTTAGACATTTTTGTAGGGGTAAAGGCCTGTAATAAAAGTAGAATAGCAGAAATAATAATTGCAACTGTTACAAATGTTATACAATAAATAATTACTAAACTAATGAAATAAACAAATTTTATTCGAAATTTATTATTACTGAGTATTATTTATTTATTTATTTATTTATGCTATTCGAGTTCATATCCAACACAACAGTTACAATACTAAAATGCACAGTTATTGTATTTTATTATTAACTTTTGCAATTGTTGTTCAAGAAAACACTTTATTTTAATAATAAAGTTTACATTGATTACATTAAATTATAAAATTATATTTTTTGGAATTCTGGATGATTATAAACAGTTTCAATTTTTAAATATAGTCAACACGTGTTCGTTAGACGAATATGATTTTCCAGACACGTAAAACATTTTCATTTGAATTACTCCAGTGATGTAGTGTCGACTATTCCCTCGTGTTTGTGTCCAATCTTTTCGCTTTACTGCATGAATTCACTGATTTTTCTGCATAGTATCTGACTGAAAACTATGCATAGATACCCGAGAAAAAATATTTGTTCCCAACCTTGTTTTGTAACCACAAGCCACACAATGATTGTCGCCTTTTCTTACGACACTGCCTTTATATCTTTGAACTCCATGTTATTCTATTGAAAACCGGAAGTAAAGTTCCCACCCGCGCCAAGGAGAAACAGAAATGTAAACATCTGGTGAATAGCCACCATACGGCGATAAGTGGATTTCAGTGACAACTTCTACCGCTGCCGTAAAGTTAGGCAACACACATAACATGGGTGCCACTGAAATATGTAGCGAATTTATGCGGTAGAGAATTTATGCAGTAGGGAATCATTGTTAGCCCCAAAAACAGTAAAGATCACAGGGTTGGATTCAATGCCCGGATGAGCCTCCCCGATGGCGCAGTGGTAGCGTCGTCGCCTTGTAATCAAGGGGTCCCGGGTTCGATATCCAGTGGAGGAACATAGTGGTTCGGATTCCATTTTAAACTGTAGGTCCATACCCGATTAGCCTTACTGTGCATAAAGTGGACTTAAAACACTAAATCAACCAACCAATCAATGACCGGATGAACCGTTATGTTTAATTGCAAAAAAAATTATAATAATCTCGATAATAATCTTCTCTCTATATGTAAAATGGATGTATGTGTGTGTGTGGATGTGTATATTTGATTGTTCCGGCATAACTCTCGAACGCCTGGAGCAATTTCAACCAAACTTGGTACACGTATCACTTGCAATCTGGAAATAAATACTCTGTGTAAGGCACCCCTGACACCCATAGGGGTGGGGTGGGAAGGAGTGACATGTAAAAATAATCCAGAACCACCGATATTAAATTCCGCACAAACAGACATCAGTGACTCTATGCAATCCGCACAACGATAGTGTTTCTCGGGTTGTCTAACCTTCAAGCTGTGTTGTGAATGTAATCCAAAGTTTTCGTGACGCTCCCAATGCGGTTCAACTCCAAGTTCATCACCTATCGGCATGGGGGATGAGAGGGGTTGAGAAATAAAATTCCACATATGACCTAGATTAGTGTCGAATCCATAGTTTACGGAGTCGCTAAGCTAATTTGTGACTTTGACGATCACATTTAAAATTAGTTACATTTTACACTATAGTTAGAATTCATTATTTTCCTGTCTAATACAAGATTGGGATAAATAAATACCTGAGCAACGCCGGGTAATGTGCTAGTAAATACTTGTAATAAAAAAAAGGAACCACATGACGGAGATATTCAAATGTACAGTGAAATTCGAAAATGGTCGGTAACTGTATTTGTAGTTTTATAGCGTCGCTTTTTGTCACGTTTGGCTAATCGCGACAGTGAGAATGAGTTTTTAAGTCCACTTTATGCACAGTAAGACTAATCGGGGCTAATGGGACTATATTCCTCCATCGGGTATCGAACCCGGTACCCCGTGATTACAAGGAACAGTGAGAATGACGATGAATAATGATTCTATGAAATAGATGCTGGGACACTCACAGAGAACACCGATGCACAGAAAGGATAGCCAGCCTACAGTTTAAAGTGGGATCCGAACCAGTATGTGTCTGCACCGGGTATCGAACCCGGGACCAGGAATGAAGTGAAGGGATAACTTAGTTTGTCATATATTTTGATCTTTTTATCGAAAGTACGGTTATACTTATTTATAATGCATAATATGCGGGGCGAAATGTTTGCTTAGAATCACCCAGAAATAGGCGTTAGTAAATAAGTGACTATGAATGCTCACCACCTTTATTTTTTGAAGCAGTTCTGACCAAATCGTTTAGAATAATTAAATACTGTCGAAATTGACAAATATAGTAAAAACTACGACACGTTTTTTTCTTTGATTTCCAAGATTTTTTTGTTAATTAACAAAACGTTTTTCTGTGATTACTACGAAATTTATTAAAGCTAATTTATGTATCTAAAATCAAATTTTATAAGACCGTCACTTTCTAGGTACGAAAAATGCAATATGCGTGGGTTGAAAAGTTAATAGTGGCAATTATTAATTTACAAATGATACGAAAAAGATACCTCTGTGAAACTTCTACAGCGCTTCGATGAAGTTGCCAGCGATGTGGAAGTCTTAATATTTCTGTAGCAGTGCCTGTTCTGTTGATGATTTGAATATAGCGGTGTATTGCCTGAAGAATCTCTGGAACGTTCGGTTCGGAAGCGAGTGCCCTTCATCTTGGGGATCAAATCAAAGTCAGAGGAGCTTAAGTCTGGGCAGTATGGGGGATGATACAGCATCTGCCAGCTCCATCGAGCTAACAAATCAGCCACAGGTTGCGCTACATGCGCCCGAGCATTGTCCTGCATAATGACGGGAGGATTCAGCAGAAAGTGCTCTTCTTTCGCAACGCTAATCGCAGGTTATGTTCCAAAAATGAACAGTAATACCACAGACAAGTTAATATGATTAACTTGTCTGTGGTAATACTGCGCATTGACGGTCTGTTCTGGAAGTACGGCGAGAATCACCAGAAATTTCACATTAGTGGGGTTCTGACTACACAACTTTTGACCGCCAACTCCAACGATACTCTATTCCTCTCGTCACTGCGCATGCGCCTAGTTTTGGAAGGAAGAGTCCATTTACAGGGAGGTAGCTTAGGTATCAAACTAACATGTGGTATAAGTGGGAAGCACCGGTTCCGTTTCATGGCGTGTATACAGCAGTGTTGCCACTGTTAAATTTCCAACCCATGTAAAATAGTTATTATTAGAAAAGAATATTTGTCTGACGCTGAGCAGTAAAATAGAAAAATAAAATAATGTATTTATTTAATTACAATTGGGTTTTTTTATTTTGAGCTTTCTCTATTTCACTGACCATCACTTATTTAACATTTAGATATATACCCGAATAATTTTGATAGTTGCTATAAAAACACATTTTGTTCACTTAACTGTTGTCAGAATATTGTTGTACTTTCTTTATTGTAATTTGTTCGGTACTCGGTGGAGGCACATAATGGTTCGGATCCCACTTGAAACTGTAGGTTCAGTCCCGATTAGCCTTACTGTGCATAAAGTGGAGTTAAGACACCAACTCAATCAATCTTTATTGGAATTTAAAGTTTCTTTTCGCAAAACTTCAAGTCGCTTATACAGTTAAAATAGTCATTCGTGTATTTGATTCGCTCGTTTCAATTTTTATTGGAACCTTTCGTGTCTCGTGAGCCACAAGAAATGAAGGGAAGTTGGGGGAAAAAATAACTTGGGGCATGTCGTGCCTTCTACGAATCAGCTGGTATTTTATTTTCCTTCCTTCCCTGGAGGGAATTGGCATTGAGCAGCGCGGGGCTGCTGGTTCCTGATAACACTGGGAACTGATAGGTGAGACCACACATTGGAAGCAGTGTTGTCATCGAAGGGAAATTTCCGTCTGCGTAAGGGAAATTCCGATGCTATTTTTTTGGGCGAGGGAAATGCTATGCAAAATCTAAATGTAGCGGGAATCTTGTAGACTCGACTCGCTTGGCGTATTGTTGTGTTTTTGTAGGTATAATGATAATAATAATCGTCTTTATTGTAGCAGGCTTGTTCCGGCCTCTTGGTCCGCTCTTGCAAGCAACCCTTGTACAAGGACAACTTTTTTTTTAAAAAAAATGAAGAATAATACATTTTAAAAATAAGAAAGTGGCAATAATATAAACACAAAGAAAATTACATTAATACTAATAATGATATTTTAATGATAAAATAATTAAGATAATATTAAAGGGGAATAAAATATGATAAAATAAAAATAATAAAAAATACATTAAAAACGCTAATACATAAAAATTACAGAATTAATAAAATGTGACAATAATATATAGCCTATATATATATATATATATATATATATATATATATATATATATATATATATATATATAAACAAATAATGATAATATTAAATAAAAATAACCGTTTTACAGTTTCACACGTTTATTTCATTTTGGGACCCAGAAAAAGGATATAGTGGTTCGGATCCCACTTGAAACTGTAGACCCAGTCCCGATTAGCCTATCTGTGCGTAAATTGGACTTAAACTAGCTTTGACTACCATGTATTTCTTATAGAGAAAGAAAACGCTTGCTTTTCAGCTTAAACATTTCTCTAACCACAGGAATGTAATACACGTAGACTACGTAACCTACGTAGATAATAAGGCGATAGGCGTAGAATTAACAATGTGAGCTGTAGAAGTGAAATAGATTTATACAGCGTTTTAATTCTTGAAGAAGAGTGAACTATACCTTGCACACTTTTACGAACAATTTTGTTATAAGTAGGGCTAAGATTTTCGTGATTTTTTGGGGGGGGGGGGAGTAAGGCTCATGTGTTCCCTAAATATATAGAAAGTCATATTATGAAGAAACTAATGAAATTAATGTGCTTTTTAAGGGCATATTTAAGCATATTTGGCCATTTCTACATGATAGAGCATATTTTCATATATTTTTCGGTCATATTCAACATATTTTCGCTTTTTCAAGGAATATACAACCTT
The DNA here is from genome assembly GCF_977018435.1 of Lepisma saccharinum. Taxonomy (NCBI): domain Eukaryota; kingdom Metazoa; phylum Arthropoda; class Insecta; order Zygentoma; family Lepismatidae; genus Lepisma; species Lepisma saccharinum. The sequence continues at coordinate 45,867,029 of NC_139245.1, forward strand.
TTTCGAAGTGGATTTGCTCTTACTCCCATATTCACTCAAGTTATTGATTTTTTGAAATTATATGTCCCAGTTTATTCCCTGGGAAAACCAGGGAACTTGGATGGCAAAATGAAAAGTCGACCACTATAAATAATCACAGCGCGCTACGACGCCAGGGGTCCCGCGTTCGAATCCAGGCGTGTACATAGGTATTCTTTCATCAATTTCATCATGTCATCACTCATCCTCATGGTTGCGGTTAGCCAAAAGTGTCAGAAAAGCGACGCTAAATATAAAAATTTAAATTACTGTAAATAGAATGGTTTTTAGGTAAAACGAACCTACATTTTCATTTAAATGGCACTTTTACTGCAAAACTGTGTTGTATGTTTAGTGACGTCTACATTTATGTTTAGGGTAGTGCCTCCAGGTGTCGCAGTGGTAGCGTCGACGCCTTGTAATCAAGGGTTCCCGGGTTCGATACCCGGTGGAGGCACATAGTGGTTCGGATCCAACTTCAAACTGTCGGTCCAGTCCCGATTAGCCTTACTGTGCATAAAGTGGACTTAAAACACCAAATCAATTTCTACTTAGACTAGGTAAACCATAGGCCAGTGTAATTTATGCGTACAGTACGTGTAGAGACAATGAATGTTGGGGCACATCGTCGTTTTTTTACCACAAAAAGATTCGGGGGAAAAGGTATATTTAAAACTTTTTCAAGGGATTTATCCGAACCCAGTGCTGCAACATTGCATTGGTTCCTTGTATCTTTATCGGGGATACCAGCCGGGAACTCGCTTGGATTCCCATATGGGGGAAGAAAAGCACTTTCGAACTGGAGTTGACTCTGTGAATATGTCACCTGATCGACGGAAGGGACGTTTGTTCAGCGTGGGCGAAGGGAGATTTCCTTACTCAAATGTCAATCTCGACGACGAGGCCTTAGCATCGACTTTGTCTATATCTTGGGCAGACAGCTAATCGCTGTTTTAATGCAATGCTGGAAGGTAGGCAGAGAGTTGCAGTCTGGGCCGAGATAGCGCGTGACTGTAGACGGTGCGGTATGGCCCATGATCTCCCGTTTATTTTTAAGCACGCAGACAATTATATTTATATTGCATAACGTGTACTAATGTGTGCCATACCTCGCAATCACGCGCTATCTCGGCCCAGAATCAAAATGTACGCACTGTATATAGGGACGACAACACGAGCGCCACATACTGGCTGTGAGTCCAGACGCTAAGGCCTCTCTAGTCTGCCACATGCAGTACAGGATGCATTAATACATAAAGCAAGTGTAATTCTCTTGTTAAATACAGTCTCCGTTTTCATCTTAACTGACCTTGTGGCAGGGGTTTTTCGTTAAGTAAATATTTATTTTCTTAATTGGTAATTTTCAACTTTACCTAAGCAGGGGTCGAATAAATATAGTTTAAGAAAAACTAAAAAAGGTCCAGAATTTGGGATTTTTTTTTATTTTAGTAGACACCCTGATAAGTTACAATGAAAAATTAAATTAACAAAGGGAAAAATAATTGTAATAATCTTCAATTAGGCAAAACGTTAACCAAATAACAACATTTATTTAACTTATAACTTCATGTTATAAAAACTACATGAAAGACATTCAACAAAGACAAAACACAATCTATCTCCAACTAGCCTTGTTCACAGTATATCTTGTTATATTCTTTATCTTTTTCTCAACTTCTATCAATTCTACCCCCTCTAACAAAAAAAATCTTTCAGAGGTCTTGTTACCAAAGGTAAGTTGTAGTCTAACTGGTTCTTCCTTGTATCTAGAAGATCTTCCAAATTCTCTGTTCCCCATGTCCCTCGTTTGTGTAGTTACAACTGCCTCTGGTTCCCCATGTCCTGGTGCTGCCTCTGTATACCTTGGAAACGTCCAAAAATCATGCAACTCCTCTTCTTCCTTCTCAACCTCCAATCTCTGACCTTTATAGTTGTTCTTAAGCTTTCCCACTTGATGTCTGTGCACTCTTTTTGTCAATCCATTTCTGAGTTTCACTTCTAAAAGCCTTGCTCCTACTCTCTTAATCACCTGAGCTTTTATAAATTTAGGCACTAAGGATGGAAAATGTTTTATCTAAACTATCTCTCCTGATCTAGGCATTCAAGATTCTGCCTCATATTTATTAATATCTATCTTTTCATCTATTTGGCAATTTGGTAAGTTGAATATACATCTCGGCTGATAACTCATAACTCTTTCTGCTGGAGACATTCCTAATCGTTGCCACTTCAAAAATCTTATATAGTATAAGATACTATCTACCATTTTTTTTCCGGACAATTCTACGTCCCTCATTTCTAATTTGATTTTTTTTCTTAATAAGCCTTGAACAGTCTGCCTTTACCTTTCCGCTAAACCGTTACTTTCCGGATTCCAAGACGGTGAATGTATCAATCTTATTCCATGCTTTTCACAAAATTTCTCAAATTGATTACTTCTGAAAGGCGGTCCATTATCTGACACAATAACAGAAGGGTACCCAAAGATCTGGAAATTTCTGTTTGAACATTCTATAGTTTCTTCTCCTGTTGTCGATCGCACCTTCCACCTTCCTACAGCAACTATCAATGAACAGCAAAAATTTCCTTCATGCGTATTCAAAAAAATCATGTATTCTCTGAAAGGAATCTCTGTTTGTTTCCATCCGACATATTTGTTTCTGCAGGCACCTCTTTCAACACTATTGCATTCTAGACATTGATTTCCCAATTTGTCAAGATCTTCATCTATTAAAGGTCACCTTGTTACCTTCTCTCCATTTTTATCCTCATCGCCAATTGTAATAATCTTCAATTAGGCAAGACGTTAACCAAATAACAACATTTATTTAACTTATAACTTCATGTTATAAAAACTACATGAAAGACATTCAACAAAGACAAAACATAATCTATCTCCAACCAGCCTTGTTCACAGTATATCTTCTTAAATTCTTTATCTTTTTCTCAACTTCTATCAGTAATCTAAACCCAAATATAAGTATGAAGGTAATAATCGATTTTAAAGAAACTGCGGGTGAGGGAAATTTAGAACCAAAATAAGCTCACGAAAGATTAAGCTCAAAGAGAACACGGAAGACATACGAGCGATAGAGAAAGTCAATATTTGGAAGTAGTTTTTTTTTTGGGGGGGGGGGGTCCTTGCGGTAGAGAAATTGCCCGTTGTAAGGCGATCTGGCAAGTAACGCCATGGAGGTGAACCGAACAAGGTGAAAAATGAAGGCGGGGAGAGGACAAACCGTCCCGAGCAACAACCTTGACGTAAAATGGAAAAAGGATTGCTATTTTCTCGGGGAACCTGTTGGCGGAAGTCGAGGAGGATCAATAAAGATTCCAATGAAGAGGAAAGCCCCCGAACGCTGGAAAATTATTGCTTCCGAGATCCTCTGTTCCATTTGGAAGTGGCCTTGGAGGAAATGGTAGCCTCCCCCCTCACTCCCTCCTTTGCTCTCGCTTCCGAACGTAATGCATTTCGTCTCTTCATACAGAAGAGAAGGGAGTTGAATAACATGAACTGTTACGCTGGAAGAGTCGCGAGTACTTAAAATTTGATGGAAATTAATTTTGAATGAATACTAGTTGTAATGTATTATTGAACGTGTTTGAAATTCAAAGAAGTTTAATATTTTATTACTGTTAAGAGATTTGCCTATTGCAGTCACATTAATAGAAATGAAATTACATAGAATGAATTTCACGTGAAACTTATGAGATCGAGCACAGCCTGGTTTCGAAGCAGGCTCTACTTCTGCAGTACAACTGCAACAGTTCTTTAATTCAAATTCATTTTTGCAATTATATTTTGTTATTTCTGTTGTGCATAATCCTAAATGAACGAAGACAATTATGTTGTACATACTTTATTCAATGTCGATATTATGTTGTCTTGTTATTCGTTACTATGGTGATTGTAGTAAAATGGTTACCGTACCCATGTGTTACGTGACATTTGTCAATTTATTTTACTTAATTATTGCAACAAACTGCTTCACACTGGGGACCGTTCCAATAAATTGGCGACCCAGGATATGTTTTACTCCAATAGTTTAAATTTCCAATTGTCAACATTGTGAATATCATGGCCTCTCATCGCCTTGTAATCAAGGGCTCTCGAGTTTGAAATTTTGTGGAGGCACATATCACAATGGTTCGAATCCCACTTTAAAATGTAGGTCCAGTCCACATTAGCCTATCTGTGCATAAAGTGGACATAAAAAAATCAAACGAAATCCATTTTTCTTTGAAGATGTGGCCGATCCGGATCTTCGAGAACCATCCACACACCAAAAGGTTTGGTGCCGCCATATTCCTCAGTATCCAACCTTAAACCTTGATAATAATATCAATTCATTTCAGACTATCCTCGTGCAGCATAGTATTACCACAGACAAGGTTATATACCCTTATCTGTGGTATTATACCAGTATTCATGGTTTATTATTGCAAAATGTATCCAAATGTTTCTTTATATTGTACGGAATAGCATTCTCCAGTTAAGGGTTAAAACTTATTTGCCATTTATGGAAATCATTAGGTTACAGGGTGCAACAAAGGAACCTGGTTGGATATAATGGACATTAGCATCTGAAGGGGCTTGAAATTAGCATCATTCATTTCAAGTTACAAATGAACAGAGAGCGTGTTATTATAGTGTTAATAATGTAAATAAAATTCCGTTTCTTCGTATTGGAACAGAATAACTACAATAAAAACTGCTTTACATGACATGCATTACAATATTTCTATCAGTGTTCGGAAAGTTAGTACTTTTTAAAAGGTAACTAGTTACATACAGTTTCTTGCTTAAAAAAGTAAGAGTTACAGTTACTCATTTTAAAAAGTATCTCAGTTACAGTTACTTGTGCTTCAAAAGTAACTGTAAGTTACTTCTACAGTTACTTTCAGCTGGCAATTTTCTTGCAAACAAATTACACAAATCGATCATTAATTGTAATAAAATAATTTGTGAAGACTTACATGTGTTTTACTTGTGCTACTGGTACATAAATCTTCATATATATATTTATTGTCGTTATATTTAAGAAATTTCCAATTGAGGGGGGTCTAGAAGCTGCACAGAAATAGCATGAATTTTACCGTCTAACGTACCGATTTCTCTCACTCGCTGCTCACGTGTGTGTGTGTATCTGTGTGTCCGAAAGAGGGATCCAGGGGGTACCTCGACAATTTACGGGGGTCGAACATTTCCGTTTTACGAGCCACTTAACTTCCAATGAAGCTTTGTATATTTTTTTAAAGAATATGGGTCATTATCTTTTTAATAGTTGACGAAAAATTGCTGATTTAAGTGTATATCCTCACAAAAAAAAAAAAGTTTAAGGCCACTTTACAAATCAGAACAGCTGCAGTGACTGGTCTTACAGCTGTTACTGTGTACATAATTTCATAATTCATTTTTGTTTGAAAGTGATCAGGAGAATGAATTCAATGTAGATTCTTCTGTATTTTAGTAATGATTTTTGTTCGTTGATTCTATCAACTTGACAACGCGTTTGGCCTGCGTTTGTGTGTGTGTGTGTGTGAGAAGAGAGAGAGAGAGAGAAAGAGAGCATTCATATAGAATACATTGGGATTAAGAAGACTCACTCCTCACTGCCTCCACAAAAACTCGGACAATTACATTTTAAGAAGAAATTTATCCGTTTTCTATGTCTTATATGCATCATGAGAAAAAAGACTATCTGATTTAGTTTTTCCTTTTAGTTCATTCATTTCTTTACCCTTGTCAATCCGGGGGAAAATGATCAAACGCCATACTTCTGCAACAAAGGAAGCTACATATTTACTGTTTTGTAAAATATATTGAAGTTTTCGAGAACTTACACTTTTTGAAATTATATTCTAACAAGGGAGAATTGTTGTGCATAAAGAGTGTGACAGAGAAAAATAAATGTTGTACAATTTAAAGTGCTTATGAACCAGATAATTAGAAAAAATATAATGTAGTAGCCTATAATTGTGCGTTATCAGTGAAGGTGAGAACTCCTCCATGGTCGTGCTGTCTAAGACGCTGTGCTTTAGACTCCTGCGGAACGACATGCGTTCAGGTCCCCTTGGGTTCAGTCTCTGGGTTTTCGGCGTGTGTATAGGGCCGGTGAGGAAATTGGGGAGCTACGAGTGAGTAGCATAACCCGGTATTGGAACTCTCTTATAACGGCTGAGGGTTCAACGTGCTGACCCCACGTCACCCCATCACTGGTTGAAGATCTTCACTCCTCTATGTAGGATTGTGGGAGGGAGACTGGCAGTCGGGAGATAGGCCTAGGCCCTTCCAGGTCTGTAGAGCAACGGGTTGTTATTATATATTATAATGAAGGTGAGAATGGCATTTTAAACTTACCCCTTGAGTTCTCTCTGAGACGATTACATAAACAAGCGACAATGATGGCTAGGGTCGTCCTGATTCGTTGGTTTGCCTCATGAGTATTGTAATTCACTGATGTGTCAGTAACAATGGTGTTTATTATTATTATTATTGCATTCAGAGTAAAGATCTATCACGTCTTTCATTTCAGGAAATTGGGTTCTCATTATTAATTTTTCAAAATTTCCAGAAATACTGAATAATCGTAAATATGCGAATTCTAATCGGAAAAATTTTTACTTCTATTTTTAAATTATCTAGAATTGAGAGATAAATTAAATCACGTGGATTTCAGCATTCGTATGCGCATTTGCTAGCTCTTGTCTTCTTCAGTTTCGTTCATAGTACCAGTACCGTCGAGTTCTTTCGTGAAAGCACTGAAATATTGCAGGATGTTCCTTTCCATTTTTATCCGGTATTCTAGCTGCTAAAAGGAAAAAAAACGCACTTCACAGCACACGCCTGGCAATGGGAAAGAACTCTCCTCCTAGAAGCGTATCTTCCCGCTTCTGGGAAATCCACCCCTCTTCTGAGGTATGCACATTGCTTTGTAATTGACTACCAAACGATACATGAAACATAGGATAAAGCTAGGGGTGTGCGGGACAGAAATTTTTGGGTCGGGACGGGAAAAATTCGCAATTTCCCGACAAAGTCGAATTCTACACGTCATTTTCACCTTAAGTGATTGTTTTTGGATTTCTGGTACAAAAAATAATAATTTCCGATAAGTTCCAGACATTTACAATGCAGAAAACGTCAATAATTAACGACTTTTTAAAATGATCATTCTTTATTTCCCGACTGCTTGGTCCCTACTTTTCGGGATCCCTCACACCCCTAGATAAACCTGTCACCCTGAAATGCCTGGCACGTAGAGCCTACCGATTGCCAATTTGGTACAACTTTATCTTTTCTTCTTCCTCATGTAACAAAGGATGGACTTTTGTATCGCAGCAGATACTGAGTTCCAGCTCATTTTAAGTCCTAAATCGCCAATAATTTATGGCACTTAAATGTCGTAAAGTAACTGCAGAAGTAAGTGTTGAAACGTTACTTCTATCGGAAGAAAGAAACTCAGTTACAGTTACTTACTTTTAAAAGTAACTAGTTACAGTGACATTTCCTCAAAAAAGTAACTGTTACTTGTAACTAGTTACTTCCAAACACTGATTTCTATTATTTCATTATTATCAGTAACCCTACTACCCCTGCAGGAAATTATGGCAATGCTCCTGGCAAGGGGCAAGTTTTTGGAAGGCACTTAAATGTCAGTATCCCTTTCAGGAAACTTGTTGTAACCTGTCGACTGTCGTCATCTGACCTAGTGACCCTGATGGAACAATAAAGTTAAAAAGTGATGTAGGAAATCATGTTCTGCCACAGAATTTCCATCTTCATTATCCAAATTGTAGTAAATGATTCTATTTTATGATTTTGTTTCATGTTAAATTTGAATTTTATTTTCTTCCATTGACCCTTCATTAAAAGGGCATGGGAAACGTCAAGATACAAAATAAAATTGTATTTAGTTTAGTACATCATAACAAAAAAGAAGAAACATTGTGCAGTACATTACATCACTACACCAAAGAAAAAAATTAAAAATACACTTCATTACACTACAATAAACATAAAAACACATTAGCATTGCATCATTGAAATAAGAATACAATTAAAATACATATTGTTTAGTACATTGGCCTTGCATCATTAAAATAAGAATACAAATAAAATACATATTGTTCAGTACATTGGCTTTGCATCAAAATAAGAATAAGATTTCATTTGTTAACATTTATTATAATTATGCTAGAATATCAGACTGGGTCTGTTTAGTTCAACTATCATGAGGTTTGCTTGTGAAGCGTATACAGATTGAGCATGTTTCTAAGTCATATTGTCTTGTTCCATGAATTCTGTGAGACTGTAGAGAGCTCTCTTTGTCAAATATTTTTTATTGTTTGTAATTGTTTATTTTTTGGAGATCAGTTTTACGTCAGCTGGTTGTAGAATATTTTCCCAGCATTCATTGGTGATTGTTTTGAGATATTGAGTCTGTGTTTGTTCTGGTAATAATTATCTTTCCTTGTATTGCGGTTGTGTATTTGGTTATTCTTAGTCATGCTTCTAGTATTTAGAACAAACATTATAGCCTTATAGTATATTGTCATTATTTGTTTCTCCCTGAATAACTCTTTGCAAGATTCCCTACAGCCTAGTTTGTACATTATGCTGAAAATATCCTGTATTCTTCTTCTACCAGGAGCAGAGGGAAAGCAGCTCGCCAACAAATGAACTGGAGACTGCTATCATAGGCTTATTGAAAGCGACATCGGATTTGAGGTTGCAGCTGCAACAAACAACCATGGAGCAGCTAGCAGACCTCACTCCAGTCACTCGGGCAGGCCAAGAATTGGTGGGGGGAATCAGAAATGCTTCGTTGGCATCGGACACGGAAAGGCTAGAGGAGTGTGCGGACCGATTTCATGAGTACATAGAACATCTCTTAGAGGTAAGCTGAGTGTTATTTTGCACTCGAATCATAAATGAACAATCTTGGAAATTATATTCCACAAACATATCACACTATCTGGTGGGCAAGTCCAAAAGTAACCTGTCATTAAGTAAGGATATTTTAACCTTTTACGCAAGTACAAAATCTGTACTCTGTGGTGCAGGTTTTCCCAGTGTAACTACATGCACAAGTTTATAAGAGACATTTTGTCCTAACAAAGAAATTTTCCAGTTCTAAATTTTTTCATGGTAATGCTCATGGTAGGTAAGATGGAATCGTACCCCGTCCAACGATCACCACACACACCTTTCTATCTAACATGTTACTTCTGTAAAATTTTATAAAATAGTTGGGGTAGGTTTTACATGAAACCATTGATTACATAGCATCTACGTTAATTGCTCTGAGGACTAGGGAAATAGAATATATACCGTAACATATTGTCATTCAGGACTCAGAATGGAAATGGCCAAAGAATGAGAAGTAGGACATTCCTGTCAATGGAAATGTTCGAGTGCTCTGGATTAAAGGTAAATGAAGCATGGAAGCTCATTGCATGGGGAATAATAATAAAAGTCTGGAGAGCATGGAAGAATTGGGCTTTTGGCTCGAACAGCAAGAGGAGGAACATCTTGGAGGCGAAGCTACTACCATTTGCATTCTGAGTCGAGGCAGGGGTAAGACCATTTATCCTAATTTGCCCAGTGCCTACCCTACCTGTCTTCAAGGTGTTAAAATGAATATTGATTGTGTTGATTTATGTAAAATTAGATACCTCTGGCATTCCCTAACGGGGGACAGTTGGATAAGCAAGTATAAGCGTATCTGTGGATACGTGATAGTCTCTTGGTACGATCCCAGTTCATGAAAGAACAATTCGATATGTAGGTTAGGAGTTTTGAGCAAGATGTAAATCCACTGAGTACTTATGAACACTTATGTTGTATTTTGCTGTTACAAGATGGGCAATTGTTAGTTCATAAAATAGACCTTTATTAGTTCTGGTGGAGTCACATAGTGGTTCTGATTCCACTTTAAACTATAGATCCAATCCCAATTAACCTATCTGCAGCATTTGAAGTGGAAATTGCTAGCTGAGGGGATGTTTGGTTGAGTCTTGGGGTTAGCTGGGAAGGTGCTCCTGTGATTTTACATAGTGACAGTGTTCATATTTTGATTGCGTGCGACTTACTCACTATCATATATAAGCATAAAATCAAAATTTGTTATTTACTTACATACAGTGAGTATATACTTGTCAAAGACAACGTTTCAGTAGCAACTGCCCCCTTCTTCAGGTCAAAAAGTCGGCTTTATGGAAATCCACAAAGCTTCGTCATTTAGAAAGGATATAGGTTTTTACGTGGACAGGTTGAATGCTAGGATAACAAATGACTAAAACAGGACTATTCTCACATTTTAAAATCCCTTAAAACTCATATAAAAACTGTTAAAACCTGTGTTACTATCCAATCACAATTCACATGTTGACTGGAACTGGTACGTACTCAAATGCACGAGGTTGCGAGTGAGTCAATTTTCCTCCTTCCCCTATCTTACCCTTCCATTACTTCATTTCAAATGAGAAGTCACGTATGATGCTAGCCTCCCGCTCAATGTCTGTGTTAACCTTGAAACCAATTTCCTTATATTCACGCTTTTCCCATTTTTTCAACATTCCTAGCCATATTTCATCAATATTCCCATCTTCTCTATTCAGCTTGTTCTCTCTATTTTTACATATAAATGAGGCCTCATAAACATTCCTACTTAATAATTTGTCTTCCTCGTGTATGAGGCCTCATTTATATGTAAAAATAGAGAGAACAAGCTGAATTAAAAATGTTTAAATGTGTTTCTAATGCAAGTATTAAAAAGTAATGCTACTTACATTAAGTTACTTCCAAATCTGATCATAATGTAGCAATTTTTTAAATTACCATAATTTTTAGATTAGTAATTTTTTCTTTCTCTTTCCTTTCACATCCTGTGTTTATATTGGAAGGAATTTTACTCATGCTGCGGCACACGTTCTCTTGTTTGTTGGTGGTTAGGTGGTTCTAAGCTCTTATATCACATACATGACTCAAGTCATGCTGCCAGCATTTCTCTGCCATCTAGTGAGCAAAATAAGCACTACACTACACACACTAAACTCATTCTAATTATGGGTTATTCTCATTATGAAAGTGTGTCTTTATTCATCCTTGATTTCTCAGCTTTTCACACACGCTGCTTTATTTGTGTGGTTTCAAGTGTTCAAGTCTGTGGCAAAGTTGCAGTAGAACATCCTTCCAAAGATATGTATTCTCAGAAGTTAGTATAAATTATAACATATGTCTGTTCAGTTGCTATATAACTTTCTTACATTTCAGGTATGCAAATTAATGCGGCATGTTGCAGCATCAGACACATTGCAAGTGTCAGCAAAGTATACAGAAATCAATCTTCGAATCTATGGACCTCAAGTTGTAACAGCAGCGCATACACTATCCCTGCATCCCACCTCAAAGATTGCGAAAGAAAACGTTGAAGGTAAGCCTAGTAGGTGGAGGAATAAGAAAATTTAGTAATTTCTGAAGATCATAGTGGAACTGTTTCTGGCTGCCATCTACAGAGTGATTCATTGTAGTGTAGACCGCCACATTGGTGTTTGTGCTATAGGTAAGTGAGGTACTCGTGGCCTTTTGTCAGCACTGTTGACTGTCTGTGAATCAAGCACACAAGTTTCCATAACTAAAGAGTGATTTATTTACTTACCAATTTATGAAGGAAGGTGCTGAAACTGGCCGCCTTCGTTGTCCACACATTTTTGACACCTCTTGATGACATTACCCATAACTCACTACAGCCGTCAATTAATGTTGGCAATTTCTCTGCAAATGTTATGTTTAAGTTCTTCCTGGGTGTGTGGATTTGACTTATACAGCATTTTTTAATCTACTTCAAAGATAAAAGTTGCATGGAACTTTTACACCCGGGAAACTTGTTTCAAATTGCTTTGGAACTTCACGTGCCAATTGAGTTAACACATGTGAATCATAAATACCAGGCACGGTTGGCCCTATAGCGCACAGGAGCAGTGAACCCCCAGTAATATATGGTAATCACCTCGAGATTGAACAATAGAACAATGTCCTTAACTTAACCGCGAGTCGGCCACCCTGGTGCAGACTGAACCCCCACAGGACAGCTCGTGCCATTGTGAAAGCTTCGTGCAGGAGCAGAAGCTCGAGGTGGGAATAGGGCAAAATACATGGAACAGGATATTGCAGAACCTTCGTATCAGCCATATGGGCATGCGCAGTTCGTGCTCTTGCAGAAGCCACCGCACAAGGCACCGTTCTCGCTGCTTCCTCTCTTCCAGTGTTGCTCTGTGCGGTTCAAGTTTGAAACGCACACATTACAAATTCAATCTTCTCTTTGTATGATTTTTGTGCCGAACTTCTTGGAATAAATGCAAGATTGCGGCAGAGAAGGATGAGTAGAAATTAATAAAAGCTGGAATTAGATGCGATGAATTAAAATTAAAGAGATACATTACCAAAATAGTTCGTGCATGCATTCAGAGTTTTTCCCTTAAAGGTTGAAACACTTAGGGTTCGCGAGAAAGTGAAAGAGTGGCGTGAAGACGTGACTTGTTGTCGATCAGTATCAAACTGCCAGTATTACAAGGTTGTAAGTTTTTGAAGTGCTTGGATGCTCGTTTTAAAGTATTAAATGATGCTGTGAGTGAAGCAAGGGATGGACTACATGACGTCCATTGATTCAGTGTAGGTGTTGCTGTCTGCGCATGTAAGGTAAACAAACTTTCTCATCCACTGATAGAAAGCATGTGCTGGTTGACCAGCTCCAAATTTGAACAAAGCTGTCACATATCAATGAAAGGGTCTCAGGTTCGATTTCTAGTATGAACATGCCATTAGTTGCCATTTCCCTTTAATAAATGTAGGACCAGTTCTGATTAGTCGGCATGGACATCTGGAAGGGGAAAAGGGGGGCTGGGCTGCCCCCCACTGGAAAATGAATGTCAATCCAAATTGATATATTACATGCATATAATTTAATTTTAATCACAGTAAATTTATGGTAATAATTATAAAAGCATTGCAGTAACTTCAGGCTGAAGGAGGAAAAGGTGGAAAAGAGGGGGCATCACCTCGCCCTTATGATAATTTTATCTCAAGCCGCTCCTGCAAACAACGTAGCTGATACAAAGACCACATGCAGAAAATCAGTTGTAATCTATCTATCAGTTGTTTATTTCTAATGACCGACTGACCAAACTAACAAAATCAAGCGAAATCAAGAGAATAATAAATATTAAAGAAAATAACAGTACTCACTCAGTCAGCGCTGCCCTGCTTCCTACTTCAGAATTTTTCTTTTTCTTCCGCCTTATCCATATTATTACTGCAGTCACTGCATGCTTTGTAGCTAACTTCCCTCCAAATATTCAACAACATTACATATTACATATGTATATGCTTATGCTGTGTACAGTTTTCTCTTTCATCATGAAATCAAGCACTTTACACTGAAACAGGAATTAACTTTTGAAAGTGCAATAATTGCGCAACACATGAACAGGCACACAATAAAAACAGCTGACTGATCAACGTTCCCCCTGCACAGTGGCGGCTGCTTAATACGTGCTACCGTGCTATAGCACGTTGCTAAATTTGTTAAAATGAAAAGAAGAAAAAAGCAAATCTCACAGATGGAAGAAGTTTAATTAAGCCCTGAAGTGAAATGAAACTTCTTATGTTAAGAGCTTCAACATTTACCAGCGGTGCCACGTATTTCCCTCACGCTGTTGGGGCTATAAGGAATAGCGTACCGTGCTAAAATCTCAACAGCATGTTTTCGCCCCTTTTTCATCACTCCTCGCATGAATACTGTACACCCCCAATCCTCGATTTGTACGGGGGATAGGGTCTCGGCTCGAGAGAAATCATCTGCTAGCGTGCTACAGGAAGACTCAGCACGGTAAGTGTGCCATCTCAGGATAAGAAAAAAGTCTACAACAACCTATTGTCTCTGTCAGAACAACGTTTTTTAATGTCATTTTCAAACGTTCTGTACGTTATCAGTGTAGACTTACGTTTACATGTATACAACATGTTTGTAACATGTTGTATACAACATCAGCAGCTGCAAAAAGTTGGAACGCGAATTGACACTACCCCTTAGCCTTTTATCTATTTCGGTGGTAAGTTGTAAAGATTGCAACTCTGAAACTATAGTCCGTGCATTTTTTGCTTCCGAAAGTGGATTCTGCTTTGTAATTTATATTTAGGAAATGTTAATTTTATATTTTATCTAAATTACCTGTTTTTAAATGCTAGATATTTCCTTGTTTTTATGTAGCACTTCAATAGTCAAGAAACAAACTTACAGAGTACAGTCATTTTTCCCCGGCTTCCAGACCCGAAAATTTTCCACGCGGTTCATTGTGTTAATATCGTGCGGTGCATGAAGTGGTGGTCATTGTTGTGAAGGATTAGCTTTTTGTTGTTGTTAGAAGTGAAAGTGATTGTATGTTAGTGTACGATGAATTCGGTGGATTCTTTGTTGCAGCGACCTTTCTCTTCAAGAACACTTGAAGAAAAGTTGGAAATAAAAGCGCTAGGACGGCCGTTGCCAGATTTGGATCTATGGCAAAATGCAAAGGGAGGTAAGAACGCTACGTATAAAAGGCGATTTAATAGAAAACTGTAATATAGTGAACCATGGCTTTGTGGGTGTCAAATTCGAAATGCATTATTCTGTTTTCCTTGCATACTTTTTGGAAGTAATGATTCGTGGTCTGAAGGAGGGGTAAAAGATCAAGGACATTTTTGTGAGTATATGAGAAAGCATAGTGAAAGCAAAAAGCACATGAATAATGAGTTAAATTTTGTCTCTCTCGGAACTGTCAACATAGCAACGCAGTTAAGCCACGCTTATCTAGAATCGCATAATGAGCAAGTTGAAAAAATCGCCACGTCTTGTCAAAAATCATAGACTGCATCAAGTTCTGTGGAGCTTTTGCGTTGGCCCTGCGTGGCCGGCCACGACGAAACAGATTCCTCCGCAAACCCTTGGGTATTTTTAGGGCTCGTTGATTTTGTCAGCAGTTTAGACAATGCTGTTAAAGAACATCTTGTCAACAGCACTGTATTTAAAGGCACTCGATCTCGCCATCCAAGTTCTGGGTTGGAGTCTCGGCCCGGGTATGGGTATTCTTTGTAATACTTTGTAATAATGAAATTAATGAAGGGGCATTCACAAAGAATACCCATATCCGGGCCGAGACTCCAACCCGGAACTTGGATGGCGAGATCGAAAGTGGGTGGGGGATGGGGTGGGGGGTAGGGGTAATTATAAGTACATGAAAAACAGCATCAGTTGTAGCACGCATCTTTGAAAAGTCACGAGCCGCCGCTGCCCCTGCATGGGTTGATAGACTACAGCGCCACAAGGACAGTTTATTTTGTCCAAACTGTACTGAGCAAAGGCAATGCAAGACATTGTTTAAAACACGTCTTTCGCTTTCAGTTGCCCCCTTCCTCCCCTACTTTTTTCCCCTGCCATGCTCAGAACAGAGTGGGCGAAGATACCATAGACATGTCCCTTTTTCAAGAAAAGAAAAAAATCCCTCCATTTTTTGATGATGTGTGGGCTGCCTCTACTCCGCCACACAATCTCGAATGGAATGGGATTGTAACACTGCATTGTGAACACAGCACTAGCAATGTTCATGAAGCCAATAATACTGCAAGCTACAGGTGCCAATCACTTCTCTCTCCTTGCTTGTGGCAAACAACTAGCATTGAGCGCACTGCAACTTGTGCAAAACAAACGCACCTTAGTCTTGAGGCACTGATAATCTTCAGCTTATGGCCGGTGATGGGGTGTGGGAACATTTAATGTTTTGAAGGAGATAGTGTTCGGTGAATAAGTATAATAAAAATTAATTGCATTACAGATTTATTTGGGTGTGCACGTGCGAATATGTGAATAGGCAGAAGCCACTACTGCAATAAACATTAAGAATAACCCGTGGAATAACAGCCTGTGAGGGCCAGTGCCTACCTACCGATTACTGGCTCACTCCCACCAGAGGTAGATCATCTGACCAGTTTTGAGGTAACGTGTGGTCAGCAGGACGAACCCCTAGTCATTGTTGTAGGTTTTCTATGACCGGATTACGCTACTCATTCGTAGCTCCTCAATTTTCTCACAATGGTGGTGTCCACCGGTTCCATATACAGGTTGAAATCTCAGGAGAAAAGTTGTTACAGTTCCCCCAGGAGACTCGAACCTGTATGTGTCCTGTTGCTGGAACCCAAAGCCTGACACTTTAGACCGCATGTCCAAAATGTGGGACTGCAATGGACATTACAGTATTGAATAAGTAGATGAGAAAACAAACAAACACAAAAAAAAATGTCCATGTTTTATGCAGGATTCATCTTGGTCTATCTGTCTTTGTAATGCTTGTTCTAAGTTCTTTACCACAGAGTGCAAGAGCATGTGTGTAATCTGTGTCTGACTTGATGTAGTTTCTCTTCTTTTGCCTGTAATGAGGTGAATTGACAAGTTTCAGAAACTATGAAATTTCAACCTTATTGGATAATGTGCTATTTTGGGGCAAGTTTGGGGTGGTAAATGTCTTCTATGAAATATATATATTATACTTATTATATATGTTGTTTACACAAAAGTATAGTAACTTTTCTTATATGTCAAATCTGATTAACAAAGAATGATAAACTATCTTGAATAGCCACTTCACATGAAAGCAATGCATTTATTATTTTTCAGAAAAAATGTGTGAATGGTACATCACTGTGTTTCAGACTGCAGACTGTATGTTGACTGATTGACTTAGATTATTTCACGACACTTTTCTGCCACTTTGGCTAATCATGAGGAATCAGTATACTCTATGATATAGCAATGTACATAAAATTGAAAATTGTGAAACTTTATTGTAAAACACATATATACTGGTAAATTTCTTACAGATGATTAGTGAATTCTCATTTTTAATCTTAAGTTTAAATTTTGTGATCGTTTATGAATGAATAATAGTGTAGAATTCTTTTGTTAAAAGTGAAATGTTTTATATTGATATGCATTGTGTTTACATTTTATTTTCTTCTTTGTAGTGTTTGCGGATATGTGGCAAGCTTTAATGACAGATGTGACCACAGTAGCTCGTGAGGTAATGGAATCATGTCGAGGGAGGGTTCCAGAGAAACAGGTGTACATGTCACTTCCTCGACCAGGGGTATGTGATTTATTCCAATAAAATATGTGTATTTATTGAAACAACATATACTCTAACTAGACATTTCCTCCATACTCTGAATTTTAAAAATTTAACAGAAATTTTCTAAGTTTGTAGATCAGTATATTTATCTTTACAAACCTTTCATTGTTTTTGCTAATTGTTGATTTAAAACAGCTTGCAGGCATTTCAAATTGTAAAGAGCTAATAGGATCCTCATCTCCATGCTGTGAGAAGTTTGATAATTTCTCCAAAAATCATTTTCTTGAAACCTAAAGGAGGCCATGAATCATTGATAATATTCAGATGTTATGTCAGTGCAGTAGTTTTAAAATTTAGATTGAACACTTATATGAAATTTCTGTAGTGCTAATTATTTGACTTAAGTTTATCTAAAGCATTACAAATAAACTTGCATAATGCCAGATGCTGTTATGATATTCATTGTACCTTATTGTGCCCATTGATATTTAGTTAAATCAGATCTGAAAGTGCACTATATTTTGTTTGAAAACTGTATTTTGACATTCTGTTGGCATACGTGAAAGTGACTTGCACAACAAAACACTTTCTTAGTTGGGGCATTCTCCATGTAAATATAATAGGGCTGTACCGATACCGATATTTGTATAATTTCAAATTTAAAATAAATGTTATATATAAATATATATTTATGCGTTCACTGTTTCAATAACACAAACTACGGGGATCGTGATTGTTAACGCTTTGGGGTCAGATGGTAGATACAGATACAATCTTGCTGACAGGCTACTGGCAGAGAGTGGAAAGATTTCAAGAGATATCGACAATGTGCATCTTACCTCTCGGCCAAGTGGTTGAGTGTAGACGTCAGACAACAGAGCATGGAGTCCTGGGTTCGACAGCTCATGGTCTTATTTCCCATGGCAGATGGTGACACACAAGCTGGTCTTGAAGAGATAGCCCTTGAGACGGCTATTCGAGCGGCGGCTGACCTACGGCTGTGACTTACAAACCGTGGTACTGAGGTTGGTCAACTCCCATATGAACTGTGCGGTTGCCTTGGGCTAAAGCTACGTCCCGAAGTTCCGAGCCGAGCTTGAGACCTGAATGTGCAGGAGGTCTTAGCCTGGTAGCTGGTATTCTCTTAGAGCTTCTACTGAATTCTGAGGTGTGACTAACTCCCAAATTCTAGTGCCTAGCTCTTTTAAGCTGCTGGCAAATACTTCCTAGCTGCATGGTCAGCACTTCCATATTTGCCAGCCGATGACAGGTTTGAACCCAGTAGTAACGAAGTATGCAGAGCCTCCTGACGTCATGTCGCTTGACCGAGCACTGATGTCTGGAGAGAGATTTTACCTTTTTACAGAGTCTCCCTTGAATCGTTCCACAATATACATATATATATATACACACATATACATACATACATACATATGTGTGTGTCTGTATAATTATTATTATTACATTTTATACATATGCATTTCTGACGAGGGGCGATGAATAAATTAACCCACCAAACGATGCTCTGTTGCAACGATGCATCTCAACTTTACATTTTTTTTAAGTGACAATCGATCAGATGTTTCAAATATTAGAGAAATATTAAGTGAAGCTAAGAGCAAGGCAATCGTGTGGTCGTCGTCCTTCTCTTCCCCAATGTTGAAAAATGAGATTATGCCTCTTCAACCTCCTCTAAAACTAAAGGATCACTCTTTCCAAACGAACATTAAATGATCCGTGAACACAAGAATAATTGGAGATTTCCCAGCCCCGGACACAATGTCTAAAACTAACATTAAAGCTGTAATGTAAAACCTCGACTTTTTTTGTCATTTAACAAAGAGAATAAAATGTAAGGAGAGAATGAAAACTTACCAGTCTCTTGCTTTTATATCAGGCGATTGACTTCAGTGCAGTGATATTCCAAAGTGACTTTGCTTTCGATATACTTTCGGCAAATAATTTCTAAGAAAAATTAAATGCATAGTTCTATCGCTTGGCATGGTAGGAAATCCAAACCCATCATTATACTTTCCAGAAACTAACTGCCGTCATCTGTCATTCAAAAAAAAAATATTCCCCTGCCACGTTCCTTGTGCCGAAACATGCCCGATGAAACCCAGTTGGGACAAACAAAAGGCTAAAGTTGGAAAGGAAAAGGGGGGATTAGCCCAGGTATTTGAATTTCCAGGAAATTGCTATGACCTTTTTGACTACGGGAGGTCAGTAAGGAGAGGAATGTCCGCAAACACCAAAGAAAGTGGAAGGATTACCAACAGGTACATCGTTAGCTTTCGGGACCTCATTGGGGTTATTGTTACACGAGACCGCATCTATACATACAAAGCCTGGTAGACTTCGAAGAGAACTGAACAGAAGCAGCAAACTCCTATGGGGATAATTTTACGTTACGCTTGATTTGCAAGATACTTGACCACGAGTCCTATCTGCATCAAATCTTTGTGTCACGCACTGGCTGTTCCCGGAAACTTGAGTACAGGTTCATGTAACAAATTCACAACTATTAGGTGCATCCAGAAAGTAAGTTTCCCTGGGGTCATGCACAAAAAGGAAACCTTATTTCATTCGATGATTTATTGCCACAGATACAGCACTTGTCCAGTTACTAGTCAACATAATTCCCGCCGTAATTCAGACACGTGTGATAGCGTGGGACCAACTTCTGTATACCTGCGTCGTAGAAGTCCGCCACCTGGGCGCCGAACCACTGTGTGACAGCCGTCGGAACCTCTTCGTCGCTGTGAAAATGTTGACAGGATAGGAACTTTTTCAGGTGCAAGAACAGGTGGTAATCACTGGGAGCGAGATCCAGGCTGTACGATGGATCATTGAACACCTCCCAACCGAACTTACCCAGAAGGGCTGCAGTGCATAGCCGTATGCAGCTTCGCATTGTCATGCAGCAAGATCACCCTGCCACTGAGCTTACTGCGTTGCTTATTCTGAATGGCTCTTCGCAATGTCCAAAGTGTTTCACGGTAATGGTTAGCATTAACAGTCTCACCTCTGAGCAGAAACTCGATGAGCAGAATGCCTTGTCTGTCCCAGAACACCCTGCACATCACTTTTCGCGCCGGCACACACTGTTTGAACTTCATCCTACAATGGAGATCCACTGTGGTGCCAATGCATGGACTGCTGCTTGCTTTCTGGGGTTATGTATGCAACTACGTTTCATCCTCTGTGATGATGATCCGGTTGAGAAAATCGTCATCATCATGGTAACGCTGCAGAAATGTCAGCACCGTGCCCATGCATTTTCCTTTGTGTTCGGGTGTCAGTTGTTTTGGCACCCACTGGGCTCACAATTTCTGGAACAAGAGGCGTTTGGTAACAATATCGTGCAACAACGACCGAGAAATCTGCAGGAAATGGCTGCTGAGTTCCGTGATCATGACGCGACGATCCTCCAATATGCGCTGCTGCATCTGCTCCACAAGCTTGTCCATAATGGCCGATGGCCGCCCACTGCGCTCGTCGTCATGCACATTTTGCAGAACTTCAGTAAATGTCCTGCACCAACAATGCACCATCTGCTTGCTCATGACGTCTGGCCCATACACCTGGCACAGCTGACGATGAATTTTAATTGGCTGTATGTTTTGTGCATTCAAGAACTTGATAACCGAACGAACCTCGCACACGGCAGGAGATAGAATAAGAGCCGCCATGTTTCATCGCTACTGTGACGCTACTGAGGACTTTCGGGAGGCGTTTTCTAGGACATTCACTAGCCAGGGCATGTGCCTCTCACGCATGTGCAAAACCAGTTTCAATATGCATGGCCTGCAAGTGGGAAACTTACTTTCTGGATTTGCCTAATATTTTTCATTTTTTTCAAAACAAAAGATAAGTTGGAGAGGGTGAACGAAACTTTGAAATGGAAAAATACAATTGGTTTTGTCGCTCCTCTAGCGACTCAAACAATGGTATTGGCTAGTATCGGTGCAAAAACATCAACCAATACCGATACATTGGTATCGTTATTGGCTCAGCCCTAAAATATAACAAAATGAAACAATCTGGAAATTATTATTGTTTTTAATTGCATTAAGCTTTAGATGTTTGTGAATTCATATAATTTGCACATTTCACCAATAAAAGTTACTAGCATCTGCAGCCTACATGCTTCACAGACAAATGAAGTCAAAATTTGCTACATTCTTAAAGCGTCACACACATAACTCACTCTTGTTAATGCTTTTCGCGCATTCAGGCTCCGTTCACAACTCTACGAGATCAGTTCCTTATGAATATTTTAATCCAATCTCATGTCTAGAACCTTAAATTTTGTATCTAAAATGTCAGACACTTAACGCTGGAATGCCCCAGTTTCTAATTATTTTGTTACAGAGAGGAAATAGAGTCAATGATTGGAAATATGACAGAAAAAGGTGTCTTACTTATAGTTTAAATCTAAGATTGTTGCATCTTTGATGACTTGCACAAACAATAAATGTGAAATGACATTGTAATTTCTGAGCTTTCACATCTGGTTTAACTGTTTCCATCTTTAATGGAGGTACTCTCACCTTCTCGTTTAGTTTTATTTGTATTCTTTCTACCCTTTCCAGAAACATGGGACAACCAGCAAACCATTGAAACCAGTGCGTCTGGACTCAGAGGTAAGCTGTCTAACGTAATGTGTATTGTTAATGGAATCTCATTCATATTTTAATGCTTAAAACTAGTTATTGTTGTACACGTTTCACTGAAAATACATTTGTTTACAGTTTGAAATTATAAAGAACGCAATCATTGTTATTATGAGTGTTTCAGAAATCTATAGTTAGGAGGAATGTGCAATTTATTATTTCAAATAGTAAAGAAAACCAATGAGATTATTTTATTTGTATACAGTCTTAATAAGCCCATTTATTTAAATATTTTGAAAAGCATTATAAGGATGATTCGCCACCAATAAATCTATCCCAATAAACACTAAAAATTTGTGACGTTAGCACCTTTATCTTGGCATTATTGACATTATCACTGGGGGTTGTATTAGGAAATGCAAAGCTGGTATGTATGATTTATCTGCTGGAAATCACCAGGTCACATAAAAAAGACTCATGTTGCAGATAAGAATACTTGCTGTGCAAGAAGAAGATATAGAAATCATATGCCTGACATCATCCAGTACATGTGACTTCTTCCTTTGTGATAATGCTGTCATCTTGTATTCGAGGGGCCCTGAGATCGATCTCTGGTGTAGGCACATTGCACAGTGGTTTGGATGCCACTTTAAGCTGTAGCTCCAGTCCCGATTGCGATTTTTTCATCCAGTCAACTTGTGAATGCTGTTTCATTTCTTGCTCTCTGATTGGCTGTTGGAAAGTTATGGTGCTGTGATTGTGAGAATGTCTTATTTCCTATTTTTTAGTGGAAAGTTGCTGCTTTCTAATCTGATCTTACCTAACCTAACGTACAGTACAAACAAGACATTCTCACAATCACAGCACCGTAACTTTCCAACAGCCAATCAGAGAGAACGAAATGAAACCGCATTCACAAGTTGAGTGGAAAAAATAATGCTCGTCCCGATCAGAGCATAAAGTGGACTTAAACTTTTTTTGCAATCGTGGGATTTATTCAGACTTCACTGGCTAGATCAAACTCTCTTGCTTTCCAGTTCCTTGTACAACTTTTTTCTTTCTAATGTTTGCAAGAATTTTTAATTTTTATTTTAATTGTACTGTTTCGAACCCTATGAGAACTTATTGTTTACTGCTATTGAAGATGTGACAGCCATTTGAATTTAAATAGTTGTGGACTGACGTGACTAATATTAATAAAGTTCTGATACATGGAAGGGGTCCTGGTTCTGGCACATATTACAATTTATTTTATATTGAATCTGTAATATTTTTGGCAATTTTTCTCATACACTTTTACCAGCCAATATTGCTACAGTGCCAATTTGTCTGTTGGGTGCATTTTAGCAATACTTCTCTCAGTTGAAATGCTAGAGAAGAAAATGTCAAACCACAGAAGATCTCCTATTTCACTAATTGTGATAAAAATAGTCAACATTTTGTCAAATCACTGTTGTCTTTGGAAAATTACATGAATTAAAGTGTAGCTTACACCTTGTGCCAACATTATTCAGAATAAATAATGTCCACTATATAGCCAAATGTCACCAGACACCCAGTGCTGTACATTCCAAAGACACCAGTCAGGTAAGTAAAAATGTCAGCCCTCCCTTCGCTATTATTACAGGGCAGGCTTTCCACTAAGTTCTGGTATCTTGCTGGTGTTTTTTTTTTTTCAATTCCTCCTGTAGTTCATGGGTGGTTTTTAGTCGAGTGGATCTGGCACGCAACCGACGCTCCAGTTAATCCCAAAGATGTTCTATGGTGTTCTAGTCGGGGCTTTGAGCGGGCCAGCTAAGTACATCCACCTGATTGTCCTCAAACCATGATGCAATGGACCCTGCTTTATGGACAGGAGCATTATCGTGTTGGTAGAGAAAGGGGGCCTTTCCAAACTGTTTCCACAGTGTGGCCAGTATGCTATTGTCTAAAATGTCCTCGTAAACACCACTGTCCATGGTGCCATTGACCAAAACTAATGACCCGAGCTCAAATGAGGAAGAGCAGCCCCAGACCATGACACTACCGCCACTTTCACTTGGGTGTCAATGACTTTTGGCAATATAGTGTAGGTGTCCAATGACTTTTGGCTATATAGTGTAGGTGATTAGTGTTCACTTGCTTTTATTGCTGGTTCTGATACATAATCTGTTGTTAGACACAGTATTTCTACTGTTTCATCTCTTCTTCAGGTGATAAACAAGGATGATTGATATGATATGATATCATCATATTTATCACCTGAAGAAGACTGTTGAAACACTGAAAATATTGTGTTAAAGAAGCAATAGATCCAGTAATAAAGTAAGTGAAAACTTAGATGTATATATACTTATTCTTAATCACATAAATGTTTCTGTAATTTAGGAGCAAGCGAAGATAGCCAAAACGGGACTGGAAATGAAATTGATCTCATCAGAAATGGATGCGGAAACGGAGAAGTGGCAAGAAAATGCGGCCCTGGAAGAAAACAATGACATCGTGAAACGTGCCAAAAACATGTCGTCGATGGCATTCAGTATGTACCAGTTCACTCGGGGCGAAGGCGCTCTCAAGACAACGCAGGACCTGTTCACGCAGGCTGAGTACTTTGCCGAGGAGGCTAACCGACTCTACAAGGTCGTACGGCAATTTTCATACCAGGTACGTGCGGTAATTGGATACTGTGATATGCCTGTTTCTCTCATGTGGGTATGCTGTGATGGTATTAAATGTCTAAGTGACATTGAGTGTACCATTCTTTGAGTGTATCTCATTCATTTAACATTTCTTTGGATGCATTTATTACTATTATTTTTTTTTAGTATTCTATTTGGAGAAAGGGTTGATTTTTTGAAAGTCAGTGACATCTGAAAAAATTGTTTAATGCTTGATGTTCTGTTAATATGTTATCGATCTTTCTATATCTATTGATGTATCGAACAACCTTACAATTTCATGGTTGTTATTGTGATTGGGCCATCAATGCTTTCCTTGCACAAAAGGTTGATAAACTTTGCATTTACATTAAATTATCTTGCCTATAATGAGCAAGAAACTACAATGACTTGCATATAAAGCTTTGATTTCCTGTTGATAGAGGTAAAGATGAATACAAATTAGTTTTATTAGTTTCCATAGTGATAGATAATAAAAAATAATTTATTCTGGTAATATATTAACTAAATTATTAAAAGAAACTATGATTATTAAACTAATATTAAAATCTATGGAATTATCAGACTCAAGTTTCCTTTTGCAAAGCAGTAGTAATAATAATAAAATAAAATATTTTATTTTGTAGCTGAGCAAAATTTATCAATTACTTTATTATGAAGTTTGGGATATTATAAAATAAGGGTAATGGGTTTCTACTGAAACATCAGTTCTATGTGAATTGTCATTTATTTTCCCCGTTTGTTTCTTCAATATCCAGCTCACTCCTAAAACAAGTCCTTTACTTGATGAATGATTCTTTTTTAAATCATGTTAAATTGAAGATTAAGTTTGCTTATATCCAAGAAATCAGTAACTTTATGGATAATTCCATTTGTAATGATTTGTGCTGTATCTTGTAGACTTCTCTTGACAAACTGATGTTGGAAAAATGCTTAGTTTTTTCTTAAATTGCAAAATATAGGCTTATTTATGTAACATCAAAGTTTATTGACTACCTTAAATCCTCTCTAAATTTATTTCATGTTTATACCGCAACTTAAATAAATTTTCTAAATTCAAACTGTAGTATATGGTATATAGCAAGTCTTACCGTCGACTTGGCCACAGAGCAGCAAGAGCGTATCTGCCAGCAAACTGGATGCAACATCCACATAACTGGAACCACGAGCTATGTAATGAAATAAGCTTGTACAATTACACAAACAGTTACAATTAAAATGAACACGAACCTTGTTACGAGAGGTGTTGGAAATGTCCTCCTCGTTCCACACATTTACAGCATTTTTAAAGGAAATTTTCACTAACACGCATCGGTTTCTCTTCCGAAATTGCTTCAATTTCTCTCCTGATGTTTTCTTTCAATGCTTCTAATGTATAGCTTCAGGTTGAAAAGCTTGGTAGCTTGCCATGCAAACGACTTGGAAATGTCTGTTTCTTGTGCAAGATGCTAGAGGGATTTTTGAGGAGTATGTTCCAATCGTGCTCCAACGTCATCTAATTTCTCCTCAGTAAGCACCTGCCATTCCACCCTTCGCTTCTTATCAACAGACCCTGTTTCCCTACATTTGTTCACAAGTATCCGAAGACTGTCTGTGTGAAATAGGAGCATCTTGGAATTCTGCTACGAAACTCATTCAAACCTCCCTACAAGAATTCATAATGACGTAGGAGTCGTACATAAAAATTCGTTGTTTTCAATTATATGGATAGTGTGACATTATTAGACTGCAGAAAGGCACCAGTAATACATAAAGTGAAACAAAACAATTTAAAACACTTGTTAGCACCTTAACACTTCACAAACACTTGCAAACTGGACACCAGCTATCTACAGCTGTGGATCTAAATGTCAACAGATGCTCTCACTGCCCCGTGCGCTGGCTGCCACTCCGCAGCCAAGTCGACTTTGAGACTCACTGTATAACTCTCCAACAGCAGGAAATCGAATAGATAAATCACTAATTAATCACTCATTCATTGATAAAATGCAAAGGTCTAGTAAAACTGAAAAAGAATAAAAAAAATTGTAGTGTCACAAATGACATATGAAGACAATATCCAGACAGAAATGTAAGTCTTCAATGCTTCTGCACTTGTGGCCTAATATTGTGAGCAAGACATTGTATGTTTCTTGTAACCCATCTCTTTGATACCGTTATTTTCAAATCGATTTGTTTCAGATTCTGGTGAATTTTCCACTCCTTTATTTCTTTTTGTTGTTGATAGAGCACATTGTTGCATTGCTAGAAGTCCCAGTGTAAGAACATGACTTATGGAATCTGATGTTAGTTGTGTTGAAAAGAAATTGACCAATATGCTTAAATATTTGATACATTTCTGGCATCGATTATATGTAAAAAGTTGCAAGATGAATTGATGTATAATTTTACTTTGGATTCAGTTTTCTTCATATTAAAAAATGAGGGAGTATGCAATTTTTAATATGCATTTTACGCAGGTGCATGAAGTAAAGGGCTCCCACGTAGCCAAGTGGTCTTGCTTTTGGTACGAGTGGTCTTGGGTTCCATTCCCAGTTGGAGCTCCCATCATCATGAAGCTTCTTGAAAAGAAGAAGTAGCACGGCTCCTGTCACGAAAGCCAGAAAACAGCGACGATGGGACCCAATGTGCTGATCACGCGTCACTCAATGAAAAGCCACTCTGTCAGGCCCTGGCACAGAGTTTGTTTTTGGTTTAGCATGAAAAGTACAGGTGGCATAATATTTATTATTTCTATATATAGAATTAAGGAACATTTTGCCAACGAAAACTACCAATCAGATTAACTTACTATTAGCTTAGTCAACTTAGAACCACCCCAGTCTACTTCGGTTAGCACATATATATTTTATTAACATCGGTGTGTTTGTGTAATAATTACAGGTGAATAACAAATATGATAGGGCTTCAGGTAATTCCTATATTAAGATATCTCCTGTTGTTTTTCTAGATGCTTGATTATTTTTGCACTTGTAAAAATACAGTACAATTCTTGCATTCATGTGTAGGTATTAAAATGTTTGATCTCGTATTGACTGAAATATAAAGCTAACATTTTTGTAAACATTAATTAGTATGTTATGGGCATGTGTGACAAGAGCCAAAGCAGTAGGGTATATTACTAAGGGCATCCACAGGAAGGAGGGGAGGGGGTGCAGCACTAGCTGCCCCTGAGATATATGGAAAAAGTTAATATAATTCAAATAGTGAAAATGTACTGTTGTTTTATTACAAAAAATATTATAAAACATAATTTTATTAAGTAAAATTAACATGAATAGATAAAAATGCATTGCAATAACAACCATATTGCGGATCCCTTCGTCTGTTTCACTCCTTTTCTTGCATCATGGTATGCTGTTCTTACAACACTTCACATAAGGCCACGGTGGCCACGCGTCTGACTACCATGGTAAAAGTCCCGGGTTCGATCCCCGGCCGGTTCAAATCCGGAAACTTTTCTAACGTTGGAAGCGGCCCCGGTGCCCACCCAGCGTCGAATGACCTGGCTACCTGGGGGAAACCCTGGGGGTCAGGAGCATGATGCTGATCACATCACCCCCACTCACGACCGGATCAAGAAAGTGTGGAGCGTTACTCCCACACCCCTTACATGCCTTCATGGCGTGGTGCTAAGCACAGGGGAGCACTTTACTTTTTACTTTAAGATTGGAGATATAAGAACACATATTCATTATCTAGCTTATGTGTATCTAAGATCGACAAAATTTGTCTGAAGCCCTGACAAGGAAATTAATATCAAATAGATAACAAATTGAATATTTATTGAATAGGAAAAAGAAAAAAAAATTAGATCCAGTTGACGAAAGTACAGTTTCTGATTAATGTTTATGTGTATTAATATAAGTAGTACTGTGCCTAAATCTTGTCTATGATGAGTTCTATGATTCCAATGTAATCCTTGTCAACATCGATTATACAACAAATGCAAAAACAATTATATTTTTATTATTTAATTTCAGGGGGAGTTCAGATCCCATTGACCCCACCCCTCTAAATACATGAGTTTGTTAGGTGCTCGTCCATGTCTACTTTCATGAAATTTCAAATACGCTACTTTTTTCAGGAACATTTTTGCACTTTGAATTTCAAAATCTGAAACAAAAGCTTCCGTTAGAGGTAATAATATTATGTAGTCATGGTGTGAGAGAGGAAAGTTAAAAATTTAACATTTTAAGTTCAACAGTATCTACATATTGTGCACCATCTGATATCAGTTTGTGATTCTAAAGTTTGTTGACAAACACTATTTGGGATAAACAATGCAACAGTGTGGCTTGATGCAAAATCTGACATTTCCAAAGGCTGTGAAGGTACCCAGAAGGGAAAGCATATTTTTTTATCACAATGAAAGCATGTGACTTCTATTTTTTTTTTTTTTTACCACCTATTGACTGCCGTAATAAATGTTGTAATCTGCATTCTCATGTATTTATTCTAGTTCTGCTTGAATGCTCTAGTAGACTTTTTCTTACATGTGAATATCTTTTACATTGCATTTTCCACTGTCTTCTTATTCTTCCAAGTCTTAGGATTCCCTCTTCAACAACCTGACTAATACAACTCTAAAAGGACTTGCTCATAAACTGAAAATAGTAGCCAGAAGTTTTAGTAAGTAGTGAATATTCTCCAAGGTAGTGTATCGAAAAAAGAGACCAAAAAAATCACTTTTTCCACAGTGAGAATAGATATGCAGAAAGTTACAGAAGATGTACTATTATTTTATTTAAAAAAAACTTGACTATGAAAGGAAGTAAGAAGTGCTTTACAAATTTGTGTAAGGTAAAATGGGCAGAGATCAACTTTGACACATAAAAAATTAATAAATGTATATTCTTTTAAAAATCAGACATGTAAAAAAACACATATCTTTAAAAGGGTAGCGTTAATGTTGTAGCTAAAGATTTCTATATTTCCTTTTACGAATGTTTATGAATATTCATGTGGCATTGGAAGTACATTTTACTTTAACAGTTATTAACATTAAATCAGTATATGCTTCTCATAATTTAGGCTTGTTTCAGTCAGCATGTAAACTGAGCAGGTAAGGATTAGTGAATTTGAAGGTAAGGATTATACAGCAAGTGTAAATCAGGAATCAAAGAATTTTAAATAAACTTCTTAATGTCACGTGCCAGGACAATCATGTATGACTTACCTTGGAGTCAGTTGATTAAAAACCACAGCAATTATAACCTTAATTGCTAGCTCTAGATCCATTTTAAGGGTCATTGTCACGGACAAGGATATACAGGTTGGAAGATAAAGAAGATGCTAACATACAAAGTGGTTGGCACAGTGTGCCGCAATGCTAGGGATCCGAGGTTTCGAATCCCGGCCTGGGCATGAGTGTTCTTTGTGAGAATCCTTTCATCACTCATCCTCATCGTCACGATTAGTCAAAAGTGGCAGAAAAGTGAAGTAAAATAAACCAAATCACTCAAGCAATCAAAGCAAAGGCTGTCTGGTGTGGAACATCCTTTAGCATCTCTTTCGTCTTCCAACCTGTGCCCGATCATGACCATGAGAAGCTGTCGAAAGATAGGAAGCAAGGTTGTGTGCTGTGGTTTCTAAACTAGTGGTTCCAAGGAACATCGGACAGGAACATGTCCAGTTTTTCTTCACATATGGTACTATCATTTAGCGTGCCCTCTGGTTTTTATCTGATAAGTTAGTAATTTTGAACTTGTTATCTTACTGAATTTCACAATTGAAGTCAAAACAGCATGTTAATTGAGTCAGTTTCTGAGAAAACGCCACACTTGAAAATAATGTAATACATAAACAAGGCAAACGGCCAGGTACTGAGGATGGGTAACTTCCAATTCCATGTTGTCAAAACATGTTTAAATATCTATAGCAGCATATTCTTTGCAAAAACCATTGTAATCTGGTCCATCTCAACGTTATCCCTCCAGTTTTGTCTTGACCTTCCTAGAGGTTTCTTACCATCAGGTTTCCCAACAACAATCTTGTAAACCCTTATTTTTACTCCTCTCCATCTACATAACCACATCATTCTGTCTTCACTTTTTCTTCACCAGGTAATTGTGTACCTTGGAAGAGGTGCAAAGGAAATTTGCAACGAACATTGTCAATATCCATGCAATTTATGATTCCTCAAGGTGTCATTCCGATATTCCCATAGATAAATTACATGGTTGAAAATACTATAAATCTGGCATTGCCTCAGGTGCACTATACAAGTTTACCCACCTCAAACGGTTCTAAATAATAATATTTGTGAGATGATTGTGGCTGCATGGGCTGTTTGCAAACGTTAAGTTACTATTAATTACTCCATCTCTATATGTGGTGCTATGATTAAGGGAGATTTCACATCAGACACATGCATTGCTTGTCACTTTAAGACCCACCATTCGAGTGCAAGCTACTGTTTGAAACATTGGGTTCACTTACTGCACAATCATCTCCCCGTTTAGCCAAAGATGGGAGCACAACACATGGACAGACACTCCAAATCCACGCTTCGACATATTTCTCCATGAATAAGAACAATCGTTGCTGCTCAGTAACACAGACTGTATAACCAGGGGCAGACAAAATTGAAAATAATTCAGGCACCAGCCACTTTTTCTCAGGAGCCAGCATTTTTCCTTCTTTCTTTTGCATGACATGCCATGAGAGCCATGAATCCAACCAAGATAAAGCTACACATTTTGAAATTTAAATTTTGAAAAATTTAATCCAAGATTGGATTAAAAATAATCAATTCTTGCACTGGAGTTACTTTACTAAAGAAGGCTCTACCAGTAACATTATAAATAAGATAAGATAAGATTTATTTCATCCATGAATCACTTATTTGCATATACAGTCAGTGATATCGGACATGTCAGTTTGTTTACAATATCATAAACAATGCACTATAATAAAACAATGAAATATAATTTATGGTTGCAGTCAAATATAGTAAAATTATAATACAATAATATGATGTCAATACAATACATGGTAACTGTGGAATATAATAAAATATCATTGAGTATAACATAATGTGCATATAACTATGCAATACATTCTACTATCCATATCTCTGCAGATATTAAAATTGGCTAGCAACAGTGAAACACGTACAATAGATTATTCTGATTTAATGATGCACATGATATTAAAAACACATATACTGTAATTTAAAAAAGGCAATGAAAATTTCCATAAGGGAATTCCAATGATTAAAAAAAAATAGAACTGGATTTGAAAATTCAGGTGCCATGGCAACTGGGCACCTTGTATTTTTTTTTCTAATCCTGTGTATAACTATTACCATTATTAAGTCTCCTGCCAATGTTTATTGCCCCTGAAGATGTGTGGTGTTAAGACATTTTACTGTCTTTGCATTGCCAGGGTCAGTCAAAAAATATAATATTCCATATTGAAACAAAGTAGCCATGTGAGGAGGCAAGTTGAATCAACAATCTGAATTTACAACTTCAAGGCAAATAATCATTTGGAGCTTCCTCAATGGCGTAATAATAAAGCTGTCACCTTGTAATGAAAGGCTCCTGTTTTAGTCCTGCTGGAAGAATGTAGCGATTAGCCTGTCTGAGCATAGAGTGGACTTAAACTAAACTAACTTTGCAAATTATCGTTCAAACATTAGATCATGCTTGATACTAGAAAAGTGATGCTTTATACGTATAATTTCAGTCACCATTATTATTATTACACAATACTGTTTCGCATTCTTACTGTGATCATTCCCAGTACGGTTTGTGTCAGTTGAGTTGTGTTCGCTTTGACGAAATTCTGTTGCACTGTGCTTACTCACATCTGTCATTATCTAATAAATGAAGGGCTCTCTAATTTACATTCTCATTGTTGACAGAATCTTCTTTAAAAATTCTTTATCTTTACTGGATTCCCAGCCATTCTTTTCTTTTTTGTAATCCTTTCTGTACAATCATCATCTGTACCGTGAATTTCAGAGAAAATGTCAAATTTATTACCCTCTCTTGCTTTCATTTGCACTGATATAGATCTCTGAAATTTTTATCTGTACGTACACATGGCATTAATGATTGCAATTAACATTATGTATACTTTTCTTAATTTTTTTTGTCAGCAATTGTTTCAGTCCAGAAGCAACCACTTCCATTTATAGTGTAAAATGAGAATTAAACATGGTAGGGCAACTTAAAGATAAAAGTAAATAATTATTCATGTGTATAATAGTCAGGATAACAGCTGTAAACTGCCAAAGTTGGTTTCTGCCTCCCAAAATAAAATTTTACAAAATTGTGCAACGTATACCTAAAGCAGCAAACAAACGTTAGAAGAGCTGTGAAAAAGAATTTTAAATACAGGCTTGTAGATGTGTAGAAATGTAGTTATGCATTTATGAAATTTAGTTGCATGCTAGTAGTAAGAAATGTTGTAGGTGTCTTTATCACAATTATCATCCATTGTCTCATACGTACAAATGTTGTGCTGTACTATAGTTAAGACCAAGTAATTTACTTTAAAAAATTTTAAAGACCAACAACACGGACAACAGGATTACTTTGTCACCACATTTATATTCTTATATAGTGCTTACAAACACTTTAATTTTAGAAATGAAGTAGAGGAATACATATTCATTGCTGAACACTATTTTCACAAAAATCTCAAATGAAGACATTTTGTCTTGAAAATATTCAATTCTATTGTTTCAAATTTTAGGGTAAAAAGTTGGCAGACAAAGGTACCCTCTTTCATGGTCCCTCAGCAAATATTCACAAGTCTTATTTAAAAGAAATTAATGCTGTGAATAATTTCTATGTGAATAGTGATGACTTTCGGGTGTGCTCACTTGCTCAAGCAACTTTTCACATAATTTTTCACAAAGCAATAATTTCCGAGACTCTAAAATGTGCAAATTAGTTTCTCCAAACTTCAAACTTATTTGTAGTATTCTAAAAACATTCCTCATCCTAATGTACAACATTTAGAGTATATCTTATCACTGATTAGGTACTGTTGCATCTTAAAAGAAACCTTTAAAGTAATGTTTCTCAGGTTATTTACTACAAAATTGAATTTTAAAGTAAATAAGAAATATTTCCATTAATACAGGGTCTGGCGAATTAAACCTGACGGTTTTTAATTGTACATAAAAAGAAAACTCTTTCATGCAAATAAGCTACTATAATACATGTTGTACTACATCTCAAATCATTTTTTGAAAATAACATGAGAGACAGTTTCATGTAGATTCTTGACAAAGACAGTTAATATTTTGTATGACTCCTCAAAACCAAGACCTGAACTCGTTCGATGTTCTCGGGATTTCAATCTTACAATGTCCACCAGGTGTTATTTTCATTGCTGAAAACGAAATGTGAAATAACACATTCTAATGTTAATTTTTAATGTTTCTGAAAGGTGTGAGGTGTATTTTACTACCCTGTTTTGTCACGAAATGATGCGAAATGAACTGCAAAATGCAAAATAGACTCTTATACATGAAATTTAGAGGTTTTTTTTACCGACGTGACACTTTCTGAAATTTGAATTATCCTGAGAGTTATGAGAAGGCCTGTGTTGCTGCAGCCATGAACCTTCGGGTTTAAGAAGGCTAGAGAGTTAGTTAGTTAGTTAGTCTGAGAGTTATGCAATTCACGGAAAATTGATTAATTTCATTTTATACAGGAATAAACTTAATTCTCTGGTAACTACATAAATGTGTTATTAGAAGGGATATGTTTATTATTGTAAAAAGTGCAGTTCTTAAATGAAATTTTGGATTATGTTTACAATTTTAAAACCAAAATGTCATTTTATATACTGCTTTTGATCCATTTTTTCACCGCTATAACAACGACATTTTATTTTATTTACTGCTTTTGAACCCGGAATTGACCGTTTTTGTACCAAAATTTTGCTCTCTACTAATGCCATCTCCTTGAAGTTCCTTACCCACAGTAAAATGATGTTCCAACTGGCGACATGCAGATTATGGTGAATGTCGTTACCTCGAGCAAGTTCCGTTCAGTGTTGATTTAAAAATTGTCAGGTTTAGTTGCCACACCCTGTATAACTGGAGAGATTTGAAACTTAATATTCCAATTGAATAGACATGCCATTGCAGACAAAAGGTGAAAATTTATTACATCTAGTATTCTTATACTTGAATTAGTACCTAAAATTAGAGTAAGTAGGCTTTACTTTTATTGTAGTAAATAATTCAGAAAGTAATGTAACTTTTCTTCAACCTTAGTTCCTTGTTCCTTGTTCTCAAGCTCTATACCTTGTGAAGTTTCAAGCAAAGGAAGGTGAGGTATTCCAGGACTTGTGTGTGTATTTCGTCTGAAAGTATAGCTAAGATACTTTCTCGGTTATCTTTTACTTTCACATATTCTTTTTACGCTGACACGTTTCCTTTAATATTTGTCAGGTACCTGGGGGACCACATAAAAAGGACCTACTGGAAAATTTGGACCGTGTACCTACGTACGTGCAGCAGTTGCAGTTTACTGTTAAGAACCCCACAGTAGGAAAGGCTGCCACTTTTACTAAAGTGGACAATGTAATACAAGAAACTAAAAATCTAATGAATGTTATCTCCAAGGTGGTTACTACTTGTTTCGTTTGCGCAACAAAGGTGGGTGGATTTTTCTTTTCTTATTTACCGTTGCTATAGGTTGTAATCAAATGGCATAATTTCCTTTGGGTATTCAGTCAACTCAGATATCATAGAGGGCTATCGAGTAGAATTTAATATTCAAACTAATGCTATAATAGTGTGATTTGTAAGAGAATTCTTCTATTCTGTGTTGTATCTAGGAGATCCTGTATTTCAAGCAGAATATTGTCAACCATTGCTAGCATACTATACAAAGGTTGTCCATGTAGATATTGGTTGTACCTCCTTTTGGGGGGATCAAAGAGGCCTTTTTTTTTTTTTCATTATTAACTGCTTTATAGAAATATTTCCTGAATGAAAGACCAGGTGTTATGAAAATCGTCAGTTACCAGGCCCAGATTGGGAGAGGTGGGTCTAAACCTTGGACCTACATGTGCAAAGGAATCTTCAAAGGGGAGAAAACTTTGAAAATTGCCACAAATGTTTTAAGAAAAAAAGAAAAAAAAGTAGTAAAAAGATACTAGCATAAAAGTTGTCAAATTATACATAGTAGGTCTTTGTGTTGTTAGCCATGGGCATGCCAGTTATTCACTTGTATTTCTTCACAAAATAGGAACTCACAGCGAAGTGAATTAACTTCATGCTATCTCTTTTATTGCAGGTTAATTTTTGTCATTGCTGTAGTGTTACACCTGGGCCATTAGTGTAGGATGTAAATTAACTATGTTACCTGTGTGTATTTTCTATAAATTTGTATAAACTATTTCCGAAACATATGCTTAATTCTATAGTACATTTCTATAAAGCTCCTCTTCTCTCGTCGTTAGGTGAACAAATTTATTTTTGCCAGTGGTGGGGAATAAACCTACGATAGACCTGTGACATCCTACAAAAAATCCAGTGCATACCAATTACTCCACAGCACCCCTTCCCCCTGGAATTTGATACTACTTTTGGCCACATTTAAGTTACTATTTCCATTTCCTGAGAAGCAGGTTTCATATTTGATTGAATTCTAGTCTGGGATTTCAAAGAAGTATCCAATTCTAATGGGGGTGGGGGTATTGATTGATTTGGTTTATTTTACTTCGATTTTGCCACTTTTGGCTAATCGTGAAGATGAGGACGAGTGATAATTTATGAAAGGACACTCTCAAAGAACAGACTGGAATTGAAACCTCAAGACCCTTGGTGTGATAGCATGCTGGGAGCCGGGCCTCGTGGTGGAGTGGTTAGCATATCATGCTATGATGCCAGGGGTCCCAGGTTCGTATCCCGGCATGGGCATGGATGTTTGCGAGTGCCCATTCAACAATTTCATCGTATCATCAATCATCCCTTTCTTCGCAAATTAGCCAAAAGTGGCACAAAGGGCGAAGTAAAATAAAGCAAATCAATAAATCATAGCATGCTGGATTAACCACTCTACAATGGGGGTTGGCAGAAATCACAGGCGAATTGTATTTTCGATCCCCAGCACTGGTAAAATGCAATTGTTCAAATGATAACGAAAGAGATGAGGTTAATAATATAGAGCCATTGATATTAGAATTCAGGAAAGTATCATATTTGCAGGCTCGACCAGAACTCCACGTGGCACACCATTGCCGTGCTGACTTCACCTGATTTTTCACTCTCGCTGTTTTACCTACGTAGATCTGTTGCCTTTTAAACACTGTAGACATTGACGTTGCCTGGTTCCTCCAGCGGCAGCGAAAAATCGGAGGAAGCCAGGCCAGCTTGGTAGCTCAGTTGGCAGAGCAATGACATGGTGTGCCAGAGACTCAGGTTCGAGTCCTGTTCGAGCCTGCATTTCTCGCAGAAATTTCTACATGAAAAAGTTAATATTACTTTTTGGCCTTGACCCTGGGGATGATCCCACAAATACTTTTATTCTCTTTGTTCTTGTTTATTTGTATAAGACAAGCCAAATACTTGTATATAGAAATGGGACAGGAATAAATCTGTTGCCCAGTTGGTAGGACATCAGACAGTTCCAGTTCACAATAGATGATCTCGCGGGGGAAATTTTTCTGTTATGGCCCATGCATAAGTGGCCGTGAAGCTCCCCTAGCTTCTCCTCAATGCGTACCCATGGAAAGGGGAAGGGGAGGCAGAAATCTCAACATTGACTTAATTAATTATGGCGAAGATTGAGAATATATGGAATAGGGATGGACCAATGTAAAATTTGACCGATACCAACAAAGTACCAAGATAACATTTTCCAACACAAATAACTGATATTCTACTGAGTGGTATAAAATTCCAAATGGTCCTAGAAGTATCTCATAGGTTCATTGACCTCCTTAATAAATGTGTTACCAGATGACTCCAATGAAAAAAAAGCTGCATATTTAGACATTTACTTTTATAGCCTACTTGATATGGCATCTGACTGTCATGCGGGAGACCCGGGTTCGATTCCCAGGATGGGTGATTTAAGGTCAGAATTTTTCTGCCCTTGTCCCCACATAAAGGGACTCTGGGGCTTACCCAGCCTCAAATCAATGGGTACCTGGGGACAACCTGGGGGAGGGGGTTAAAGGTAGCTGGAGCGTGGTGCTGCAAAAGCTGAGATTGAGAATTTGTGGAGCCCTACCATCACATCTCCTAAAATATGCCAAGGAGCTATGTGCACGGGGAACTATATCTTTTTACTTTTGTAAGAATTAGGGCATGGAGATTGTGTGTTTATATCCATAAAAATTATAACAAAATGGCAGAATATTGCACTAAATTATAAGATATTTATAGATACGTCACATTGGTAAAATTGTCAGTAATTTGACCAATAAACCGATATGCCAATATCAGACGATACTGGCAGAGTACCAATTAATTTGCCCCATCCCTATTATGGAACCTCAATTATGCTGAGAAGTAAAATTTAAGAACAGGAAATTCACACTACAAAAAAGATGGATTGCGAAATATCTATCTTCCTCTTTTGTCTCCCGATTATGGTTGTATCAGAAGGGGAGCAAGCACAAAAGAAAATTGAAAAAGATAGCACAGTGCACTTTGTGGTTTTGAAAAGGGCAATTGCAGAATTTCATAAATGGTTGTAAATGAGAAAACAAATACTAAGTTGTATTTCTTCATGGCTGGATATTCACCGATGATGCTCCGGCATTAGTAGAGTAACATGGAAACAATTTCTTTGCAGCATGGATTGCACATGCCTGAACAGGTTGAATTAAGTTGTTCTTCTCTGAACGACATGCATCTTCCAGGTTTCTTGAGCCCTCAGGCATTGGCACGCCTGGGGAAGGTACTGTACATGTACTTCCGGAATGCTTTTCAAGGATGACTAACCAACTAATTCAGCCTCCATCTTGTTTTGTAATGCTTATGTGAACGCTGCATCCAGTGTTGTCTTCACTAACACCGTAACTAATTGTATTGTGTGGCCATGAAAATGATAACGCAGGTTGCTAAGTACAAAATGCTGTTATATTTAGTGAGTTATGTACAGTCATGGACACTTCTGGGTTGCAACAATCCCATTAACTTTCAATGGATTCGTTACAACCCAGAACTGTCCATGACTGCACAGTAAATCTGGATTATATATTTTGTATGTGTCTCTTCCTAAAAGTATGATAATAAGCGTAATGAAATATGCAGGAAAATGAACAAATGGAGTTGTTTTGTGTTCTGTCCACCTCCACTTTTCTCTAGCCATGAAATTTTTTGTAGCATATGTCTGAGTGTGTGTGTGTGTGTGTGGGAGGGAGTTTATCTAGGCAATTGAGGCCTTATTTTATGTAGCGTTTTTTTATGAATTTTTACGTTATGTGTTATACTGTTAATAGCATGCTTAAAATTGCTTAGAGTAATAGAAATTGTGTAATTGGATTACCATTTGCAATGTATCAATAGTTTTTTTGTTTGTTCATGAAAACCTAAACAAGGTAGAAGAAAACAAATAATACTCTACTATATTTAAATTTGCAAATGCATTGTCACCTTTCACAGTTGAGAAGCTAGTCACAGAATTTGAGGGAGGGCAAATACTGCTTTTCATCAGAGGAAGTAGAATGTTCCTTTTTGTTAAGGGGTCTCCCTGATGGCATAGTGGTAGCGTCATCACCTTGTAATCAAGGGGTCCAGAGTTCAATACTCGGTGGAGGCACATAGTGGTTCGGATCCCACTTTAAACTGTAGGTTCAGTCCTGATTAGCCTTACTGTGCATAAAGCGGACTTAATCAATCAATTTTAGGTCAGAAATTTTGTACAAGGGTCAGGTTTTTAAAATTAAATTGATAACGTTGAGGTAGTTATAATATTAGCACTGTTGTATAGAAAATTGTATTTTTTAATGGTTTTTTTTCAGTATTTTGCTTTCTATAATATTTTAAGGCTTAACTGCATTTTTAGTTATCCTTACTTGTCCCAAAATTTTACAGACTGTGAAATTTTTGACATTGATGAAAA
Organism: Lepisma saccharinum; assembly: GCF_977018435.1. Taxonomy (NCBI): domain Eukaryota; kingdom Metazoa; phylum Arthropoda; class Insecta; order Zygentoma; family Lepismatidae; genus Lepisma; species Lepisma saccharinum. Next base: position 45,906,533 of record NC_139245.1, read on the forward strand.
ATTTGAGCTTACAATTTAATATCTAAAGTAACTTTACAGGCCATTTTTATAAAAATGTGTGGATGATTTTTAAATAATCTTTAGGTCATTGAGAGAATTCGTAGGTCATTATCTTCCAAGCCCTACATATGAATGTAAGATTTGAAATAGAGAGAGGGGCAATTGCCCCCATTCAATCAATCAATCCTTGTGGCAAATTTTAATTATAAATCTACAATATTGGGAGCTTTGTATTTTTTTCCTCCTTACATTAGCTGCCTTACATTTTGAGATGGGGTAAATTTCACATGTAAATAAAAAAAGGAATGCTGAATAGAGTTTTAGGCACATGAAACAGCTTGTAATAATCGTAAGACTTTATAAATAAATGATGCTATAAAAATAGGCAATTGTAAGGGAGGCATAGTTTGTTCTAGTATCAGAATTGGTTAAAGCACGGACATGTTATTCAAATTCTCGGTAACCTAAAATTTTCCAGTGTTGCATTTCCTTGAAATCATATTCACTGCACAAAATAGATTTGTGTACACATCTTACATGATTAAGAATTTCCCCAGTTTTCACTTTCACTAATGTACTTTCTCTTTTTTTTTTTTCCTTTCTTCCAGTACAATCTTGACTTCAGCGGTCTTTCTGCCCGTGGCCAATCCGGGTCTCCATTCCGAGACGAAGATGGATCTGGGGGCGGAGCCGGGGGCGAGGGTGGCAAACTTGGCGGCGCGTCTGGCTCCGACCCCTCCATCTGACAGTTCGGGATGGCCCGAAGGGCCAAGGGGGATGCCCGTCGAACGCGGGTATCCTTTCTGCTGTTCTAACTTCCTTGTCAAATGTGACAGGGTAACAATAAGAGCATCAGGAAGATCCCGTTAAAGAGATTACGAGGGCTGATTGCAGCAGCTCCTGAAGGAACTAGAACCACCTTTGGAGATATGACATCAAGCCGAAACAATAAGAATAAGCACTTTTTTTGTAAAAAAGGAAGGTATTGTATTGTATTGTATTGTAAGAGACTGTTATTGCAGTACGGGAGATATTAGAGAAGGAAGATGAACATGTACAATTGCTATTGAGCTATTTGCAAAGTAATTTCTGAGGACTTTGTCAATGAAAGGTATGTTGTTATACAGAAATTTTAATAATGTCATTAGACAGGTATGAGTGGATATTTTGATATCTTTGAATTGTGTACGTGGGCGTATGGATGTGACTCGGCAAAACAATGAATGTTTGTTTGATGATATTGTTTGATTTTTACCAGTCAGTTGTTACCGTTTCCTTACCCCCCTATCAGTGCTTCCAAACCATACATGCAAAGTTCCTTACATTCCACATGCGCATCCCCATTTGTTAACCTCCATCCCCCCCCTCCATTCCTCCCATCTTACATTTTAATGATATGTATTTAGCAGGGTTGTGTACATAAATATCAAAACCTTATTGTGATGTATGTTGAGTTTTACTTGTTCATGTGTGACTATGTGATTACAATGTGACTATGAGACATGTGTGGACCAAAAGGGTTAAAAAAAACAAGAAACCTTTAAAGTGAAGTAAAAATTAGTTTAGATTCCACAAAGTCGTGTATTGTAGTTTTCTTGAAATGGTTGTGACATTGCCATACGAGATTTTTTTTAAAAAGAAAAAGACTTCAAAATTGTTTGTACCGAATCATGTGGCAAATGCATTGTTCATATATCTAAATATTATCTCTATATATATATATACATGTGTGTGTGTGCATGTGAATGTATGTTTGGTGAAAGAAAGGAGAAAAATAATATATATTTCCTGGTGCTCAATGCTCATAGGAAATGGATGTTGGATCATTTCTTGTTCACTCTGTGGCCTAAACTCCTGGAAATGGTATAATCTGTTGTTTGCTAAACGAGGTTGTTAATTCGGAAATGCTCAATTTGCCACGGAGTTGTAAAGCAAAAGAGTAAAATGAAAGACTAAGGATAAGTGTTGTCTTGCTATTGTTTGCTTGTCTGTGTAAATGTCCAATATTGAGCTATGAAATGGGTTAGCACTGCAGGGAAAAAGCACATATCAACATATTGAATTTTCTGATTGCCACATGTCCCTTACAGATTCAATATTTCATTACTTTGTGAATCATCAGCTGAATTATGGCTGCGAGAATATCCTAGAACTTTATTTCTACTTTTTGGATGTTATAGTATGATGTTAACAAACTATTGAAGTAATTCTTGATATTTTTAACATGAAAAGTACTGTAGCTCCCCTCCAGCCAACTATAACCCAAGAAATGACACTAGCATTAATATGAGCGTCATACATTAGTGATATTATCCTAGTTTCTATGCAATATTTTTTCACGCGATAATAATAAAAATATGCGATAGTATCAATAAAGTGAATGCAATTGTTTTATGGAACTAAATCTGAAATCGAAGACTGATATTTTTTTTAAAACAAAGCATATCACCTTTCTAGTACATTTTTCAGTGTGTTTTATTGCACAAGTGAAAATTATACAATTAACAAAACAGAATAAAAAGAGGTTTACAAACTCATTTGAAAATTTTTATATATTTATATTGTAAAGTTTAAGTTGTAAAGTTTCATTATCAGAACTCTTTAACGTACTATTTTCCTAAATTGTGGATATTCTCAATCTACACCCCTCCGTCTTCCAGCATACACCAGTTTGTACCACGTCTTCTTTCTGTACTATCTGTTCTCACGTTCAGCACTTTCATTGTAATAACTGTACACACCTGATCTGCATTTTATGTACATTGTGCAGTTCCCCTGGTTTTGGTTGTCTTTCCCAGATCACAGCACATAAATTCAAACAAACAAAAAAAAAAAAGTAAAATACTAAGTACCTTTTCCAAAATAAATATTTTCTTATGCGGTCCACACGACATTGGGACGACAAGTTACCCTTTTTTTACACCGGTACAAGTTAAACTTAATTGTTGAAGCGATTATCTTTACTGCACTTGCACTTTTCTCTTCAAGACTAATTCGGGAACACCAAATCCAAATCAAAACGTAAAATGAAGCAGATGTGAAAATGTGAATATGTTGATGTATGCGCTTCACAAGGTTATCAAATTGGAAGAAAGTTGCCAATATTGGACATGGACGTCGAGTTGACTTTTTCCATATCTATGTCATAGTTGTAGAGAAATTATGGATATACCTCCTGAACATTTCATGAATTTGTTCACTCCTGTAATAAATGTTAAGAAAGAAAACATTTTTGGTAAGTTGGGCAGATTCATAAAAGTAAGTGAAACTGTCTTGGAGAAACTATTTTTCTTTGACGTCGTTGTGAAGAAGAGCTAAAACATTCCTACTGGCTTCTCTGAAAGAGTTAGGTGCATTTCCAAGTGTAATATGCATACTTCACATGAGCTTATGAACTGTTTACCATCAAAGTTCAAGTTAAGTAGCTTATTTAAATGAGTCTGTTGTTTCACTTTTATACAAATCCATGCTACCACCTTGTTTCCCCATAAGCACATCCTGAAATAGTATATCGACAGAGAAAATTGCAACTGCTAACAAAATACCTGTTTTATGAAGACATGTGCTTTCACAGCATTGTGCATATCCTCTTTTAAAGAGAAACTTGTTCTAAACCATGTGTGCAGTTTTAAGTGGCTTATTTTAATATAAGAGTTATAAAATTTTGTTTGTTTTTCAAAGCCATAACATGAAATCAACTCTCTTGATGAGTTTAAAATCTCATTGTTTAGGACTCTTATTCATCTTGCATTTCTTCACAAAATGTGGTGTGTGAATTTCAGTGGCACACTGAACAACATTCTTCTTTTGGCTTTTGTAGGCCTCTGATACTAGCATCATTGCTACATGGATCGCACCTTATGTGATTTGCATACAGGACTCGTAGACATTAGTTGTACAGTCATGGGCACTTCTGGGTTGTAATAATCCCATTGACTTTCAATGAATTTGTTACAACCCAGGAGTGTCCGTGACAGTACCATGGAATGTTTCTGCACATGTCAAATTCTGATATGGAATAGGATGCTGTTCAGTTACAGGAATCAATTCTTAGTGGCTTCTAAGTTGTTGCAATATTTCACAGCTGTTCACAATTCAGTTTCCCTTTAACTTGTTTTGTGCTCATTTAAGATATTCACGTTCATGAATATCTGGAGGGAGCGGATGAATGTTAGCTTAAAATTATATATTTAACACATATTTTCATTTCAGTCATGGTAATTTGCATCAATTAGCATACATGACCTTGCAGGAACAGCTAACTTCAAGCTCAAGGAGCGGTTTAAGGTAAAAATGTCCTGCATGCTCCCCCCCCCCCCCCATGAAAAATTCCTCCATACAACAAATCCTGTGGTATTAACAGATCATCAGGAATCAAAGATGTCATCGTTGGAATACAAATACACCTCGGAAAGATTACATGCCTGTCTATCATTGTGTCAAAATTGATACATTAAATTTTCATGAACTAACTCAGGATAGCACAAGAAACGGGTGCATTTGATTTCGAGATTTAGTTGTAGTAATGTAGTTAAGTTTGATGTCATAATCTTTGCTAGTGTGCGGTCAGCTTAGGTATATATGGTTAATAATTTCAGTATTATATCAAAGAAATAAAAGTACATTCATAACTAAACCATCATTCTTACTTGAATGAATTAACATGGGCATTTATTGTCAGCAACTAAATGCTTTATCACTCATTTATGTGCCAAGTACTTAGCAATAATTGTGTTAAAAGGGATATTCATGAATGAAGAAAGAAGCATTTTTTTCTATTAATTTGTTTTTGAAATTGCATAAATAACCTCATGTTGAAGTAAAGCATATTACATGGAGATTTAAAAAAATGATTTGTGTGAAGAAATAATCCATGACAGATTCAATTTTTACAAATGAAAAGAAAAATTATAAGTGCCATCTCATTACAACTCATTGTATCATTATAGAGGGCTGGAGATTGGGTAGAATTTAATATTCAAACAAATGCTATAATAGTGTGATTTGTAAGAGAATTCTTCTATTTCTGTGTTGTATCTAGGAGATACTGTATTTCAAGCAGAATATTGTAAACCATTGCTAGCATACTATACAAAGGTTGTCTATTTAGATATTGGTTGTACCTCCTTTTTTGGGGACCAATGAGGCCTTGTTTTGCATTATTAAAGAAACAGGAAATAAAATAATGGCCCTCAACCAATTTATCTTCCAAAAAGAGAATTTTATGCCCCTTCCTGTAATTATTTTATACCAGAGTAGAAAAGTGGACAGAAATTTTTTATTAGGTTAGGATAATTTCAGATACACCTGTGCCTATATGGGTATTGCACTAGTGGCTCCTTAAAGAGGATTTTGAATTGAAATTTTATATGCTTTCGAATCTATTTTGGTTGTTGTTATGTATTACATATCATAAGCAATGCTTTTTCATTGCAGGAACTATGATTCATCATTAAAAACTTTTCAGTCAGACCAAGAACACTTATTTGCAAAAAAGAGAAAACTGGGGCTGTTTTTGAAAAAGAAACTGCAAAAGTTCTACGAAATGAATTAGTCAGTCAAGACATGCTTTTCTTGCAGCAGTGGCAGCAATATGTTTGGTTCTCAGCTGAAATAAGCAACCTGTTCATTGCCTTGATGTGTATGCATATCTCTCAATATATTAATATAAATCAAACTATCATGTAATGTGAATCATATCATAATTAAAGATAGAGCCTATTTGCTGAATAGAAAGTTGCAAATTCACTTTTTTTTTAAACAAAATCTAGAACTTCGATTATGAAATTTGAAATGTCGTATTTTGCTTTCTCTGCAAAAATTACTTTTTGATTTCAGATTGCTTTACAATACTCAATGCAAAGTACATTTTATTTATAGTTCAACAACTATAGGGATGAACTGATATGAAAATTTTACCAATCTGATACAAAACAGTTTATTTCTTAACGTATGTCATTGCAAATAAACTTTTCAATCCCGTTAATATAGAGAAAAAGAAAAATGCATATTTCCCAAAACAAAAAGTTCATTCCAATATACTTGCATGTTGATATTACAGATTCAGAAAACATCAGATGTATTTAGAATTCCATTCTATTCATTCAGGATACTTTTCAGTTGGGCTGTGTTCCATGTTATTTGTTATATAAAATAATCTTACTGCATCAAAATAATAATAAGGGTGTAGATTTTCAACGTTGCTGTAGAACAGATCATCAAACTTGCCGAGCCATGGTGCAAATTGAATTATTTATTTATGTGTTTTATAAAAGCTTTAAAAGATAATGAAATTATTTCTTTTTTAATTGATGGATAGGCAGAGCGATAACGAATGTAGAAGAACTAAACTTTTATTTTAGAAAATTTTAGATATTCACATTTATTAGTTTCTAGGATATCTAAAAATCATTGTTTTTTATCCTGGGGAAATTAATGTAGTCTTGAACTAATATTTGGTCTATAAATCCACCAAAATTTATCTTAAATCTCTGGCAGTTACTGAGGTTCTGATGGTTGGCAAGACTGGACGAACCTGACCAATGCTAAATAGTACCTTGCAATTTTATTTTTTAAGGTACAGTGTTAAGGTTTAGCAGTAGTAGTTAGTAGACTGAGAATGATTCTAGTGTATCCTGACTGAACTGCCTGCTGCCTAGGGTGGGGGTGCAGTCAGCATGAAGATATGACATTGCAAAAGTTCCCTCAAGATCGCATCCAACACAAGCAACAATCATTTACTGAAAATATCCCTGTAATCCGGTAGCTACCAATCTTTGCTCAGGATGAAATCTAAACTGTAAATTGTTTTGAACAAAAAATAACAATGTGACATGTCAGTCCGTACTAGTTTGAAGTATAATATAAGAGCCAAAATATAACTTCTGTGGTTGCCAATAATTTATACATATCGGATTGGTAAAATTATGGCACATTTACTAGCATATCACTATCAATCAATAGTCAGTGCCATCCCTTCTAATTTATAATCTTGCTTATGCAGTTTCATCAGTATAATTACAGTACTGTAATGTGTAATGGGAACTATGAAAAAGAAGAGTAGTCATTTTTGTCCCTATAATGTCCTTGGGTGATCACAGTAGATTGGAGTTGTGTCAATGTTTCAAGAAGAAGCATAGCTTTCATCTACGGGGAATATTGTGAAGAGGACAAGTGGCATGGTTATTTGGGATTGGCCCATCTTGGATCCTGGATTTTCATTGGCTTGATATTTCTCCAGAACACACACACATCCATTTGACCTCTTAATAATATTCCCTGAATATGTTAATTCTTCAAACATTTGGTTAAAACTCCAACCTAACTTAGATGATCACCCGAGAACAGTAAAACTTCAGATCCTACTGTTGTAATTCTTGTGCATTTCATAAATTCATCTAATTATCAGTGCTGGGGATCGAATTCCCTCAGTTGTCTCACTGTCACCATGTTAAGCCATCCCTCTAGCTAACCCCAAGGCTCCACCAAACATCTCCCCCCCCCCCCCCCAAGCTAAGCTAACGTTTTCCACTTCAGGTGCTGGTAGTTATATGCTATTATTACCAAGTCTAAAAGAATTAGAAATGCCTATTCTTTAGTACTTCTCCTGCCAATCGTAATTTGCTTGTCAAGATTTAACTTTTAAACTGGAATAATTCAGGTACTCACGTTTTCTGAGAAGCTGTTTTAAGTAATTTTCTTTCTATTAATTTCGGTAGCCATTGCCACCATCCTCGTTGGCATTCGTTGAGGAATTCCAACAAGGGATGGTGGCACTGGCTACCCAAATTAATAGAAAGAAAATTACTTAAAACAGCTTCACAGAAAACGCGAGTACCTGAATTATCTATTACCGCGTATGAAAATTGGAATAGTTTGAACTGTGCATCAGCTACAATATTCTGTTTGTTTGTTAATCATGATTGTGTTAATCTGAGTATTTATCTTGCATTTTGTAAAACACTTTCTACAGTCCATCAAGAATGTGTAAAAAAAAATTGCATTATAGGAAAAGGTGTGATGAAGGCACTTTAGAAATTAAGATATCAGTAATACTTTATACAATAGAATTTGGTTATTCTACCAATGCATATGTATGTATATTTATATATATAAATCAGTGAGATATTACAACATATCATATACTTGTAATGATGCATAAAGAATATGTGTTGTCATTGAAGAAGGTTAAGACTGTTATTCTGTAAACCTTATAAAAAGAAAAAGAGAGAATTCAAATTACTATATTATGGACAAAAATGTTTTTTTGTGCAATGGATGAAGTACAGGTCCACTGTAGAAGTCATATTTAAATCTTGGAAAATAGCTCAGGGTAGCTTTTTTATTCAGCAATATACCTCTCCAGCCCTAGTTGTTTAAGTAGGTTTAGACTCATCTCTCAGATTGTATGATATTGTCATCATTTATCATATCAATAAAGGTTCCATCGCAGATGGGACGTTGTACTCAGTCTGATTGATTTAATCGTACATCACCAGTGGAACCCTAGGCACTGCATGCATTGTTTCAAGTTCATTATCCACAAACTTCATCTCAAGAATAAAAATAATAAAATTATACAGGGTGTCCAAGAATTATCTTTACAATTGAAGTTTTAGTAACTCCAATTCTAAGTCACATATTTGCATGCTGTTTGTTTTACATGATGCAGAAAAGTTTTTTTTCTGTTGAAGGTGACTCATTAGCAGGGGCATGCATATTTCATTTTTGACAAAAAAACGAAATTTGAAAAAACACATTGTAGTGTTAATTTTCCATGTTTTTGAATGGTGCGAGATGCATTTTGTGACCATGTTTTGTCACGAAATAATGCGAAATGAACTGCAAAAAGCGAAATTAACTCGTAAACACGAAATTCATGGTTTATTCACAGATGCGACACCTTCCCAGGTCTGAATTATCCTGAGAGTTATGCAATTCCCGGAAAATTTATTAATTCTGCTGTTAATATTGAAGAAGCAAAATTGGACTCCTTTACACAGAAATAAACTTAATACTCTGATAACTACATAAATGTGCTATTAGAAGTGAAATGTTAGTTCTGTGGAATAAGTGTAGTTTTAAAATCAAATTTAGGATTATATTACAATTTTAAAACCAAAATGTATTTTTATATACCACTTTTCGTCCAATTTTTCACCGCTATACAGGCGCGGCTCGTGCATAATTTTCCTGGGGGTTCACCACAATTATGTAAAGTGGACTTATCTAAACCTTTTGAGACACTACACGCTTTGGTTCGTAGAGATAGTACTGGGAAAATTATCAAATTTTGGCCGGTAGATTACTGACAAAGTTAATTTGCTTTATGTTCAGATAACAGTGACAGCACCAAGGAGTGTGTGTGTAGGGGGCGATCATTTTAATTTAAGATTTTCGTATGGTATTGTATTTAGGGGTATCTCAATTCAGAAAATATTCTCGCCTCAATTTTGCCTTTTCCACTCTTGCCAACTCTTTTCTGGTCCCACCACTGTCAGACTATATTATTGGAACTGGATCCTGAACCTACAGTTAAAAATACAAATCTCTGCCTGCTAAAATGAGTATGTATCAATCGAACCCAAGGCCCCTTTATTACAAGATAATTCATATATAACTATTCGAAAGTATATCGCTAAATCAAAGCGATTCGATTCTATTCTATGCAATATGTTAACTTCGCACACAGCAACAACTACACTCCTTCCAATACACAATCCACCTCCCTCCACTCAACGTATCACCACGCCAAATATATTTCAATCCCCAGCCACGCACTTCAAAACAAACTAACAAGTATGGAGACAATGACACGTAACAAAGTCAATCGCACGCGTCCCCTCGAACACCCTCTCCTTACAGCTGTACTCTCGTTCTAGAGTATAATTGATCGCACGAAACCCAAACAACTTTTTGGTCGTCTTCTGACGTAAGTGCGAAATGCCTTCATTGTTAGGTTAGGCTTAAATAAATAGTAAATACTACATTTTTGGTCAAGCACGGTAAAGAAACCGAAAATTGCAGTGTATATATTCTAAGACAACTAAACCTAAAAAGCCTAAGATGTCAACGAAAGCATTTAGTCTGACGTAAGAAGACCAAAAGGTTGTTTAAGTCTTGTCCGATAAGCGACCACTCGCCCTCGCGCTATTTTTGAATTTTCGGCTTCTTCCACCTGAAGTGTTTCCATCTTAAGGAAGAAAACTCTGAATGTGTAAGCAAGTTGTTTTCTATCATATTTATCTTATTTGTCCCATCATCTTTACATCTACCTTTTGTTTGGGGTCACCTCTACATTTATATTACACCCTCTTCATTAATCTAATAAGTAATACAAAGAGAATGCCAAATAAATTCAAATTGAAACACACAGAGCAACACTGGAAGAGAGAAGAGCGTGGTTCACTCCAGCTCGCTGATGATCCTATGAACTGCGCATGTCCGTTTTGACGAGACGACCTTCCTGAAGTCTCAGACTGCATGTATTTTCGCCATATGTACGCGTTGAGCTTCTGCTAGCCGTCCTAAGCTTTTAGCATGGTAGGGGTTGCCTTGCGGAGGTTCGGCGGAGACTTTGCACGAAACGGAACTAGAGGGGAGCTGAGTGGCTCTGGCCCGCGGTTTCTCCTTCTCACTAAGATAATTTGGCATGCTACGCTTATGAACATCTCAGTTATTGTTTATTTTGTATATTTCTGGGGGTTCACTGCACATTTGCGCTATACAGCCAACCGCGCCTGCCGCTATAACACCAATATTTTATTTTATTTACCCCTTTTGAACCCGAAATTGACTCAGTTTTTGTACTGAAATTTTGCTTTTTTATTTACCAAAAATATGTGACTCTACTCATTAGTGATTGACCGTGTGGACATCACAGGAGTGCTCACATTGAGGTGAGGAGGGAAAAAATTAGAGTTTCTGCATCATGTACAGTCACGGACACTGCTGGGTTGTAACAATTCAATTGAAAGTCGTTGCATTCATTACAACCCGTGACTGTACAACATGATTTGACTTAGAATTGGAGTTACTAGAACTTGAAGTAGTAAAGATAATTCTTGGACACCCTGTACTATGTTTCACACAAAAAACAGATCACTGCTTCATCTTCTGTGGTGCAAATGAAGAGTAGTGAAGCCGTTTACCCTGCACCAAGGGGAAAAAAATAGTGATGAAGGTAAAATATGCATTGAAGCGACAACATGCATGCACAGAAAGCAGTGCAGCCAACCTAAAGAAAATTACAAGAAAAGTGCAGATAATTGAATCGGTGACACGAACAATCTTGTAACCAACAATTTTGCTGGCGAGAGACATTAAATTGTAGAAAGAATGTTTTTGGCTTACTAGAGTGCTGCATCGGACCACTTTCGCTCGCTCAAACGTTCGAGTTTCCCACGCTCCAGCATGCTAGGCTCGAGCGTACCACACTCATAGTGGAATGATTCACAACGTCCCGTATTTCAAAGCAGTCTCAACTGTAATTCATTCGCGGGTGAGTGCCACACTCACTTTAAATTTTAATGAAGTGCCATTTTAACAGTATTTAAAATATTTGCGTGGTGCTCTATACCTGACTTTTAGAGTTTCCCGAGCGACCTGATCACATTTTTATGAGATGACGTAAATGGCATTATTAGAGGTACCATTGTTGTTGAAATAGTGTTGTCAGTGTGAGCTCGAAGCTCACACGCAACCAATTACATTATATATTTTTTTATTTACATTTGTGCATTATTTAGTCAATAGGTCTATCCTGTTTCTAGTGAGTTTTCGTACCTATATGTTCTTGTCCTGTTAATAGAAAATTCATATCAGTTTTCTGGAGATCAGATGGAACTACCTCAGAGGAACATGCGCTTTTTGTTAACGCTGAGACTTGCAACGTACTCCAGTTGGACACCAGTCGTCAGAAAGTTACTCCGCTACTCCTTTAGTCGGGAACATGAGAATCTGCAAATCATCAGGGCTTGCTGGGTAGAAAAGAAAAACACAACACTGTTTTCAAAGTTAAAACGCAGTTTTATAAATGCGTATATTTCATAATCACTTACCAGTACAACACTAGAACATTCACTACTAACGTTGGTATATTCCCTCACATAAAGCGAAAGTCAAAGAACATAATTAATTGTTTACTTTCAACTTATCGGCAAGAAGAAAACTCAAAAAACCCAAAATCTATACTTCAATTCTCTCCGTTTCCAAGTTCTTATTATTTTTCACCTTCAATTGTTTTTCAAACTCAGTCTGTCGTCAGGTGAGAAACATTCAGGTTAGTTCACTTCCTCGGCTGAGATTAGAAAGTGACGTCAACACGAACAGATTTTGACGTATTTATAAACATGTATAAAAGTTGCAACTACAACTGTATCAGTCTAAGTATAATTATCTGTGACAACTTGAACATTATTTGAAATAACAAACATTTTAAAAATCTTAACTTCTTATAAATATAAAATCTTAAACTCTCAGGTTCGTTACAATTGCCCCTCGTCTTGGGAAAATTTTTGAAGAAATTGTAATTTACAAGTTCTGAAAAAATTTTGAGTACATAAAGAACATTGAAATATAGAGTTTATCTTGACAATTGAATGACTCAATCTTGGCTTCTCTTCACTTGACAACAACTCAGAAGGAACGTAGTTTGTAGTATCCAAAACAGAATACAATCCAGGATAGTTAATCAGCGAATAAACAGTGAATGCAGGCAATGATTGATTCCATGATGGTTTAATAGAACAGTAGGCTTCCATAAAGTTTCTTCTCCAGAAAGACTTTGTAGAAAACGGTATAGGGTTCGATAAGCAATGAACTGTATCAGTACTTTCCTATAGCACTTCAAACTCAACACTCTTCTTGCTTCTGTGCTTCTAGAATAATGCCTTTAAATTCCACACCAGCAATATAATAACTCCTGCTTATAGGAATCAATCCAAATATTTACTATATGGACCTTCTCTGAGAGGTCTACGGATTTATACATCCCGATTCTATCCTCATCTCGGACCTTTCGGATGTACCGCACTAAATATATATCTGGAAAATCCTCCTTCATTTGATCAGGAGTGGTAACAAACAACACATCAACTGCATTTTTGTTAATACTTATTTCTGCCTGGTGCAGTTTTTATAAAAAGCATACGCCAGAGGAAGTCAGAACCAAAACCTTCTTAAATGAATACTTTGGTGCTAAAATTCATGCCACTAATATCATGTTCTACTTGTCTACCACCTAGGACTATCTTCTTAAGACTTCCGGAAAATCTATACCAGTTTTGTATTCGGAACGTTTTGCACTTGACTGCCTGAAGATACATTTTCGTTCAGCAAAAAGAATTTACATATAATTCTTGTATTTTTCGTCCTTTCGAGTTTACTTGCCTAAACGAAGAGGAGGCACTTAGAAAATGTCGACGTTTGTTTGACATGATTGAGATCGCTGGTTGTGCAGAAACTCTCTGGTAGTCTCCACTGCTTCTTCCTGCTCTGAGGCAACGTCATGTCTTGGGGAGAAAGAACCACAATTGTCACCTCTACGTGGTGGAGAGTACCTTCTTGGCGAAGTAGGATTACTTCGTTCTTGGTAACGCCATCTGTCTGGAGAAATTTGCCTTTGTTCTAGACGAGGCCTGTAGGAGTTTCTCTGTCTTTCGTTCTGATCTCGGTTGAAGCCTCTCCTGCCTAATCCTCTGTTGAATCTTCGAGGTCGTGAGAAATTTCCTCCTCGACTCTCTGAATCCGTCTGGATATTCCGGATCTTAAAACTTTTATTGCCTGCAGCCTCTTTATTCTTAGGGTCTTCTTTATTCTTCCAGGAATCAGGGTCATCATAAATATCGAAGTCCTTTAAGAAGTGTGTCAATTCATCCACACTTCGTGGAGCGTGCGCCAGACAAAGATTCCGAATGCGATACGGCAACTGTCCAATGATCAAATTAAGAACTTCGCTCTCATTAAAATTGTCAGCTAGGTTTCTATACGCTGCGTCGACACTCCAGGCAAAGCTTTCTAAGTTGTCGTGGACCAGGCGAGAATACCTTCGGTTCCTCACAGCCGCTAGTTGTCTTTGTTTTGCCTTTTCTGATGCAAATTCATCCTTAAAGCGTGCGCAGAAATCAGCATAATTCACAAAGTTGTCCATATTACCAGCTAACCAATGCTCAGCCTTGCCGGTGAAAACCCGAGGTAATAATTCCAATCTATAGTGCTCAGGCACTTGCATTAAGTCGAAACTGACATTTAATTCACGCAGATATCTTTCGGCAGATTGAGCTTCGATATCGCCTTTAAATTTCGGAATGTTCGCGATATCAGCCATTCTGGGCATCTTAAACTCTGTTCTGAGTCGAGGAGAAAAACCGTCATTACTATCCTTTTCTCTAGGCCTCTTGCATCTATCAGAAGTTGTGGTATTACCGGGGAAGAATGGGTTTGGAAGTACAACAGGAGGCTCATAGGCAGTAGCTTCTGGGTTCAGTCCTCGGATTGGATCAGGTAGTATATCGGAAGAGGTTTCTGGTCGAATCTGTAAGTTATGGATCTTTTCCTGCAGTTCACTGACCCTACTTATAATTGTAACTGTCTGTTCCTGAATTTCTTGGCGAAGAGATACTTCCATCTTTTTAGCTTTCTAATGGAGAAAATTAACCTTTTCTCCAGCTTCCTTTATTTCAACTTTCTGTTCTTGCACTATATTTTCTATGAGTTCTGTTCGTTCACCAAAGGTTTGAAGTGCTACATTAATAGACTCTACAGAACTCTTTAATTCTTGAACTCTCTGTGGAGGGTCACATTCAGATTCTCTTCCAGACTGGACAATTTCAAGGCAGGTTTCCATATTCTTCTTCAATTGCTCCTGTTCCTTCTCTATCCGTCCTTGCCGAACTGTTAAGAACTCTAGCTGCTCTTCCACAATTTCCTTTACCCTTTCGTCCATCTTTTCAGTGACTTTAATACTAAGCTTTTCTATCTCTCCTCTGACGCTCTCTACCTGTTCAAGTTTATGTTGAGAGAATAGAGCCTGTAACTCTGACCTTAGTTTTATATCTTCCTGTATCCTCCTTTCTTCCTGGTTTTCAATCAATGCACGGAAAATATCTAAGTCTTCTTTTCTCTTTCTCTCTTCCTCCTCTTTCTCTTTCCTTCTCTTAACTTCTTCCTCTTCTTTTTCCTTCTTTCTCCTTTCCCATTCCTCCTCTTTCTCTTTTCTTCTTCCTCTTCTTTTTCCTTCTTTCTCCTTTCCTCTTCTTCCTCTTTCCTTCTCTTTTCTTCTTCCTCTTCTTTTTCATTCTTTCTCCTTTCCTCTTCCTCCTCTTTCTCTTTCCTTCTCTTTTCTTCTTCCTCCTCTTTCTCTTTCCTTCTCTTTTCTTCTTTCTCCTCTTTCTCTTTCCTTCTCTTTTCTTCTTCCTCTTCTTTTTCCTTCTTTCTCCTTTCCTCTTCCTCCTCTTTCTCTTTCCTTCTCTTTTCTTCTTCCTCTTCTTTTTCCTTTCCTCTTCCTCCTCTTTCTCTATCCTTCTCTTTTCTTCTTCATCCTCTTTCTCTTTCCTTCTCTTTTCTTCTTCCTCTTCTTTCTCTTTCCTTCTCTTTTCTTCTATAGACTCAACTATGAGTTTAAACTCCATCATCTCCTTCTTTCGAACTTTCTCTATCTGAGCCATCTCTTTCTTACGCTGTTTCTCCTCCTCTATCCTTTCCTTCTGTCTACGGTCTTCATCCTCCTTTTCTTTCTGGTTTCGCTCTGCTTTATCTTTCATCAACCAATCAAGTAGCCAGTGATCTGATGAGGGTTTGGTAGGAACGTTCGGTTCTGGTTCTGTTTCTGGTGATGACAAGCATGATTTGCATCGCATCTCTTTATTTGATGCCAACGTTACTTCCTGCCCATCACAACTACTATGAAACCTCTGCAAACATTGGCAACACTGGAAGAATTCCCTGTCATTGGTGAGATCATCACAGCATCCAAACTTGGTTTCTGCATCCATTGTCGTTCTTCCTCTGCTTCGCAGATTCATTCCTGTCGCATCTTTCTCCATTCTACTACACCGTCTATGGCTCTTACCAGTTAATACCTTCACTTCACTATCACACTTTTACCTTCGTGAATTCCAAGGACTTTCAATATCACCTTCGTGAATTCTATGGACGAACACTTTCAGTATGCACTAAATCGGGTATCACGTTTTAATTGCTAAAATAACTTTGCACTCAAGCCCCCACGATTGTACCAAAATAACTGTGCACTCGAGCCCCGCGTTGGTGTGCCAAAATAACTATGCAACGTACTCCAGTTGGACACCAGTCGTCAGAAAGTTACTCCGCTACTCCTTTAGTCGGGAACATGAGAATCTGCAAATCATCAGGGCTTGCTGGGTAGAAAAGAAAAACACAACACTGTTTTCAAAGTTAAAACGCAGTTTTATAAATGCGTATATTTCATAATCGCTTACCAGTACAACACTAGAACATTCACTACTAACGTTGGTATATTCCCTCACATAAAGCGAAAGTCAAAGAACATAATTAATTGTTTACTTTCAACTTATCGGCAAGAAGAAAACTCGAAAAACCCAAAATCTATACTT
Source organism: Lepisma saccharinum (assembly GCF_977018435.1). Classification (NCBI taxonomy): domain Eukaryota; kingdom Metazoa; phylum Arthropoda; class Insecta; order Zygentoma; family Lepismatidae; genus Lepisma; species Lepisma saccharinum. The sequence continues at coordinate 45,923,125 of NC_139245.1, forward strand.
CAATTCTCTCCGTTTCCAAGTTCTTATTATTTTTCACCTTCAATTGTTTTTCAAACTCAGTCTGTCGTCAGGTGAGAAACATTCAGGTTAGTTCACTTCCTCGGCTGAGATTAGAAAGTGACGTCAACACGAACAGATTTTGACGTATTTATAAACATGTATAAAAGTTGCAACTACAACTGTATCAGTCTAAGTATAATTATCTGTGACAACTTGAACATTATTTGAAATAACAAACATTTTAAAAATCTTAACTTCTTATAAATATAAAATCTTAAACTCTCAGGTTCGTTACAGACTTGTTGGCTTCGACGATGTATACTACGCTGTTTGAAAACAAATAAACATTTTGAAACGAAAAATGTAATGAATAAGAAGGATTATAATAAACAGATCATTACAAGTACATAAAATGAATTTTTAAAAATGAAAATACGGTGAAATATGCCTGAAAAGCACTGTGACCGGCGACACGACTACAACGAGCACGACCGATCCCAGTTTAATGTGAGCTAAAACTATACTGTCTCTGAGGAGTAAAATATCCTTACCTATTAAAAGCTGAGGCTGTAAAGATGCACACAGCACACAGAGGGAAGAACACAGGGAGGATTATACTGGCCGTACGTCCAGATGCCAGAGCCTCATTGGCCTGCAACAATGGTGTACTACATGGAAACAAGTAAACAAGGTTGACTTTTGGGTCCTTCTCAGAAGGTTGCCCCTTACACCATTTCCAGCTATTGGATTTACCATCAATAAAGTCCGCACGTTTATTATGTCCCCATCGGCAACCCTTTTATGAAACTTAATGATGGCAACAATAGCCAAACCGCTCCCGATAAGCACGTGCACTCGGACGTTGTTGCCCCATTTTCTTTACATTTCTTGTAGTTGCAAGATGCCTCTCGTTATTTTTGCGCCATAACCACGTGTGGGGTTGATTTTTTTAACTAGTTGTGTTGTGTTATAGTGCTGTTTTGTTGTTGTTATAGTGTTGTGCAAGTTATCACTCATGGCTGCTAGTGAAAATCCCAAGACAACATTGCAGGATATTATTTCCTTCATGGAGAGCAGAGGTGCCCCCCCCCCTAAAGCCAATGGCACATTCCCCCCAAATATCATGTCATGCGTCCCCCCCAAAAAATATCATTTGTGCCCTCAAACCATATTGTAATCCCCACAAAGTATTTAATTACGACAGTGTGTCTACCGAAAGTAACTTTTTTCTAAACTTTACGAGGGTCACTATTTATATTTTGAGCCTAACAATGAAAAAACAGGAATTTGGCATTGAAAACTGCTTTATTGTTTTTCGAAGTATTCTCCTTTATGGTCAATACACTTTTGCATTCGTTCGAACCATTTGTCAAAGCAGTTTTTCCAATCTTCTTGAGACACCTGCATAATATGGTTTTTGAACTCATCAACGGCATCTTCCGCCGACGAAAATCGTTGTCCATGCAATTTATTCTTGACATTCGGGAACAAGAAGAAGTCATTGGGTGCCAAATCAGGACTGTACAGTGGATGACCCATCAATTCGATTTTTTGACTGTTCATAAAGTCGGTTGTTAGACGAGATGTCTGACAGCTGGCATTGTCTTGATGATGAAGAATGATCCGACGGCGTTTGTTTGTTTTCCGTATTTGACCGAAGACCTCTGGCAAACAAATTGTTGTGTACCATTCAGAGTTGACCGTTCTACATTCCTCTAAAGGCACAGTTGCCACATGACCAGTTTTCCCGAAAAAACAGGCGACCATTTGTTTCGATGTGCTTCGAGCGCTAACAACTTTTGTTGGATTGGGTTCATCTTGAAACACCCATACAGTCGACTGCTGTTTACGTTCCGGCTCATATGCATATATCCATGATTCGTCACCTGTTACAATCTTATATACGTCTTTTGAAGCACCACGATTGTATTTATTGAGCATTTGTTTGCACCAATTGACGCGAGCGTCTTTTTGAGTTTTTGTCAAATTGTGTGGGATCCAACGAGAACATACCTTTCTCACAGCTAAATGATCATGTAATATTTTATATATGCTGGTGGAACTAATGCCTATGGTTGCCTCAATCTCACAGTATGTCACATGACGATCTTGCAGTATTAGGTTTTGCACAGCATCAATGTTTTCTTGAACAACAACTGATTTTGGACGACCTTCGCGAATCTCGTCGGTGAGCGAATGGTGGCCACGATTAAATTCGTTATACCAGCGTTTCACAGTGGCAAAGGATGGGGCTTCATCGCCAAATGTGGAAGTAAGTTGATGGATGCACTCTTGTCTTGATAATCCACGTTGAAAATTGTAAAAAATCATTGCACGAAAATGTTCGAGTTAATTCCATTTTATTGTTGTCGCGCAATCTCCAAGGCAACATAAACAACACAAATGAAGCTATTGACAAAACATTTGAAGTATGTTATGGTCAATAATGCCAGACGATTCTGTGCAAACGTCAAATCGCGCCTAACTTCAATCAGTGTTGCCAAGGCTCAAAATATAAATAGTGGCCCTCGTACAGAACACTATACTTGATCTGCCCTTATTCCCTAAACAGGGGTGCCCATCACACCCCTAAAATCGTACATCATAATCCCCCGAAAATAGTTTGGATGAATGTGTAATAGTTGATGGCTATTTGAATTAAAGACCATGTTACATTGCCCATATTTTTTGATTGTTCGATTTTTGAAAAAAACTTAAAGCTAGCACATTGATTGGTTAAATGTAGTAAATTAAAATATATGAATATGCATATAAATAGTATTTTTGAGTGGGTTTATAAAACTCAATTTGAGTATTTAACACAAATTGTTACACAACTTAAGATAAAGATAGAATAATTCAACCTTGGCAAACCAAATAATATGCTCCAGCCGTATGGCAGATTCAATTTGTTTCACGAGACATTACAGGACCCTAGCTAGAAATTCTTAACCTCAGGGCGATAATATAACAGGGTTCCTCTTTCAAAGAACTCACCCCCACCCCCCATTTTCCTGGGGTAAATATAATTATTTTAGTAACAAACCATAATCCATAACAATAATTACTTGGATTTTATGTTCAGTGCAAATTTAAAATTTTCCTGTGACAAGTTAGAAATGCAGATACAGTATATTTTTGTCCCCAATGATGCACCTGCTTTAAATTAAGCAGTATACCAACACTAAACATTATATTTTAAGAAGTGATGTTATTAATGAATATCGCTTATGTCTTGTAATGCAGCTATAGTATAAAACTTCATTCACCTCAGTAAAGCGCCAAACACGCATTCTCGCAACACATGATTGCGAGTGAAGCAAGCAAGAAAATGTTGACCCATTTCTTTGCAGGCTTTCAAGAATATTAATTTAATGGGGTGTCAATACTTCCTTAAGATCCAGAGATATTTTGTCTTTTCCAGCTTCTCTTTTGGCACTTTTGGGGTTGAAAACATGTACATACAATATCGCTAAATACAGTCTCCAAAATTTAATGTTCGAACTCTCTCTCCACTACAGAAATCTCTCGACAATCTAAGATTTAACACTTTATCAAGAGCTTCCTATTTTCTCCTTTAAATTTAATACTCAATCATACCACCAAAATTTCCATGCTAATTTTAGACAGCATTGCCTCCTCCAAAAAAATTAATTCTCAGTCTCCACACCAGAATTTCCTCAACAGTCTAAGACAATAGTAATACACAAGAATTGGATACCCCCCCTTAATTTAATGTTCGATTCCCCTCTAAGTAAAATACCAGCCATAATGTACGACCTAGAGTTGGATACTGCCCCCCCCCCCACGTTTAATTCAGAATCCCCCCCAGAACCCTCCTGTCAATTAAGGCCCAATATGTAAGAGTTGGATATTTCTCCCCCCCCCTTTTAGATAATACCCTTAAAACACTTCCTTTTTAATCTATATCTGTGTTTCTTTTCTCTTTCCATATTCTTTAATTTTGTTTCTCTTTCTTCTTTCTTTAACATTTCCTTCTGCTTTTCCTCTTTATCTCTTCTTCAATTTGGCAACATCGCTTTCCTACTCCAGTTTGTTGCTTCTACTTCAAGAGAAAACCGCCAGCTTCGGTTTTCTTTTAACAAAGAGTACCGCTCCCTTTGTTAACCGCAGGGGATATAATGAACGCGCAGACTTTACATGAGGCATTCTACCTTGAGGGTAACTGTTAAAGGTTGTTTTGGCTTGACTATTTTTGTGCAGAACATGGTGGGTATCTAACTGTGCTCGCCACTATCTGTTGGACTGATCTATTGGATGGGAGCACATAAGAATTACATGGCAGTCAAGTACAATCAGACAATCTGTTGCACCACATTGTGTCTGATCTTTTGGTGGTCAACTTTACCATTACAGTAAAGCCTCGTTAATCCGGACAGGCAAAAAAAGCAGAATGCAAGGTTTTAAATGTGGCTACAAGTCAACACGATGACTTCCCAAAGAAAAGGCAGTCAACCACTGATGAAATTCTGTTTCCCGCAGGTTTTGTATTGTACGGTGTATTTAGGCTTATGCCCTTTATATACACCATAATAAACATGTTTTGTTGCTATAAACGAAGTTTTAATGCACTTTCTACTGTTCTTTTACGTTATTTCAGTTAATCCAGACTTTCGTTAAACCGGTCAACTTATCCCCCCCATTAGTCCAGATTACGAGGTTTTACTGTGTCTAGGTTCTTCTTAACCTTTAAAGGACTGGCCGTGATACGGTTGTCACAGCAGGTATTTGCCTTAAGGACGGCTTGTGACACCGGTGTCACAAGCAGCTTTTTCTCGTAGTACGAGGTCGATCCAGAAAGTAAGTTTCTCAAACGGCCAATAGCCAGCACTCCTCGACAACTCACAGTAGCACCGTAGTAGCAGTTCAAGATGGCGGCTCTTATTCCAGCTCCCGCCGACAAGGGATAGCACCAATCGGAATCCATCGTCAGCTCTGTCAACATGTATGGGACAGACATCATGAGCAAGCAGAGCATGCGTCGCTGTTGGAGGCAATTTGCAGAAGGTCGACAAAATGTGCATGATGAGGAGCGCAATGGGCGGTCCTCAATTGTTACGAATGACCTTGTGGAGCAGGTGCTGCAGCGCATTGTGGAGAACCGTTGCTTCACAATTACGAAACTCAGTACTCATTTTTCGCAGATTTCTCTCTCCTTGTTGCATGAAATCGCCACGTGGGTGCCAAAGCAAAGCGCATGGGAGCAGCATTAGCATTTCTGCAGCAGTGCCATAATGACAGCGACGATTTTCTGGACCGGATCATCACAGGCGATGAAATGTGGGTCGCACACTTTATCCCTGAAACCAAGCAGCAGTCTATGCATTGGCGTCACAGTGGATATCCATGCAAGATGAAATTAAAGCAGACTGTGTCGGCACAAAGTGCTGTGCATGGTGTTCTGGGACAGATATGGCATTCTGCTCACCAGAGGTGAGACGGTGAATGCTGGATGGTACTGTGAAGCACTACGGAAGTTGCGACGGGGCATTCAGAAGAAGCAGCGTGGGGTGCTCAGTGCCGGTGTTGTCATGCTGCACGATAACACTCGGGCACATACGGCTCAGCGCGCAACAGATCTTCTGCATGCTGAGAGGTGTTTGTCCATCCACCCTATATCCTGGATCTCGCTGCCAGTGATTACCATCTACTCTTACACCTCAAGAAATTCCTGGTCTGTCAGCATTCGCGGTGACGAGGAGGGGAAGACTGCTGTCACACACTGGTTTCGACCCCTACGACACAGGGTTACAAAAGTTGATCCCACGGTACTACAAATATCTCAATTCCGGTGGGGAGTATGTTGGAAAAAAGCTGAACAATTGTTGTATCTGTTCCAATAAAAAAATTCCACTGCAATTTTATTTCTGTAGACGGCCGCAGTGAAACATACTTTCTGGACGGGCCTCGTATGTTACTTTTTTAACATACTGTAACTTGGATAATGATCGGAGATACATGTCTTGAGTTCTACATGAGTCTTGAGGCATGTAATTAACAATTAGTAAAGTATAATTTCATTGTTACTATTTGAGGGGAGGGGGGCGAGGTCCAAAAATTTTGATTGTTTTCTTTTGTAAGATTTATTTTTTCATTGGTTTCAAAAACATCACTTATTTCTCAATTTTGGTGTTTCAAAACACACTTTTGGCAATAGAAGTATGACCCTCCGACATTCCTAGTGCCAAAAGCATGGATGGTGGTGGCAGGAGGGGGAAGGGAGGCAGCAGAGAAAGAAAGTCAAAAGCCTCCAGCCACCAACAAAGGGTTGGAAAACAGCAAACTGCTCTTTTCTGTTTCACAAAAATAGTTACTTTCCCTTTTTTTCTTCTTCTAGCTGATTACGGAAAATTTATTTTCTTTCCATCAGGATTATCCAAAGTACACCGTATCCATAAATATACTGTCATACTTTAAAGTGGTATTACGTTGCTTTGGATAATCGCATTTAAATGAAATTGGTGACATTTGAAAGAAAAACTCAAATATTTTTGTGCATGTCAACAATGGACACCATTAACAGCAATGGACAACAATGAACGAGATCAAACATAGAAACTGAAATAAATTCACTCCTGACAACAATGGACGATGTGGGTTCATTGTTGGATATTTAGCAGGCTAAAATTGTGTTGTTACTACAGAAGATTTAAGAACGTAGTTGGTGTGTTTTAGAATATCATTACACTCAGATTTTGGTGAACGTGTTGGTATGTTTTATCATTCCAGTGATGAGGCAACATTCCACGTTGGTGGAAAAGTGAACAGACATAATGTAAGGATTTGGGTGAGTGAGAATCCACATGCAATTTTGGAAGTTGAAAGAGACTCCCCTAAAGTGAATGTCTTTTGTGCCGTATCAAAACGTCAAGTCTATGGCCCATTTTTCTTTCGAGAGGCCACTGTGAAAGGTCCAGCTTATCTTGACATGGTTATTTCCACAATTGGAAGAAAATAAAGGCAATGAATTTATTTTCAACAAGATGGAGCACCTCCTCACTGGCATTTACATATTCGGAAACATCTGAATGAGCGGCTTCCAGGAAGATGGATTGGATGTGCCGGAAATGATGATAATGTCTTCTACAATTGGCCGCCGAGGTCACCTGATTTGACGGTCTGTGACTTTTTTTATGGGGTTACGTAAAAGATTGTGTCTATGTACCCCCATTGCCTCAAAACCTGCAAGAACTGCAAATTCGCATCACTTCTGCAATCCAGTCCATCCCTGTGGGGCATGAATGGGAATATCGCCTTGATGTCTGCAGGGCCACTCGTGGGGGCCACATTCAATGTCTACGAGTTGTAAAATAAAATATTTGAGTTTTTCTTTCAAATGTCACGAATTTCATTTAAATACAATTATCCAAAGCGACGTAATACCACTTTAAAGTATGACAGTATATTTATGGACACGCTGTATACTGAACAAAACGAGGTATCATTTGTACCTCTAACTTTCTTAGTCCCGGAAATATAAAATTTCATTTAAAAGCATACAAAATTTCAAATTTCCCACTGAAAACATGCTCGGCATTAGTGCAAATACCTGGAAAATCAGCCTCGGCATCTAAGGGTTAAAGGTTCACATAACAACTTTTTACAGGTGTAAAATAATATATGGTTATTTATACAGTCAACTCTCGAATCAACGACCTTTCACAGTTCCCGGGAAAAGGGTCGTTATTTCGAAGGGGTCGTTATTGGAATTTGCCCCAATTTTCTGCTTAAACGGAGCTCAAACAGACACAAAGATGCATAGGAGATGGTAACACCATTTATCCTGATAGTTATACAACCTGTTATGCACAGGATGCGTGTTGTGAGAAGGAAAATAGAACATGAAAACGTTTTCACAAAAAATAATGTTACTTTCTTTCAATTGTGCACAGTCGTTGCTTTTCCAGGAAATTCTTACAATTATAGTTCATGAGAAAGCCGTTTGCACCGAGACCTATGGAAAGGAAAACAATCTCTCGCTTATTGCAAGCGAAACTCGAAGAATCTTGACACCAGTTACACTGGCGCCAGCAAAAGTCGGGAGATAATCGGGCAGAATGAATGTTGGATTTTATACGTGTCTAGTGGAGCATTGTCTGTTACAAGATTAACTGGTAAGATTAGATCTCTCGGGAGAAACAACACAACCTTTCTAGGCACGAGACAAAAAAAAAGGCGGGGCTGTAATTTTCGTTCTGGTTCGGCTGTGTAAAATACATCGCAAAAAAAACACCGTTTTCTTTGCTTCAACCAACTCCATTCACCCTCCCCCCTTCCCCATTCAAGGGAGCAGTCCAAACTCCTTCTTTGACTTGCATTGTAATCCAGTGTGAAAAAGGAAACGCGCAACTTGCGATTTGTCTTCACCCAATGCGTATTCTAGGACACGTCATTAAACAGTGTGCCAGTCGAAAGTCATTTAGGTTTGGAATTGAATTTCACTTTAAACTGTACATTTAGTCCCGATTAGCCCATCAGCATAAAATGAACTGAAAACAAGCTTTATGAAACTGCGCACTTTTACATGTCAAAATGGTAGATCGTTATTTACTCTCACGTTAATCGATGATTTAATGTTGGATTTAGGAGTATTCCCGATGTCAAACACCCACTCCTCCAAAAGTTTTCCCCTTGAATAATGTCTTTCTAATCGATCTCAGCGACCATTCCTACATTGAGCACTTTTTTTTCTTCACATGAATGGTTCTGAAGAAAAGCGGATGTGAATTAAATTTACAGTTTTGCTTATCAGAAGGCGCAGAACATGAAGTTGTTTTAACTTTTGTTTTCCTTTCTGGAGAGGAGGTTCAAAACAATAACATTTTTCTTCGCGCTGGATGAGTCATTGCTGTTATCGGCAAGCAAGAGCTTTGCCGACGCTAGACAAAACACTAGCGCCAGCTGCATCGTAAAAACAAGGAGACCGGCTGGAAGTTCGAGCAACAGGTGGCGGATGAGAAAAGTCCCAACATTTTAAAGATAACGCAACTGTCGAAGACGGAACTTTTAACAGTAGTGTAAAGAAGAAAGAAATGTCCCTTGCTTTACGTTTTACCATGCAACAGACAATAATACGGGTAATATTTCCTATGCAGACAACAGCATAAAAAAAGACCTGAATTCTGCAATTATCAACATTGCCGTGCACACCAGTGGCGGAGAATAAGCTGGGAAAAGGGGGGAGGTGCCGTGCACACCAGTGGCGGAGAATAAGCTGGGAAAAGGGGGGAGGTGCCGTGCACACCAGTGGCGGAGAATAAGCTGGAAAAAGGGGGGGAGGGTTAATTTTTTTATTCGGTTTTTGTTCGTTTTCAAGAATATATCCAGAACTGGTTGCCCCATTTTAGACGTCAAAGGAAGAGGGATGGGTCCACTTCCACCCTCGCCTGTAATCAGCCCGTGTGCGCACAGGAGCAAGAAAATCGCCCCTCCCCCCTTTGCTGACAGGAAAAAGGGGAGAAGTCAGTCAGCCAACGGAACACTTTTTTGGCAGATAGCAGATATTACGACACAATTAGGAAAACGTATGAAGTGGGGAAACGGGAGTTATGATGCACGTAAGATCGAAGTAAACTTTTGTGGAAACCTGGATGACAACGCATTAAGCGGGTTGACGATCTTTAGTTCGCCTATGTGGCTTTGATTATCTCTAACAGTTTCGCTTTTTTATGAAGTGTTGCAGGGAACAAAGAACACATTTTCAAATTGGTCTACTTACGCAAGTGAGTATGTATTCTTATGTGAACGACGTTTCGGAAGCTTTACTGCTTCCTTCCTCAGGTTGTCGTTTTCGGCTCGGAATATCAAGCCATGTCAGAGAAGTGTCATGTAAGGATACTGGGTAAAAGGTTTGGGTTAAAAACACTTCATAGTGCATATAATAAACAGTGGGCATAGAATAATAAAAAGAGAGGTTATCAAAAAAAGCAATAGTAAATTGGATAGGAACGTGTACGAAACGGCATTCATATGCGCGGGACACAGAAATAAACTGAACCGGGACGAGGGCAATTTAGATGACGTATGGATTAGCTTTTTTAAAAAGTGGGACAATTTGAATAATAAAAGGGCCCCGATGGGCTTCCATGTCACGTCGGAGGTAAGGAAAGCAGCCGAGGTGGAACGGGAATTCTCCTTGGATTGGTGACGAGGGGAAGAAAAAGAGAGGGGAGGGATCTCTCGTGGGAGGGGAAGTACCACTCCGCTGCGCGGCGCCATCTGCCCGCTCGCTTCACCTTGACAGGGAGTTTAGGCTCTCAACGGCCACTCCAGTTTACCGTAGCGGTGGTTTTAACATGTTTTATTGTGAGTTTTAAGGGGTTTTTAGCAAAGTGGTTTTAATTCTGTAAAGGTCAAGCACTATGAAGTGTTTTTAACCCAAACCTTTTACCCAGTATCCTTACATGACACTTCTCTGACATGGCTTGATATTCCGAGCCGAAAACGACAACCTGAGGAAGGAAGCAGTAAAGCTTCCGAAACGTCGTTCACATAAGAATACATACTCACTTGCGTAAGTAGACCAATTTGAATACTCTAACGTATTTTTGTTTATTGATAGTGAGTAACACGCACGTAACCAATATGCTAAGAACACATTTTGAATGAAAGCGGTTACCGGAAGTTGTCGGCTACAAGGCCGAAAGTTGCTCACTCACGGGAACCTGCTGAACTCTAGGTCAGAGCTGGACAGATGGGCCAGACTTCCAGGCGCCACGCATCTGTATTTTCGAACATTCCTGCGATCTTATCTCTCAAGGTGGTGTATTTATCGATGAAAGAGCTTGACCTGCCATACACATTGGCAACGACTGCAAGTCCAGCAGTCATTTCGGGCTGCTCCCCCCCTCCTCACCTGCGAGTTTTCAGGAGCTCTTAGGACAAGGAAACAAGTCAAGGTCGATTTAAAATAACATCCAAGCACATTCGATCTTCCCTTCTTGCGTATCCAAGAGAAAGCATGGCAAAACAAGCCTGGCACGTTGGGTAGCGGCCGTCGGGTGCGGGGTAACATTGGTGCGCTTGAGGGAGGGGGGCAGAGGTCAAGTGCTATTGGATATCACTCAAGCATGGTGTGGTGGTGTCTATTTTTAGTTCAGACCCAATTGTGAGCAGTAGAGCGCTCCTGAAGGGAATGATTGGGGAAAAAAACGCATTTTTCGGCCGATTTCCTTCAATTTTTCAACTTTTTTCCAAAATTTTCAACTTTTTTCTAAATTTTTCACTGTTCCCGGGAAAAGGGTCGTTACTTCGAGGGGGTCGTTATACCCGGGGTCATAGAATCGAGAGTTGACTGTATGTGGATTTCATTATATTTTTCATGGGACATTTCCTGGTTTCCCAGAACATTCTCAAGCATAGATAACCACACACACAACCTTATGTAGAAGGGTGCAGAGTAACTTCCAAGTGTAGTGACTGGTCATGTAAGGTTGTGTTATCTTCGTTTGAGAAAGTTCTGTTAAACAGGATGAAACATCCCATGAAAAATAAAAACACTTGTAATAAAAGTATATTATTTTGAAGCTAGATTTAAGATTAGTAGTACACACGCACATTTTACCATTAGTACTGCAAACGCAAACAAATTTTATTATTATATTTCATGAGAATATACCTTTAATATAACTGACATATATTTGTAAAGATAAATTTCACTTTTAACTTCCTGACAATTTATTCCATATGAATGAAATTTTACAGGAGTAGGATACATGTTTTGTTATTATTATTCTGCCTATCGGCAATACTATCTCCTTACTGAAGATAGGAAGTACTTTGTTCTTCAGAATTGCAAAATAAAAACATTACTCTCTCACACACGGACACACACAAAATTTACTTTCTTCACTTTTGCTACATTTGATTAATCGTCTTACCTCTGTGTAATTAATCGGTATGAAAAACTTCTCTCAATGGACAATTTTATAAAAATCCAGTAAGGAAGATTAAATGATATTTCACTGTACAGATCCTTCACTCGTATTTGTCAGTGTGAACAGAACTGTATGGATACAATTAAAAAACTTATATTCAGTCACGCTCTCAAGGCTGCAAATTCATCTTTGCTGCTTCTTGTCTGATGACACTTATGAGATCCTGATTTACCAGGAATATAAAACGAAGACCAGAAATCTGGAAAAAAAAGGGGGGGAAAAGAATTAAAATAAGTATCTTTCCAGTAAATAACATGGCAACACTGTTCTTGCTGCAACATCATTTGGAGAGTCAATGGTTGCAAAGAAGCTTTCCTTTGGATGACACAAGGTTAGGGCATTCAAATCCCATTGCTCCTGTTATTTGGCTTTTTAGACTCAAAACGTGCTATATTTTGTTTCACCAAATTATTGTCCTCAAAATGCTGGGTTATGGCATAAACATAGGTAGAAACATCCAAGAAAGAATACCCAGGTTGATCGGTTATATCCAACTGATATGTAAACTGTATTTGCCCTATGAAAAGCTGTGCCGCCACCACCAGTTGTGTTCTATTGGAGCACCATCATTATGGACTATCGTCGGACATCGTAATTTCCCGTTGGAGCACATGCATAGGAATTCCATCCAATTTCTCCAGTGAGGGTGCAGGTGTGGCGATATTGTACATGTCGTTTTAACAGTCAAAACACGTAGAAATCCATTGGATTGGCATCAGGGCTTTTGACAGGAATGTCATGAAAGGGAATATCACGGATTGGTGTTTCCTGCTCCATGTCCTGATAAAATCTGAGGGATGATCTAGCGGTGTGGCTGGACGCTTTGTCCATGTGGATCTGCGCCTGCTTCTTGTTGGCTCTGTACAAACCAAGGATGTTTGTCCGATAGATTGGGGCCATAATGGATCCCTGGAAGTACGCAGCATTCACCATTACGTATCTGCAACTTCCCCTTGTAACCAAATCATTTTGTGTATATACGTCGCTGACTGTGGACTGTGCTACATTGAACCTCTGGGCTATGCCATGTTGGGGGTGGTGGATTCTCCTGGACTGCAGTTTGCCAAATTCCACAAAGCACCTCAGGTAACACTTTTGCTGGCAACCTCGAACGGGCCCCTTTTGTTGACAAATGTTTCTGCATGAGCACCATTTGTGTTTGCCTGTACACAATATCTTTAGCTGTGGTCACTCCGATGGTTAAACTATTTTCCCGACACTGTTTCAATATTTGGTTGTACAAAAAATATGCGTAGAAAAGAGCCATGATATACCCTTCCCAATAACGGTTAACTTTCGGCGGCATTGCTAGCATGAACATCGACACTCCGGCAACTGCAAGCTCAGACACAACACTGCTTTCAAGGTTCTGGCGCAACTACATATGTGGCAGCAGCATTTCCAAATCAGTCAGATATAGCCCGATCAGCCTGCTGTATATTAGCATTTAAAAGGAGCAAAGAATCACCAGACTCTGTGGTCTCCCATGACCAGGAGGGAGGGAGGAAGGGAAATATGCAAGTGATATCTAGTGAAAGATTCTGAAATGAAGGAAAAAAAGTAGTCATATATACCTTCATATACGTGGACTGTTATAAAATTTGTTGAATGCAACACACCAGCCTCTTGTGAATGGTAAAAGTCAGTCGTTTTTATGTCCACTTTGCACTCAGACAAAACTAAACTTGGGTGCAATGTGACTCCATCAGGATTGATTGAATTAATTAATTGAGTTTGTGTTTTAAGTCCACTTTATGCACAGTAAGGCTAATTGGGACTGGACCTACAGTTTAAAGTGGGATCTGAACTACTATGTGCCTCCAGCAGGTATCGAACCCAGGACCCCTTGATTACAAGGCGACGATGCTACAACTGCGTGACTCCATCAGGAATTGAACCTGAAGTGCCTTGATTGCATGGCAAGGGCATTAACAGGGTGACCACTCGAGATTCATGATAGATTTCAAGCATAATTCAGTTTTCAAGGCGAACCTTCCAAAAATTGAAGGGTACAAGCAGGTTTTATTCTCTACTTCAGCCATATGTATTACCGCTTCTCACCATCCTAATTCAATCATAGGGTATACATTTAAAATATTTAATTTAAGGTGCAAGTGTTTACATTTGCCACTTCACATACTCAGACTCGAAATACATGTACAAACAAAAGTCACAAATGTTACGGGATACACTAATCTACGGATAATTGTTGTTCAGAATTTCAAACTTCAAAATATGTTATCTTGTAATAATCTTCTGTCAGATTGTTACTGTCCTTTGCAGAACAATCTAAGTAAGTGGATTGACAGAATTCTGTTTTATTTTCCAAGCAGCTTTCTTTTTCTTCCTCGATAAAAATAAACGCTAAACTGTGAAAAACATGTTTCAACGCATTTATAAATACATTTATATTCAGTAGGATCTGGATTAACGAAAGTTGCAATTTTTCACGTCTACGGTGAAAAATTCATGCTTAATTCGTGAGTAGCCATCCTGATTAATCACTATGCTATCAGGGAGACCCATAGTAAGACACTACATTTATCAACATGTGGTGTAAGATACATCAACACTCATTTCAATACAAAAATAAATACAAGTATAAAACCTTGTAATGTTTGTATTGAAATACACAGTGTGGGAGTTTGAAATAGAGACTGATTTTTTTCCTTGTTACGTGGTGCCACTGTGCAAGCGTTCTGTGGTGCGAACAAGTGGTGCAGACCTTGGGTGACATTGCCACATGTGGCATTGTTGTGTGTGGGCACATGTCGTGAAAGTGCATCGTGATTTCAACATGGAACAAATAGCAAACATAATGTTTTGTGCGTGCCTGGGTAAAGCTGCTATGGGAACAATTCAAATGTTGCAGCCAAGTGTATGGCGACAATTGTTTATCCCGTACGCATGTATTTGAATGGCACAGGTGTTTCACATGAAGGATGGGAGTCAATTGAAGATAACGAGTATCTGGGTGCAGCAAGGATGGTGAGAACACCGGAATTGGTTGAGAAAATGAGGACAATCATTCCTAAAGACCGAAATTACAGACAAGAGTCTTACTGCTGCTGTATTTTACCTTGAGGTTATGAAAAGTTTAATGCAAAGAATAACAAATGTGATGCCCGAGTAACGTGATGATGGCAGCTGATGTCTGCTTCATGACAATGCCCAAGTCACAAGGCTGTGATTGAGAAGGACTTTTTGACCCAAAAGGAAATCCGTATATTGTTGCATCCTGCCTATTCACCAGATCTGGCCCCATGTGATTATTTTCTATTTCATAAACTAAAATCTGCACTCAAAGGTTCGTACTTTGATGATGTACCGACCATCAAGAAGGCTATGACAAGAATTTTAAACAGCATTACACAAAACGAACTCCAGCAATCCTTCCATGCACTGGTAGGCAGGGTGCAATGGTGTGTGGATACAGGAGGGTCCTACTTTGAATGATCCCAGGTAAGTAACTTTCTATGAACACTTGTTTATTTTTTACAGCACCAGTCTCAATTACAAATTGCCGCACTGTGCAAGTATTAGTGATAGTGACCAGCAATTTACATGATCAAGAAGAGTTAGTACAAATTCAACAAATCAGGTTTCTCTTCAGTAAAAAAAAAATACAAAAACAGTAAAAATAATGGATTGCAATAAATTAAAAAATAACTTTGATAATACGATATTTACCTCTACAACTGAATTATTATTCAATCGATACTTGTTTCCAGAAAGAATAGGTCTAGCATCAACATAAATAGGCCTCTTTCCCTCACTGGATATAAAGAAGTCTCCATTATTCCGCAGACGTATTGTTCCTTGCCGACGAGACACTTTCCACGCAGGACCCTCCAAGGATAGATCAACATCAACACTATGGTCACGTGTCGAACGACCTATCGTAATCTACAAATAATAGTAATAAAATAAAGATGAGAGAAATATCTAATTTAGGTTTCTGGTTGCTCTTGTTACAAATTCATTTCAGTTAAATTATTACAATTATTTACTTACACAGGGATGAAATTTGCATGTTAAGGAACACAATGTGTATTGCTAAATTATTAATACAGTATTCCTTTACATCCAAATGAATTGATATAACATAATGAAGCTTTCCTAGCCACGAATGATGAAAAGATTCCACAACTCACCTGGTTAATAGCCTGAGAAAGTCTTATCATGATATAACATATTAACAAAACTGCAATTACAGAAAAAAATATACGAAAATCTCACCATGTAAAAACAAATTACAGCACATGAAACACATGTCACATAAATACAGTGAATCTTCTGTATTTTTGTTATTTTACATATCTTTTCTGCCATGAAGGAGATGAGTGATGATTTGATGAAATTGATGAAGAGACACTCACAAATAATGGCCATGCCCAGGCTACTCAAACCTGGGAACTTCCATGACGAGGTCGGGCAAAGACTTAATGCACTCTCGAACAGAGCTGGCTGAAATAAGCATATGGTCTATGTTTTGCCAAATACTCTTGATATGGTAACAGCAATACTATTTACGATAATTATTTGCTTTATCTTATAAATTACAGAGCCACAGTGGTCTAGTCAGTAGGGTATTTGACTACCATGTGGGAGATCCAGGTTTCATTCCCAGAGTGAGTGATCTAAGGTTGGAATTTTTTATGGCCTTGTCCCTGCATAAAGTGGCTTTGGGGCTCATGCAGCCTCAAATCAATGGGTACCAGGGGGTAAAAGCAACCAGAGCATGGTGCTGACCACATAACCTCCAAAATGGCAGAGATCAAGAATATGTTACAGAGCTATATGCACGAGGAACTTTACCTTACTTTAGACCTCGTATTTTAGGTTTTTAACATATTTTTTTCCTTTACAGGTATGTAAGAAATAAGTTATGTCAGCGTATTGTTAAAAAATGCAACAACAACTGATGAAGTTTTATAGGGCCTAAAAAATTATTTTCCTTGTTAGAACCTATTTTAGGTTTATGAGCCTAAATCAAGTTTTAGGTTTTTATATATTTTTAAGGTTTTACAGAATTTTTATGTCACACAGAGGCATTTGCTTTGTTTGGTCACGAGACAAATTCAATGACGAACGTGTTTGAAACGTACTCTCTGTTGATTTCCCTTCCTCCAAGTCTATGGTGAATTTTCAAAATTCTAAACAAAGCAAAATGTCTGGTGCCACTGTTACCTGTGCAATCCAAAGTGGTTTGATCTGTGTGGTCTTGCTCATTTTCATGTCACTTTGGTACCTTGTGGCATTCACGCCTTGCAAACTAACATTTCAGCATTGAAGTTTGCACCACTGACTGATTATTTTCAGCATATAAGATGATCCTCACAGACAAAAGTGCAGAGTTTGACCATGGACAACATGAAAAAAGATTGTTGCCTAACTAATGAGTTGATGTGTTAAGTCCACTTTATGCACAGTAAGGCTAAGTGGGATCCGAACCACCATGTGCCTCCACCAGGTATTGAACCCGGGACCCCTGGATTGCAAGGCTACCACTGGTGATGCCATCAGGGAGGATACATTGTTGCCTAACTATACGACGAAGAGTGGATTTTAATAGCAAATTTCCAATGGTAAGTTCTGCCATCGCCATAGGGTTAGGCAACACACGCAACGTTATGCACGATAGTGCATATTTCAGGATATAGGTGTCCCATTTTCATTGCCGGTAACTATACCCAATCAGCATTCTTCAAGAATTTTGAACTATTTAAATTTTTTTTAACCTACTTCAGGATTTTTTTTTGCCTAACTAGATTTTTAGGACCTATTTTAGGGTTTTTAGAGCCTATTTTAGGAGCCAAAAAGCACACTTTTTAGAACCTAAAAATCCAAGGTCTATTTATAATTTACAGAGGTTACAGGCAGCAAATGATCAGGTGATTGTAACATTCTTTCTGTGGTTCATCACAATGAGGAGAATATTGTGATCACATGCCATTGATGAAGGGACCCTTACAAAGATGCACGATATACTCAGTCCAGGACTCCAATCTATAACTTTAGGTCAGTATGTGTATTGACCACTTAATATGCTCAGCCACTGAGGTGGCTGAAGTGTGTCATATACGAGTGAAGCTCAAAAGCTTGGAATATTCAATTCGTTAACCTCCCGAGAATGCTTTATAAATTGTTTGACATTTTTAACGAGAGATTTTTAACATCGAAGTCTTACGTTTTGCTCTGAAAACATTGAGCAAAATGAAAACTGGTAATAATCTTCATGAATACAATGCAGAAAAGTGTCCACGAAAGAAACTATAATGAAGAAAGGTGTTCATAAAATTATCTACAGGCCAATGATCCCTTCTTTCTAAAACAATATAGAAGACAAGGAACGTCCACAGTTAAGCATTCTTGGTTTGGTCTCCAAATCCATTTTTAAGGGTGTATAAATATATGAAATGGAGAGCTTTTCCAGTAAAAAATAGAATCAGCTTAAAATAAATATGCTTCTCCTGAAATTTGAACTTTTTTACTGATTTTTTGATATTTCTCTCCTTCGTTGCAGGGTAAAGCCAGATGTGTAATGATGACATAATACCACTGATTTTCCTAATGTTGTAAAATTGTTTGAATATCAAAAAGTATTTTTGTATTAGCATTCAAACGTTTGTCAATACATCTGAATATTTCACACTGATATGCCTACTGTACATGTATCACACAAATGAACCAAAATAATAGAAGAAACCTGATTTTTAAAAAAAAATCTAAGCACAAATTTTGTCAAACATTTACTCCCATTACCTAGTCATATCTTAAATACTGTCACAGTTTTAAAGGCTGGCTGGACACCCTCAGGGAGCTGTAAGACCTGATTCATTGTGTGGTGAGCTGCAGACGAGAGAAGGTGATTGTGATAAAACTCAGGATGGAATGGAGTGACTATAAAAATCGAGTGGCTGTCATTGCACTGCATAAGGTAGAGAAAGCAGCAGATGAGATTTTCAAACATCTCCAGAAGCTTCAAATTTCAGAGGTTCGCACATTGCACTATCCAGCGAAACACTGAAACTGGAACTGTGAACGACCAGCCCAGGACAGGGCGACCTTGAACATTCTGGATGCCAGAGGATGTGAAAGCAGTGTCAGCATGTGTGCGACAAAATCCTGTCAGGTGACAGTCAGTGCTGGCTTGGGACCCCAAGATGTCCAAAATGTCCATGTCTCGTGTATTACGTTGTGATCTTGAAATGCAAGCTTACAAACGAAGTACAGCTCATTTCCTCACTGATGCGTTAAAGCGGCAGAGGTTGATCAGAGAAAAGTGCCTACTCATGCAGTATGCAGCAAATCCTCTTCACCGACGTGAAACAGTTCAATGTTGAGGAGGTATTCAATGCCCAAAACAACAGGGTATATGCGAGCAGTTCACGAGAAGCTGCCGACAAGGCTTCGAGGGTCCATATGGGCCTTCATCCAGTGTCAGTTATGGTGTGGTGCGGGGTGAGCTACGAGGCACCACTGAGCTGCATTTCTGCAAGCAGGCCATCAAAATATCGGCCAAGGTGTACCAAGAGATGGTCCTTGAGGGCATGGTCAAGGGTTTCGCAAACAACCTATTTTGCGGTCAGGCCTGGAGTTTCTAGCAGGATTCGGTGCCAGTCCATAAGGCTAAGACGACCCAGCAGTGGTTCCAGATGAATATGCCAGACTTCATTTTTACGTATGATTGGTCCTCTGGTAGCCCCAGTCTTAACCGTCTGGACTACAAATTGTGGGCTGTGCTTCAGGAAATGGCTTGCAAGAAAAGACACACCAACATTGCCACTTTCAGGCGACTCTCATGATGGCAGTGATGGACTTCCCAGCAGATATCGTGTGTAATGCAATTGATGAATGGACACAAAGACTAAAGGACTGTGTGCATGCTAAAGGTGGTCATTTTGAGTAGCTATAGGTGTTTTGTGTTCCTCACATATCCATGCACCACATATTCTAGGGATATTACACTATCACTACCCATCTTGTGTCTATTTCCTGCAAACCTTGTGACAGTATTTATGATATGACTAGGTATATTGCATGAAAATTTACTTTCAAACATACGTTCCTTTACCACCCACTTCGCCTCACCTATGGCATAGTAGTAGTGTTGTCGCCTGGGATCAAGGGATCCCAGGTTCATATCAGGTGGAGGCACATAGTGGTTCGGATCCCACTGTAAACTGTAGGTGCAGTTCTGATTAACTTAGCTCAATCAATTTACCACCCACTTCATCATATTCCTCACCTCTCTTGATCTCATGAGGTAGCGTACGAGCCGACCCCTAAGCACAGCCAATGTTTGGTTGTCAAAGTCTGGGGGACTGATACCTGTGACGCTGTCAACTAACACCTGCCATCGACTTGCTTCATTTTCTAGATGGCGTATCTCCTTCTTTGTTTTCCTGAAAACATAAAAGACACTACTGAATAGAAAGTAAGTATGCACATGCATACAAAAGCATTATTCAGGATACTACCTTCATACTTAAAAGTCTCTCACATTAACAATTACAGGGGTTGGACAAAATAATATGAACACCCAATTAGATGAGTCCCACTTTCGGAGTTGCGTGCTGACTGCACTGGTACACATGCAACGTGTCTTTTGCTTTCTCCATGTCCTATGATCCCTCTGCTAGAGGTATGAGCCACCGCTTCCTGTTGTGTTGCACCAGCATTATGTCTGACCTTACAGACTTTGAGCAAGGGCAAATTGTTAGTGCTCGATTAGTTGGTGAATTTGTAACAACGGTCGCAAAGTTAGTAGGGGTATCGTGAGCTACTGTATCTACCGCCATGACCGCATACAAAGTGCAGGGGAAAACGACATCTGCGAAACAGAATAGTGGCAGAAAGACGAAACTGACAGAGAGAGACAGGAGGGCATTAAGGAGGATTGTTGGCTCTCAGAGGAAGACCACCGCAACCAAAGTGACTGCTGAGCTGAATATGCATGTCGAGAATGCAGTGTCAACGAAAACAGTGTGCCGAGAACTGAATAAACAGAATATCCATGGCAGAGCCGCTATTGTCAAACCTCTTGTAATGCAGGACAATGTCAAACGAAGATGTCAGTGGTGTCAGGAGCATAAAACCAGGACTACCGACCAATGGAAACATGTCATGTGGTCCGACGAATTGACCTTCACACTATTCCCCACCAGTGGACGTGTTTAAGTATGGCGAAGCATACAATTTACACTGTCTGGTGCCAACTGTGAAGCATGGTGGCGGTAGTGTAATGGTGTGGGCAGTCATTTCGTGGCATTCACTGGGTCCTATTGTCACACTGAAAGGAAGGGTAACTGCCAAGGTGTATGAAAGCATTTTAGGTGACCATGTCCATCCAATGGCACAGGCATTGTTCCCAGCAGGGGATACCATCTTCCAGGATGACAATACCCCCATTTATGCTGCTGGCACTGTCCAACATTGGTTTGATGAGCACGATGATGCAATTACGCATCTTCCCTGGCCTGCACAATCGCCTGATTTGAATATTATCAAGCCATTGTGGTCAGTATTGGAAACCATAGTACGTCCCGTTTCCCTCCGCCAGCCAATCTCAAGGTATTGGAGCAGTTTCTTGTTGAGAAATGGTATAGCATCCCACTGATTACCATCCGGGATTTGTATGCATCCATTCCCAGGAGGATTGAGGCTGTTCTCAAAGCCAAAGGTGCTCCAACACCATATTAGGTCGGTGTTCATATTATTTTGTCCAACCTCTGTACAATACAAGCACTGAAACAATGCTAAATAAATCCAAACACACACAAGTAGTAAGGTAAACATCTTTATACTTTCTAACTGCAACCTGACTAAGAATTACCATATTTGCAGGCATATAAGATGATATTCCCCTTTAAAAATAGGTCTAAAAATCATGGTGTGTCGTATACGTCGATACTGAGTTCTTGATTACCTTCAAGGAAGATGCCTAGCATTTCATAAATTTGTGATTGGGTCAAAGCTTCATAGGATGCTGTGAAAACTAAGACATTGAAGAAATGTGACATTAGTAATGTCACTGGATAGTATAGTTGAACCACAGGCAAAATAGCTAGTGCAGTTCAGTGACTCCTGTGCATCGTCCTCCCACGTGGAGAAAATGGGCAGAGTGGAACATGCTTCCTTATGGCCAGAGTTGAACCAATGGAGGGGGGTGAATGTTCTTTTCCTTGTGGTCGCTCTATACAGAGAACAATTTCTTGTATGAGGAAGACTCAGATTCTGAATTAGAAGAGGTTTTTAAGTGGCTGTTCGCTTAGCTCTGGAGGTGAATGTCTGTGTTTTGACGAAGAAGAGTAATATGTATTCTTTCATAGTTAGATTAGATAAGATATTTGTTGGAATTAGACCTGGACATTACTTTATATTTGAAATATTGTAAATTAATTATAATATTCAGTTATAAAGATTTTTTCTCAAAAAATGTGTACACTGGCAAATACAGTATTTCTAAAAATGAAAAATCTGATTGTTAAGAATATTCATGTGGATCTTGAATTACACCATGAAGAAGTTTCAGATACTCGTGTTGCTTTCTACCTGGGACCTACTAATTCTGATGGATCTTGACTTTCATTGTACGTTGCATTCCTTTCTTTTGTGATATTTAACCATATTTTTCCATACTACATATCATCCAGATATTAGAATCTGCAAATGTAATGCAACATTTCATTTGTAAGTAAAGATATTTTATATATATACAATATTGACAGCTGACAATATGAAAAATGAAATTCTTCCGTCCCTCAAAAAAAATTTTTAAAAAATCCACCATTTATTTGCCATTTGAGGCAAATCAGGGTAGGGTGGCAACTCTAGGACCACGATAAAATTCAAGTATAATTCCCGGTTTTCAAGGTGAACTTTCCAAAAATGCAATGGTACAAGCAGACCTTTTCTGTATTTCAACGTATTATGACTTTCCCCACCCACAAACACCCACACACACACACAAATATATTAACAATATAAAGGGTTTGTGTGATGCCAATGTATCCTAAAATTCTAAATCAATTCAATTAAACGGTATATTAATATATCTATATTTAAAATTTTTAATTTAAGGTACGGAGTTTACATTTGCAATTTCACATATTCAGACTCGAAATACATCACAGATGTTACGGGATATACTAATCTAAGAAAAAATGTTGATTTCAAACTCAAATTTGCCTATTCAACTTCAGGAGACCTTATCTTGCAATAATCTTCAGTCTGTCAGATAGATTGTTCTGCAAACGACACTAAAAAAGTAAATGGATTGATTCTTTTCAATCTTCAATAAAAAAAAAACCTATACTGTGGAAATCTTGCCTCAGAGCATTTACAAATATGTATAAATTCAATGCGATTTGGAATAATAAAAGTTGCAACTTTTCACATCTACGGAGAAAAGTTCAAGCAGAATTCACTCATAATTCCCAGAGCCAATAATTCAGGCAGTATTCCCAATGAGTAACCACCCTGCAAATGTTAGTACCAAGGTGGACCGGGTGCAGAATGCCAAACTATGCTAGGGGCATGCATATTTCGTTTTTGACAAACACACAAAATGTGAATGGTGTGAGGTGTATTTTCCTACCATTTTTTCACAAAATGATGCAAAATGATCTGAAAATTGCAAAATAGACTCTCAAAACATGAAATTTAGAGGTTTTTTTACAGAAGTTTAAATTATCCTGTGGGTTATGCAATTCACGGAAAATTGATTAATTCTGCTGCAAACATTTGAGAAGCAAAAATGAACCCTTTATACAGAAATAAACTTAATACTCTGGTAACTACGTAAATGTGCTATTACAAGGGATATGTTTATTTTGTGTAAGAAGTGCACTTTAAATTCAATTTTGGATTATAGTCACAATTTTAAAACCCAAATGTCATTTTATATAACGCTTTTGATCCAATTTTTCACTGCTATAACGCCGAATTTTTTAAATTTTTTTTTAATTTACTGCTTTTGTATCAGAAATTAACTCTGTATTTGTACCAAAATTTTGCTTTTTTATTTACCAAAAATGTGTGTTTCTAGCTATTGCCATCATCCAGACACTGTGCTTCTTCATAGTGAAGCAATGTATGACTCATACCTATCTGCAATGGCAAGTTCTTGTTCAAGTGCCTCGTCTTGTGGCTCCGCCAGCTCGTTGTCATTCACGAGGTCTTCTGCATCAGAGAAGTTCAACACATGGTCGCCTCGAGGGAAGCTCTGAACTAATGAAAAAACAATTCTATAGTAATATGCAAGTAAAGTTACTACATGCACACTGCAACATGACATGAAGGCATATGGGAGGATGCAGAGGTGGTGTGATCAGCACCATGCTTTTGCCACCTTTAACCCACAATACCAATTTATTAGGGGCTGATTGAACCCCAGAGCTGCTCCATTCAGGGACATTCATGGAAAAATTTTCACCTCAGGAATCAAACTTAGGCATCCTGCAAGGTAGATACATGCCCTATCGACTAGACCAGTGGTTCTCAAACTGTGGGACACGTACCCCAAGGGGTACATGAACTACTTGAAGGGGGTATGCATCAGCTCAGAAAGTGGTTTTTCATCCATGGTGTACCTAAAGAAGAAAAACAAGTACCGAAGTAGACTAAATTTGGAGCCAAATCTCCTCTTGAAAGTTTCAAGTGCACAACCAGACATCTAGAAACTGTATCAGGCTATGCAAGCACACCCTTCTCATTAGAAACTCTTGAGGATTTACATCAAAATCTCCAAAATTGTACTTGACAGTTTCTTGACACTTATTTTTGTTCTTTACTTGGGAAAAAAATATATGAAAATTAAAGTTTTTTTTATGTACTTCTTACCATACATGTGTTTCACATTTTTATTTTTGTAACTAATCATAACGATTTTAAATGTAGGAACACCCATTAAAATAAACAGAACATTCTAAAAACACTAAGTTGCTGACCAAGGCAGTTTATTAAGATATAAAAACACTTAACATGTAACGTTTCAACCCTGTATCATGGTCTTCCTCAGACGAAGAACTAAACTAAAAATCTTCTTCGTCTGAGGAAGACCACACAGGGTTGAAACCTTACATATGAATGAATGAATGAATGATTTGGTGTTTTGAGTCCACTTTATGCACAGTAAGACTAATCGGGACTGGACCTACAAAGTGGGATCCGAACCAGTATGTGCCTCCATCAGGTATTGAACCTGGGACTCGTTGATTACAAGGCGGTAAATGCAACCACTGGCCCATCGGGGAGGTCCGGGAAGAGTATGAATTGATTTGCATATCCATATTGATTTACATATCCATTGCTGATCCATATATATTTTCATGTCTTGAGTTAGTGCCTGCATATCTCAAAAACATAATATTCTCTTATGATACAATGCGAAGGTCTTTCCACCCATCTGCCTGTCATTGTTGTACAGTGCATCCATTTCGATCTTCAGCCGAGAGATCGGGAGAAGCGTGGCGGGCGGCGCTGGCAGAGATGCCGACATTTTCGGCCTGTAATGCCCGCTTATTTATATGGACATATCCAGACATTTATATAAATATTGCAAAACGAGCACTAACCTGTATTATAATTCATCATCTGTAATTCATCCAAGTTCTGCCCTTATATACACAAAAAAATATGCTTTAGAAACGATGTTAAGAGCCACAGATAATAAACATTCTAATCATAGTTTTGACCAGTAACGTCCTGCTTAAGTTTATATCCTTGAAAGAGTTTTGTGTGGATGGGGATCGTTTGGAGGTTTCGAATGTGCAACACTGTATCAAGATTACGCTGCAGACAAAACCGTTAAAAGTCAATGGTTTTCGTGAGCTTCCTTGCGATCTGAAATCTCCAAGCTCGAGTTTCTTGTTCCTTCGCGACTAGATGAAGACAGAGCTGTGAATATAGTGGCGAGCAGATGTAAACCAAGAGCGTGTTAATTTCGTACTGTGCGCAAGAGTGTTATTCTTGGTTACTTGCCGTTACTTGTTTGTGTTATTGCAGTATGTATGTGTTGTGTCAGTGAGACGATTGGAATGCCAGCCGCAAGGTTCACGTTACGAGGGGGGAGGGGGGCTGATAAGTTCTCGGCCCGACCCAGAAGGACTTTAGCTACAGGCATGAAAGTTTCAGGCTATTCAACGTATTCTCCCCGAAGATCTACACACTTGGCACTTTGTTGCTCCAACTTCTCTAACCCCTACAAAAAAAAAAAAAGATTTCTCCTGGTGTGCAAAAAACTGTTCGGCAGCTGATATAACCTTGTTATCACTTCTAAATTTCTGTCCTTTCAGAACTTTTTTCAGTCTAGGGTAGAGATAATAATCATAGGGTGCAAGGTCTGGTGAGTAAGGTGGCTGGTCAATGCACTGAAACCCTAGGTCCTTCAGAAAATCCATTGTTCTTCCAGAGCCTTGTGAACGGGAGCATTGTCCTGCAGAAACAACACACTACTTCTCAATTTTCCCCAGCACCTTTCTTTAATAGCATCCTTTAACTTAGCCAGAAGACTGCAGTAATCCTCTGATGTTATGGTTTGTCCCTTCGAAAGGTAGTCTGATAACAAAACACCATCCTTATTCCAGAATATTGAGGCAAGCAGACCTGCGGACCTCTGTGCTTTGAATTTCTTTGGCCTGGAAGATCCTGAGTGGCGCCACTTGCATGATTGCTGTTTGGTCTTAGGATCAAAGTAGTGGAACCAACTTTCATTCTAGGTAACAAGCCGATTCAAAAAATCGTCCTTAGAGTTCGCAAAATACCGCAAAATCATCTGAGAAGATGCCACACGTTTGCGTTTCTCATCGGCGTTCAAACGTTTGGGCACCCATTTCGCGGAAAGCTTGTGCATGTCCAACTGATACTGGATTATTGACCAGACACGTTCTTTGGATATGTGCAAGGTCTCAGCTATCGCTTGAAGACAAATTCGTTTGTTACTCAAATTCAGGTCAGAGTTGACACTGACACTGGCCTCCCACACCTTTCACTATCTTCTGTGGAAAAATCACCACACTTAAAGTTTGAGCACCATTTCTTCACAGTAGTGTGTGAAGGGCAATGTACACCCAATGTGTCTAGCATGCAACCATGGATTTCCTTCGGCGACTTCTGTTACAGCAAAAAGAACTTCATGACACTTCGCAACTCCTCCTTGGTAAATTCCACATTTGGCTGCACCATGCTTCAATCAATGGCCTGTAAAGGAAAAACCGTTAGTGATAAGATCATCCCAGCTTGCACTTAAACTTCCAAAAGATCAATGGTTCAAATGCAATGCATGATTTCAGGATGACATGTGCGGAAGGGGGTCAGGCCGAGAACTTATCAGCCCCCCCCCCCCCCCCCCCACCTCGTAGAACAAATAATTTTTATGTATGACACTTACGTGAAAACAGACTCGTGTCGAGACGTGTGCAGGCAATTTGTACAGAAATTCCCAGGCGTTTCACCTCCACATAGAGATATGGTTAGACATCTTGTCCTTAATTTACAAGAAACTGGATCGTTAAAGTAAATCACCTAAGCAAAAATGACGGATTCTAACAGAAGCAAAATTCGATGAAATTGGTGCAGCGTTAGAACGTTCTCCAAATAAACCTCTACGACGTGTTTCATAGGAGATGGGCATGTCAAAATCATCAGCACATACAGCCACTAAGCTACTAAAATTAAAACCGTACAGAGTTTCTATAGTGCAAGAATTACGGCCCCCTGACAACGTAAGTAGAGTAAATTTCTGTAATTGGGTTTTGCAGAATATTGTAGATGGTATTGTTGATCCACAGTTAACATTTTTTTCGGATGAGGCATGGTTTCACTTGCGTGGTCATGTTTGTTCACAGAACAATAGATACTGGAGCACTGAAAATCTCCGAATAATACACGAAGTTCAGTTACATGATGCAAAAATTGGTGTGTGGTGTGCTGTAAGTGCAAAAAGAATAATAGGGCCTATATTTTTTGAAGACACAATACATTCAGAGAGGTACCGCACACAAATACTCGCGCCGTTTTTTCAGTTGTTATCAGATAATGAGAGATAATATGGGTATTTTCAACAAGATTCGGCCACAGCCCATACTGCCGCTGATTCTTTGGATGCTATAAGGGAGGTGATTGATGACAGAAAAATTTCTAGAGGTTTATGGCCTTCACGTTCGCCTGATCTTACCGTATGTGACTTTCATTTGTGGGGAACCTTAAAAAATAGAGTCTATCGAAATAACAATCATGGCATCGACAAGCTAAAAGAGAATATAAGGGCAGAACTTGGAAGAATTACGGAAGAAGAACTTTTGTGTGTGTATCAAAATTTCATCAAACGATGCCAGGAATGTGCGAATGTAGGTGAACATGACTTTGAACAACTCTTATAACACAGGTTAGTGCTCGTTTTGCAATATTTATATAAATGTCTGCATATGTCCATAAAAATAAGCGGGCATTACAGGCTGCAAATGTCAGCATCTCCGTCAGCACCTCCCGCCACGCTTCTCCTGATCTCTCGGCTGAAGATCGAAATGGACGCACGGTACTTCTCCCTCCATTCGTAAACTTGCTGGCATGGTAATTATGCATAGAGGTCATTCCACGTCAGATTGACCAGGGCATCCAGATCATAGTTTTAGATTTGGATGAAATTTGGTATACAGGTTCAATCATGTATGGAAGGCTTGTATACCAAATATTAGGCTCCTCCGAGAAATAGTTCTAGTGTTATAGCCTGTGGGAGAACGTGGTGTTACCCAAATCTGAGAAATGAACTTCAGGACTCAATAACTTTGGAACTATTGATCACAGCCTTGTGACATTTACACACCAAACAAACCTCTCACCAAGGAACATGGATATTGCATCAGAATACCCTCAGATTGTTTACGTTAGCAAATAAAATACCTCAAAATATGTCTTAAAAAGCTTTTAAGTGTCAAAAAATGCATATCTTGTGAGCCTGCTGTCACAACTGTAATCCACCTAGGAAGGTGGCATTAATTTTTCTAGTAACCCTGATGTGAGCTCAGTATGCACACATTATGTCGTCTCCATATTATATGTGGTTGAATATGCAAGAAATTGAAAAATCACAGGAAAATGGCAGATTTTTGAAATGGTGTAGCACAAAAGGGGCAAGAGATATCCAAGCTAAGTTGCATACACTATATTGTTGACTTGTAGGTAAAATATTAGAAGGTGTACTTGAAACGAAACATTACGGAGACAGGATGTTCTCGTCGGTTTGGAATGCAGACCTTACAAATTCCATTACTTGCCTCGTCCGTGGAAAGGTACCAGCCTGACAGACGGATATGAATCGACAGGTATTGGAATTTGTATAGCGAAGCAACCGAACCGATCTGAGAAGATCGGAAGGGAATTTCAGGATCAGTATTGGATTTGGTTTTGGTGTGTGTACATCGAGGAAGACAGGGCAGGTATGTACCTGGAGGACGGAGGCGTCTCTCCGAACATAGAATGGTCTGAGCCTTGTTACTAAACCTCTCGCTAGTACCTTTTCTTACTTACACCCCGGTAATAAAATAATAAAATAAGGGAAGGAGGAAACATGGTAGAGGTACGGGCCTTTTTTTTGTAACTTTTAGTTGTAGGTGCGAGTTCCTTATAGAAAATATGTGCTTCAGAACGCGGGTTAGGAATGCTAAGGGAAAATGAACACAAATTCGACTTATCTTTAACGAGGATTCAACAGCTGGCGGAACAAACGGTTCCGATTTCACCGTCTCGTCCCGTCACCAGGGCAAGGTCGCGATACATACAGCAATTTTCCACGAACACTGCACATTCCACGGACTGTGTTGCCATTATTCCTTCCACCGTTGTCAACAATACTGAAGTCATGGCATTAAACATACCAAATTTTATTCAACCGGAAAAGTTTTCAGGGGCAAAACCCTTAGAAGTTGATCAATTTTTCACAACTTTTGAAAATATGGCGGATGCATTAACTTGGACCCCTGCAAAAAGAAAAGATTTCTTGCCTTTATTCCTCACTGGAATCGCTTTAGATTTAATAACTGGAATAAAATCTCAACCAGATTATGCAAATAAGGAGTATCAAACGCTCAAAACAGAAATTACCAACACTTTTAGGGACATTGGTCAACCTCTCCTGGTTGAGGAACAAGTCCAACAAATTCAGGAAACCCCGCAAGCTTACATCTTGCGTAAGCATGCCTTGATCCAGAAATATCTCCCCCAAGCATCCGTGGATCAGGTAATTTATTACATTGTGAGGGTACTACGTACCCAGTACCTTCAGGTAGCTTCCGACAAGAATTTTAATTCGGTGAATGAACTTCTACGGTTCATCAACAACTTGCAAAGAAAACAAACCCTTTTGGAAGAGCAAGCGTACAGGGAAGCTAGGGAATTAGCGGCGCTTAAATACACTCAAGGTCTAGTTGCATCAACAAATCAGATAGGATTGCAAAATATAGTAACCCAACCTCCCATAAAAGAACCTCAAACTAGCTCAAATAATCAACAGGAAATAAACAGTCAACTGCAAACAGAAAAAAAACTTTGTAACACAAGATCAATTAAAAGATTTGGAAATTAAAATGAATGAACTCCAAATTAATCATTTTCAGAATAGTGCACAAACGTTCAGAAATAGATCACAGCCTACTAGAACTAATAATAGATTTCCTGCACGCCAAAGATATAACGGTAGGAATAGTTCACATTCCCAAAGAAGTAACAATTATTATAGATCAAATAATTCAAACAATGGTTACCAACGTGGGAACAGGGGACGTTCAAATTACCGTAGAGGAGGTTATAGACCATTCCAGAGACAACACCCGCAACAAGCTCAGAGATGGCAACCCTGTGAAAACTGTTGCCCTCAACGTGAACAACATACAGCCCAGCAATATAATCAACAAGTATATTACAATCAGACAGGTTCATCGGAACAACAATCACCTAGTGCCTCTTTAAACTATTGAAACCCTATGAACGTGGGAACGGTCGTCAGGGGAAAAGTTCACATACAGTTCCCATAATTAAACAGAATAATCTTAGTTTTCTAGAAGCAACAGTAAATAGGAAACCTTGTAAAGTACTTGTAGACTTAGGTGCAAATTGTAGTATAATAAATGATAACTTGGTTCCAACAAATGCAAAAAGAATAAACATAAATTCAACCATAGCAGGTATAAGTGGAAATTCCATAACTGTCAGACAAATTGCCTTCATACGATTCCGAATCGGTGGGAAATTTTACTGTCACCCGTTCAGAATAGCTAATACAAAATTCCAGTATGCAATTTTGGGCACAGATTTTTTAAATCTACATAAAGCAAACATATCGTTAGGAGATAATACGATCTCATTGCAGAGATTAGGGTATTCACCAAAATGGCAATTTTCCAGTGACGAAAGCAAAGAACACACCATTCCTGATCAAATATTTCAAATGATAGATTTAAATCAAAGTTCAACATTTGTAGCACAACATAAAATAACATTAAAACCGAAATCTTCAACTTATGTAAAACTACGGCTAGAAAACATCCAGATTGGTACTAAATATAACACATTTGAACCGAATAAAGAATTGTTGGACTCATTAGATATTTTAGCACCTTATGCATTAGTTAATGAAGAAGAACCCCACATTTTGCTAACAAACACAAAAAATCATCCGTTAGTAATACAGAAAAACACTCCAATTGGTTCAGCAGGAAGTAACCAAATAATTTCTGAAATTTATGACACGAACGTCAATGCGAATGCAAATAGTGGTCATAAAGTACATCATTCATTCGAGCAAGGTGACGAAAATTTAGACCAGGAAACTTTAAAACGACTCACTAAACATAGGAAATTTTATGACGTTAAACAAATTGATATAAATCCCGAACTAACAGAGGACCAAAAGCTCAAAATTCAAAATTTAATGCGGATATCATGTATTGGAATTCTGAGTGCTTTTCTAAAACAAACGCAATGGAAGCACACATAGATGTTGCTGAATGTGTTCCTCCATTTGCTAGGCAAATTCCCATACCCATAAATTTAATGGAAAAAATGAAAAATGAAATAACAAGACTTCAAGAACAACAGATCATTGAACCTTGTGAAAACTCACCATTTCGTCATCGCATATTCTTAGTTAAGAAACCAAATGGAACCTACAGACTAGTTTCAGACTTTTCAGAAATTAATAAAGTAATATACAATGTTTCATATCCCACTCCAGATTGCAATGACATTTTAGCACGTCTTGCGGGTAAATTTTTTTACACTACATTGGACATGGCTCAAGCTTATTTTCAAATTCCAATATCAGAAGAATCACGTCCAGTTACGAGCTTCGCAATTCCAGGTTGTGGTTCATTCCGTTATAAATGCTTACCTATGGGCATGAAGACATCCAGTAGTTTTATGAATAGACTAATGGACATTGTATTTAGTGGTCTTCCCGACAATCAAGTAGCCACCTATTTAGATGATTTGTGCATAGCAACTTCCACTTTTGAAGAGAATTTCTCCCTAATTCAACAAATATTTGATAGGATTAGGAAAGCAAACATGACGGTTGGAATAAAGAAGTGTAAGTTCGCATTTTCAGAAACCATCGTTTTGGGACATCTTCTTTCTGCAAAAGGGATGAAAATTTCCGACAAAATCATTAATTCAATCAAGAATTTTCCAACACCTAGCAATAAGAAACACGTGAAGAGCTTCTTAGCACTTTGTTCTTACATTAGAAAATATGTGTCTGGATTCTCATTTTTAGCGGATAACATATATAAACTTTTGAAAAAGAACGTTCCGTTCACGTGGACAGAGAAGCACCAGAAAGAGTTCGATGAACTAAAGGATAAAATTCTCAGTTCTCCCGTTCTCAAACCGTATTCTCAAAACAAGAAGACCTACCTCATCACCGATGCGTCTACAGTTGGCCTCGCAGCCAGCATTTGGCAAGATTCGGAAGACGGAAGCTCACGCCACCCTGTTGTCTTCGCGAGCCGCAGATTAACCGACTCAGAGAAGAAGAAATCAATATTTGAACTAGAATTTCTCGCAGTGGTCTATGGAGTAAAAGCGTTTAGATATTATTTGCTAAACAGTCATTTTACTTTAATAACTGATAATCACTCCATATCCTATTTACGACAAGCATCAAATTTGACAGGTCCATTGGCACGGAGAGCTCTGGAACTACAGCAGTTTTCCTTCGATGTGAAACATGTCACGTCATCAGAAAATGCCCTTGTTGACACTTTAAGCCGCTATCCAGCAGAGGAAGCTCCTGCCGACAGTGAAGACAACCCTGAACTGATTTTCCACCTAGAGGACGAAAACTTCAGCATTCGACAACATCAAGAAGACGATCCATTATTCGGCCCTATCATTAAAGTCATCAACAACGATCCGATGCAAGATCCAGGAGTAGTACGAGCAGCACAGTATTACGTCATCAAAGACAACAAACTGTACAGACGTCATCGATACAACAAGACAGAGGAACTTCTCTTGTGCATTCTGCACAAATTAAAAGATGAAATTTTCGAGAAGATTCATTGCAGTGAATACAATGCAGCTCATGCTTCACCATCTTCCACGTATGAAAATTTCAGGAAAAGATTTTACTTCCCAGGATTAAAACGATGGGTGTACATGAAATCAAAAAGTTGCCTCGAATGCCAGATGTCGAAGAGAGATTTCGGACCAAAGAAGCTCACCCTTCAGACGTTCGAACCGATCGCCACCCCAGCCAGGAAGTGGGTCATTGATACGTGCGGTCCACTACAGGCCACAGCCAACCACGGACATCGCTACGTTCTCATCTGCGTAGATCAAGCGACCAGGTACATGGTAACGACATCTATACCTTCAGTTGACGCCGAAACTATTGCCAATGCATTAATGGAACAGATCATTTTGCGATTTGGTGTGCCAGACAACATCACGCTTGATCGTGCACCAGCGCACACTTCAAAAATCATGGAACAATTGAGTCAAATATTGAACGTCAGACTCAGATTCGCAAACACAGATTTCCACGAAACAGTTGGACTCGCCGAAAGACATATTCAGAAATTAAAGCAAAGGCTGAGACCGTATGTAATGAAAAAATGTGCACAGTGGTATCTGTATCTCTCGGCCATAACGTTTGCGATAAATTCAGAAGTACACACAGGAACAAGATATTCTCCACATTACCTTATGTACGGTTACGAACCAAAGAATGCGATGGATTCATTGCTAGGAATAGATCCAAATTCGTTGCAGCACTCTAACAAGGAACGCCTAGACATATTGCAAGCGATGCGTGAACAAGCACAGGAAAATCTCCAGAAGAAATTTAAAACACAGAAAAAGTACTCAGACCAACACACACGGCATGTTGAATTTCAACCTGGACAAAAAGTGCTAATTTTAGACACAGTTCCGAAACGAAATGTACCTAAGCACTTCGCAAATTACTTCAAAATACATGGTACAGTTCTTGAAATGGAAAATGCCAACAGCGTACGAATAAGCTACAAGGACGGCCGAGGAAGGGATAAAATTGACACATTTTCCATAACAAGAGTCAAACCCTTCTTCGAAGAAAAGGAGAAAATACAAGATGAAAATGATAACATCGACGAAATGTCTGTAGAACAGTCAGAAGCCGAAGAGACAGAAGTCAAAGGGACATAATTCCACAGAAAGTCAAATGGGAAAGAACGTTGTCATTCCAGCATTTCATCGTCATCGTCGCGATTAGTCAAAGAGGAAGAAAAGCGACGCTACAAAACAAGCAGTCCACTCGAAGCATCCATGTTTAATTAAAACCTAAATGCATTTATTTTGTTAAATCTTATCAAAATATACAGGAACTGTCCTCTTCAAAAATAGAATTTCGTGATAACCATGCCAAACTATCCTTAGTTGAATAAACTGGTTTCTTTTCATGAAGATTGCAACACTCGCCTCCTCGACTTGGAAGAGAGCGATATCAACAAAACACATACATCTCCTATTACAGCGGCCAAGGAACGAAGTAGCGTGACGTCATCCTGAAAGTGACATCAAATGAACAACAAGCAACTAGCAGAAGTGACAGCAGTTTCTCCAAAACTCACATCATCTGCATTCGAAGATTACAGTGAAACACGATTATGCAAGAAACTTATATAATAGAGACATTAGAACATTACGAGAATAACGAGCATTAAGATATTTAGTGTAAATTCTCTACAACAATATACATACGTATATTGCAGAGTATACACTCCTGTTATAATTTAAATGAAATAGTGCACAAGTTATATTTATATACAGTATGTATGAATTTACGCTCGCAATAATAATATTTCACTTATGTGAAGTTTAATGATGCTAGGGACAGGTTTTATCTTCATAGATAGCCATTTAAGTATAGTGCGCACTTGAGCGTATCTGATATCCCTTAGTACACAATTTCTGGAATTCTGGTGATTTCATATATATAACGAATTCCTCATAATACATATGAGTGAGAACAGTAAATGAATTAATTTTCATAAAGATTGATAATTCTTGTGTTTCATTGCAATAATAATCATAATAATAATAATGCACTGCCCTTCGAAACTGCGTCTCATTACGCAACAGCGATATCTTTAATAATTGTAGGGACTATCTTATTTTTATTAATTACGGCATGTTTTGTTCATAAAATTCAATCCTGTTTGTGTTGTCGTCCCCTTGCACAACAAACAACCAGTCGACAAAAACCTACCCCTCAAGCTCGCAGTATAAATGTCACAAATGAAGAACAAATAATTCCTGTAAGAATAGCACAAAATAGACATATCAGACCATCAACGGCACCACCCCCTATTCCTTCTTCTTCCAAAGCGCTGGCTAAACAATCTTGTATCGATATCCCATCACATCACTTTGACAGTATCTGTTAAGGCACATCACCACCGACTTGCACTTAGCCAATGGATTAGACACCCTGTCCAGCAGGCAGACAGTGAACTTCTAAAGCCGCCCTACAATTGGCTGAGTACATGTCGATTGGTGTATGTCCAATTACTACATTTCTATCCTTATTTTCTCTTTCTCCTTCCTTTCAATGGCTCAGACCACCTCTAACAGGTACCTACAACACCAGAGCATCGTCGAAGATCGACAGAGGAAAACTCGAGGACCAACGCAGCCAAATTGTCTTCCACCTTCTACAGAATACAACTCCAGATTTAAATCCAATTTCGGAGCAAATCCCCCCCACACACATTTTGATGGACGATGGACTTGCTGTATTGGAGAATAGAAAGATGAAAGACAAGTCAAGAGGAATGTTCCGGAGGCTACACTTTGTTTGGACAGGACAAAGAAGGAACAGCATTCATTGAATGTGTGTCTATTACATTCAAATTGATACTGCTAAGACAGGACAATGCATCCAAGAAGAACCTTCTGTCCCAGTTGCGGAAGTTGGAAAAGAAGTGTAAGACGTTTTTCACCTAGGACAACATGTGATTCTCCCACTGTGATCTGATTCCCAGCTTACAACACCTTAGTATAGCAGGCAAGTATTTCACGAACTTGGAAATCCTTCCCAGCAGGACCGATTAGTAGCATTACATGTTCCAAATACTAATTCACCAGAGAATCCCAGCTGCCCAGGATGTCATCAATCATTACAAGTTGCAACAAGGTGTGAAAATGAAGAAGTTCGAAGAACTGGAAACGCCAAGTTCACCACTTCAATCCCTATTGAAGTTCCAATAGACTACATGAAGTACAGGAACTAGGTTCGTCTCAATTGTGCTACGAAGTGAGATACATTTCTATGCATGGACAAACGGGAACATTTCAGAACACGGGAAATCGAAATGATACTGATCTGAAATCATTGCGTGAATTCTTTTAGAAGAAACTGGTACTTTCAAAATGATAAAACAAAGTGATTAAGTGATAATAAACACAATGATACGAAATAATGTCGTATTGAACCCTTAAGGTTTGAACACAATGTGTTTAAACAGTGAATATTATCTAAGTGATTACATAGTGTAATTATGGCATGCAGTGTAAACTATGCCTTATCAAAAGTGAATATTATTTCATTCAGGTTTGTGAATGATTATAAACTTTGGTTCAAGGAGTTGACTATTTGAGTATTATAGTGTATAGTGCATCATGATTTAAGTTTTCATTGTCGATGCCAAGAACACCAGTGATAACGTAATATTAAAATAATCAATTTAAGGGACAAAAACATCGTAAAACAAACAAACAAAAAAAAAAAACTATTGTGCTGGTAATGGTTATGGTTATGTATTATAATGAACTATACTAATTTCATATTCATATGTTTAGTTAATCAACTTACTGCTTTTTGGTTCTTAATGGGTATTTAGTTGTTTATGCATTATTTATGCATAATAATAAGTATTATGGATTGGTACTGGTAAAAGTTTTCTGCTTACCAGGTTTGATAGTTTCTTCATGTACTACTATATCGTTTCAAAGGAATTTCTGACATGTATGAACCAATAAATGATACACTCAGACAAGCGACCATCGGAGATGACGCTTCTTGACAGGGAGGTATGTTGACTTGTAGGTAAAATATTAGAAGGTGTACTTGAAACGAAACATTACGGAGACAGGATGTTCTCGTCGGTTTGGAATGCAGACCTTACAAATTCCATTACTTGCCTCGTCCGTGGAAAGGTACCAGCCTGACAGACGGATATGAATCGACAGGTATTGGAATTTGTATAGCGAAGCAACCGAACCGATCTGAGAAGATCGGAAGGGAATTTCAGGATCAGTATTGGATTTGGTTTTGGTGTGTGTACATCGAGGAAGACAGGGCAGGTATGTACCTGGAGGACGGAGGCGTCTCTCCGAACATAGAATGGTCTGAGCCTTGTTACTAAACCTCTCGCTAGTACCTTTTCTTACTTACACCCCGGTAATAAAATAATGAAATAAGGGAAGGAGGAAACAATATTATCAGACCCTCCAGTGCCGGATCTACAAATCTAAGCCCCCCCCCCACCCAACAAAATATTACCAAAGGCCCTCCCCTACCTTCCTACCTTCATACACACACACACATGATCTCATGTTGCCAAAGTCACATTCAAGGGGCTACAGGATGATTCAAAAGTCCCTTAAGACACCTGTAAAATGTAGGCTGGGTAAAATTTTTAAATGGGAAGGGGGTGATTGATGTGATGCCACTGTTTTATCACACCTGGAAAATGATACATTTGTTACAATCATGCAGTCATAACTTCTTCCTGATTACAGACAGGTTGAAGAAACCTTCATCACTGATTTTTTTCTGAAATTCTAGCCTGATTTTATTCTAGTCTGACTGCCACTCTGGAAACCCAGGGTGG
This sequence comes from Lepisma saccharinum, assembly GCF_977018435.1. Taxonomy (NCBI): domain Eukaryota; kingdom Metazoa; phylum Arthropoda; class Insecta; order Zygentoma; family Lepismatidae; genus Lepisma; species Lepisma saccharinum. Next base: position 45,961,457 of record NC_139245.1, read on the forward strand.
GTCGGTCATCTAAGGTCGGATTTTTTTCCGCTTTATTCCTGCCTAAATCAGCTCCAGGAGCCACATGCCTCAAATCTAATACCAGTACCCAGTTGGTGGTAAAGGCAGCCAGAGCATGGTGCTGATCACATCACCTCCAAGATAACCTACATCGAAAATATGTGGTCCTACCCCACATACCCTAAATGTGCCTTTATGGCACGGTGCTAAATGAACAAGGAACTTTAACTTTACTCTTAGCTATATACGTATCCTATTGTATTTGTTTCTTTACCCTTGAGTAACTACGTTAATTTTTTACATAGGCGTACCCTCTACTATGTCAATGGCTGAGGGCCACCTAAAAGTTTACTTGTCTTACAACTGTGTTGCAATTCTTCTCTAAAGCTTCTAAGAAATTGAAATCTATTGAACCATCTGCAGAAGAATCTCATTTGGTGGCACAGTTGTCTGCACTGTTACCATTTAAGTTAAGGGAACATTTTGTTATGATGGACATTTCTTCTTTCAATGAAGCCATTAGTGCAGACAACAATAAACCGACCTATGTTAGGTGATAATCAAATGCTAGGAGACAATTCAGCTTTAGTGTTTTTCACACAACGAAGTTGAATTTCCATCTCTAAATGTAAGTGCCGAGTATATTTATGTGTTAGTGGACAAACTGCTGCTCAATTGGCAGATAAAGTAGAATAGTAGTTGAGACATTGAAGCAAGTCTTTCACACACACTTCAACGAAACATCCTAGTATTTATCTTTATCCAAATCTACTTACAGTTTGTTAAATTCAAAGAAAACTCGGACGTCACTATATATAATTTCAATATATTTTTCACTTATTGATCTACTGTGTTTTGTTTTTCGTTGCTATGCTCAAAATATGTATAGAAATTTATACATCGCAATTACACATTATCAATAGTTAATTATACATCTTATTAATTCAACAACGATTTGGAACATAACAAAATAGTAATTGATAACAACATAAATATCATAATGCATGTTAAACACAAAATTAAACAATAAATAATAAATGAAATAAATGAACATCTTTGGGTCAGTCACAGACTCCAACTAGTAGTGAGTTAGAAGCCGATGCTGTTATCAATCAAGGTTACGAAAATAGGCAGGGAAACAATCTTCGAGGTCGATATTTCAACAATTTTAGGCGAACCTCGAATAATTATGGACATCATGGACATTTTACTGCACGAAACAATTATAATAGCTTCAGATCTAGAAACGGAGGACAATTCCGAAATAATTACAGGCAAAATAATTCTCGTTCACCTACAGGACAATTTAATGATGAAAATTTGCTCAATCAATCGCGATTCTATTACATGAATGAAAATCGCAGTGCTAATAATAATACAATACCATATCAGCATTTTCCTGCAAATTCAAATTCATTACATTCTCAACCTGAAGCAGCAAGTTTGGTATCACAAATTAATTCTGATTCTACAAGAATGGCAAATCGTGAACAAAATACTTCGCGAATAGATCAAGTACAAGGATCGATACAGCAACAAATTCCTAACTCTGCATCTTTAAATTAGTTGCGCAGAATTGCCTCAATCCCTCTGCTGTCCTGTTAAGAGGCAACGTTCAATTGATGATAGTGTTAGTGAAGAAGATCATATTAATGTTGTAAATAATGCGAGTTCATCTTTCAAAACGTTTGAAATAAACTTTCTGTTAGAATGGTTCGACGACGAACCCGACTGGACTTTTAATGAGGATGGTGTTCCTATTCCTGTAACGGAAGTTCCAATCATACATGGGCTCATGTGTAAATTACCTATTACTTGTATAATAGACTCTGGAAGTCAAGCAAATGTTTTAAATTACGAAGTTTGGTGCAAAATAACATCATTGATTGGTAATCTTAGATTAGACAAGGTTGAAGATATTAGATTGTCTGGATTTGTTGGAAGTAAAAGGTGCAAGATTGCTGGTTGCAAAACGATAAGCCTTCAAATTGATGATGAATATTTTCCTATGGAATTCTTTATTATAAAGGAACTTAACGCTGATGTTATTTTGGGAGTTCCATTCTTACAAAAGTATAAGGCTATAGTAGATCTCAGGTCACAGCACATAAGTTTAGTAAGTTCTTCAGGTAAGGAAATTTGTGCTTTATTAAATAATGAAGATTCTAATTTGTTACACTCTAAATGTGATGAATATTGTAGCTCTACGATTAAGAATGAACCTGAATCCAAAGCAAATAAATTGAAGTGTTGTGGATTGTTAAATTATGTGCCTGTATCAGATATCGAATACATGCCTTCTAAGAGCGATATTTACAATAAAGTTTTTGAAATTAACGACATAAATGAAGTACAAAAACAAGATTTACTTTCACTTTTATGGAAGTATCATAACCAATTTTCCGATAGACCAAGACATGCAAATGTAGACGTATATAAGATACAATTGGACACAGAAATACCTGTATCTACTGCACCATATCCCATTCCGATTTCTAGAAGAAAACCTTTGGAAGAAGAACTTGCCAAATGGGAAAGTTGGGGCATAATTTACCAAGAATCTTCGCCATATTTAAATCCTTTGCACATAGTCCCGAAACAGGGGGGTCTGTGGAGGCCAGTTGTGGATTTTAGGAATTTAAATAAGCATGTTATTAGTCCGCAAGTTAGAGTGGAACCAATCAATGAAATGTTGCAACGCTTTTTGGGAGCGCAGTATTTTTCTTCTATTGACTTATCTTGTGGATATTTTCAGATCCCGTTAAGTCCTGATTCATATATTTATACTGCTTTCTCATATCGTGGAAGGCAGTATCTCTTTCGATATCTTCCTTTTGGTATAAAATCTGCAGTTTCTGTTTTCCAAGACAGAATGAATAAGATATTCACAAGGGAATTTAATGATTATGTTGTTTGCTACTTGGATGACCTCTTGATCTTCAGTAAAACTTGGCAGGAACATTTACGGCATATAGAAGCTGTTATTCAGAAACTCAAGGAGGCTAATATGTCAATTAAGTTTTCGAAGTGCAAATTTTCATGTAAGGAAATTTCTTTTCTTGGCCATATAGTTTCTGGAAGCCAAATTAAACTTGATCCAAGCAAGAATTCTGCAATAATAAATTTTCCGACACCTAATAACAAAAGAGCTCTTCGTAAATTCCTTGGCTTGGTCAACTGGAGACGAAAATTTGTAAATAAATTTGCAGAAACTGCTCAGCCACTTTATGAACTTCTGAAATCTGATGTTCCTTGGATGTGGAAGGAATTGCATTCAAAGGCATTTGAGAAGTTACGTGAGTTAGTTATATCTCCCGAGGGTTTAGCACAACCTGATTTTTCAAAACCTTTCAACATAAATGTAGATGGCTCGAAGAAGGGAATCGGTGCGGTTTTATGGCAAAATGGCGACACTTCAGGAGAGGATCTCAAGATTATACAATATGCAAGTAGAGTACTTCGTGGTAATGAGGTGACTTACAGTACGCACGAGATCGAATGTTTGGCAATTCTTTTTGCTTTTGAAAAATTTTATATATATGTTGCTGGAACAAAAGTTCATTTGTATACTGATCACAAATCATTATCATGGCTGGAGTCTGCGAAGTCATTAAATCAGAGACTCAACAGATGGTCCTTAAAACTACAAGGATTTGATTATTCCGTGCATCATATACCTGGAACTTGTAACCAAGCTGCCGATACTCTTAGTAGGTATCCTGATTTATCTACAGGCGTTACTCTCATCAATGAATTATACATTAATTATTTGAATTTAGATATTGTTGATGAAGACACAGTTGACTTTTGGAAGGAAAGTCAAAGACTGGATCAATGCTGTTCTGAAATTATATGGCATTTAAAGGAAGGCAATACTCCGAAAGGATCCAAAGAGATTTACACATTCCATAACGGTCTTCTGTTTCTGAAGCACTTTCCAGGCGATAAGTGGAAACTGGTAGTTCCAAGGGAGTTGGTACCTAAAATTCTACATCGACTTCACGATAAGCAAGGACATTTTGGATATTTTAAGGTTCATAATAAATGCAAAGATTATTTTTATTGGCCAAAAATGAAAGATACTATTAAGGAATATCTCAGAAACTGCTTAACATGTGCAAAGACTAAGCAGGCAGTCTTAAAAATTGATAAAGAAATTTTGCATGTACATACTACAACCCCTCACAGTATGCTTTCTATAGACCTTATTGGACCTTTACCGAAATCACAAGGTTATAGCTTTATTATAACAATCGTGGACGTTATGTCGAAATTTATAATGGCCTACCCTTTGAGAAAAGCTACAACCAAGGAAATTATAAATAAGTTCCAACTTCAATATTTTTATCACTATCCACTTTCTAAAGTAATTTTGTCTGACAATGGATCTCAATTTCGATCAGCTGAGTGGAAGAGTTTTGTAGAATCGAATGGAATAAAACATGTTACAACATCAGTGTATTCACCTTTCGCCAACCCAATTGAGCGATACAATAAGGAAATAATCAGGCTACTAAGACTATACACAAAGGATAATCATCAGCAGTGGTTTAAACACTTAAGTGTAATTATTGGACTTTTAAACAGTTCAGTATCTGAGGTTACAGGATTTACGCCGAATGAATTGTTTCTTCATGATAATGTCAAGAATACAGTATTTCATCAAATTAATTGGCCATCTGAACTGGAGAAGGTGACATGGCAGAATAAATGTCTAATGGCAAAAACAAGAATGAAGAAAAGGGCTATAACCAAACTGAAGAAAGAGGATGGAAGGAGTATCACAATCGCAGTCAACGATATTGTTCTTGTTAAAAACCACGAGAAGAGCAGCTTCCTTAATAAGAAAATTCACAAATTTCTGGATTTATGGTTAGGTCCTTACTTACTTAAAAATGTTAAGAACAATTATGTGGAACTTATGTCTCTAGATGGGAAGAAATCTGTAAATAAACAAAATTTGTCTAATGTAAAGAAGTTTAATTGTTCAGCCGACAGGAAAACAGAGTTGCTTAAATTTGATTAAATAATTCTTGAATGTAGTTAGGTTAAGGTAACTACGGACACTTCTACAATGAAAAATGTTGGATATTTGCATAGTCAATAATATTGTTTATTCATTTAATGTACTGAATTCATGCAACTAAAACAAAATGAAGAATATGTCAGTCAAGTTTGATTCACGGAGTTCATAGTGAACTGAATTAATATTGTTTGAAAAAAAAAAGTAATTTATGTTGTAATTTAAAAATGCAATGTTCACAAGTTTGTAACTAAATGTAAAATTTTCGATATTTACAGAACTTAAATAAGTCTAAAATTTTCACACGGAAGGGGTGCGTATTGTGACTGACCCAAAGATGTTCATTTATTTCATTTATTATTTATTGTTTAATTTTGTGTTTAACATGCATTATGATATTTATGTTGTTATCAATTACTATTTTGTTATGTTCGAAATCGTTGTTGAATTAATAAGATGTATAATTAACTATTGATAATGTGTAATTGCGATGTATAAATTTCTATACATATTTTGAGCATAGCAACGAAAAACAAAACACAGTAGATCAATAAGTGAAAAATATATTGAAATTATATATAGTGACGTCCGAGTTTTCTTTGAATTTAACAAACTGTAAGTAGATTTGGATAAAGATAAATACTAGGATGTTTCGTTGAAGTGTGTGTGAGTACAAACACTAGTGGTCTTCGAGCGTCGAACATTAACTTGCCGCACATTTAACTTGCCTCTATTTTGTTCAGAGTTCTTAAAAATCTTTGGAATATTTTCACGTTCGTTGTCTTCATTAGGAAGAACAACAAGCCCCTTTCTACTAAATTTTATTACATCTAATCTTCTTAACATGCTAGTCAGTTGATCTTCTGAACGAAATTCGTGACAAGTAATGTGATTGGCAATATTATCAGGTAATTGGCTAAGTATTAACTGCACAACATCTATATCTTGAGGATTTTCAACCAAATTACAATAACTAGAGTGAGTTTTTAAAGCAAAAGTCTCTAAACTGCCATGTACACTGGGATCGTATTTGCGATTCCTCAATACGGAGAGTTGTGATTGGATAACTTCCGAAGAAGCAAACTGATTAATGAATTCTTGTACAAACTGATCAAAAGAATTAAAATAATATTTATGAGTCCGAAACCAATAACCAGCTCTACCAATGAAGCATTGTTGAATACTTTGCAATTTCATATCTGTTGGCACTCCTACAACATTTAATATGTTATCCAGCTGCTCAATATATTCTCTCGCTGATTGTTGCTCTATCTTTCCCGAGAACTTAGGCAATTGAGATAATTCACTTAATTTTAAACGTCCACTTCTTGCATTTCCTTCTCCATTGCATGTATTTCTAATTATAGGATGATCACTTCTTCCCCTCGAACTATACGGCTGATTATAACAAATATGATTTGCTCCGTTTAACCCTGTGTTACCATAATTATGCAATCTAGAACCATTTACAGACGACTGATGATCATCGTGATTGTTCGAAACTGAACATGGTACACTTGCATCACGATAAATATTACTAACACAATCATTTTGTGGGTTAGGTTCTGATATTTGTGGGTTAAAATCACACCACATACAAGGAGACTTAACGCTTTGATCCAGATGACAATGTGGATTATTATGTACATTACTAACATTGTCATTATTCTTAGTAAACACAAAACTAGAAGTAGGATGTGCATTTGTACCAAACAGTTGATAGCAAGCATCAGTGTAGTTATATTTCTCAGCACCTAACTTTCGTTTTGGGAATAGACCTTCTGCGTCGTCACTTCGGAATTTCTTTACGGAAGTTTCGTCAGAGCTAGATCTTACAGATTTATTATACTTGTGCTTCCAACGGACATGTTTACGAGCACGAGTGTTAGTAACATTCTTCTTACAGGAAACTTTCTTAGAAGAATCATCTGATACATCACTAGACGAAGTACTGAGTCCAATATCACACTGGGTTCTTCCATTCCGACATGTATTAGATTCTGTATTATCCACAACAATTGATTTTGTTCTACTATTACTATTTGTAACAACAGAATTACGAGCAGAGGAATTATGTGCAAGGGCTACGCTACCTTCATCATTATCGTTATAATTATCTTTGACTGTTAAATCCTTGCCATCAGTTTGAAGCTTTTTGATATTTTGTTCTATACCTTCAATATGGGAATTAAACTGTTGGAACTTTTCTGTACAATGAGAAATATGCTTATGTACATCAGCATTAACATCACTTTTACTTTCTAAAATAGTGACTCTAGATATAAGATCAACTATATTAGCAGAGCAGTCATTGCAATTTGAATTGAGATTATCTAAACGTTGGTCATAATCAAGAACGTGTTCTTTCAATGATAATTGCACATTTTCAAATTCAGATAGTTTGACATCAACATTACGACATTTATTATCAAACACAGATTCAAGACGTGTAGTTGATTGTAAACACGCTGTACTAACCGAATCTATTTTGTCCTTAAATTCAGACATTAAAATATTGAGCCGGTTGTTAACATGACTAATATCATGATTAACAGCTTCAAATTTGACATCAAGCTGTGAAGATAACTGTGTATGTGCACTAGATAATTCAGCTTGTTTTAAAGATATAACGTCAAGTTTAACCTGAATATTTTCATTAGACAGATTTAATTCTGATCTAAGTTCCTGACTAGACTGTTTGAGTTCTTGATTAGACTGTTTAAATTCCTGATTAGACTGTTCAAACTGAGTCTTAAGTTCCTGATTAGACTGTTCAAACTGAGTCTTAAGTTCCTGATTAGACTGTTTAAGTTCCTGATTAGACTGTTTAAGTTCCTGATTAGACTGTTTAAGTTCCTGATTAGACTGTTCAAACTGAGTCTTAAGTTCCTGATTAGACTGTTTAAGTTCCTGATTAGACTGTTTAAGTTCCTGATTAGACTGTTCAAACTGAGTCTTAAGTTCCTGATTAGACTGTTCAAACTGAGTCTTAATTTCCTGATTAGACTGTTCAAACTGAGTCTTAATTTCCTGATTAGACTGTTCAAACTGAGCCTTAAGTTCCTGATTAGAACTTACAACAGCTAATTGTATGCTTCTAATGCTGTTTAGTATGTCATTTAAATTAGGATTTATACTTTCCAAATACACCGGCAACTGGTAAGGATCGTAACTGGAATCACATTTGTTACAACAGTATTTTTCCTTAGTGGTGGAATAAATTGTCCAATGTGTGACGGAAAGCTTCAAACATGAAATATGATACCACGAACGGCAATCAAAACATTGCACATACCTCAGGTCATTATCGAGCTTATCACAACACGTCACTCCTTCAATCTTACCTGACTGTACATCACAAATATCACCATCCTGAGAATTACTACTATTTAAGTAGGTTCCTTCATATGCAACATTAGATTTTAGCCTACGTGAATGTCTAGGCTTCGTTTCCTTAGATTTATCTGCCATGATTGCACAGAATAATAATAAACATAAATAAAATATTTAGGGTCGCCAATTTTGCCTTCGCAACATGTTAAACAAATTGAAACTCGAAGACAAAATAAAATTTTAAAAGTCTATAACTACCATTGCGCAAACTTCTCACCACGCATCAGAAGATTGTCCTTTTTTTTTTTCAATCCTGGCTGGGTCGCCAAATTATTGAAGCAAGTCTTTCACACACACTTCAACGAAACATCCTAGTATTTATCTTTATCCAAATCTACTTACAGTTTGTTAAATTCAAAGAAAACTCGGACGTCACTATATATAATTTCAATATATTTTTCACTTATTGATCTACTGTGTTTTGTTTTTCGTTGCTATGCTCAAAATATGTATAGAAATTTATACATCGCAATTACACATTATCAACAGTTAATTATACATCTTATTAATTCAACAACGATTTGGAACATAACAAAATAGTAATTGATAACAACATAAATATCATAATGCATGTTAAACACAAAATTAAACAATAAATAATAAATGAAATAAATGAACATCTTTGGGTCAGTCACAACATACAAGGGTCGTTCAAGGTTGACCGGGATTTTCGTACGTAAAAAATCGATGAATAGCCGGATCATGATGAAACGTGCGGGTGACGTAATGTATTCCTTCGCGAGTAACTAGCGCCCGGCATGACGTATTTCGTGCATGCGCAGCAGTTGCAGCGAACATGGCGGCAAGCAGTGAGTCTGTGGCTGTGGAGCAGCGGTGTGTAATCAAATTTCTCGTGAAGGAGGAAGTGAAACCAGCTGAGATTTTCAGACGATTGCAAGCACAGTATGGTGAACAAACGATGTCGCGGACAAGAGTGTACGAATGGTGTGAGCAGTTTCACGAAGGACGGGAGCTGGTGACAAATGAAGCGCATGGACACATTCGCCCGACTGCAGTCACACCAGTGAATATCGCACGTGTTGAGCAAATGATTCTTGAGAACCGGCGAGTAACAGTGCGGGATATTGCTGCCGAGGTGAAAATCAGTGTCGGGAATGTTGAGACAATCATTCACGACCACTTACGCTTCCGCAAAATCTGTGCAAGGTGGGTTCCCCGCCAGCTGACATTCGATCATAAGTTGACACGCAGGACGGTCTGTGAACAGCTTCTGAATCGGTTTCGAGCAGAAGGTGATGAATTGTTGCAATCCATCATCACGTGTAATGAAACATGATTGCACAATTCAACCCCAGAGACCAAAAGACGCAGCATGGAGTGGCGGCATAAAGGTTCCCCCCCCCCCCCAACAAAAGCAAAACGTAGCCGTCCGCTGGAAAGATCATGGCAAGTGTCTTCTGGGACATGAAGGGCGTTATCCATGTGGATTTTCTGGACAAAGGGAGCATGATTAATGCCCAGTATTACTCCACATTGTTGAGTGGTGCTGTACGAAAGTCCATTCGCAAGAAAAGACCTGGGATGTTGTCTGGAAATGTCATTCTTCTCCATGACAATGCCCGCCCTCACACGGCCAATGTGACAACAACAACTCTGGCCGACATGCACTGGGAAGTTCTGCCCCATCCCCCCTACAGTCCGGATTTAGCTCCCAGTGATTATCATTTGTTTGCACCCCTTAAAGACCATCTGGGAGGGAACAAATTCACGACAGAGGAAACACTGCGGAGCGATGTCCTCCAGTGGCTACTACAACAACCAAGTTCTTTCTACGCCAAAGGAATTCGGGAGCTGCCAGAACGATGGCAACGGTGCCTCGGCGTGCACGGAGAATACTTTGAAAAACTGACATAGTTTGGTGTTTCTTCTGCTACCTATTTCCTCTGCAGAAATAAAAGTCCCGGTCAACCTTGAACGACCCTTGTATTATTATGATTAAATTGATGAACGATACAAACAAAGATTGTACACTCGCCTCACTTAGTACTCCGGCAGTTTTGTTTCTTTATACAGCATATTTGCACAAGATACAATTCAACATACAAGTGTATCAATGTAAGCTCTATAAAACAAACTTATTACTAACTTTGTTGACCCTGTACAAGCCCATACCGGGATTTGAACCACCCCACGGATCCCTGACGTCGTAGGGTGCTGTGCTGTAGAGCGACCACAAACAAAAAAAGCTTCGGCCAAAAGTCCCCACGCACCTCCCCCTTCACCCATTCGACTAGGGCCATAAGGAAGCATGTTCCACTCTGTCCAAGCGGGGGCGATCATACAAACAACTAGAGTACGTGGAAACAGGACTGCAGGCTCTTTTCCATGTGGTTTCACTATAACCACTACATCACGAAAGTTGGCTTTAATGTACTGCACATTCCTATTATTCATAGTTGCATTACAGCATTATAACGTTCAATAAGAAATTTCCTTACCTTTGATTCACCCTTACCTGTATATATTGTATTTGTTTCTGTACCCCTGAGTAAGTTATTTTTACATACGCATATAAAAACCTTCTACTACGTCAATGGCTGAGGGCTCCCTAAAGGTTTACTTGCCCCCCCCCCCCCCCCACTGTAGGGTTTCGCAGCTTGTAATGTGTGTCAAAATTTCAACTTGTTATTGCACGGCGCTAGTGCACAGTAAAGGTAAACCCTTAAACGTTCAGCGTGTTTTCAGCAGGAAGTTTAAAATTGCGCAAAGTTTCAAATAAAAATTTATATCTCAGTAACTATGAATGCTAGTGTTACAAATTGTAGCTTGTTTCTTTCAGTGCAGTCCAAGCTAGAAACCTTTCAATTTTTCTTGTATACATGCATCTTTTGCACACATGCTTTCTTCATCACATATTTATTTTTAGTTTGATCAATGTTACATGATGTTAAAGGCACGAATGGGAGAGGAAAGAAGAGTTTACAGGATTCTTGTTGGAAAACCTGATGGTAAGAGACCAGTAGGAAGGCCAAGTCGAAGATGGAGGGATAACATTGAGATGGAGATAAAGGAAATCATTAAGGATGGAAAAGATTGGATTGATCTTACCCAGGATAGGGACAGATGGAAGGCTTGTGTTGCTGCAGCCATAAACCATTGGGTTTAAGAAGGGTACGAAGAGTGTAGTAAGTGCTCACCATTTAATAACTTAATAACAAGATTGATTAACAAAGTTGGACAGCAATGGTTGTTACTGTTATTGGACATAAGTCTCTTAAACACCAACAAAATGGAAGCTAATGCATATGCTCTCAACAATTCTCCCACTCATCATTCAGCAGAAGTCTTTTACTGATAACATCATTCCTAACTGCACTCACATCAAAAGGCATGCTGACTAACTACATCACAACCAGAATGTAAGAATAAAATTCAAGTTTACTCACATACCTGATTGATCTGGAAGAAGATGATACTGCTTCATGAGCTGCCAGTGCGTGTAAAGAGCTTTGGCAGTTCGTGCTGGGTAGAACATGTGGGTGTTTTGATCCAACAACTCCTGGAATACCTCCAAGGTGGGCTGAGATGTCTGGGAATAAAATTACAGAAATACAGCATTTTACACCAAAAATTAAAAAAAAAAAAAAAAAAAAGAATTCCCAGCCAGGCATTAAACGATATTGTAGCTTACCTAAATTATGTTCTTAACATTACAATACTACATAAAAAACTTCTTACGTCACATGTGGGCAACATTATTGTTAAAAATGACACGAAACACACAAACAGCACAATATAAGACACTTTCAAACTTTGTCTGAGCTTTCGAGTCCATCTCGGAGACATCATCAGGGCTGGCTGAGACACAGCAACGAGGTTACTATGACATGCTGCTTGCTGTGTTTGTCGAAAGGTGCCGTTGCGGTCTTGCAGTGTTGGTAACTTCCTGGTGGTCCCGGTTGATGGCTGAGGGAGATGGGTTTTTCAGTTTGACTGTGTTACGCCACGATAAATAAAGATATTTCACATGAATTGTCGATGAGATAATTTGTATTTATGATCATGTGTAACCCTTCCTTGACATCCCATTCTACTTTTCCTTTGCATGTGCCAAAAAAGGAACACTATCCTGTGGTAATTGGTGGTTGGATTCTAAAATGTGTTTGGGCAACCTGGAAGAACTTTCTTTCCTGCGTATCTATCCTATGTGACTAAGAGTCTATCCTTAATGGGTCTTTGTCATTGACCTTTGTATTTTCTGTTACTTTCACATTTAACTTTTAAATTCCCACGAACGGTCTCACAGACCGCTGGCGTTTATTGTTATTCTGTTGTTTATGCATAGGGGTGGGGTAGGAAATTGCAGTGATGTCTAGTTGTCTCTTCCCGAACCCTGCATTGGTTTACGTCGTCAGTAGCCACTTGAACGTGACCTTGAGCGATATTTAAAAGCTTTTTTCGTGCTTAGTGGTTTCAGAGACCGGACCTGGGCCTCTGCGTTATGGATTCATTACCCGGCCCTTCGTCTACTGTGGGTGTTACAGACCCTGATTTTGAGGATAGTATTTTAAAATGGTTTGAGGATCCTTTAGGAAGTGATGTAGGATCAGATAGTGACAATGTAATTGACTGTGACAAGCGAGTCAACAACACACACATGAACTGTGAACTTCGTGCATCCATTCACTGTGTGTTGGGCATAACAGAACCAAGACCATAAATGGTTCGAGATCGATTGGAAAAATGCAAAACATGCTCCACCTGTGACCCAAAAAAGAAGAGGAAGATGCCTTATGTTTGCCACTGTTGCAACAAGCTCATCTGCCTTCAGTGCCCTACCAAAATTTGCAACAAGTACAGAGAAAACTTATCGGAGGAAAAAGAATTGAACCTAAAAGTACTAGTGTAATTTTTTTAGTGGGTGTTTTATGGGCCTTTTTTATATTTTTATTATTACATGTATAATAAACAAGAAAAATATAACAAAAAGTAAAATTTAGAGTAAATGGTATTTGATTTTTTACAGTAATAATAATATCATGTAATATTAGGTTCATTTTTTTCAGTTTTATGTTATAATACATTTTATTGTACTATAAAATTTAAAATACACTTTTGAGTTATTTGTGTAGTCTTTTATGTAACAAACCGAATTAGTTCAATTAAATAGCATAGTTCAGTTAAATAGAATTCAGCAGTTGTAACGTTTTTTTTGTTTGTTTTTTTTATATTTTTTATATATACACCGCACCTTGGACCTGGGACAGTGTGTGATAAAGACATGACCTGGGAAGTTAAGGGTTAATACTGCAGATGTCGAAATCCATTAAACGATCTTTGTCATAAGTTTTAAAGCTTCTTAGTATCACATATCCTGCTGTTTGTGTGTTTGTTAGCCACTTTTGGCTAATCATAAAGATGAGAATGAGTGATGATTAATAAAGGCACATATTTTTGGTAAATAAAAAAGCAAAATGTCGGTACAAAAACAGAGTCAATTTCGGGTTCAAAAGTGATAAATAAAATGAAATTATGCTGTTATAGCGGTGAAAAAGTGCCATATAAAATGACATTTTGGTTTTAAAAAATGTGAATATAATCCCAAATTTGATTTAAAAACTGCACTATTACACAGAATAAGCATATCCCTTCTAGTACGAGGGCCGCACTGAAAGCTTCAGGAATAAGGTACTGAAAACTATGCAATCTGCTAGATTTTGTTATATTTATAAACTGTGATATTTGTCGACTGTAATTACAAGGACTGATGTAACACGGATTCGTTTTCGTTTCAGGATAGAAGTTTGAAGTGAAGTGTTTGTAAAAAAAATGGAATTAACAAGAGAGAACTTACGTGCCATGATTCATTATGATTTTCGGCAAGGTTTAATTAACACAGCAACAGTGTGTTACTCGAATGATTGAAACATTTCACGAAGATGCCCCATCAAAGACGACAATTTATCTCTGGTTTCAAGAATTCAGATGTGGCCGGGTTCGCCTTAGTGATGAAATTCGTGAAGGCCGCCCATCGACAGCCATTGTGCCAGAAAATATTGATGCAGTTCGTGAACTAATCAACAGTGATCGACACGTGACTTACCGCGAAATTCAAGGTTCCTTAGGTATTGGCATGAGTCAAATACAAACAATTTTGCAAAATCATTTAGGTGTGAAAAAGCTTTGTGCCCGTTGGATGCCACACAATTTAACAAAAGCACAAAAAGACGACCGTGTGAAGTGGTGCAAGGCTATGATCAAACGGTTTAAGTCGGGATATCAAATCTTGTGTTCAACATCGTCACAGGCGATGAATAATGGATTTACTCTTATGAACCTGAAACGAAGCGACAATCTGCTGTGTGGGTGTTCCAGGATGAGCCTAAACCAACGAAAATTGTTTGTGCACGCAGTGTGTCGAAAAAAAAAAAAAAATGGTTGCCTCTTATTTCGGTAAATCATGTCACATTGCGACTGTTGCACTAGAGAATCGTAGAACAGTCAATGCAGAATGATATACCACAATTTGCCTGCCACAAGTACTCCACGTGCTCAGAACTTCAAACCCCAATCGTCGAATCATTCTGCATCACGACAATGCCAGCTCGCAGACAGCATCTGACACAAGGAACTTTCTGGACTATGAACAAGTTGAACTCATGACTCATCCAGCTTATTCACCTGACTTAGCCCCATGTGATTTTTTTTGGTCCCAACAATGCAGAACAAGTTGCGTGGTAAGCAATTTTTCACTCCCGAAGAGGCTATCGAAGCATACGAAATGCATGTCTCGCAGGTACCAACTTCAGACTGGCATAACTGTTTCAACAATTGGTTCCATCGCATGAAACAATGCATTGCTGTAAAGGGTGAATATTTTGGAAAGCAATAAAAAATTGATGTACTTTCATTCTTCTTCTTTATGTCATATTCCCGAAACTTTCAGTGCGGCCCTTGTAGCACATTAAATCATTACCAGAATATTAAGTTTATTCCTGTATAAAGGAGTCCATTTTTGCTTATCAAATATTTACAGCAGAATTAATCAATTTTCCATGAATTGCATAACTCACAGGATACTTCAGACTTCAGAAACTGTCGCGTCGGTATATAAACTGTAAATTTCGTGTGTGAGAGTCTATTTCGCATTTTGCATCATTTCGTGACAAAATACGGTAGGAAAATGCACCTCACATCTTTCAGAAACATGAAAAATTAACATTAGAATGTGTTATTTCATATTTCGTGTTTTCGTCAAAAACGAAATATGCATGACTCTAGTGATGATGAGATGAAATTGATGGACACACAAAGAACAACCATGCCCAGGATGTGAATTGAAACTGGGGCCTCTGTTTGGAAAGAATGAGGAACGAGGCAGTGTAAGAGTCAGCATGAGCTAGCATGCGGAATGGTGCGAGTGCAAGATGTGGTAAGGGTGTTGACGTAGAGAGGTGAATGAAATAGTGTCGATTCAGGAGAAGGTCCTCACACATCCCAGGTAAATTATACCAACCTAGCACCTAAATGTGAACCTGTCTGTTGTTGTACAAGTTATTAGAAATGTGGGAATAAATGGGTATTTTGTAATTTGACTATGTAAATTTGTAGACGTTTGTTCGTCCCTTTTGCCAAGGATGAACATCTGCCTATTTCATCCCCAATGAATCGAAATAATTACTTCTCACAGCCCTTCCTTATTTCTAGGAAGGCTACACAAGATAAATAGGATACTTCATATTTTGTTT
Source organism: Lepisma saccharinum (assembly GCF_977018435.1). Taxonomy (NCBI): domain Eukaryota; kingdom Metazoa; phylum Arthropoda; class Insecta; order Zygentoma; family Lepismatidae; genus Lepisma; species Lepisma saccharinum. Next base: position 45,977,582 of record NC_139245.1, read on the forward strand.
TCATCAGAAACTCAAAATGTGAGATTACGCACAGTAAGGATTCTTTTACGTAATTTAGTAATTATGTGAAGCAGGTAGTATAGTCATAGCTCTGGCATACTGAGATATCTTTCTATGTTGCTGGTCCCAGGTAGGCAGTGCTGAGCTTCATGGTTTGCAGACCTACATGTCTTCTGCTTGCAGTGTTGCAAACTCCTTTCAAGTACAAATGATACGCAATGTTATGCTGTTACATTCTCTCAACTGCGAGGGCAAGTGTCCCTTAGCTGCCATTTCTGAAGTGTAATTTTACATGGAATTTTAATCCAATTGTGTACCAAAATTAAAATTTCTTTTACTTACAACAAATGTGTGTCTAGATATTTCTTATGTTGTTTCACCATATCATTCTATAAGAGCATAATAAAACATACAATCACGTGAAATTTAGCTTTGCTGTACAACCATGAAAAATTCCTACTTTACATTCCTTTCTTGACAAATAACACACGTATACAAACAAAAGAAAAAGTTAAAGAAAAGGTATTAACAGTTGGGCTGAAAAGTTCATAGGCTGACTCATAGATGACGTTACTAGAATTAAATCCATGTGATTTTTACTTAGTACTAACCTTCAAAAGATACGTGTATAAATTTCACAGCTGCCGGATAATTAGTTCGTGAGATATAGCATTGTGAGTGAAGCAGCTTTTGTTATTGTGAAAAAATGGAAAAAAAAGAATTTCGTGTGTTAATAAAGCATTGCTTTTTGGCAAAAAAAAAATACTGTTGAAGCCAAGGCTTGGCTTGATAAGCATTATTCGGACTCTGCACCAGGAAAATCAACCGTTGAGAAGTGGTTTGCTAAATTTAAATGAGGCGAAATGAGCATCGAAGACGATGCACGCAGTGGACGCCCCAAAGAGGCTCTTACCGACGAAAACATCAAAAAAGTCCACAAAATAATTTTAAATGATCGTAAAGTGAAGTTGATCGAGATAGCTGAGATTTTAAAAATATCAAAGGAACGTGTTGGACATATTGTGCATGGATATTTGAACATGCGAAAGCTGTGTGCAAAATGGGTGCCGCGCGTGCTCACAATCGATCAAAAGCAACAACGTTTTGATGATTCGGAGCAATGTTTAGCGATATTCAACCGTAATAAACATGAATTTTTCCGTCGATATATTACAATGGATGAAACATGGCTCCATAACTACACTCCAGAGTCCAATCGACAGTCAGCCGAGTGGACTGCACGTGATGAACCGAATCCAAAGCGTGGAAAGACGCAACAGTCGGCTGGCAAGGTTATGGCATCAGTATTCTGGGATGCGCATGGTATTATATTCATTGATTACCTCAAAAAGGGCCAGACCATCAACAGTGATTATTACATAGCGTTGTTGGAGCGTTTAAAGGATGAAATCACGAAAAAACGGCCCCATTTGAAGAAGAAAAAAGTGCTGTTTCATCAAGACAATGCACCGTGTCACAAATCAATGAAAACGATGGCAAAATTATATGAATTAGACTACAAATTGCTTCCCCATGCACCATATTCTCCAGATCTGGCCCCCAGTGACTTTTTCCTGTGTGCAGACCTTAAAAGAATGCTCGCTGGAAAGAAATTTAGCACTGATGAAGAGGTAATCGCCGAAACTGAGGCCTATTTTGAGGCTAAAGAGAAATCGTACTATAAAAATGGCATCGAAAAATTGTATGACCGTTGTATTGCCCTCAAAGGCAACTATATTGAATAATAAAATCGAATTTTGTCAAAAAAATATTTTTTACTATGTTAGCCTACGAACTTTTCAGCCCAACTGTTATGTCATGCAAGGTTGTCTATAAACAAGGAAGGTAACTAAATGTGCATTTCAAGAACTCTATAATAATAAAAAAAAATCTGTGGTACAACAGCCCATGAGGGCCAGGGCCTACATACTGACTGCCGGTCTCACTCCCACATACTGAGGTGGGGATCATGCAACCAGTTACGGGGTGACACGTGGTCAGCACGACAAACCCCCAGTTGTTGTAGGTTTCCGTGACCGGGTTACGCTACTCATTCGAGGCTCCCCAATTCCCTCATGATGGTGGATGGCCACCGGTCCAATACACAGGCCAAAATCTCAGGAGAAAACTTATTACGGTTCCTGCATGAGCCCAAAGCATGACAGCTTATATCGCACAGCCACAGTACAGGACTCAAGAAATCCGTAAAAACATAAAATTTATTCTGACTACCACAACCATGACAAAAAATTAATAACATGCATTGACTGAGGGGGTAGTTTATCAGTAATGCGAAAAAAACCACTTCATTTTGGTTCAGCCTTATAGTGAGTTACTTACAGACTTGATAGACCCCAGAAGTTCCTCCTCAGCTCGGCTGTACAAAGCCCGGCTCTGCACAGCAGAAATCACTTCAGCATGAAGGTTCTTCATTGCCTGCACAGCTATCCGTGACACAGCCGGGTCGTACAGCAAGGCATACCATCGCTGCTGAATCTCCTGTACCGTGAATTTACAAGAGAACTTCACCCCCCGGTGAACCATGCGGAGATCATTTGTCTGCAAAAAAATACACAGAGCAATGCTTCAACTGTGAGAAAAGTGCACCTTTGCGTGCAAAAACATCAAGACGAAAGAAGCCAGAAAAGGAAAAATCAAACACACGCACAAAAACAGCTCGACTCCATCTGGACTGGTTAAAACTTTAGTACTCTAAAACTGTTAATTGTGAAAAGCCAAATCATACCTGTATTTATAGACTTAAGTCAACAGAAGAATTACATGATACACATACCTTGTTTCTTTCTCTAAATATTCAGGCCACTTCAGTTCTTCTGCAGGAGATTTTTTAATATAATTGAACAAAGTACTTAATTTCATTTTAGCATACCTTATGGCACACTCAACAGGTAAAAGCATGTCTAACTTGCAACTCATTTTAATCCTGCAAATGTTACACATTGATATATGAGCACATAAGGAAAGTCTAAACGATTTAACCCAACCACACATGCCCCACCTGTTGAACATTAATGATCAATGCTAGATCATCTGTTGGCTTCCACCTTCCCAGATCCTTTGTTGATACGCTATGTGCATGGCGTGGCTTTCTACTACGTCGACCAGGTTTCGTCCGTCTTCGAGCTTCTGATGGTATTGTAGCTGGAACAATGCCACTTGTGCCCACATCTACAGAAAATGACAATGAAACATGTAATCACAATGAGACACACACTAATTACAATATTTATCGAACATTTGCCTGTGACAAAGACTGAGTTAGTTGAACATCAATGTAGCTGTTATTAGAGAACATATAAATGAGAAAAGGTTTCGAGATAAGATAATGTCAGCTCACAGATTTTACCATACTGATATTTCCATTAGCCATCTCTAAATTTCTGCAACCTCTGGAAGTTAAGCAATAGTTCATATTTATACACAAAGTAACTAAAATAATTGATAAAACAATGGACAAAATTTAAACAGTAATATTTACTACATAAATTTATTTGAATGTTTAAATTTCATTTACAATTACTGTCAATTTTACATTTCACATAGTTCAATTCAAAACATTAAATTAAATTTGTTGCAAATTGTTACTAAAAGTGTTGGCAATTAACTGTAGATGCTGAAATGACCTTCTCTCAGAAACCGGAAGAGAAAGAGAATTAACTAAGATTACTTGAAAATCTGTTTTCAATACAGAGCAATGATGTGAAAATTCAAACTATAGATGCAAGGACATGCAGGTTTGTCACAATTTTCATTCACGTTACTTACACATGTCCTGAATTATATGCGTATCACAAATACAAACCATATGTGTGTGTACCACAGCTTTACCGTGGATGAACAGACTAGATTTCTTTACTTGATAACAGCATAGAACTTTCATTATTTCACAAATTTCTTCATCGTTACTAGTGACTGAAAGATTCACGTCTATTTCTTGGTAACTGACTCCCTTAGATTTTGTACATGAAAAATTGCCGCAACAGATAAAGACTATCACATACCTGTAGCAGGACTGGACGCAGAGGGATTCCGAGACCTGGCAAACTTTGACCCTGGAGCTCCAGCTACTCCCAAACTGGATTCCACCAACTCATCATCAAACCTTCTCCTTTTTATGGAACGTGAACTACTGCAAATAAAATACAAAGCACGTCTAAACAATCAAATACACAGGAGGGAACCTCAAGAAATCATTTTGTGCAAATACACCAAAATTTAAGAATTAATGTTTGATCCAAAGGGCTAGGGTGCATAATTTACATTTAAAATTCACCTTGGACGTCGTTATATCATCTATGAACAAGCATGTGTATTTTTGTGTAGGACCGACAGAAAGTGGAAAAATAAAATATAACATACTAATATTAGTGAACTAGTCCCACACTGTGGCCATGAGGTCTATGGCATCATACTTTGGGCTCCAGCTACGGAATGTACGTAGGTTTCGAGTCTCGATGGGGGAAGTGTAACAACTTTTCTCCTGAGATTTCGGCCAGTGTACGGGACTGGTGGGCTTCCACCATCATGAGGAAATTGGGAAGCTACAAATGAGTAGCGTAACCGGGTATCGAACCCGAGACCCCTTGATTACAAGGCGACGACGCTACCATCGGGAAGCCCCTAGATTTAGTGTCACTAACTACATTCTTGTGCTAGGTTTTTAATTTTCAGCTTTGCCTTAAAACAAGTGTGTGTATTTTAAAAAAAAACATGTAAGGTAAACTGCCTTCTCTACTTTGTGTATCAGGGGTGTAAGTGGGTGACTGTTTCTGACACCCTTCCACATAGTATGCCCTGGACCGTATTTTGCAGACAAGCAATCTGGCATCTGGACTCACAGCCAGTACAATTATCTGTGGGGCTTGTGTTGTCCATATGTGGTTGTGATTGACCATTCATTCAATCTTATCACCATTCAATTTCAGTTTCACAATTAGTCACAAGAGGCAGAAAAGCAAAGTAAAATAAACCAATCAATGAACAAATATATTGTGCATCACGTGAAAGGAAATTCTCATCAGCAGTGTAAAAAACTAAAATAAAAAATGCCACACACTTTCTGATGAACAATGGGGCTAAATTATGGATGTCCAAGTGACTTCAGAATTTAGTATCTTATTGCCGCATCTCCACATCCACGTTAATATTAAATTTTTCCATGATCATGAACAGGGAAGGGATTTATGTAGTAAAAATGTGCTAAATACATATTAAGTTATTTTCACCAAAATATGGAGTTAAATATGGACTTAAAATTGTAAAAATTTACCTTTTTCATAACATAAGACTACACGAGCTACATAAAACACAGTCTAAACATTGTAACTATTTCCGTTACTGTCTTGAAGTGAAACCAGAAGTGAATACTGTACGTGTGTATTGATTGATAGAGTTGGTGTTACAAGTCTACTTTATGCACAGTAAGGCTAATCAGGACTGGACCTATAGTTTATAGTGGGATCCGAACCACTATGTCCCTCCACAGAGTATTAAACCAGGGACCCCTTGATTACAAGGTGATGACGCTACCACTGTGCCATCTGGGAGGCCTCTGAATACTATAAGTGTGCCACAAAATCATTGCTTCTGGTGCTGCTGTCGGGTACACAGTTAGTAGCAAGGTTGGGGTTAACAATGGACTGCTCGACTAGGGAGCCAATGTTTGAGCCCTCGTTCTCTACTGTCAACAACAATTGTGAAAAAAACAGGAATTTCAATTGTTTTAAAACAGCAAAAGAAAACAGTTGTGAGGTGTAAAATTGGGGGGGGGGGGGCAATATTGATCAGATGAAAGAAAAATTGTAATTAATGCATTTGGAGGTTATAAAACAGATAATACATCTTTGTTTGTTTTGTCACTTCGGATATAACTTTCGGTCACATGGGGACATGTAGTGGTTGCGCGAATATAGGGTGTATGTTGAGAAATGTTATGAAATATGGGAATAATATGTAAAAATAACTAAAATATGTAAAATCTGAGCGAAACCCTAACATATATGTACAAATATGGAAAATAAAAATGTATTTTCTTTAGTCTACATGCCATGATGCACAAAGATAATACAAAATATAACTCATTTCAGCTTCATACATAAACATGTATTTACATATAAATTCGTTCCCTGATCACGAGTATAAAAGTTATATTGTCACCAAAGAATGAGAACTCCAAAAATATATGTTTCTTACACTTGATCAGCAAAATCTTAATTACAAATTAAATAATCAGTAGTTTTAATTTCACTAATTGCATCCAAAAGTTCACACAATCCTGGGAAAAAATAATAATTTGCTATCAGAACATGGAACTAAAAAAATATTACAAACAATGTACCGGAGAAAATTAGAACACTTGCCTTCTCCTCTTCATCCCAAGGGCTTCCAATGCTGTATTCATTGACATTGAGCGAGGTCTTTCGCGAGCTGCCAAAGCTGGGCCACCTAACGGAACAACTGAATGATGCCTGGGACGAGCTGTCAAGCGAGACGTTCCAACCTGAGGAAAGGGCCTAGAGGTAGGAGTACGAGGACATAAATTCACCAGGCCTCCTTCTAGGCCTTGAGTTGGGGATTCTGGAACTGGAGAATACACTTGGGGCTCTTCATTCCCTGCATTTGAAGGTAGTTGAACTTCCATGGCTTAAAATCTGCAACAAAGATTCAACAGAAACTTCTACAAAAATGTATAATGGTACCAGAAAATGAAAAATTTACCCAAGTGCACAGATATTGGTAGTAAATTCGAAAAAAGGCTTCAAATTGAATCCAGATTAATAATTTAATTAACCTCTTGGATCCCAAGCGTCTCGAACGAGATACCCAAAAGTAACCCTCCCGGTACCAAGCGTCTCGTTCGAGACGCTGTGTCAAGGTCGTAGTTTTTATGTTATAACTTTTCTATTTTTGGCTAGAATTTCGATTTTTTTTTATATTGTTCCTAACACATGTATTTAACAGAAATGGTTTCTTGCATTTTTTTTTTGTCTTCATGAAAATGGAGGGGGAAAGGCAGGAAAAGGGACCTCTTTTTTGCATCTCTTTTCAAGGTCAAATTTTTGCCGACAAAGGAAAAGTGCTAAGTGCATTCGAAGGAAGCTTGTTTATCAGTATCTGATGTCAAAATGAAAGTTTTCCGTGACGGCGCAAGCAGGGGGAGGAGACTGGTTGTTGAATCTGCGTTCTGAGAATGGAATTTCGAAGCCTGCTGAAGGAAACCTTTGTTTTTTTTTTAGTACAAGTGTCCACAAGTGGCAACAGGGGTTACCCAGCATTGTCTAAAAATAGAATTTCAAGCAGCTGCAAGAATTGGCGCTCATTTTTCACTACGTTCTAGCTTTGCGTCCTTGAATGTTGTGCGTAGGTGTCGTTTTTTGCCCAAGTGCGAGGACATTTTTTGGATGGTGACAATTTTTTAAAATAATTTTTGGGGGTTTTCTCCCTTTACCCTCCATATATACACCAAATTTGCATAAATTTTGCATTTTGTGCATTTTGACATTTTCTTTAAACATCATTTTTTTAAGAAAAGTATTTTTGAGGGGATTTCCCCCTCCATATGTATGCCGAATGTGCATAAATTATATATCGTCTGAATCTGTGATTCATTCTGCGTACAACGGTATATCTTTCATACCTCTAGGGCATTAAGTTTCTGAGCTATAGTCATTTCAAGGTACAGCTGCATTTTGAAGCTTCAATCAGTGGCCATTCCTTTTGGGGGTACAACTCAAGTTACATTGGTCATACAACAATGATGCAAATATTTTTCTGTTTCTTACATGCCAGCGATAATTTCTATGTGCATGTCGACACTGTCATGTACTTTTTCCTTGGGGGGAGGGTGGGGGAACCAAATTTTTCTTCCGAAACTTTGGAATTTTGAGAGTTAGCCCCTCCCCCCACCACATATACGCCGTATTGCATAAATTTCATATAGTCTGAATCTCTGGTTCATTCCGCGTACAACGGTATATCACTCATCTCTCTAGGGCAATTAGTCTCCGATCTACACTCATTTAATTTAAACTCTGCATTTTGCTCAAAATCGGGTCGGGACCGAGAGGCTTACTTGTGAAAATGGCCTTGAGACTCAAAAGGTTAAGCATCAAGATTACATATTGAATCAGCATCTAAAAATCAGTATGCCATCTTCACATGTGGTGACTTATCTCTTTCAAATGCCATGTAAGATATCTCACAACTCAAAGCTTTAAATTTACAATGTTTGCAATAATGACACAACTGCCCTCTTACACTAATAAATATGGAACTGATTTCTAGGTTCATACCTATTTTTTTCTTCCTACGTCCGAGATGCATGCTATTTAGAGATCTTTGCGTTTCATGTACAGAGCACCCTTCTACTGAAATTCTATAGGACCTAAAAATGCCTAAAAGTCTTATTTTAACTTGAAAAATGCCTTTTATACCATTCGCTTAACATTCAAAACAACTTTTATTAAGAACTACCCTTCATTTCCACCACAAAGGTTTGAGACCTTCAACGAATCTGAGCGGCAAACAAGCAAACAAACCACAAGAGGGTGTCAACGTCTGTGCTATTTCCGCCATCTTCCAGCTTGCATCACGAAATTGAACAAATGGAGCAAACTGACTGAATGAGGCATTCTCCGGTGTTAAATGCTGTACTTCCCTGACAAATAAAAGGACTGCAGGTGTAGTGTAACATACCAAAGAAAAATGCAGGCTCTTTTCAGATATAATCCTAGCAACAAAATATTCAGTTGTTAAAACAGGGCCGGCATTGTTCCCAGCTTCCACAGTGTAAGAGCGTGGGAAGATTCCAATAATACCTCCGTCTGATTGACTGTTTCAACAAGTGTCTGCTGTAACGAGTAGGAAAGGCAACCCTGCAAGTGACCAGTCACATCGCATATTTTTCCCATTGACACAACAGTTAGAATTCCGCCGATCTTTCACCTGGCACGTTAACACCTTTGCGGTAGTGAACCTCTGTTGCTGCGTTTAACTTCAAAGGAACTTGCATTCAAAGAACCAATTACGCCTAGTGCTTGGGCAAGAAGCGGCAACATTAAAATCCACCCTCCCTAAAGCAGCCAGCAGGGAAACAGGATTTTGTCGAAATAATCATTCTGCGCTGTGAATGGACACTGGTTGGTACGGTGTCCTCACTTTATGTGAAACGGGAGAGTTTGAACCACAGTGATGGCGCTACAGGAGGGCTAGGGGGTTGAAGCCAAGACTAGAAGGAAAGGCTGGGGTCAGACATGCCTCTTTTTGCGACTGCTGCGGGTGTGACGTCATTGGCAGAGAAAATCCAGCTGAGTCTTTATCCCATATGGTAAGAAACGTGGAAAGGCTGATCTGTTTTGTTCTTTTCGCTCCTTTTTTCTTATATTTCTGGATTGCTGGGTTGTGAAGTGTTGCAGTGTACAATGCCTTCCGTGAGGTGTTGCGACGTGTCTTGATCTCCGATGAAAAAATAAAAACAGCAGGTGACAATATATAACTGAACTCATCGCATCTAATGAGACTTGTTAGTGAAATGCGATACCAGTAGTCTCATTACACAACATCAGGCTACCATACACTCCAATTGGGTTACAATTATTACAATGAAAAAAAATTGTAATATATAAAAAAGGCTATCAGGAGTATAGTAAGATAAAACCTGAAGCATACTCCCCCCCCCCCCGAATAATCTATTCAGTCCCCCCCACCAAAATTCCTAAGTCAATTTTAGGTTCACTGTTGGTATTCAAGAGTTGAATCTCGACCTCCTCCAAATAATTTAATTCACAATCGCCACACCAAAATTCCCACAACAGTCTATCCGTCTCTTCTCGTGTCTAGTCTCGTTAACAACACTAATAATACATAGTAACTGTTATAATTCCCTTGGAAATACCCAACTTGCTATTTATATACGAGTGATGCTTAAATGACAACGTAGTTCAACTTCCGTCGTCCATTGTTCTATTACTTATTCAGTCAAATTTTCATCACAATCCCCCCAAAGTTAAGTGGACGCAACCAGCTTTCATAAATCTGCCTGTGGGCACCCCTGTTCGACATCCCACTGATTAGATATATATAAAGTGAGCCTCGATTTTCTTCAGTTCTATGTCCTAAGTTTTCGTTCAGTCGAAAGTTGTTTAAAGTGTTTGTGACATAATACACACGGAACATCCTCACATTCCTCCCAGTGTAGTTCAAAGATTCGTAAGACTCAGAACTGTAATCTGAATAAGGAAAATTAATGAAGAAATAAATGTCATTACTCAAAGCAAAGTTACCAAATTGAAGAAAATGAGTGAAAACAGCTCCTCTCTCACTCCTAAAAGAGAGCAATAGATGAGGTTGTTTTCTTTTACATATTCAACTTATCCATAATTTTGGTTTTCTGCCTTTCTTTATTTAACAAAATGCATGACCAGGCATATTAACTTCAATTTTACATGAAACTTTAGGTTTCAGAGAGAAATGTGACGACCTAAAAACTACCGATTCAATACATATGTTAATAGCTGTATAATCCAATTCTGAAGACATACATTATCTCGGATCCTAAGTGAACCTGTATATTCAGTCCCAGCTAACTTCTGGAATAACGGCTCTTTTTGTTCATAATTTCTGCATTGATTCCGCTGCGATACCGTGGCACGGAGCGATCTGTTCGCCCGGTGATGTCATGCTTTCGTCAAGGACAGGTATGGCCCCAGAACTTCCACACATTCCTCGAAGTGTTGTTCAAAGATTCATAAGACTCGGAACTGTAATCCGAATGAGGAAAGTTAATGAAGAAGTGAATATTAATAGCAGAAGCAAAGTCAACAAATTGAAAAAGTTGAAGTGAAACAGCTCCTCCCTCACCTCAAAAACAGATGACTTCATAAGTATAACAATAGGTAAGTCCGCATCATTTATTATTATTATTATTATTTTACGCATTCAACATATTTTTTTTCTTTCTGCCCTAACAAAATGCATTACTATGTGTATTAACCCAAATTTTACATGAAACCTAATGTTTCACAGAGAAATGTGACGACATATCTGCCGGTGATCAGGTATGGCCCCAGCCTTCTCCTTCTAATAGTGTTGGGTTGAAGCTTCCCCAAAAAATTGACCTCAGCCCCCCCTTATAGCCCCCAGATTTTTATAGTAAGGTAGATGCATTTCGACAGAAAATAAGAAAAACTAGAAGGATCTTCTCTTACTTAATATTTTCCAATACAAAATTTCCATTTGGCCAATCACGAGTCGCAAAACGTGCTACTAAATTGACATGATAGTCTGCAGCCCGCCTGGTAGGTTCGTACCTTTTTATAAAAAAAAAAATTAAAAAAAATAAATAAATAAAAAAAATTAAAAAAAGTATTCAGTGGCTGTGAGATTGATCTTTGGTTGGAGGTTCAAACGGTGACGAAGAATATGTGCATACACAGCTAAATGTGTATATTTAATTATTAGCCCTACAAATCGTATCACTATTTTTAGGAACAGACCTAACAGGTGCGAAAAATGAATTTTTGTAAGTAGGAGGACGTTCAACATCTAAAGAACCGTCAAGTTTCATTTCTGTTTGTTAGATCCTCATTCGAATACCGGATGGACTGTTAGCAATGTTCTTTCATTCCTGTCATAATTATATACAGTGCTCGAAAAATGTTCTTCAAAGCTAGCGCCAGCTCTGAAAATCAGGCGCCAGGAAACCACCTACTAGCATTTGTGCATACTACAGTATGTTTCAAAAGTCGCACAATCCAAACTTTGAAAATGTATATATAGTGCAGGTTTTCTGCACTAAACTAATCCTGTAGGCTAACAATGGGTTCATAAATTTATGTTAGCATTTATCTAAATAAAAGCAATTACATTATTTTAAAAAACATCGTTAATTTGCTGAAAACATCTGAACTGATTTCCAACAATAAATACCAACAATTTGTGGGATCATTTGTTGGTGTTTGACTGGTTGTAAAAAAGTTGCTTTGTGAGGTACAGCAGAAGCAGGGAATTTTTATTGAAAACCTCTTGCACGTGAGTGTAAGAATGAGTACTAAAATACTCTTCAGCAATGCACACGCGTTGCTCCAATGAATACGCCATGCTGAATTAATTTTAAAAAAAGGCACAGTAGCGGCAAAAGTGAGCAAAGAGAATTCAATGTAACCAGGGACAGCCTAGGATTCTCTCAAGGGTCCAATTTCTGCACAAAATCTTTATTTTTCACGTAAATGCATAGCCAATAGTTACACATGTTGCATGAGACTGTTGGCAATATTACGACCTCCTAGTGTTGCCATATACAGATATACCTATGTCTCAAGAATGGCACTTTTCACTCAACCCATAAAATCGCCAGTCAAAAATTCATCAAATGTTGAACATGACCAATATTTGTCGCAAATGACAGACTGACATGGTATCAGTCATCAAATATCTAATTATGACTCTTCGATAATTTCTTACAAATTTTTCTTACTCAGAAGTTCATTTCTGGGAAAAATTGAATGCTGCTTTCCGATGCTTTAAGCATTGAAAAATATGTCAATGGATGTGGCTTTATAATGCAGAAAACCCGGTGTAAATATCTCTTACGGTTTTCATGATATTCATTTCCAAAGTTTGGGTTGTGCAACTTTTGAAACACTCTGTATAAGATGCTGACCATCACGGTATTCAAAACATCGCTAAATTACTTGATAAAGCAGGAAATGGGGTGTTGGGGGACAAAGGGTAAGGAATAATTACTGACTCTATGGAATGTTCACAACATCAAAATTTCGTACATATTGCAGCAAAAGGTCACAGTCGCCAGGCTGAAATTTTTAGTTGCCATGGCGACCGGGAATTTTCGAGCCCTGATTATATATATCCTAATTGTTGGAACTGAACGCTTTACTTTCGTTAACATGTTGTTTCTCATTACAGTGATGAGATGGACGACTAGTGAAATGAGGCGCTGTATTACAATTAATACTGGCTAATATTAAAATTCACACTGAAAATAAAAATGTAGTAAAATATGTATAAAAATTAAACGTACCGGAATGGTTCCAGATATTCACAAACTGGAATGCCGCTTCGGTCCATTCTGATCCCTGCATGGTTCGGATTTCACATAAGCTGTGGATCTCATCCCGATAAGCCTCTGTGCATGTAGTGGAAGTAAATACAAATCCAACCAAGTAAATGTTGCAAAACTGTGCAAAAATCAGTACGCTTGGGCAACTGTAACGCTCTTAGATTTAAAACTAGAACTACATGTTAATGAATTATCATTTCTGATGTTAAAAAATAAGTTATGCAGTACTTTCAAAGTAGCCCATTTTGATTCCAGCAAGTGAAAGCAAGAGAGCATACAAAGAGGGTATTAAAGTTAGGATCTAATGACACCTAATTCCTAAACTAAAGAAAACCTTCAGTAAGGATAGTGATGTGTTAATTGGAGTTAGCAGTTTCAGTTCAGAAAGTGCCAATGTAAGCTTTCTGTTATTGTAATGTGCATACCCCATCAACAGCTGAATGTTGAGTTGAATTGTTGTTTTAAGTCCACTTTATGCACAGAAAGGCTAATTGGGACTGGACCTACAGCTTTTAAAGTAGGATCCGAACCACTGTGTCTCGACCAGGTATCAAACCAGATACCCCTTGATTACAAGGCAACAATGCAATCACTGCGCTATCGGGGAGGCCCCAACAGCTGAATGTAAATAAACATTCTTTTGTCTAGTTTCTGGAAATCAAGTGATCGGATTGGTAACTAGAGGTTGAGTGCTGTGTCTATTCTCTCAAATGTAACAGTTATTTAGCAAAGTGGTCTTGGACACTATTTTTATGCGATGGAAAAATGTTTGATTCTGTTTGAATGTTAGGTCCGAAGTTACGCCTATGTTAGCCCCCAAGAATTTGAAAAGGAAAAATGTAGCCCCCCCCCCCCACCCACTTACATCAGGCCGGCGCCGTCACTGTTGCGCCAGAAACTACAACTGCCCTAGTATAGAGAAGAACACTGCGAACCTGCATGCAGATTGAGTTTTGAGGTGAGGTTTATGAGCACACTTCATACCCAGATATACTAATTGGTATTTCACCTAGAGTTTAACCTTTACTCTGCAGAGGGAGTCGTCAGAAAGTAAATCTAATGTTTTTAACACACTTTTTAATGTGATGTTTCACCGAGGCCTTTGGCGTGAATTTTAAATTCGTACACTTATTTGACAAAAAAGTTATAACTCTTAGACTATTTGACCAATCTACTTCGGGCAACTTTTGTTTTTCAGCTAAAACACCAGGGCATGCAACCATGCAGAAATCAAAATGCCAAAGCCAATAAGAGGGGTTGGGTAGGCAGCAGCCCCAAACTTTCAATGAAAAAATCATAAAAATGAATTCGTACACTTATTTGACAAAAAAGTTATAACTCTTAGACTATTTGACCAATCTACTTCGGGCAACTTTTGTTTTGCAGCTAAAACATCAGGGCATGCAACCGTGCAGAAATCAAAATGCCAAAGCCAATAAGAGGGGTTGGGTAGGCAGCAGCCCCAAACTTTCAATGAAAAAATCATAAAAATGAGGAGTTTGTTTCAAATATTCGATAATGTAATGCACACAGGAACATAAAATGACTTTCATTCGGTTGAGAAAGGACCATTCTTTGAAAATAAGGCTAAAGTTTGCCTCCCCTTCCCAAAATAGTGGGGGAAGAGGGGTAAACTCACTATTTTTAAATTTTTCCATTGAAAGGTGGAGGCCGTGGCCCACCCAACTCCTCTTATTGGCTTTGGCATTTTGATTTTTGCACGGTTGCATGACGTGATGTTTTAGCTGCAAAACAAAAGTTACCCAAAGTGGATTGGTCAAATAGTCTACCAGTTATAACATTTTTTGTCAAATAAGTGTATGAATTTAAAATTCGCGCCAACTTCGATACGTAACTTTGGACTCGGGGAAGAAGGGGCATCCACATGATGTGCAAAAGCTGCGTTTAACCCACTGTAAGTGTTTCCGACCAAACAGAAAAGTATCAAGATAATAAAAAAACAGGAGTTTTGTAATCAGCTGCATGGTCGATTTTTGAGCTAAATTACGAGTAGCGCCTTTTATTCGATGGTCGAAAATTCGACCAAAATACGAGTAAAGGTTTCTAAAGTGGGATCCGAGCCACTTTGTGCCTCCAACAGATATCGAACCTACGACTTCTTTGTTCCAAGGCGACGACCATTATGCCTTGGGGAGAACCAAACCTGCCTTGGGAATCAGGAGCAGCTGCATTTATGAAGTTTGCACCAATAACTTCCTGCGGCGTAGAGAGAAGGTTCTCCATAGACATTTCTTGGTTGTAACAACCACATTAAAGGACATTATTACGTTTGGTCTGAAAGTTCAATAAGTGAGTGAACTTTTTCATTACTGCTATAATTCTAATAACAACTTCTGTGCATTGTAAAAATGGATTGTTTCTAAGCTTGCTGCCAAGGAGCAAGAAAAATTCTAAATGTGCAGGGCTCGAAAAATCCCAGTCGGCAGGTCGCCATGGCGACTAAAAATTTCAGCCTGGCGACTGTGATCTTTTGCTGTAATATTGCCATTTTTTTTAAGTGTGCATGTACGAAATTTTGAAGATTCTAAGTTCAAATTGCAGTACAGGGTAAGTTAGCAAATGATTTTTTTATCAACGTTGTGAACATTTCATAGAATCAGTATCTATTCCTTACTCCTTGTCTCCCAATCCCTATTTTTCTGCTTTCTCACATGATTTAGCGATGTTTTGAATACGGTGATGCTCAACTTCTTACAGTATGGACAATTGCCAGTAGGTGGTCTCCTGGCGCCTGAATTTCAGAGCTGGCACCTAGCCCTGACGAAAATTTATCGAGCACTGTAAATGTGTATTGTGAAGAAAAAAAATACCCAGAACTGCAATTCATAGCTCATTATACAAAGAAAAGTACCTCCTCCTCTTACTATTGATAAATATCTCCTTCTATAATAAAAGCTTTATAAAATGTTTCTAGGGAGTTAAAAACACATGAACTTTAAAAAGGATAAATAAATAATAAATCTTATTAAAAGCATAGCCACAATATTCTTCGAACAGTTTACAAAATTTTCTCAAATTGTCCATTCTCTAACAATTTTTTTCACAAAAAACATGAATCTGAATCAGTGTTTTATGAATTGCATTTGTATCTAGAGTGTTACATAAAATTAATAAAGTAAATTAGTATTTGCAACTGTTTAAATATCTTGTTTGTACTTTTTTGAGATATTGAGACCAGTGATGTATACTGGGTACAGAATATGGGCTATCTCACTGTATCATAATGTTCGAATGGACATTGTGGGGAAGGAGGGGGGTTGTTCTTCATTTTCCTGGATTTTGAAGTGGTGTAATATTGTGAAATATTTATGTACGCCTAGGCCTGGATATCTTCATGATCACTCATCATCACTCGTTGGCGTAGTGGCAATGTCGTCGCCTTGAAACGAAGGGGTCCCAAGTTCGATACCCAGTGGATGCACATACTGGTTCGGATCCCACATTAAACTATAGGCCCAGTCCTCTATCTGTGCACAAAAGGGTACTAAAAACAAAAATTCAACAACGATTTGAAGCTTATCCTCATTTGAAGCCGAGTAAATTGCTCATTAATTATGTTATTCATTTAGTTCACTACACACCATAGCACGTATCATTCACAAAAATATTATCCACTCAGTCACTTCCCACACTACACAACGAGCTGCCTTGAAAGGAAAAAGTTCAGTGTACCACGGAAATGAACCAAACGCGTTTCCACTACAGAACAGAATACCTGGCGTCATTTGTCAGTTCGGATATTTTTAGGTGTGGTCATAAGCATATACCAATACCATAATCGGACAGCCAACGAACTCCCCAACTTCCCCGCATCTACTCTGGTTGTTTGAAGAGGTCAACGACCTCGCCCTCTTGTCCTAATTGTCTGCAAGTGGTGTGCTTGGCCCAGAGGGAAAATTTCCCTGTCATAAGTGAAAAATTCCGTTCCTGTGAAGATTCCACTCTGGGAACAGGGTTCGCAACACTGACGGTATTCATGCTAGACGACTGCTATGCTAAACTCATGGTACCCCTTGTGTGCTTCAAGAAAGCGAGCAAGATTGCCAACTCTTAAGAAATTAGTATAACAGCTTGTAAGTAATAAGTGTGCCAACTCCTGGAATGCCATTATCTTCATTTTGAAATGAACAATTTAAAATATGTATTATATATTGTCATGGGGAATTGGAAAAGTGGTTTTCCTATCTTAAACTGGAACCCCTCTCCTGTCCCCCCAAGGAATGATTGGTAATTTGTCTCCTCCCTACAGTAATACCTTCCGCCTCAACTGAATAATATAAATGTATGAAGACTTATATTATGTACGAACCAGAAGCTTAAATAAAACACATTTACATCTTCACATGTTTATTTTATTCCAATTAATGATCACCAGTTGTATGTAAATGTTTGGAAGAAAATTTCCAGCAGAAAGTAACTGTAACAAGTTATTATTTAAAAAGTAGCTTTCCAAACACTGCTGACTGAAGCACGTTACATAACTTGTGTAGCACTTTAATCCTAACTGTATATGCACCATTAATTGTAATGTAAAGTATTTAAGTGAGCATCAGAGAGTTGAGTTCATTAATAATTAATAAATAAATATGTGTATATGTTGAAAATGTGACATCTGCAACTTCCAAATGCACAATTAGATTCTACAAACTTCAATCTTACTTTCATGTTCATTTTCAGTACACTTGATGCCTACCTTATCCTTCTGGGGGGGGAGTGTCCCCCTGTGCTTAGCATCACGCCATGAAGGCATATAGGGGGTGTGGGGGTAATGCACCACACTTTCTTGATCCAGTCGTGAGTGGGGGTGATGTCATCAGCATCATGCCCCTGACCGCCTTTACCCCCTAGAGTTTCCCCTAGGTACCCACCCATGTCATTCGACGCTGGGTGGGTGCCAGGGCCGCTTCCAACGTTAGAAAAGTTCCCAGACTTGAACCATCCGGGGATCGAACCCGGGTAAAAATAAATAATCAGACCCTGGATTCATACAGACTTCATGCACAAAAGAGAAATGTTAGAACTTGCAACTAGCTACACAACACAAAGGGGTCTTGAAAAGTACAAAAAAGTACTTTAGAAGTCTACTTAAACATGTTCTTTTTCTCTTTTTTAACTGAATGGTTTCTGTTGGTTGCAGTTCCGATTGTGTAACTTTGCAACTTTCTGAAAAGGGAGAGCAATGCATTTAGAATGCTGGAACTGGTTGTGGAAGTAAATTTAATGTTCACTAACATGTATTTTTCAAGAGAAATATTTCTCCGATGCACTAAAGCTCTTGCCTCCATTACCTTCAACTACATGAACCAAATGTGCCGTATGTTTGATGACGTAAGCCCCTGTCAGTGTTTCCAACCCCCTTTTGGTAAATGTCTGTTATATCGGAGACACATTAAAATCAGATATTTTGTGTTTCGGATGGTTCATACTTACCAATAGTGTATTGCGGAACATAGTTGAAGGTGCCATTATGCTTTTTACACGAAAATAACTTCAATTTTTCACATTACGAGTAATTCTTTAGGTTCCTTTCTTCCATTGCGGAACATACAATATGGCACGCACAGCTGTGGATCATCGCGCGTCGTACTTGTGTTTCGTCGATTTGGAGTGGGCATGCAGTGTTTCAACCTTCTTAACTGAAAAATTCCTACTTTCGTGTTCATTATGACATCACAAACCATTGACGGATAGCCCCAAAAACCATTCACGATAGTCCCAAAAACCATTCACGACAGCTCCACGGACCATTTCCAGCAAGATTAGATTAGGTAAGCATAGCTAAAAAAAAAAATTCTCGTAAAAAAAAGGCACTTTTTGGAAACACTGGCGAGACCGCGTGACTTACGACGCTCGCACCATGTGCAGGTACATAATGGAAACAACGGCATAATGTCTTCGCTTTGCACAAAATGCAAGTTTATTATATTCAAAGTGCTTATACCTTGTCGTACAGCATTCTACGGTGAGAAAATACCTCCACGAACTTTCAAAATGCTACAGAAACTAATTTCCATAAGTAGTTTCTTCTGTAAAAATGAAGAAATGTGTCTCCGATATAACAGACATTTAACACCCTTTTTTTAACTATACTTGCCTAACCTAACCAAACCTAACCTTATCGGAAATGGTTCGTGGGGCTATCCTTCAGCTACCCGTGCATAATGTACTATTTGCACACGTGACAAACACAATAGTAGGTATTTTTTAGTCAAAAAGGTTGGAAACACTGCATACCCACAACATGAGTCAAGATGTGCCTGCCATATTGTGTGTTACAGAAGCGAAGAAAGGAATAAAAAGCATAATGGCACCTTGAACTATGTTCCACAATACACAATTGGTAAGTACGAACCATGCGAAACACAAAATATTCGATTTTAATGTGTCTCCGATATACTAAACTGTTACCAAAGTAAGATATGCTAGTGGCCAGTCTGAATCATTCTCTTCACATAGAAAATAAGGAAGGTAAGGAAAAGTGTAAAAGTACTACGGTAACCAAACCTAACAATCCTAACCTACTTTACACCTATAAACAGTTACACATTGAACACATAGGAGCGTAATTATAATGGTAAGAACTCCGAAACTGACCCGCCTAACCTACTCACGTAAGCATATAGGGGTCGTCCATCTCCCTAATCTGGTTGCAGTTCTCCACGGGCCCCTGGTGGCCCACATGGGAGGGAGGCCAGCAGTCGGTAGGTAAGACACCTATCAATGATTTATTTCGCAATTTTTTACATTGCTAACATACTATTCTGCATTGCGGAACATTTCTTTAGGTGAAATAATGAATGGTATAATTTAACAATACAGGGAATTTATCCAATTTGTTTATAATTTGGGCCTTGTAATCACGAATCTGCACTTAAAATTTGGCGCTTATTTGGGGGCAGGTGAATCCGGCCAATTTCTAACATGCCTTTAACAGGGACTCTATAGATATAGGCGGGGCCGCGATAGCGGTTGGGGGCGATAGGTCAATTACCCCAGGGGCAGAGCCCGGAATCGGCGGGAAATTTGGAAATCAAGGGTGTGGAAGTAAGAACTTAATTTAGATTATTTTGCTATTTCCACGTGTGAGCGCCAAATTTTGACTGCAAATTCGTGATTAGGGGGCCAAAATTAGTGAGTATGCCGAATTTCAAACAAAATGGAGAAATTCCCTGTATTGTAAAATCGCTCCAACCTTCCACGGGCAGCCCCAAAAACCTAAGATGTTAGCCCAAAAATTCACGATAGCCCCATGAACCATCACGGGGACGAGGTATGCCTACTAGGTTAGGTTAGGCCTGTTAGGTTAGGTTCCATTAGCACTCCTTTCGTTCAATTTAGCATATACCGACAATACGAGAGCGTATTGCGCTCTCGTGCAGAGAGCAAATGGCGGCAGCAGCAATAGCAAGTCGGAAATAGATTTTCGTAGAAAATCACATGCTTTTGCATTGAAATGGATCAAAACTACATTCCCGAACATAAACAACGCTACAGAAAATGATTTGCATAAGTACTTTCTCCTGTAAATTTGAAGAAATCCGTCTCCGGTATAGTAAAGTGTTACCGAGATATTAAACAAAACCACAAAAACAATAGTTTGTACCTTCTGGTGGGAGGCCAACTTGACAAGGGTAACAAAACATGTTCAGTGTGTGCTCATAGACATGTAGAGAATTAGATTATGTGAAAAATATGGGTAACATTATCGTATGGGTAAAACGGATTCCTTCAAATTTCCTTCAAATTTACAGGAGAAAGTACTTACGGAAATCATTTTCTTGAGCGTTTTGGAAGTTCCTGAATGTAGATTTGATCCATTTTAATGTGAATGCGTTTTGTTTTCTGCGAAAATCTCTGTCCGACACGCTGTTTCTGCTCCCGCCATTTGCTTTTTGCATGAGAGTGCAATGTTCCGTGTGTTAAGACGATGCCAGTGTTTCAGCCTCGCCGTGTTTTCACTAGAACCACCTGTCGAATTCGGAACAAGCCATATTTCCCGAATGGGTGTCACTTATCGCACAACATTGTAGCAACATTGTGTTCGGACGTCACAGGAGAGAGCTGTTTTTACAATTTTTCTTTGTATTTATGCTAATGGAACCTAACCTAACAGGCCTAACCTAACCACGTAGGCATTCCTCGTCTGACGTCAATATTCAAGGTTGCAAGATTGTTGTGCGTAAAGGAAGAGAATTAACGAATTACGAAAGAAAGATGGCTCCGACCCGAATGGGTGGTTGCAAGATGGTTGTGCGTAAAGGAAGAGCATTAACAAATTTCGAAAGAAAGATGGTTCCGACCCGAATGGTGTCACTTATCGCACAACACTCTAGCAACATTGTGTTCTGACGTCACAGGAGAGACCTTTTTCATGTTAGGCAATAAAAAGGTAACGCGTCTCTTAGCGAAAATATTATTTTTTCTTTGTATTTATGCTAATGGAACCTAACCTAACAGGCCTAACCTAACCACGTAGGCATTCCTCGTCTGACGTCAATATTGAAGTTTGCAAGAGTGTTCTGCGTAAAGGAAGAGCATTAACGAATTGCGAAAGAAAGATGGTTCCGAATTGCGAAAGAAAGATGGTTCCGAATTGCTGTGTATGGACAATGAACGTGGTAAATCGCAAGGTTATTTTACAAGTTCTACACGTAAATGCGACGTATTAGCATAATTTCAAATAGGGGCACGAAAGTAGATATTTTCCGGTGAACGAGGTTGCACCACTGCATAAATCGACAAAACACTCTCAGAACGCCCCCTAAACCTGTATGCTATGACGGCCATAATGTGTTACAGATTCGAAACAACAAGTAACAGTAAGTACTCGTAAATAGAGAAAATAAACATTATTTTAGTTAGAAATGCATTATTTCGCCTTAAGAAATGTTCCGCAACACGTTAGCAATGTAAAGAAGTCCGAAATATATGATTCGTAGGTGTTTCACCCATACGATAATAGTACCAAAATATGTATGTATCCTATAATATCGGAATTACACAAGCGGAACTTGGATCTTCCAGTTTTATGCAACATACTCTTTGCTTTAGCAAAAGATATACCGCTACACTTGGTTCGGGAAATACAGAAAAAAAAATACCACGAAAGCATACATCAGTCGGAATTTTCGCCTAGATTTTCTAATTTCACCGAGTAGTAATAATAACAATTTTGCGTAACTGTAAAAGCTTTTCTTGATTTAACAAGATCCAAAAGTAAATTCCGTGAAGGAATTGTCACAAGATAAAAAAGCACATTCACCAAGCCTAACAATTCAATTTACTAAACCAATTTACATATGTCACTTAAATTTATATTACTCTTGCTATGAACAAATTATGTAACGAAAATTGTAATACTTACCAATAGTTTTTATCTTTTATAAATAAAATTTATTGTTATTATGAAAACACAGACAACGACTTAACACTTATGCACAGATTACTTTACAGAACAGTTTTGCCAGTCATTGTTGTGAAGAACTTTTGAAGCTGACAGAAAAATAACACTACATTACATCGACAACCTACCGATAGCCTGTGATGTGAAAATTGCACAATTATTTCAGAATCGTAAGTCACTATGAATCAACTATCTTTTTTTCTTTTTTTGGAGTGGGGATGGAAGAGGATTCGGTGATATGGAAATCGGGGTAAAGAAGAACAGACAAGAATCGAATACCTAGGGGGGCAGTTGCCCTCCACACTTTTCGCCACTTTTGCCCTCGCACTATGCTAAACCTTATCTACAAAGGGCAATATACTGTATTTGCCCCGCATTACATCATTACGTTTTATTCCTAAATTGTCTGTTTGTCGTTTCTTAAGATATTGTTGTACAGAGAGTATTTGTCTTAAGTGTCGGTTTCGATTTGATCACACCTTTATCACAAGGCACTTTGTCTGTGCCTTTATGAAGGTCCATGATATATATGTCCACCTTTCATTTTCTGTTGGACAATGGGTGTAGAAATACTAGTTCTCACTCATAAGTTTGTAGGAATCCGGAAACGTGAAACTTTCTGGTTTCTGCTCAAATTGTGGCCAATTTAATAAAGTAGTATTGTATGGTGGTGTAGCTGGAGAATGGACATTTCCACTTTGACATGAAAAACGTTTTAAATCCATTCATTTTACAGATAATGACACAAACATGAGACGTGCAAAATATCTCGGCGATATTTGTTTCGGTTCTCGAGAAACACGCCTTCAAACACCGCTGAAATTCACCTACTACGTCACGTATTTGGAAACGTCCTCTCCACAGACAGGAGGTCCTCTGACGTCATCACTTAGAAATGCGTGTAGGCGGGGCTTTTGCTCGTCCCGTCAACTTAGCATGCAGTGGCGTCTCCTGACCCTGAAATTAAGGCGTTAGCAAAGAAGGAATGTTAACCCCTCCCCCTCTCATTTCTGTGAACCAATATTACAAATTTTCTCCGTACCTAACCCCTCCCCCTCTAATTTCTGTGAACCAATATTACAAATTTTCTCCGTACCTTTTTGGTGCAAATTTATAAATATTTAGAAAAACATTAAATTACATAAATTATTTTAAATGAAGTAAATATTTCATTTAAAATTTAATATATTTGAAGGGTAAGGAGAAGCAAGGACTGTTTAAACGAGAAAATGAATATTCAATACTTCGCCATACAATTAATTTTTAAAGCACGAGTTTGCAACCAGAGGGATTGGTGGAACTCCCATCACCCCTACAAAAAACACCGTGGACATAAGAATGACCCGTTCATTGAAAAATCCCTTACCCTTCGTTTATTCTTCCAAAAAGTAAATTTTGAAAAATCAACTGCTCATTTCTTACAGTTACTTGAATTCCAGCTCTATTCTTCTTTCTTTAGAGAGAAATGCGCTGATAACCGCCTCATAAAATTTGGATTTATCCCCTTCTCGCAGCTTAGAAAGTAAATTCTTTCTCGATGGAAATAAGACTTAAATTCGTCATCGGTTTTTGAGTTTGAGTAGATCGGCAGAATGTTTGGATCCTCTTCAGTGATGAGAACGATCTCTCGACAGATGACGTCGTGGAAGGAATTGTTGCGATCAACACTGCTAATTTATATATTTCCGTAAACCCACCCACTAGATTCGTGTCCAGTAGATAATTTACAATCTCAATTGGTGTTTTCTCTGATCCTTTACCGGAAGCATACCAAACACAAAGTTCATTCTGCAGTTTGGATAAATTAAACAGACTGCCATAAATTTCTTGCAATTTATGTACGAGATGGTGAGGAAAGTTCTCTTTTATTCAAGTAGCCCCGTTTTGTGGGATTTAGTAAATCAAAATATTGCAATTTTTCAAATGATGCGAATCTAATTGTTATCTGGTTGCTGATATTATCAATGATTTCAAAGTAAAGCCTCCGGCAGTGGTCTTTCTGTGATTCGTTTTTCAGTCGCCTCCTTTCATTTAAACAACCTCTTCCTCTTCTACTGCACCAGTTATAGAATTCCATAGTGTTTCAAAATTCTCACTTTCCTTTTTCAGCTGTTGTTGAAATTCAGTTATTTTATTACTGCAATACAAAATATCAACTGCAATATACTGAATAATAGTCTGAAAAGGCAAGCTAAAAGGTAAAGGTAAAGCGTTCTCCTGTGCTTAGCACCACGCCATGAAGGCGTATAGGGGGTGTGAGGGTAACGCCCCACATTTTCTGGATCCGGTCGTGAGTGGGGGTGATGTGATCACAACAGCTTGAAAAGGCAAGCAAGTTGGATAAAGCCTTTTTTTAAAATATATTTTCGAAATCCTTCAGGAAGCTAGAAAATCTTCTTGAAGTCATTGCAGTCAAATGATCGAAGTCTCCACTTTCACTAACATGTTCAAAAAACATAAGCAGTGCTTTTCTGTTGTCATTGACTGTCCACACTAGCCTAGAGGTAAAATTCCATCTGGTAGGAACTAATGACGGGAGCTTTCTGGACATGAAAGCAGAAAGTTCGTGTAACCTCTTTGGAGAATGAGAGAAAAACGTAGATAGTGATTTAAGACCACAAAAGAACACCTTAAGCTCTTTGTTACATTCTAACGATTGTTGCAGCACCAAGTTCATGACATGAACATAACAATGCGTAAAAAAAGCTTTCGGATAATTTTCCAAAACTTTACTTTGAAGGCCATTCAAATGACCACTCATTACAGAATATCCATCGGATGTCTGGGCAATCAATTTATCCATTATTTCAGTCACGTGACTAAAAAGAGCTCCTGCAGTTTTATTGGCGCTCATGTCATGAAATCCAAGAAATCTTTCAATGACTTTTTTCTGTGAGACCGAAAAAAAAGTAACACTGTTGACACCTGAGATTTTTTGCTAATGTCTGATGTTTCATCGACCATGATAGCCACAAAGTCTGTGTTTTGAATTTCATTTTAGATTTCATCTCTCAGAACATCCGAAACTGAATTTATTAAATCATTTTGAATGCCTGCCGAAGTACCGCGAGAAACTGTAGAATTTAATAAATGTTCTTTTAATGAGTGATCAAATTCGGCACTTGCAATAAGGAATTCCATGAGATTGCCCTTATTTAGAGATGCTGCATTTTCCTCATGGCCTCGGAATAGCAGTTCTTGCTTTGCTAAATAGCAGACGGCGGTAATCAACCTCTTTAATATTTCCCTGTTCTTTCTTACTTTTTCATTGTGTAGCTCTATTTCAGCTTTTCGTTGAGTATCCAAAAGAACGTCAATTCTAGTAGGGGTGGCAACAAAACGACTAAATTTAAAGAAACTATAAAGATGCAATTCAGACTGCAGTATTGAGATGATTCAAATCCGCATACCCTTCATAATTCCCAACACTTTTTTAGTCTAGAATAATAAACATGTCCAACAGTAAAATTTATTCACACATCACACCCGCAAAGCCTGTCTGAAATTTCATAGAGTTCTTTTCGAAAATGTCTCGCAAAACCTTTTCCAGCACCACGTTTTCCTTTAACACATGTTGACATCGTGAGATTCGGACATGGTCGACCATTGTCAATTACTTGTTTCTTTTCTGAATACGAAAGCAAAGCAAATGAATTATTTAAACACTTTTGCACAACACTTTCACTATTCTCCATCTTAAAATAATCACATCACATCACTTCACACCACACGTTTAAAAAATAATTCACAACAATCACGAGCAAAACAACGCGGAACGCGGGGCGAATGAAAGCCAAATCGTTGGGAACAAATACAACGCCTTGAGAAGGTAACCATGCTGGTGGGTGGCAGGGTGCGCATGCGCGGTCATCCTATGTTTTGGCAGTGGTAAGACGTTGTATTTCCTCCACAACGTCCTGGCAGTGCGGGACCGATCTGCCTGCCTGACAAGCACTGCGCGCTGCGCCGCGTTCGAAAACTACCGGGCTCTCGAGACTGACAATTGAAGGAAAACGCTCAAAATCGTAATTTATAAAAGTACAGATACTTTCTTCTTTATTTCATTTTCCTTTGGCCGTTAACACACGACTTACACACCCAGAGAAATCGCCACTGTTAGCATGAGCCGCGGAATCGACAGCAAATTCACGTGTTACTGTGTAAAACAAGTATCTTACAACTTCCAGTGCAGAAATCTGTGCTCCATTTCTTGGAGATGAATTATGTCCTAGCAGTATAGTAGTATTTACCATAATTCAGCCACTCGGTAGAGAGTTTTCCCATTAGGGTGACAAAGCAAACCTTGTAACAGTCAATGGCTGAACACGTGAACAGCCTTGTTCATTGCGAATACATAGGTTAGTTCTGACTGGCAAGAACTTCATGTTATAGGAATGCCTTTTCTGGAATTACAATTATTTTCGTCGGAATATTTTCTTCACAAATTTTAAGATAATACTTTTAGAACACACTGGTTTACACGCCAATTTCTGCAATATAAGAGGTGATACGATATAAAAAGGTACGGCGAGTTTTTAAATTTCCTACAGTAAATGACAGTTTTCTTCAGTTAATATATATTGCAAATTTTTGTATTTAGCCTACTTTTACGTCGCTTTTCCGTTCACTTTGTTTAACCGCAACGGTGAGAACACATGATTAATTTATTATGTATCATCTCTAACATCACATTTCTTCCCACTTTTGGCAAATCGCTACAATGAAGATGAATAACTACAAGCAGTATTCGAAGTCACACACACACACATTACCACCAACTGCACAATCTAAGTATCACCCAAGCTGCCATGATAAGAGACGAACTTTGTCTTCTGTCCCATCTCATTTCGAAAACATTCACTTGTCCCATCTCCTTTTATGAGACGAGACGGAACATGCCTCGTCTCGTATCAACACTAACATTAACAATAGAAGCATCCCCCTAGCTGTTCCCAAAGTCTCGAGCAAACATCCTCCCATGTAACAATTTCCAGTTCAATGAAATGTCACTCACAAGGAAACAGTCATGCCCAGGTCGAGAGTCAAACCTGGAACATGCGACTTCCTCAGATAAATCATGAATTTTGTGTATAATAATTACAACGCCAGTTCATTCCTGGTAATTCTGAATCTGCAGTTTGGTTTGCATATATAAGCAGGATAATATTTAGTTTTCGAGGGCTGTACCGTCGAAACGAGGAGTCAAAATAAAAATAATAATAAAAATATTAAGAAAGTTTTTTTTTTTTTGTATTTATAATGATAAGCCTTTGCATACGTTGTTAATTCTATATTTTTCTAGACTTGAGACGAGAACGAGAATTGCCCTCCCAAACCGAGACGGATGTTTATAAATTGAGACGAGACTGTCAATGAGACATTTACAAATAAACACTAGACAGACATTTACAACTCTCAACGAGAACGAGACCAAGGCTGCCATGTCTCGTCTCGATAAGATCCTTAGTGGTGAAGTTGTGAAAGAACCAAGTAATGAGTTCGGGGTAACGAGATGAGGCGGTTTTTTTCGCAGTACAAAATTCAAAATAATTATATCGTACCATTTCAGTATGGGATATTGTTATACACATGGACGTATATATAGTTCACGGTGGGGGGAGGGATGGATCAACTTTTGGTATGATTAGGGTTGCTTTACTTCGTAAGTGAAAATCCAGGACACTGCTGGCCGGAAGCTTGTTGGGGAGCATGGGGGGAGGGGATGTTGGACCCGACAAAGTTGTGTGTTTGTAGTCAGGAAGTCACGCTGCTTAGTATTGATACTTTTCTGTTCATCTTGTGTCACTACGTTTTTAAGAACCAAATTTCTTTAATATGATTCGAGAGGCAAAAATAACTGATTTGACAGTCTCAATGCAGTTTCTTATCGCAGAAATTCCGAAACTATCAGGAAATTGCAGATATTTTTCTGCAGTCCCATCTGGTGTGTGGAATTACGAAATTTCCTTCCCATCCGTATCCCGTCCTATACGTCTCTAATTTAAGAGAATGAAATAAGTCCGAAGGAATTTTTTATGAACAAGCGGATAGAACAAGGAAACTGGTAATTTTAGTGAACCAAAAAAAAGAGGGGGGTTGGACCCGTTGAATCCCCCTTAAATACGCTCATGGTTATACACATTATTTCCTTGTAATGATTATACATAAACTAAGTATAGATATGTACTGTGCAACTAATGTAATCTTCTCAGTGTATTTTCTCTTATCTGCACAAAAATATTTGATCATAATTTGCGCAACAGAAATGGAACACAAACTGAAATTGCTTGATGGAAAAGAAAGTTAAATAGGCTTTATAAATAAAGTGAAGAATGTGAAAATTCCTATTTTGCACTACATAGGTTACGGTAAATATCGATAAATATAAGTTTAGAAAATATTTTTGATTGTCTGGTCAGCAACCAATTTTATAAGCAATATTTTTCGCATGGCCTGAGAACACACACGCAGCTGAACCCTTTCATTTATCTTGCACGTGAGCAGCAGGGATATTTCATAGAAGAATGATCATTACAAAGCATAGCTTTCCTTTCTCCTATCGCTCATTCTTCCATTATTTAAATCGGTACAAATTTGTAAAACTGCTGCACGTGTTCGCTCACTGTGGGCTACCCATCCGGAACTGGACGCTCGAAGCAGACGACAAACGAGCTCTCCCTAAGGAGTGACGCAGTAACATGGCGGCGGCGTGTTTTCAGCGCAACGCTAGCCTCGCAACTTTGGAAGTATCGTTTCTGCCTTAAACTGGACGCAGAGAAACGCGAGAATTTGCAGGGGTCATTTTTCCAAGGTGTAGTTTTTAAATTTGTTGTAATAAAAATTGAGTGGAAATGTCCATTTAATTAGGGTTTGCCCCAAGCATAGACGATATATTTTTGGTGCATTCTGCTTCAGTGGACATTATATTCTCTTTTCTTTTTCACTTTACTTCTGCTTTTGTTATCCACCCTTTCTTATTTCGGTAAATATGCGATATAGCCCGAGCGGATTTCTTCAAATTTACAGGATAAACTACTTACTGAAATCAGTTTCTGTAGCATTGTCGAAGTTCTTCGAGGTATTTTCTTTCGCGGAAACTGAAAACTTCACCATAGAATGCTGCAGCTCTCTCTCTACTAAAAACTACTCTCATGCTAAGGAGTTTATATGGGTGTTAAAAATTTTCTTTTATGGACTGTTTCTTTGGGCTAAGAAAATTTTGAATCCACCAAATGGGATGCTCCTGTTAATTTACTTTAATTCAAAATTATTATAGAGTGAGAGGCAGTGGCGGCTCGTGGTGAACCAAAGTGGAGGGGCGATATCTCACAAATTTGCTCTATTGATTTGCTTTATTTTACTTCGCCTCTTGTGCCACATTTGGCTATGCGAAGATGGGGATGAGTGATATGATGAAACTGATGAATACACACTCACAGGGGCGCCGACTTGTCAAAATTATTGGGGGGCTGTGATCACTGAAATAAATGAATGATGACTCACTCCCTCTCTTTTCTAAAAAATAAAAAATACGTCTTCGTATAGCAGTTTTTAAGCAGCTATTATAATCCTCATGCAAATGAAATGTAACATGAAAAACGTTTAGAAAATGTTTCAAAGTCTCTTTATGTCTATTGTGTCTGCTCATTTGTTTTTTAGATAACAATTAACATTTTTATTGAAAAGTATGTATTTACATTAAGAGACCAACCTAAAAGTTTTATGCCGACCTCGGTGGCCGAGCGTGTTGGGTGGTAGACTCAACCCGCTTTGATCCAGAGGTCTCGGGTTCGAGTCCCGGCGAGGGCATGGGCGTGTTTTAATGTCCGCAACAGACATGTGATGGGTTGCAAATAACCCATAAAATAAACAATATTTAACAGTTTTATTTAATTATTTACATAAATGCTAACACAAATCGCAGGAAAATGGTTTTACTTTTTTGTTCTTGCTACAATATTTTACTTTCTAAATTTAATTTTGCAATAATAAAAACAAATAGCATGTACACTAAGATATAAATTGACATACACAACAAAAACATATGAACATGATCTAAAAATAAAGCAAAAGTCTCTCTACGCAGTGGGTTATTTCTTATGAACTCATTAACGAGCGGTCTCAGATCCAAATTATCAAGCACAGTTTGATGTATGTGAAGTACCGCTAAGCTGCTTAGTCTCTTCTGCCTCATTGTAGATCTCAAATATGTCTTTAGTCGGCTAATAACACTGAATGACCTTTCGGCTGTGGCTGTCGTCACTGGCACAGTGCTGAGGGCCATCATGAATTTGGCTCCTGGAGGGTGCTGTCTTCCAAAAGAAACTTCCTTATGTCACGCATGGTAGTTAGAACCACTTTCTTCTGTTTGGCAATATCACCAAGCATGGACATGTGTAAGGAGAGCCTATCGGCATCCAAATCTTTGCGAAAGAATTCTCGCGTTTGCTGAAACTTTGTTGTGCAACTGTTCACAGCTGAGATGCATGCATTCTTTCTCTACGGCTGTTACTTTTTGTAGTCCTGTAGATTCATGTCCTTGTTTAACACATGATTTTGCTGTGTCACACACGTCAGTGTATATTGATTTATAATACTATTTTGGAGTGTAGAACTTGTGATGTTTGGCAGCATCAGGATTTTCAAGTCTCTTAGGGACCTGACGTTGCCGGGGCAATTCTGGCTCAACGAGGCTCAGTTTGCCCTCTGTGCATTTCAGCCAGAATTGCTCAAAACACATTCGCTTTTCTTGAAAGATGTCAGTCAAGTATTTTAGTTTTGATTCTACTTCTGTAGCACCAATGCGTGGAAACTGAATCTTACAGTTTACCTCTTCTATTGGGCCCATCACATGGCAGTAGAGGGAGAGAAAGAAAAATGTCTTGAAGTGAAGCATTGTCTCCAGATATCCAGCACATTTTAATGTTGCGTCAGTAGAATCCTCTTCAGAAAAATTCTCAAGAAAATTGAGAAGGTTTTCATAGTTCCTTAAGATCTGTTGCATACTGGAGGCTCTCAACGTCCACCGACGAGGGCAAAGTGGTCGCCGTCCAGTATGGCCAGCCTTCACATTCACATTCACATCAATAATATTCCTAAATATTTGCATTCTTTTAGGGGATTCCCAAACAGTCTTTAACAAGTCGTTGGCTAAATTCATTATGTCTCTGATTAATATATGTATAATAGTAAATAATAATTATATACATACTTAGTATATAGTTATAAGTTTTGTGTTTTGCTGTTTCCGGTCATAGCCCCCCAAAGTTGATGGTTTATCGGTCTCAGCCCCCCAAAGTTGATTGTATAGAACATTTCAAATGTGTATTTAAAGTTAAGTTCATGTGGCAAAATTCAGAGTAAACTTTACAAGTGAAGAAAAATAATACATTAGATCCTCTTAAGCAAAATTATTGGGGGGGCTCTGCCACCACATCATTAACATTGGGGGGGCTCGAGCCCCCCTAAGCCCCATGGAGTCGGCGCCTATGCACACTCACAAACATCCATGCCCAGGCCAGGATTCGAACCCGGGACCCCTGGCTTCGTAGCGCGATGTGCTAACCACTCTTTTTTTTTTATTCCATTTTTGTCAACAATTACAGTAAATTTTTACAATTCTTACAGATATGTTATTCAAGTATCACATTTAGAAAGTTGGCATAGTGTAATTTCTTATAACCTAGCGACATTTGTTGATATTCTTGTCTTATAGTTAATCCAAAGTCCAAGTAATTATAATTTTTCCCCACAGGAAATACAAACATTAAGTATTGTGCTATAAGCCACTGAACTGATTGCTGCTTTGTGCTTGGAAACAAGTGGAACTCTGGTAAAATAATGTCTTTTACTGATACCTGGTTTGGTGAAATACGACAAATTCTACTTAGCATTGTTCTTAATTTTGACCAAGCTGTGGCTGCTTTCTTACATTCTGTTATCTTATGGGTAATCGAATCCGGTGCTTGGCAATCATAGCAATTTGGAGAATTACTAAAACCATATTTGTGACATCTATCTGCCGTTACAATAACTTGTTGAACCACTTTGTACCATATAGATGATGCCTTGTTCGTTAGGTGTTTCGCCGTTACATTGTTCCATATTTGTTTCCAATTACATTGTGGATTTTCTCTTTCAATTCTAACGGTTATTATATTTGCGTTAAGTTGCTCTCTGTAAATCTGTTTAACAGAAGGACAATCATAAGTTTGTTTCACAGTTTTGTAAAATGTATGTATAACGTACTCAGTATAAAACGCTAGTTCTCTGGGTATAACTTTTATATCCATTGGTGCTGTTAATGGTACATCTCTTAACATTGTAATTATTATTCGTTGCGTGGTGGATTCAGTTGGAGAAAATATCGCTGAAAGACCGCTTTGGATAAATAAAGCTTTTGATTGTATCGCCACACTCTTTAAGTTCATACCATAGAATATGCTTTAACACATCACATTACTCTATTTGGTTCTGGATTGTCATTTGTTTTAGCCAACCAATCAGGTATAGCCTTACAAATTAATCTCGGATCAGTTGAACGGAATCTCCTGAACCTCGTTTTTCGTTGGTGCAATGCAAATCTTTAAACCAAGTTCATTTAGAGTGGATTACAATTGATCTCGTTCATCTGAACTTCGAAATAATCGGCGTTGGTGCACGCGGCCATTATAGACACAAGTGATCCTGGATTAAATACACTCATGCAACAGTCTTGTTAGGTTGTAAATGAAAGTAGTGCAAATGCTCCTCTTTTGTTAGAGAAACATGTTTTTCTTACTTAAGCATAATGCTTCAAATTTGAAACCAATGATGGATGCATACAAATCTAGAAAGTCCTTTACAATGCCATGTCATGAACAGGGCTTAAAGTGAGCTGGAACTCCATTCTGGTAAATCACTTTTGTGCCAGAACTCAGTTCCTGCCGGTCATCCATTTTATTTATTTACTACACTACAAAAGTCTGTCCATTGTTACATTATTTTTTGCAAACAATAGATGAAGAGAAAGTTCTTGTACTAAATTTGTCTTTCGTCAGTGAGTAGTGCGGAAATTTTGAAAAAAATATTATACTTGGGCAAGTGCTCTCTTTTATAATCCAAATGACAACTTAAATTTTCTGAAGTAACAGATGTGATAGTTTGTTTATATTTACTTTGTATGCAATAATAACAACAATACCAATCACCATTATTATTGTCATCATTAGTAGTAGTATTCATGTTATTCATTTATGGTTGACATTCTGGCTATTGACTGAAACCACTTAAAGCATTGGTCATGAAGGGTCTACAAGCAGCACTAGAAATCAGTGCATTAGAAGAGAAAGCAGTTAAACAATACATAAGTTGGTAATACCAACAAATTGTATTTGGCATCCTGTTTCTTCTATTCTGCACTGCGAAACCAGGAATGCTGACTTTCAATCCTGGACTAGGCATGCATGTTTCTTCTGGTTTGCAAGAGATGTAGAAAATAAATATAGATACCAACTTTCTGTGTGTGTGTGTGTGTCGATCTTGCAGGCGAGAATATTCACGACTAGGAGATGATGTGCTTTGAGATGGGCACTATGACCTTTTAGGTTACTGCCCTGTGGAAAAGGGCATTCAGGATGGATAGGCATTGTTCCTTGTGATGGAAGCTACGGACGGGTATGGGGAATTTATTTCAGAAAGGTTGTATTTTACATCACATATTAACACCATTAAAACAACCAAGACAAAGTTGGTTGTGACTTTGCATTGCTTGTTTTTTTAGGGATATTTTTTACACTGAAGCAACATGTGTCAATTGAGGATGAGACAATCTAATGGTGGCTTGTGCAGTAGATCAGTGTGAATTGTTGCTATTCATTCCAAGTGACACATCATTTTAGTGTGAAGTCTCTCTTTAGTTTCCATATGTGCCAATGTTTCAGAAACTGGTTCTGCTCCCGTTTTCTGGGTAGTGTACTGTATTTGCTTCCATGCTGTCCCATGTAAGAGTGAGACGGAACCAGTCTCTGAAACATAGGCACATACAAACACTTAAGTCAGTGGTTACATGTAGAAACAATTCTACATGCCATTCCTGACCACTTGACTGGAACGCATGAGTAAACTTAATTTAGCCTCTTCATGAAGCAAAGTTAAGTCATATGTAAATATATGAAGAATGTATAATGAAGTTTATTGGTCTGTAGAGCATGTTATCTCTTGAAGTTTCTTAATATAAAATCTTCTGTACTCTCCATCCTCATGCCTTTTCTGCATGGCTTAGTATTTTCAAGATGTTCATCATTAACACACACATTATATTACCATTGAAAAAAATGCAATTTCTTTGCTATTTTCTTTTTTAAACTTTAGGTGGGAGGGTAAAAATTTACTATCCTTCGGACACCTCTAATTTTTTCGTTTCATCAATTTTTGACATTCGTACTTACGTATCTGCTTCGCGGAACATTCCTGAAGGTGTATCAACGTTGTTTTGATGAAATTTGAACTATGTTTCCTAACCTAACAGAACTAACCTAACCACCCGCCAATGGTTCGTGGGGCTAGCGCCAATGGTTCGCAATTATTTCCAATTTCTAGATCCTGATACTAACATGACACCAAATTTTAACTGTTTCCTAACCTAACAGAACTAACCTATCCACGTGCCAATGGTTCGTGGGGCTAGCTATTCTCCGTCGGAGAATTAATTTTCAACGAACAACATGAATTTCAGCTATGAAACATTCCCACATCACACAAAACACCTTCCCGATGTTCGACAATGCTACAGGAACTTATTACGGTAAGTAGTTTCTTCTGTAAAAATAAATAAATGTGTCCGAAGTATAGTAAACAAGTACCCATTTTTATACAAGGTTTCTACAAATATTTTGAAGCCGCTGATTTTTTTCCTGAAAAAATGTACAAATAATTATGTACGTACCATCTCACGATTTACATTGAACCTTGTAATCAATTGATTTCATTTATGTGTGTTGGCATGGGAATTGCAAATTATTGAAATTTGCCAGAAGCAGGCATTATTCCAGTAATTTACAGTACTACTCATTGATAAAATATTCCAAGTATACCTATGTTGCTTTCTCTCTCGCATATAGAAAAATGAAACTGAAATCAAAGGACGTACAAGAATTATTTTGCTTACAAAGCTTCACTAAGTTGGAAAATTTAAAGATTAATTTTACGATTTAAATGAATGGATTTTATTTTCTAGTAGCTACAGTTACCTTTTGATGAACGTACCATCAGAATAAAAATACGCATTTTCATTATTTTTTTAGAAAATAGTGTACATTTTACAATTCTCATTAGGCTACATTTTCAACAAATGCATCGTGTGGCTACAGAATACGTGTCTTGCTTTCAAAATACCAGCAGAAGACAAGTGTTAGGTCACTTCCGCAAAGTCGACCAATCAGGAGCAAGAATTGTTCCTCCTATGCTGAACTGAGTGGGATCCGCAAATATGCAGCCGGTTGATGTAGTTGCAGCGTGTCCCCATGCTACACACGCATATGTGATGAAAGTGCGATCTTGTAGAGTGCTACTCGGGTGCGGAGTGGAAGTACCTGGCTTCGTAGCGGTGGGTAGAGGCTTCCCAGCAGTTCAGATCCCTTGTTCCCTTTGTCCAGAATGACTCGTACAGGCAACGTACAGAGTTCTCTAGGGGTATTGTTCTTTGGTTTAATCTTAGCCTTGGGCGGAAATGTTTCGTTCTTCAGGTGAAGAGGACTGCTGTGCTCTTCTCTGCGTTGGCTTTATGGGCCATTGCGTTGTCCACTCTTCACGTTGCTGTAGATATCGCTGCATGCACATCTCGCAGTATGGAGCGTTGACGCTGGTGGTGAATATCGCCGTGTAGTCTGCGTAGACAGCTGTCGTGCTTCTCTTGGGATGTAGGCTTCGTACATTCTGTGGTGTGTTTGGATACGATTGTCTGCCACGGAAGTCTCGGATTGGCTGCTCGGATTGGCGGAGTTATAGGTGTTAACACGTGAAATTTTCCTCAAATAGAAACATAACAAGAATTAGAAATATGCCATATGAATATTGACGAACATGTGGCATGCGTCTACCATAAGATTGAAAGGGGATGAAGCCAGGGAATTTCCCCTCTCTGTATATTTTCCCCAAATCTTTACATCATTAATTTATTTTCCAACCAGTAAAATAATTTCCCCCATCTATATTTTCTATATATTTTTTATCACTGGAATGATGGTAGAGACTTGTGTTATGAGTGAAAGCCCACAGAATAACAAAAACTGAAGCACAGTCTAATGTAAATGGCAATTCATGTATAGTTTAATGAAAGTAAACTCGCTTCAAGTACCAAGAATTTAGAACTTCTTGATAGTTTTTATTGTCTATAGTTTATTGATAGTCATGCCAAGTTTGAAACGCACCACCATCAATTGGTTGATTGACTGATTTGTTGTTTTAAGTCCACGTTATGCACAGATAGGTTAATAGGGACTGGGCCTATAGTTTAAAGTGGAATCCAAACCACTATGTACCTCCACCGGGTATCGAACTCGGGATTACAACGGCGTTACAGGACCAATTGGTGTAATTATGATATAGTAAATAGCCCAAGTCCTGAATTGTGACTTTTACCTGCATGCAATGCTAATAATAGGCACAAACAAGCTAGATCAATCAGTCATAGGTCAGATTGAAAAACTGAGCACTGTTGCCAACTTAGCTCTTTTGGAGCCCGATCGATTTCTTTTGTGCACTCGTTTGGCTTGTGAACTGTGGCACCCGCCCCCCTGCCCCACTATGATGCCATCACTAGCTCCGGCCCACATGGACCAACTTATGCCATGAGTATACATTTTGCACGTGACGTGATATTGTTATATTGGTTGCGTCGCCCCACCCCTCATATCTCCTCAGCTCCTTTTTCATAGCTATATTATATTTCGATTTCATACGACCATCGGTGGATTATTAAGACGCACGATGCCGCCGGATCTAGACGGTGAAAACTAAGAAAAAATTGTGTTCACTTAAAAGTCAACTGTAATAGCAGGAGCCGTGGGGAAAATCCCGGATCGAACCTGGGTCTCTTGCATGGTAGTCCAACGCCCTAACGATTGAGCTACCGCGGTCATTTTCTACTGGAAATCGCTGCTAGAGTAGAATCTCGAAATACAATGTTATCAATCAATACTGACAGCTGCCGGTCCCCGTGGCGGAGTGATTACCCAGGGGTCCCGGGTTCGAATCCTGGCCTGGGCATGGATGTTTGTGAGTGTCCATTCATCAATTTCATCATATCACCACTCATCCCCATCTTTGCAAATTAGCCAAAAGTGGCACAATAGGCGAAGTAAAATAAAGCAAATAAAAAAGAGAAAAATACTAACAGCTATATGTTTTCAAAATCACTATATCGAAACGCCAAACATGCATCTTCAAGATTTTAGACTAATTGTTACAAATTCCCCTTGCACATACGATTAGTCAATGCTCAGTGCCTTCTATATCATAACTAGGCCCCGGATGTTTGTGTAACATCAAAGTTCGAAATATGTACATAACTATTTAGTATCAAAGAATATGTAATATTAATAATGATCGAGTATTGTAGCAATTTCAACCATTCTACTCGATATTTATTTTATTTGAACATATTCCACATAACTTTAACGACATCAGTTGTTCCAATGTCAACTATTAATTATTTTTCGCATCGCAAGTTATTGTAGAATATGTAAATACGTAAGAGAGCTCTTTCTAACTATCGAAACAAATTTGTTTATAAAACCTTCTACAGAAGAACAATTGAATGAGAATACATAGCTACTTTTTTACTTTTTGTACAAGGGAACATATTGTGTAACTTGCTACCTACAGGAAAGTAGCTTTCTTGTCCACCGATTCCAAGTTTCTAGGTGTGGGAAAACTCCAGCATATTTCGATAAATAACAGGTCCCGTATTTTTTTTCAGTCAATTTTAGTTGACTAAGCATTATGCACCTCATTGATTAGAAAAAATGACATCACATGAGCTACAAATTTTCATCATCATGTACAACGCTATAGGAAAAAGATCAAAATAGGAAAAAGTACCGAAATATGTTGTTTTATGTAAAGTAAATGAACAAATATGTAAAATATGTAATATCCTGGCAAATATCTTATATAATAAGATTCATCACCATAAATCAGTAAAGGTCTAGTACGAAGTGTGGAGATTAGTAAATTCGAGACGATTAAGGGGGGGGGGCAGAGGGTGTCTTACTGGAATCGCAGTAGGAGAAGTGGATAATCTCCGGACAGTTAGGCAAAATTGTACAGTGGGATCCACTAGTATAGCTCGGCAAATTGTTCATGACTACTTTCATTAATTTTTCTCTTACATCCTGTGTGTTTTTAAGCGATGGATTGTTATGTATGTTGGTGCAGAAGTTGTCAACAGCTTGTTTTGAGTTTTTTTTCTTAATTTTGAAGCTCTTATTGCGTCAAATGAAGTGCACGAACATGGTGATGGACAATTTGCACGGTAATACTCATGGATCCCACTGTACAGTACTTCTCATACAATCATATGCAGATGAAACTTTTGATAAGTTACCTTTGAGAGCTGGTAAACAGAGAACACTTCAACTGGGGCAAATTACTGCAGAGTCAGGGAAGAAAACCTATTTATTTTATGGTATGGAACATTAAACAAAAGTTACCAACCAAAGAACTACTAGTCAATCTAAAATAAATAACAAATCTTTTCACCTTTAAATATTCAGTATATAGACCATATATGCGAGGCAAGGGCCACTAAAGCCTTGGCCCTCTCCGTCCCCCTCACTGCGGGATTTCGCGGTTTGTAGATCGGTAGTGTCCCCAGTTTATATTGCATATTTCGGGGCGTTTTTCGCGTTAAAATGCAAAATTCGGGGTTATTCTAAAACAAAATGTCACAATTCGCGATATTTCGAGATTCCGAAACACCGAAATTTTGTCTCCTTAACGTAGACCTACCCTAATACATTTTTAACATTTTATTATGCTTTCTTCAAATTTTCGTTGCTGTCGTTAAAACGAAAACTTCATGTCTCTAGTAATGTGAGAGCGAATTACAGGTTTCCTCGTGACTTTAACTAGCGACACTAGCGCCACTGCTCCCACGCCAGGGTTTCAAATGCCTTTGGTGTATATAGTATATCAGCATTTAACGATCATTTACGAAAATATTAGATTAGTAACATTTTTTGTTTCTCTTATCTTTTCTAGAAATTATATTAGTAAGTACATTCAATGAATTTCGCAAAACTGAAAAAGCAAGCTTAAAATTATGTCTACAATAATGAGGCTTTCTAGTAATATGAAACTATCTCCCTACATTTAGTTTGATTAGTTTGAATTTTGTCAAAAGATGGGGTTACAAACACTTTTAAAAAATAAGTTATTTCTTTTTTAAAAAAAATTATCATTAACAACATTACAAAATAATTCTTGCAACATTTATTGCAATTAAATTCACTAAATAAAGGTTAAAAGGTGTATGAGTTTTATTGCCCCAGTTTTCGAGTAAATTTAATTTTTATTTCACGTTCCCACGACGACTTTTTCTAGTTCTTCCTTGAAGTAGGAGCTCCGGCGTTTTATTATTTGTCTTACCATCTTCATTATTCGTTTCAAATCCTCTTTTTGGAAGGCATGAAATAGGTCTGACGAGGCTTGATTTTCTGCCTAATCAGGAAAATAAAAACATATTTGCTCTTAGCTCCAATCTCACAGTGTGTAACGTGTCTTTTCATTTATATCTGTTTTATGAGGTGCGTGTGACATTTGGGGCTGGGTATGTTGAATGTAGTTTCATTTGGTAAGTAACGTGAATAAAACCAGCCCTCAGCCTCAACAGGAATTTCCACTTTGAACAAAGTATTAAGAATTCTAAATTCGAATTATTTAAAAATGTATTTACGAATTGTATTATCGTTTCTGAGGAAATTCGGTAAAACTAAATAGTAGAATGTTCAAATTAACAAATTGTGGAGCTCTGAACCGAATGGAAACATCTGATAAGTTAACCTCACAAAAGAATCTCTACAATTCCTTTTTTCAGAAAATGAAAATATTAAATAGTATCTTCCACAACTACTAAAAGATGCAGTGATTAAATTAATTGAAAAATATAAAAATAAATTCATTACCGTGTGTAGTATTGTCGAAAAGAAGACTTAGGTGGGCAGGCCATGTGGCACGAATGAAAGAGGAAATAAGAATTTACAGGATTCTTGTTGGGAAATCTGATGGTAAGAGACCAGTAGGAAGACCAAGACGAAGATGGAGGGATAATGTTGAGATGAACCTAAAGGAAATTGATAGGGATGGAAAAGAGCATATAGATCTTGCTCAGGATAGGGCAGGCCCGTAGCCAGACAGGGACCGGGGGGCTCAGACCCCCCCTGGAACTGCCGTCAGTTCCTCATGACATTAGGTAAAACTATTTTGTATAATTTGTTTGCAGGGAAAAGTGAAAATGTAGTCAGCTCACAACTTTAAGGATAAATCCACAGAACATGGACATCTTGTTTACGAGCTGAAGCCCAAGTAGCTTCAAGTATTTGTAAGTTCTTTCATAGGGGAGCTATGTCCCCGTTGCGACTTCACAGACAGAAATCTGTGACTTTGATGTCATCATGCAAATTCCCTTCCCATCTACATCAACGGTCAACAGTTCCCAATTTTTGGGAACGAAGGGGAGGCTTTGTGATTGAATATTGTGCACTTTTTGTGTGATATAAATATCTGTATCATCTAAAGTAGTATGGAGTGTGTAAGGGATGATTTTAGTATCTGTCAATTAACACTTCACGATGTACAAAAATGCAGTATTTGTATGATATTTTCAAATTTTATGTAACTTTAAGACCTCCCCCTAGCATATATAATTTACCTTCATTAAATAGATGTTAATTTTTTGAAATATGGACTTGTTTTACAAAGCCCCCCCTGGAGATTAATTCTAGCCACGGGCCTGGGATAAGGACAGATGGAAGGCCTGTGTTGCTGCAGCCACGAACCTTCGGGTTTAAGAAGGCTAGACAGTTAGTTAGTTTGTATGGCATCAGAGACTGTTTCTGTCGAAGAGCACCTGGGTGATATTCGAAAGAAAGAGGACAAAACAAACATGCCGTTACGCCCTGACTAGGCAGTGATAGAAATACTAAACTACTAGTTTCTTCTTTCTTCTTCTCTTCGTTTTGGTTTTCTTCTTTCGGTGACTATGGCTGGCATAATGCCGTGGGCGACATCTATACAAGATGAGACTTATCGCAGTCTCGTCTCGTCTCGTGAATCAGGATAGTCATCTCGTCTCTTCTCGAGTTGCAAACGTCCTCTTTGTCATCTCGAAACAACCGTTCACCTTCAGGTTAACGTTAAACAATAACCCAGATTCGTGTACAGTCGTAGACACTTCTGGATTGAAACGACTGCATTGCATTGTTGCAACCCAGAAGTGTCCGTGACTGTACAACCACTCGGAGAAGTAGTTCAGTCTGTTATGATCCTTCGTTCTATTCTCCTCAAACAAGCCTCGAAGGGTCTAATTTCGTTTCTCGGCTCGATTTGCGCCTACCTTCGTGCTGGAGTGGTTAGCACAACGCACTACGACGCCGTGGGAGACGGTTTCGAATCCCGGCCTGGGCATGGATGTTCTTTATGAGTGAATTTCATCATATCATCGCCCATCCTGATCTTCGCGATTAGCGCAAACTAGCAGAAGAGCAAAGTAAAATAAACCAAATCAATCAATCAATCATCTTTTTTTCGCAGTCTCGGTCCCTTCTCTAATTATGAGAAGAGATGGAGACTTCTTTCGTCTCAACACAAGCTCCTCATGATACTTTCAAGGAAGAAAGAAATTAAGGCGGGATTATTTTGGTAACATATGTGGCTGTTGTGCATTGGCACCTTGGGAGAGAGTCATGACTCCAGAAGCTGCCAATCAACAAGCGAACTGCTGACGTCATCTCAACCCTGCACCTATCGGTTGCACTCTTGCTCACGCTCTACACTGTTGGTAGACTCGCTAGCCAGAAGAGCACACTCCACTCACCACAAAGTGCACAGAATAAGCCAATGTGGAGATTTCAATTCAGCAAGTGTGGAATATACCGCATGACGGAGGGAAAGCAACTATTACTTCGAAAGCCTCATCATCACAATATATTAGAGAAACGAATGGTATTTATGGCTTGGTATACGAGGGCCGTCTTCAAACTTCGAGAGATGATTTATTCTGACGTAAAAAATTCATGTTTTTAAGACGACATAAAACAATTAGTGCCGAATGTCGTATTTACGAAACCACTGACGTTATGAAATACACTGAAAAGCTTTTAACCGTACGACAGTAAATTTTTAGCCTAACGTGGGGCAATAGAGAAATAAAACATAGTCACCAGTAGAGATAGTTAACGCAATTGCCTTAGCTAACAAAAAGCCCACACTGTGGCGAATCTTAACTTATATTCAAATCTTTATCGCTACATAGGATATTGGGGTTAATACCTTCTGAACAACGCTGAGAGTGACTATAAACCCAATGTCTGTGTGTCTATTGCATAGTTCAGTTCCTTAGTACTCACCCTATCTCCTGTCGTACTGACGTATGCAGATGAACGAACGTTCCTGTAGCCAGTTTACCTAAGGATGCTTTCACTAACACTTCAAAATCATGTTAAAAAAATATTTGTTAATGTACACAAAGGAACACCACTTATTCCAAAAATTAGACATGCCGTTAAAAATTTAACAGCTTGCTTCTTAGTATAGAAAAGAGTACACAACCGTTTTTTTTAAAATTTGTATATTTTAATCTGCATAAAGATAAATAATTATTATAAATTACACTTCCTCGTTACGTAAATATATTGTTTAAAACTGAATCATTGAAATTACATTAATTAGGCAACTACATCATGGCCGTTACAACTTTAGAAACCGGCCACGATTATATTTTTAACGGTAGCTGAACGCCATCCAATCCAAGGTGCAATTAAATTTTCAAAAATAATAATAATAATAATAATAATAAAATAAGATTTAAAAAAGCGCCCAGGTCACACTCCCTGCCCAAAAGTAAAAACTAAAAATTTGGTGTCTTATATTGAAGCGGTCCCGGCGCCCACCCAGCGTCGAATAACATGGGTACCTGGTAGAAACCCTGGGGGGTAAAGGCGGTCAGGGGCGTGATGCTGATCACATCACCCCCACTCACGACCGGATCAAGAAAGTGTGGGGCGTTACCCCCACACCCCCTATACGCCTTCATGGCGTGGTGCTATGCACAGGGGACCACTTTACCTTTTTTATATTGAATTGGATTGATTTGGTGTTTTAAGTCCACTTTATGCACAGTAAAGCTAATTGGGACTGGACCTACAGTTTAAAGTGGCATCCGAACCACTATGTGCCTCCACTGGTATCGAACCCGTGACCTCTTGGTTACAAGGCAACAACGATACCCGGAAGGGCCCTTTTTGGTGTCTTGTAGTCCGTCACTTCTTCAGTCAACTTTCTACAGGGAGCTTTTCCCTCAAGGAGCCTAAGAGTGGCGCCAATCCTGGGTATCCCCCTTGAGTAGCGCCAAAACCTTATTCCTGACTAGAAAAGCGTAGCTGTTTGTTTTCGAAAGAGTTGCATTTGTGTAGACAAAAATTATTTGACTCACTGCTGCATAACGTAGTAAGTAAATGCTAAATCATGTACAATTTGAGGTAAGAGATTCCTGTTATTTTGATTTCATTATGTAGGCACTAAATAAACAATAAACAAGATCATAATTTGTTTGGGGTCCACTTTATGCTCAGATAGGCTAATCGCAACTGCTTAGAGTGTTAGAATGGAGACCCAGCCACTGTGGACTGTGCCTGCACCGGGAATCGAACCAGAGGCCTCTTGCTTAGAAGACACGACGTTACCGCTATGGCATCGAGGAGGCTCTATACTCCCTGTCGGATAATATATTAACTTCCACGTTAACCCTAGCTTACCCGAGTTGGAAGGGGGGTTGTCACGCGCACCACCTCTAGCTTCTAGATTTTTCAACTGAAAATGTTAAAATGTTCATAAAAAAACAAACATTATTTCCTAGGGTGTTCTCAATAAAGGAGCTAGGAGGCAAAATGTTCTTGTTGAGCCTATCAGGCGCCGTCTTTGAATGATTGTCAATCGAGACACTCATGCCAGTGACGGCGTGCAATTGGTTGGTAATGGTGGTATTTCCTAAATGAACAACAATGCTCTGATGAAAAACTTACATGGCCTTTGCGAGTTTTACTGAATGGTAAAACATGTATGACACTCATTCAATAACTGATCATTGTATTATATTATTAATTATAGTAAGTACTTTTTGCAATAATTATA
Source organism: Lepisma saccharinum (assembly GCF_977018435.1). Classification (NCBI taxonomy): domain Eukaryota; kingdom Metazoa; phylum Arthropoda; class Insecta; order Zygentoma; family Lepismatidae; genus Lepisma; species Lepisma saccharinum. Next base: position 46,022,491 of record NC_139245.1, read on the forward strand.
ATTAATAAATAACTAAACTTACAAAAAGAAGAAAATAATATTGATTCGATAAAGAAAAATGTTTCTTTAAAATTTCAGTGATGAAAGAAATTGTGCGCCTGTCATCCGACCCCCTCAGATAAGTACACTGCTAAGGTAGGGTTAACACATACGCCAGGTTGCAGCTCTCCCTCAAAATGTGCGTCTTATCATTACAAGCAGACACATGTCACTTACCGTATCTATGCTTTGAAGGTAAGCTTCGTAATTGTTGTCCAGAGATGTTCCAGCGTGTGCAATCACTCCTCTGGGCTGCCAAGACGGGCGTAACCAGGAATTTCTTTTCGGGTGGGCCCTACCTTTGCTGAAAGGAAAAAAAAGTGTTAATTTTAAATAATACTGAAAAAGCAATTTACAATGTGCCTAACTAAAAAAAAACTAACGCTCTAGCATTCTTAAACCCGAAGGTTTATGGTTGCAGCAACGCAAGCGCTCCATCTGTCCGTATCAAGATCAATCCAATCTTTTCCATCATTACCGATTTCCTTTAGTCTATATTCGTCTTGGCCTTCCTACACGTCTCTTACCATCTGGTTTCCCAACAAGAATCCTGTAAACTCCTCTTTCCTCTCTCATTCGTGCACAAGGCCTGCCCACCTAAGTCTTTAATCATTCTAATAATATCTGGACATGAATACAAATTGTGCAGTTCTAAATTGCGTAACCTTCTCCACTCACCTGTCTCCTCATCCCTTGTATATTATTCATAAATTAATATTCGTATATTTATAAAAGTCATAAATTATTCATATAAAATAGATTATTTAGTTTAAATATTATAAATTAGTTCTGTAATTTAGTTCTAGACACAAAAAAGCGAACAGCTGGTCAGTGTTATAACATCTACTTGTTTCATGATATCATCACTCATCCTCATGGTCGAGATTGGCCAAAAGCGACAGAAAAGCGACGTTAAATAACAAAAACCAAATCTTATGAGTATAATAAAACAACCTTGGTCAGCAACTGTAGTGGCTTTTTTTAAACATGCAATCAAGGCTTAGTGTTACCCAAGTAGTGCATGCAATCGCCCACTCATAAAATGACAACCGATTACCATTCTTGTCTTTGAACAACTTTTAAAACTAAGATTAAAAATGGTAGGAAATATTTTATTGTATCCTGCCCCTCCCCTAGAACGCTGCTATGCAATGTCCACATTTACAATTACAGCCCCATCAGGAAAAAATCCTGCACACGCTAGTGGACGCTAAAATCAAGAAATTCGTACCTTATTTCTTTATCCGACAACAGTGTTTGTAGTTAGGTAAATCCTCTTTCCAAATTGGAGATGGTTAGCCATATTTCTCGCAGGATATTAATGAATAAAACTTCATATGGCTAAAAAATGTCGTTCCTCTGGAATTTCGTAGTGTCATTGCCATGAATACCATTGTTAACAGATATTTTTCTTTCTCATTATTGCTACCTTCTGGTTTAATTGTTGTACACACAGCCATTGCCTTCGTTTGGGACTTAATTGAAAACGCGATAAAATTCTTCCTAGCATATCCCGTAAGGCAACCTTACACCATATATTGTCTCTTGGTTTTTACCATTATCTAGCTTGTCTGATATGAGTCATAGGAATTTTTGGGGTGTGTTTTAATTAGGGATGGACGATATCAGAAATTAGGTATCGCGATATACTGTGGGAGACGATACCATATATTTTTTCCGGTGTCGTGATATCGGCGATATATCATGTCCACGATATGTAATGAATAACTTGATTTATTTTACTTTGCGTTTCTTGCCCCTTTTTGCTAATTGCAAAGATTAGGTTGAATGGGGACCACACTTTCCCACTACTCCGCCCCTACACACCCCCTAAATTATTTCCTTAACGAAGGCCCATTGTATCTGGTTAAATCTCTCAATAGTGATATGATGAAGTATGATTGATTGATTGATTTGGTGCTTTAAGTTCACTTTATGCACAGTAAGGCTAATCGGGACTGGACCTACAGTTTAAAGTGGGATCCGAACCACTATGAGCCTCCATCGGGTACCATTGCGCCATCGGGAGCCCCATGATGAAGTATGAGAAGGGAGAATCACAAACACATGTGGACAGCAAACAACACAAGTCCCTTAGAAGAATATACTGGATCCAGACGTCAGAGCCTCGCTATTTAGCAAAATGCAGTCCAAGGTGTATCCTACGTGGAAGTGTGATTGACATTTAGGTTGTAATGACCTCGAGTTGGCCATTACTTCGTGGTTTTATATTATTATTAATATTATTATTATTATCTCATGCTTATTATGGTTGCATGTATTATACAGTTAACAATTTATATATATATATATATATATATATATATATATATATATATATATATATATATATACACACACACACACACATAAATATTATATTAATGCCTTCAGCCAATTTTCCAATATGGCCGCCTTTTTAATCGTTAACATTATACACTGATATATCTACAAGTATGAATAGCGGCAAATTTAAGCAATTTACATAGATTCAACATTAATCGTTTGATTTGTCTTTAAATGTTCTGAGGAGTGAGTGTTATAAGTTTCATTTCGATCAGTGAATTGAAGCCGAAGTTATTAATTTCTACGTTAAATTCCTTATATTCATTTGTAGTTCATGTTTTTGGCAGACGCTATTCTATTCCGCACTATTTCAAACTGCATTGTTGATTTCTTTAAATTCTTTTGTCGAGTAGAAGATCACGCGTTCCTGCTTGCATTGTTGCCAGATGAATGTATACTTCTAATATTTTACTGTTCAAACCTATCCATTTTCTGGTAATATAAAAGTTGTTGTGTCTGGTACCACTGTAGCAGTGGGAAGGTGTAACCGTCTTCCAGAGAACGCCTAACAGTTTTTCGGTGAGATCTCGCGAAGCAAGAGCTGCTTCGCATCGCGGGCGTTTTCGCGTACGTATCTCGCACGGATAACGGTCGGAATTTAAAAGCCGTTATACTTAGTTCAGAGCAGGAATAGGAGAACATCCAAGAGACCGTCACGGAACTTCACCAGTGGATCAAAGGGGAAGGAACATAGTAACTCAGCCCGAACCCGGAGATGTCCATATCATGTTCTGCCGAGCATACAAGGTAAGTGTACTTGTGAAGTGCATCGCTACGGGATGTAGCAAATTTTTGGCGACCAACGTGGTAGCAAGTTTGTGGCTCACTACGTCGTAGCAAGGTGTCCTCGTAAAGGGTTACCGCTTACACCCCGAGAAATATTTTCTTATCCAAGCTTTCACTGGATCGCGTACAAAGATAAATGTGAATGAAAGCATTGATTTCATATTATTGTGCTTTGTTTCTTGATAAGTTTCTCGAAAAAGAACATGCATACTTTTCCTTATACAAGATATTTTGTCCAATATAACACGTGGATAATTTAGTGTACAAATGTTTATAAAATGGTGCGATTTTTTTTAAAAAAAAACGAAAAATAATTTGTTTAATAAAATTTGAAACATTACAAGTGAGTATTTTATTTCATCTTTATTGCAGTAAATTATTAAATGAAATGTAAAAAAATAGTTTCTTTGTGCAGTGGAGGGACTTCTAACCCCCCCCCCCTTCCCCTTGTTATCTTCACAAGGTAGGTGGAATCAGGTGAGAATTTTACAGTCAGCCTCCATGGTAGAGTGAAGAGTGCATTATGAGGGTTGTGAGTCTGAATCTCAGTTATGCCATAGAAGTATGGGGGTGGAGAAGGGAACGCGAGCATGGAAACGCAAAAGTGGCCGCAGTGAAAGAATCGAAAACGAAAGCGTCGTTGGCTCGCTTGTGGTAGCTGATCGAATGCATCCGTGGATTTTTGAAACTGCCCGAGTTGACGACTCCGCACTCTGTTTTCTTAACTGTAGAGGTTAGAGAGTCGGACATGAAAACCCCCCCTGAAGTGTTTGATGCCTAACGGCTCGATCAAAGCTTCAATGTCGTGGTTGGACAGCGGTTCTTTTTTTCTTTAAGCAGCAAAAGCATCGTGCCACCTTGAGCAAGCTTCTTTCGGTGGCGTGCCGCCCGCAGGCTTGGTCGAGTATCTCTGTACTCCCAACCTCTTCTACACCGACAAACGCATCCAGGGTTTGGAGGAAGCGAATTGCGGCCACCTTTGCGTTTCCATGCTCGCGTTCCTGTCTCAAATAAATAACACAACGTTCCAAGATTTCCAGAAAGCGCTGCGGCACCTGAAGCACCGTAGGAGTGTTCCATCTCACCAGCGAGACTTCGGTCTTGAAACTCAGCTTGCACGACGACATCATCTATCCTAAATCCATAGCCCTGCGTGCTTTACAGCATGTACCTTATTCCCAACGTGACCGAGCACAACAACACAATCAATGTCGGCAACGAAAAGATCAGCTTCACGCACGGCCAGTACAACCTGTCCACCTTGCAAGCTCAGTTGCCGAGTGGGGGTGCTGCTCTCGCAAAACTCAGTAACTTACAGGGTGGAGTTGGTGTCCGCAAATCTGGATACCGTCGGCGAGCTCCTGGGCTTCGAGAATCACACCAAGCTCGAGGCAGGTATCCAACACATCGGCGCCAACATTCCAAAATGTCTGGCCATCTAGACTATGAACGTGCACTGCAACGTGGCGGAAGACATGATCACCTACGCCGACGTCATCGGACAGTCACAAGCAGACGGGCATCATCGCAACTTTCAAACCTAATTCGGAGTTCATGGAACCGATCATCTTCACACTTTCTTCGCCAGTCTACTTCCCCGTGTGCCGCGACCGCATCGACCAGATCGCATCGGTGGTGACCAACGAGAAGGGCGAGGTCAACGTGGAATAAATAACCATCATGGAGCAAAGAGAGAGTTACGAACTGCAGTCCTTCCCTCCCAACCGTCGCACGATCGCGAATCTCAACAAACAGAATCGAGTTCGATGTGGACGTCGGGGATATCTTCATCCACCCTCACAGGGCCGACCTGTACGTTAAACTCGGCGCGGTGAAGAAGTATAGCGGCGATGCTTTCCCGACCAGCACGAACCTGAGGCTCGTGGACAACTTCGTGCCGTCGCAGGTGGAAGTCAGAAAGCACGGCACCGTCATCGATCGAGTCGACTACCCCGGGATCACCTCCACGGTTGTGGGAACGCTGTAACTGTCCAAGGCCGACGCCGCTTACTACCAGGCGGGAAGGGGGCAGTGTTGCCAACAGCACGAGAGAAAAACGGGCTAAATCGCACCCAAAATGGAGCTAAAATTCACATTCAAGGGGCTAGATTTACAAAGGTGCGGCTGCGTACTGAAAAAAAAATTTGGTTCTTAATTCTTGGGTGTTTTGGCGCAAAATTTCTGAAACTCAAGAACCACAACTAATCAACTGTCAAGATGAGGGGCATACGCTCAACTAAATTAAATTTTCTTACCTTAAATAATTTATTTCCCCCGTAAATTGTGGTGCAGTAAATTACACAAAAGCATTACACATTTTCGGCATATTCCTCCTTCATATATATGCACACGCACACTCGCACACACACACGGCCGCACGCACGAACTAGTCTCTGGTCGAGCCTCACTGTTACGAACGATTCGTCGATTCCTCACCACATTTCTGTGAACTTTCAAGGACCAGATGCAATGCAACTGAACAAAGATTCGCATTTTCTGGAATCGACGCTATCCGTAATTCGCCTCGGGCTACACAGCATACCAAAACCAGAAACAAGGGGATAAAGTGACAATGTGCACTTGCTACCTGCTCCCCAAGAGGGGTCGCAGGACGAGCTTGCAGTTGCAGAGGAGGGTCGGTTAAGTGAATTTCTTTGCAGTTTACTTTACTGAAAATACCAAAAAACATTTCATTACTGAAAGGGCTAGATTTGGAGCAAGATTTCTCTCTGTAGGGCTAAAAAGCCCCTTGGGGCTTTTGCTGAATTTTGGGGCTGAGTACATACTCAAAAGGGCCAGTTCTGGCCCCAAAAGGGCCAAATTGGCAACACTGGAAGGGGGAGGGGATTCGAAGCGGGCGAGAAGATCAAAACAAAAAGCCACACGGTTCTGTTTCCCATGCGCCTGCTGCCCGGTTTCTTCTCCGACTAAGCGGAGATCAGCGATTCGCGTGTCACGTTCCGCAGAGCCGCCAACGACGCGCTGATGGGTTACAGCTAGTGATGGACATTAGTCGGAGATCAGAGGTAAACTATACGAAATTGGACTGGGGTGGATCTGGAAGGGGGAACACGTCAACCAAGGGACATTGCAATTAGTGAAACAAAGATTAGAGGATATAGATAGGCAGGAAATAATAGCGGAATGTGAAACTAAGAGATCGCTCGAGCTCCAAAGAAGGGGACCGCGGGAATGGGGAAAAGTAGCGTACATCAAGAAGGTGAGCATGGTGGCAAGAAAGGGGTTGGCATGGATGATGCTGGAGGGATGGAGACACAATTCAGTAAAAAATGAGGAAGGGAGATATAAATGCGTATTATGCAATGGTGATGATGGGCCAGAACATTTATTCTTATGTCAGGACACGCGCGTTCCGCAGGAGGAGAAGCTACGCAACATAAGCTTGGAAAGAGTGCTCGAATCAATCGTAGTACAAAGGAACATGGAACTATTGGGAAAAGTGGGGGTATATTTACAGTTGGGGGAAAAGAAGTGCGGTACAGGGACGGGATAAAGAAGAGGAATAAGTGTTAGTTTAAGTGAGAACAGTTAAAACGACCAGAACTGCTATTTAACATCTATACGGAATGTAATGGAAAGTGTAGTCTGTAAGGAAAATCATAGTTCTGTAATACCAATAGATGTAGTGCGCACAGCCGATGGCTCGCACATGAGACGAGCAATAAATATTTACTTACTTTCCTTCTAAACAAGAGCGGTACGTGCTTTGCACCAAAGTCCATCGACCGCTAGTTTCCCTCGCTCTGGAGCAGGCGGCAAACACATTCCTTGCACCAATGGGGTGGGGTATCAGACACTCAGAAGACAGTTTCATCTTGCCGTCAGAGAACCCCTGCTGAGGTTGTAAACACGGAGGCTTGAAAATAACCCAGCGGACTTTCAAGACCTTATTTTCATATTTTCTCAATTTAGCAACATCGTAAATTCCAAGAGCGCGGAGCGGTACACCCTCAAATTTGTTGTCCCTCAGCTTCAAGAGTAGACAAATGACCATTTTATGACGCCTGTCCTCTGTCGAGCAATTCTATACGACAGGAAATCAAGGAAAGCTAGATTGACAAATGCATCGCTGTTCCTTGTCGGCGACCTTTGACTGGTGGCTTCACAAGAGTGAACACACAGTTGTCCGTTACGAGAAATTCAACTTTGTTATAGGGAAATTTTTCTTTTCACAGCAATTATGTTTGTCTTCCCTTATTGCGGCCCTGGAACTTTTGTTGGTAAGAACAGCGAAACAATCCAGATGTGAATTACCGTGCACGTGCATAGTAGATTTTGAGAACGGTCTTGGCGCGTTTCTCATTTGAACATAAACCCTTTACAGTGTCGTGTCGTTTGTGATCCGACGATATGTCTAAGCGATCGCAAAGTTCAATTTTGAATTTTTTTTGCAAAAAGTCGCGTAGTGACTCTCGCGAGAATTGTGAAAATTCCATGCCATCGGAGAGTACTTCGTGTGGTGACGTTATTGTGAACATTATTCCCGGTAACGATTTCGCATCCCCATGTGAACTATCAAGTGAATCTGAACCACATCTACATCGCTAAATAATGTCGAAGTGCTTCGTGAATCGCCTGGAAATGATAAATGTGTTGCTTTTGTTCAGGAATCATCTACATCTCCACGTTCTAATGAACCACACGCTTATGACATTGGACTTTACACAGGAAGAAACTTGTCCAATGAAAAAAGTTGCACGTCTTGAAAAATGTCTGGGAACCAGATCCAGATGCAGTGCGCCGATGCACAGCTGTTACGTACAACAAGAAAATTAAAGAATTCAGGTCTATCTAACGTTGAGTTTTAAACGTCATGCATTATACCAGGACTAGGATTAATATGTACTAACAAGTGGCTTTGTATGTAGCTACATACATATGGACTAAAACTTCGCAAAATATGAACGAACACATACGTAAAATTACCAAAAATGCTGCAAAGAAGACTTCTTCATACGATTCCTTAACCCATTAATGGGGTGTAAGGGGTGATCTTCCACGTAGTACACCCAAATGTCAACCTCACTTCCACGTTAGTGCACCCTGGACTTAAGACTAACGAGGCTCTGGCGACTGGCCCCATGGCCAGTATAATTTTGTTTGTATTGTCCTGTTCTTTTGTCCTTATGTGTGCTGAGTGCCCCTTTACAGCCTCAGCTTTTAACAGAAGTCAGAACATTTTAAATTTTTTAGTTATGCAACGATAGAGTTGTTATTTGTAGAGGTAAGGGGCTGGCCCCCGTATACTGTGACGGGAGCAAAATAGCCTAAGTGCTGACGCTCCCAAAATTTTAAATTCAAATTCTCAAATTCTCTTAACCCATTAATGCATGGTGTCCGATTAATCGGACGTTGACATATTTGCATTTTCTGTAACACTGTTTTACTTTAATTGGTTATATTTATCAAATCTAGTTCTTTTGTACCTCTGTGATGCATATGTCACCCCACAGGCTTGGCAACATTGTAAATTTCCCGCCAAATTGTAAGGGAGTGAAACATGGAGAGAGAGCTGTACTGCGTTTCTGCGTAACGGGAAAGATAATTTCAATTCATATATAGTAGTTGACATTTATCCGAGATGTGTTTTGACAAATATGCGTAAGAAACATTAGTAATCAAATATGTAACAATAATTTGTGCATTAGTTTCATCCCTGAGCTGCTATTGCGAGAGAAAATATAGTGTCCGATATATCGGACACTATGCACATTGAGAACTTTATGCAGATTTTCCATTTCCTGTAAAATTTTCGATGCTTTTGATGTTTAGACATTGTCAATGTATATATGTGTATGTATGTGTGCATATATGTTTGTATGTGTGTGTGCATTAGTGTATGTGTGTGTGCATTAGTGTATGTATGTGTGCGTGTGTATGCATATATGCATGTATATGTGCGTCTTTATGCAATAGTGTGTGAATGTGTGAGTGTTTATGCATTAGTGTGTGTATGTGTGCATATGTGTGTGAATCTGTGCGTCGTGCGTGTGTGTGTGTGATCAAATTTTGACTACTTTGGAGAATGAAGATGTGGAGGAGGAGCAGGAACAACTCATTTATGTTACACCACCAGTGGATGGCAAGGATACAGACGAAGACAGTGATAAATCTGATGATGAGCATGCGGCCAATCTAACAATTTTTGGCAAAATACGCTAATGAGCGTTTGTGAGGTGCAAACTAAGATACGAAGTTGTGTTGATTGTGAAGGTTCATCCAGTAATGTAGAGTCTACATCTACCACTACACATGACACTGGTGCTTCAAAAAAAAAAAGAATACGTCTTCAGACAAAATCAAGACCCATGTGGAAGAAAAGTCTACCTTTATTCTAATTACAAACTGAGTGCTGCCGTATTGAACCATCTGAAGAAGTACGAAACTGTGAATCGCAATTAGACTTTTATAATTTATTTTTGGATGAGGACATGCTAAATGTTATACCAAATGAATCCAAATTGTATGCTTCGCAAAAAAATCTTGATTTGACGAAAGAAGAACTTCTTGTTGTTCTTGGTGGTCTCTTGTTGTCAGGTTATGCAAAATATTCAAACAAACGTATGTTTTGGTCAAAAGAAAAATATACTACTTCGATACTTTCTGAAAGCATTCGTTGTGGTATTCATAATATTCATTTGAATGACAATATACAAATAGATGAGTCCGATAGTCTGTACAGGATACGGCCATATTTGGAGAAACTTTCCTCATCTTTCAAACAGCATGGGGGTGTGGACGAAATGCTTTCCATCGACAAGAGTACGATTCCTTACTACAGGAGGCACTACGCAAAACAGTTCATTAGAGGAAAGCTGATCCGTTTTGGGTTCAAGAACTGGACAAAAAAGCTCTGGTAGTGGTTACATGATAGATTTCCAGTTGTTCACAGATACAAACTGATATCGGACGACTGTGTTCTGTACTGTAATAATAATAATTTTGTGTATATAGTTGATTTCTATTCCAAATGTTTCCTTTTGTATTGTTTCTTTGAAATATGTGTATGTATTTATGTATGTATGTAAACATACACATGACCAGAGGCGGCGATTAGGAGGGCAGTTGCCATCCCCATTTTTCGTCACTTTTGCACCCGCACTATGATAGACCTTATCTACAAAGGGAAATATACTATCTTTGCCCCCTACATTTGGAACCTTGTTCCCCCCCATTTTGGAACCCAATATCCGCCACCGCACATGACTGATCTTAAGCGTTTCATTTTCTTTTGGTTACATATTTTCCACAGAAATACTTTTTCCTTGGGACAGCTATTTATAGACAAAACATGAAAGTGGTCATTGTGCACAGTGTCCGATTTATTGGACACACGGAAGTGATCGTAGTGCACAGTGTCCGATTTATCGGACGCACTGTATCTCTTACATACATTGTAAAAATAAAAATGTATCGTATATAGTGTCTTATTTGAATTGTACTGATACCAAAACCATGAAAAAAATTTCATGGAAGGGGTTTGTAAACTTTATGCATTAATGGGTTAATTGAGTGACTTCAAACAAAATAAAAAATATATTATTTTCCATTGCATTATTGCACTGATGGCGTTCTAACTGTTCACTCCCAAAACCCTTATACACTGGTACGGAACTGCAACGGCAGATAATAACATGCCAACGTGTTAAACCGCGACAATTGGACCACAACGCTCCGCCTCAAGCAGTATTATTATTTCCTCTCTGTGATCGGCGAAAGTCGGTTGCCTTTGTTCTACATTTACAAACGATGCCGGCTTCCACAACAATAACAAGTACATATACTGCCACTAGAAGATAAGCTGCGCGGCTTTTTCTTTTGCTATGAACCAGGGCCGGCGCTAGTCATTTTGCCTCCCTAGGCGGCGACGGCAGATGCCGCTCTATTTCGACCCCCCCCCCCCCCCCCCGTCATTACGCAGCAACGGGAAATTGAAAATCAATATATTCCTAAGTAAAACATCAAAATATAAAATAAATAATGAGACTTCTTATGCTATTTCAATACTATTCAGCGCAAAAGAATATCTCGCTCGACCACAGCTTTCAATAGGCTTATTGTTTTCTAGTACTGCTACTAATAATAATATTGTTGGTCCTGGGTTCGAATCCCGGGTTGGACATGGATGTTTGCGAGTACCCATTCATCATTTTCATCATGCCACCACTCATCCCCATCTTGGCAAATTAGGCAAAAGTGGCACAAGAAGCGAAGTAAAATAAAGTAAATGAATAATAACAATATCAATAATAATAATGTTATAATAACATTATTAGTTGCATTATCATTATTAAAAATAATATTATTATTGGTACGTTTATCCTTGTACTTGCCCACCAGACAAAAATTCGAGGTTGCACCTCTGACTGTAGATCGGCCCGATTAGCCTTACTGTACATAAAGTGGACTTAAAACACCAACTCAATCAATATTCTGTTAACGTGTTTTTCGTCCCTTGCTCCCCCTTTGATTTGAATGCAAGTACATGCATAACAATCTCAGCTAGTAGTTCCACACCACAGAACTAGGGAAGAACAGGCACATATTTCTGAGGGGATCCGAACCAAGTGTCTCAATAATAATAATAACAAAGGGGGATTGGGGTTGGTGTGGGCCATACACCTCCCCTCTTTAGGGCCCAGTATTCCTAAAGAAAAAAATGTCAATAAAAGGAAAAGATTGCAAAATGATGAATGAGAAAATAGACTAGCTAGACCAGCTACTCCTCAGTGCACGTCACTGCTTAACTACACGTAAGCTAGATAATGAATACGTGCTGTAATATGTCAACCCTTTTTAGTCTTTTACCTATTCATGAAATAATAACAATACAATATTAATTAATTTACATATTTAATTAATATTTTAATTTTAAATAAATATAATTATTATATTTATTATTATTATTATTACTATTATTATTATTATTATCATTATTGAGACACTTGGTTGGACTGCCCTCGAAATTATCTCTAGATACGTGCCTACTAGGTATAGGTATTAGCGAAGTAGTATATGTGTGTGTGTGTGTGTGCGTGTGTGTGTCAGTGTGTGTGAATATTTTGTACCCCCACCCAAATGAAATACGTTCCTTGTAGTTCTATTGTAGTTCTTGCCGCTAGACGGTGGCAAATTCAAGATGGCGCTTTCTGGAGCTGAAAAGATGTCTTGTGTGCTACATTTTTGATAAATCAAAAAATTGCTACAGTTGGCCAATGGAAATTTAAGAGCAAATACGGGAAAGAAGCACCAATCAGTAAGGCAATTTACGGAAATTTGTTGCAGCAAGCGACAATCACAGATGACATGTTATGTGTGCGAAGAGTTGGATTATCGTGTTGAGATTTTGTCCAAAATAAATTTCTGAAAGTGTTACCGGACTTTATGTACACCCTATATATCGTCGATGTTTTCACGAACTGGCGAATATGTCAACTCCCCTGCATCACGAACCGGCGAATGTGCAAAATTTGACATTTTGAGGTTTTGACGCTGTATATGTTGGAACAACCTGTACTTTGCTCTCACAAAGTTTCAAGTTTCTATTAAGTATTGCTTAGGAGATAAAGATGGACAACGTTTTGACGAATATAGAAACTAGTATTGTGATAATTTCACGAACCGACGAACATGAATTTCGCCGCTTCGTGGAGAAAAACATGATATCATTTTACAATCCATTCAGGATGTGTCAGTTCGACTACATTTTGACTAACAGATGCCGCTGAAATAAAACGTTTTATATTTCATTTTTTTCATAAGAAATATAACCCATTTGTAAGATATCAGAAAACGTGTAAGGCACAGTTGTTTGAGTTTCTATTGGAACAATGTACAGTCTATATTTTGAGACTTTCAATGAAATTGGTAATCATCTGGTTTACTTCTTGCAACTAAATTATTTCGAATCGTTTATAAATCAAATGCCATATTTCTTTTATATTATTTTGAAGAATAGCCTTCTAGTGGTGTGGCTCGCTGTGAAATTATTCAGAAGATATGAATAAGGACGTGCTTGTGAAGTGGACTGATGGCAGTACTAACGTCGTCAGAAGCCAAGAACTTACACTCCCCCATGGAATGAAGAAGTTGCAATGTGGAGCGAAAGTAATAATGTGGTGGGATCCTGAGAAAATTTACTATGAAGGTGTTGTGATCGGGATGGAAGAAGATTCTGAAAGTGGTGATACAGGTGATGAACTTCCTCTGTCAGTGTCAAAGAAGAGCTCAGGTGGTGTGATCAATGACTCGAGTGCAGTAGTTAGTGACGTTGACAGTTCTTCAGAAACGTTAGCAGATGATGAGGACAAGGATCCTGATTTTCTTATATCTTCCAGTGATAATGAATTGTCCGTACATTCCTCACCGAGGAATGTTCACGCTGTATGTAGTTCCTTGCATTGTTAAGAAGAAATAGTTGCTGCATGCGTAACGTGTCAGGATTTGGTTTGTTACAATCACTTCATATTGGATTGCGCCGAGCACAACAGACGTGTTAGTGTACAACAGAGAAACAACCCTCCGGGATCAAGCCATACAGATTTTAAAGTAGATGTTTTTCAAAAGGAGGATGTTACTCCAGTAAAGGGAAGGGTTTCCGAAAAGGAAAAAGTAAGAAAAATGTAAAAGCCTGTCGTTCTTTGGGTTATGAGAATGTAAGTGAAAAGAGTCATCAAGTTATTCCTTCTCGCAGATTGCTTCGTCCACGTTGTCAGTCACGGACATGCCAAACAAGAGGATTGAAGTGAAACTATTTTGATGACAACACAAGAATGAAAGTTAATAATGCGTATTATAATTTAGGAAATGTTTTCCGACGACGAGAATGGTTGAGTAAGTTCATTGCTTCCAATGCTCCTGTAAGGTTAACGAAGTCAGAAGACAAAAAGAGGAAGGAAAGAACGCTTCATTATTTTTTACCAGATGACCATAACGTAAGACAAAGAGTATGCCGTAAAATGTTTCTTAACTTAACACACTTGTAATTGCTGAGAGACAAGTAAGGACAATGCTAATGAAGTTGAAGAACCAGTGCATGGTAGAAGAAGAAAAGAGAGGTGGACGTCAGACAACGTTAAAAGAAAGAGACGAAAAAATGCGTACAGATATTAAAAAGCACATAAATATGTTCCCTAGGATGGAATCTCATTTTTGCCGCAGAAGTTCTAGCCAACAGTACTTGTCGTCCAACTTAAGTATTGCAAAGATGTATGAACTATTCAAAAAAGAATTTCCAAACAGCTCGGCATGTTACTCCTTATACAGATCAGTTTTTAAAGGTATGAAGTTAAAATTTCGTTCTCCAAAAAAAGATCTTTGTGGTTTGTGTGAGACGTACAACTAATTGAAATCAGCTAATTGTTTATCTAATCATTCTGACTTGATTGAAAAATATAACAGGCACATACAGGAAAAACAGAAGGTGAGGGAAATTAAAGGTGCGATGAAAGATACAGCTGTACAAAATCCACAGGAGTTCGTGGCTGCTTTCTTTGACATGGAGCAAGTCATAAATCTACCACAGAGCAAACGAACTGAACTGCATTACAAAAGAAAATTATCAGCCTACAATTTTACAATTTATGAATTAGCTAGTAAAAACGGTCATTGCTACGTTTGGCACGAAGGATTAGCGAAAAGAGGTCCGAATGAAGTTGCAACAAACTTAAGGAAGTTTCTGTTGATGAAAGATGAACAAGGTGTAAAACAGGTAGCGTTTTTCGCCGATGGATGTGCATCTAAGAACAAAAACAGTATTCTGCCTTCTATGTTCGTTTATTTTTTAAACAATGAAGCACAAAACATCAACTCCATACATGTTTTCTTCTTCGAAACGAGTCACGGACAAAGTGAAGGTGATGCTATTCACAGTACAATTGAAAACGCACTTCGACGGAGTGAAGATATCTTCATCCCTTCCCAACTCATCCCGGTAATCAGGATGGCAAGAAAGAAACAACCATATGCTGTCCATGAGTTGCATACTAAAGATGTCTTAGATTGGAAACAATATTCGCAGTACCTGCGTATCCTAAAAGTTAGAACAACAAATGAGAGTCAACCCGTCGACTGGACGAAAGTCATGCAAATTCAAGTGCGCAAGGATTGTCCCAATATATTTATAAAAACATCGCATAACCTAAACGCACACTCAAGTATATCACTTCCTAATCCACGCAGTGCTAAAGAGGACAATTTACGACCAAGGGCTTTTACTTCAAAGCCAAAACTGCCTATGAAAAAATACCAGGACTTGCTGTCATTATGTCAAGGAGTAATACCAGTAATTTCTCATCCTGATTATAAAGACTTCTATGTCCGATTACCTCACTAATTGTACAATCATTTTGCGTCTATTAACTTTGTATTTGATAACAGACTAGTGTTGGTCAATGTGTTACTATTTTGTTCCTTACATTTTATTTCCTGAATTTTATTATTCTTGAAATTTATTTGCGGGTACGTCTAGTGTTGTGTGAATTTCTGTTTCTCACTGTTACGTATTAAAATGTTATGGTGTATGTTATGATTAGTGTATTAAGGATTGGCCTAATACTTAACTCTGTATAAATATCCAATAAATAAGTTGAAAGTTTTAGCCTTGAACTGTAGAATTCGCAGTTTTAGTGAAAATTACAATGACGAATCAAGGTAAAAATATTTCATTTCGTTTTGTTTTGTTTTCACGAACTGACGAATAGATTCAATGAAATCCTTTGTTCATTTATTGTTCATTAAAATTCTTTCTACGGTGTTCTTTCTCATGTGAACTACCTTCTCACACAGCATTTATTGTTATCTCAAAATATAGTTTAGCTCGAATATTTTTTTCAATGATTCGCAAGTAACGCAAAATTGGCTACTTTCAACTTCGTTTTTCTCAAAATCAGTATTTTGCACATTCGCCGGTTCGTGATGCAGGGAAGTTGACACATTTGCCAGTTCGTGAAAACATCGACGATATGTCTCAAATCGGGAACATGATCTTGACTTGCCCAGTATATTATAATCAGTTGTTAAATCCACAGGTTAAACGATGGAACAAAGCAGTGATTCCACACAGAGTCACACACCTTTTTCTTGACTCATGCTTCTACGAAAGTCCTGAAGATAAGATAATCCTGACAAGAGATAACGAATGTCGTTTTTATCTGCATGGTAACTAAGCTAGATAAACGAGGATTCTCGGACAAGAATTTGTCACTTCATGCCGAGTTTGTATCATGTATATCAGCATACGGTAACACCTCCATATTGCCTATTCAAAGAAAATAACTTGAACGAGTTACAAGGAGTGCTGTTGTCACAACATTTTCACAGTGTATAAACTAGCGCTGATTTTCGTGAAACGCAAAGAGGACCCCATTTTATATTTAACTTCGACGTAACGTTTTTCAACAAGATGCTTGTATGTAGATGAAATCATTAACTTGTGTACGTAGAAAAGGGGTTTTGATCAGGCCCGCAGCCAGAATTTTATTTCGGGGGGGGGGGTCATCCCTTATCAGCACGGGCGTCGCCAGAAATATTTGTGGAGCGGTTCAGGCCATAGATAAAACTTGATTAGTACAAATATTTATCACAATAATAATTATTGTTATTTTACAATAATAACCCAGATAGCACAGACAGCTTGCTGCAAGCATCAAGCAAGCTTACCATGGCAAGCTAAGTAGCTAGCAGTAAGCTTGCCATGGGAAGCTATTAGCTGGATGCAAGCTTGCATTAAGCAATCTAGTTACCAGAAGTGGAAGTTGCAGCAAGCTTGCCAAGGCATCCTTGCATCAAGCTTTTCATAACTAGAAGTAAGCTTACAGAATGCAATGCTCGAAGTAAGCCATAATGTGTATCTTCATCTAAATTTAAATATATATCTGTATAAACAATAATCATGTCTGTAATGTTCATCGTATATATGCATAACAGCAAAACTAAAAACAAATGGAGCTAATTAACAGCAAACACCCATGCTTGTAACATCACAGTTTTTCTTTGCAGTTGATAAAACTTTTCCTGCTCGCACCAAAATAGGCAACGGTTAAGCTGGAGAGTTCGATGAACTAACCGATCTCTAAAAGTATATTAGAGCAGGGGAGACCGGGGGGGAGTTGCCCATAGGAGCGAGTTGACAGTGCATTTTATTCCCACCAGTCAAGAGTTGACAACATTGCACGTAACTGTGAATATGTGTTATCTCTAGAACCAACTCACAACTAAGAAGTTGAGTCTTGTTCACAAAGTTTCTAGTGCATGACAAATAACATCAATTCTTACTTGCGAAGTAAATTTCCTGAATTCTATATTCTTTCTTATATGTTTTCAAAGTAAGTAAGCACATAGTTTATGCTAAGGCTATCCAGAAGACTATGGTAAATTGTACCGATACTACATTCGGATACTTGTGTTAAACTGCAATATTTAGCAGCGGCATGACCGGAAAATTCAATATGGCGATCGGGGTGAGTTGACAATAGGAAGGGGCTAGTTGACAATACTGTAGCAGGCCTATTGAGAAAATTGTTCTTCAATTCGTATCATTCTACTCAATAATGGGATCGAACCTGCCACTCCCAATGGGTGATGTAGCTAATCATCATCCATCCTCATTAATGATGAGAGCACTTGTCATAACAACAAGTTAAATGCTTGGCAGCAAAAGGCACAACTAAAATAAAATACCTTAAACAACTAGAAATGGCAAATAGTCACTCGTTGGATGTTAGAACCTTGAACCCGAATCATACATGATAAGGATTAGGATAAATACCTGTCTAGACTTAGAATAATGATGATGAAGTTAATATTGATGAGTAAAATGAAACTATCCTTTCTCCAGGCTTGGTAGGTAGTTCACCTAAGTCAGGCAGACCGCTCTCATTCTCTCCTCCCCAAAATGCTCTTGCCTGTCTCTGATCAAATCGAAAAGTGAGTCCCCTGCCAGTCTGTCCGCTCCTCTTAACCCCTGTCTCAGGAGACTTCCTATACGCTGATACGTGACTTTTTACCTTCCTATTATTGTCAGCTGCTTACTCCTTGTTTACCTGTTGTAAACCTAGTAGCCTCAATATATCAGGAAGTGGAAGTCTGCTTAACACTCGACTGTGCATAATTCAAATATCTGAGAAGTGTGGACAGTTAGAATAAACAAGTGAATGAACCTTGGTGAATTGAAGCTTCTAGAGAAAGTTAAAATAAAATAAAGAATAATCCTATGGATTGTCATCAGAAACATATTAGCATTATAGCATATAGACACATTGTTGTAATATAATATATATTAGATTAGGATTATAGGACAGTATATTGCATTTGTATTTGTGATATAACAATAAAAGTGAACACTGGGTAAAAAATTCAGTAAACACTTTTGTAAACCTTCATTTAAAAGTTTGGAACATTTATGTCTCATGTTATACTGTTCATTTGAAAACATTTTTGTAATCCGTAATTCTTAAGGCAGTATATTGTTTGATATAAAATATTCCAAACCATGTATGGGGTAGAATTACACATATTGTCAACTGACACCGCACATATAGTCAACTCACCCCATATACGGGGTGAATTGACAATACTGACACGCTTCGAAAAAACAAACAATAACTTTACAAGTTTTAGCATCATGGTGTAATAAAAATTCACAGTGGTCAAGAAAACTACAGGTATTGCTCGTAGCATTTAATCAATTGTAGATAGTAATTTTTAAGAACCGCAGAAATTTAAACATAAAAACATGCTCAATTCACCCCGGTCTCCCCTATATTTTGGATGCAATATTATCAGTGCAAATTAATGTATCCGAGCTTCACATTTTACTTAAACACGTTCTGTTCACCATTTTAGACAAATACAGTAAAACCCCGTTAATTCGGACCCCGATAAGCCGGACTTTGCTTAATCCGGACAGGCAAAAAAAAAAAAAAAAAAAAGCAGAATGCAAGGTTTTAAATGTGGCTGGAAGTCAACAAGAGAACTTCCCAAATAAAAGGCAGTCAACCACTGATGAAATTCTGTTTCCCGTAGAATTTGTATTGTACTGTATAGTGTATTTAGATCTATGCCCTTTAAATACACCATAATAAACGTGTTTTGTTGCTATAAACGGAATTTAATGCACTTTCTACTGTTCTTTTAGGTTATTTCAGTCCAGACTTTCGTTAAACCGGTCAACTTATCCCCCCATTAGTCCGGATTAACGAGGTTTTACTGTAATTTATATTTTCAAGTAAAAATAAGTGTTTATAGTGTCTTATTTTACAATAAACTTTGCCTTGGTCATCATTTTGAGTGTTTTATTTTTAAATAATAAAGGAAAATTGAAACGCGTATGATTGCATTTCAACATAAAGGCTTCAGTAGTATTTTATAGGCTATAGTACAGTATGTTATTGTATTATATTTATTGTTGATATTACATTTGTAATGCTAATAACACCAAAAATTACAAACTTGGAAAAACAATGCTTTGAAGACTGCAGTACTTATGGTTGAGCAATAAAGTCTTCTGAAGCTGTTCCCAAAGCGCCTCTTCATACATCACTAAACGTTTTGCACAAACTTTTGAATTAGCATCCATTTTTCGTGTCAAACCCATGAGACGCGAAGACCCTTCACTTCGCCCACCCTTTGCTACGCCACTGATTAGGAAATAATATACAGAGCAAGTCAAAAGTCAGGTTACATAGAAAGTTTCAACAAGACGGTGCCCCTCCTCATTAATTGTCCGTGAATGGTTGAATGACGATTACTGGTGAATGGTTCGGTGCCATTGAGTGGCCACCGCGGTCTCCAGACCTAACACCAATGTTTTTTTTTCTTTGGGGTAATTTAACAGTAAGACTCAGAACATCCAGCATCTGAAGGAATGCATTATGCAATGTTCAGACATGATTATGCCGGACGTTCTGCAAAAGTTTCTGGAGAACTGGAAATGTCGCGTGCACAAATGCATTGATGTTCAAGGTGCACACATTGAAGATATACTATAAATCCCTTGTAACCTGACTTTTGATTCACCCTGTAAAATCAATTAATACGTATTAACAAGTATCGTATGCTGAATCCAAGATCTGCACTAACTCAGTACTACACGTGGTCCTAGACTCGCGTAAATGCCGTGTGGGTTGAACACATCCATTTTGCTCGTTCACTGGGTCTTCAAGGAAACCACGCTACCGTGCCAACTGAAGTCAGGTTGCAAACTCGTAGGGCCCGGACTTTATGTTATGACATATTTTTCATTTGGCTTCGGATCTAATAATGGGGTGAGATCATAGGCGCCGACTCCATGGGGCTTGGGGGGGGGGCTCAAGCCCCCCCCCCCAATGTTAACGATGTGGGGGCAGAGCCTCCCAAATAATTTGGAATAAGAGGATACAATGTATTATTTTGCTTCTCTTGTAAAGTTTACTCTGAATTCGGCCACATGAACGTAACTTTAAATACACATTTGAAATGTTCTAGACCATCAACTTTGGGGGGCTGAGACCGCTAAACCATCAACTTTTGTTGGGGCTATGACCAGATACAGCAAAACACATGACTTATTACTATATACTAAGTATATAATTGTGAGTATTGTTAACATTTTTACTAAAAAGAGTGTCAAAATAAGATTTGCATGAACTAGGGTAGTGGATGGGACGTTCGGGCTACAAATGGCTCTCACATGACATTCAGAACGAGATCATTGATATATAAGGGAGATCTGTCTTGCGCTTCATGGTAGCAGATATTAAAAGTCGGGAATATTTAGCTATTATGGCAAAACGTGTGACATATCTATCCGTGAACAATTTACATTCTGATTCGAACTGTAAATGAAAATTTTAATATTTTTGAGGAATTCATGGGCCTCTGGAAACACTGAGGCCAAAACTTAAAAAAGGGAGGGAGTGAGTTATTCATTAATTTATTTCAGTGATCAGAGCCCCCCAATAATTTTGACAAGTCGGCACCCCTGTATGAGATCTTTACATATATGATGAAAATCAGCCGAAATAGACATACTTGACAAAGCATATTTTGACATATTTCACCAATTTTGAGTGTTTACAACATATTTCTTCAATTTTGTTGTAATAAGACATATTTCTGTATAATTTCGTAATTCACTCGCACATAATCGGTTATTTCATAATTATTTCTTCGTAGCTTTAGCACAACGGATAGTTCATATTGTCGATGGCAGGATATAAAAAATACGGAGGAAGAAAAGTGCAGTCTTTTCTTAGTACAGAACAAAAATACCCCCACCTTTTTATCCCGCCGACAATTGATAGCCATGCAACCATTATTGAGGAAAAATGTTCTCTCTCATTGTTGCACGGGAAGTAAAGAAATTTCGTTCTCATTTCTTTGCCTTTTTCGCTTTTCACAAAAATCAGTCAAAAGTAAAAATAACATTCGGTACATTACAGCTCCTACTCTATATACTCTATCGGGTATGGGAGAAATTCGAGAGTAGTGTTGTGCATATTTTTGACTTTACTGGGAATATTTCTGCATTTTTCTGACATATTTGTAATTTTTCATGACATATTTTCCAATTTATATGACATAATTACATACATATTTTACAGTTGTATAGGACATAAAGTCCCTGGCTCTACCAGTGGCGTACGCAAGGGGGGTGTTACGGGGTTTAACCCCCCCCTTGAGCTTGTGGAAAAAAATTAAATGGCCAATTTTTCAGTCAAACATCTCGGACAATAATATTACTGTTACCACTTCTACTACTACTACTACTACTACTACTACTACTAATAATAATAATAATAATAATAATAATAATAATAATAATAATAAAATTTGAATTATTATTTCCATGCAGCATGGAGAAAAGCAGAGCATTCCAAACACATGCGTCTTTCAGAGTGATGCCTTGAAAATAAACACGAGGTTATGAGGTTAGGTTAGGGTAACTATGATTTAAAAGAGAAAAAAGTTGTTTTGTATCTCAGTTGCAACAATGTTCAACACACTGGCGTACGCAGGATGTGAATTATCGGGGACATTTATGTGGGGAAAAAGCAGGGAAAATTCCACCAATTTCGGGAATCGAATCCGGATCTCCCGCGTGATTGTCACTTGTCAGACGCTCTACCGACCAGATCATCCGCAGCTCCTTGGATGAGTTCCATACTTTGATTATTTCAATTTATTTTAATATATTTTCTTGTATTTATGGATCTTCTTCACCCTTGAAATGTCTCACCTCGTTGACCAGACAAATCGACCAAATCAGGATGTCTGGTAGCTTTACATCAATGGTTATAAAAATGCAATTACCAAATATTGCAGAGTGAATCTTCTTCTGAAGCCTGACTCTCTTCAGAAAGAACATCTATTTATGCAAGGACAAAATTGAAATTCTTGCAATATCTAAAATCGTTATCGTTATTTTCGTAAGTTTTTACAGGATCTCATTGTTATTACATAGTTTGGGTGGGCCACGGTCTCCTTGGCTCCCTCCCTTGAGTACGGGCCTGGCCAGGACAGAAACAAGAAAATGCTCCCAGGATTTGTTAACAATCGAATGACTAGAAAGTAATTTTGTTCTATTGTTTTCATAAATACTATATTTATGTAGATCTCTACTACTTAATTAGTAGTATTATTAGTAGTAATTCAGCTAATTAATTAATTATAAGTATTATTAATTAATTGTGATTATTATTATTTAATTAAAGTATAATAAAACAATGGTATGTGAATTTGGAAAAAGTTTTAGAAATAACACCCCCCTTGATGAAATCCTGCGTACGCTACTGGGCTCTACTCATAAGAAATCAGGTTGCCAACTCCAGGATCACCATCGTCATCTCATTGTAATGGAACAAATGTATTCACAATTTCTAATCGATTTTCATCTGTAGTTTTCTCTCTGGGCTTCGGGCTTCGCAGATAGCCCTAGAATACACGCCTTTGTCATTAGCAATGATTCTTATAATGAAGAACATATCTGAATGTGAATTAGCCAATAAAACATCCGACACTTTTGCATCACGACTGCAGTTCGAAAAAAAGTCGGACAGGGATTGAAAATAATGGACTGTTTCGACCAAATCAGGATGTCTGGTAGCTTTACATCAATGGTTATAAAAATACAATTACCAAATATTGCAGAGTGAATCTTCTTCTGAAGCCTGACTCTCTTCAGAAAGAACATCTATTTATGCAAGGACAAAATTGAAATTCTTGCAATATCTAAAATCGTTATCGTTATTTTCGTAAGTTTTTACAGGATCTCATTGTTATTACATAGTTTGGGTGGGCCACGGTCTCCTTGGCTCCCTCCCTTGAGTACGGGCCTGGCCAGGACAGTTGTTTTTACACAAAATTTAGCGTTCTTAAGCGCACATAAGCTAGATAATAAATACTTTCTGTTGTATTCCTTCTTATACCGTATTTTTACCCATGCATGTAATAACAATAATTACAATATTAATCAATTTAAATATGAATAGTACTATAAATAATTTAAACTCATTAATTTAAAGATTTATACTATTATTATTTCTGAGACACTTCGTTAGCTCCCGAAATATATTGATTAGTAATATACAGGGTGTTTAAAAAAGAATCACCCAATTTCAAGAGGCTATATATATTTCTATTTATCAAACCAGGAACTTGGAATTGCTTTGAAAATACACAGCTATACATAAATTTTCACATAACACATGTTCTGTGGGAAAAGCCAGTTCTCAAGCATTTTCAAGTACTGTGACAGTGTCAGCCAAAAAGAAGTACGGGCCATACACTTTTTTTTTTTTTTTTTTTAGAAACGGCGCAAAAAACATTAAGTTTAGGAGAGTCTCTCTCATGCTGGACAACTTCATGTGGCTGCACTAAACCCCAGATTCTCACATTGTGACGGTTCACCTTCCTGGTTAGATGAAAAGTTGCCTCATCACTGAACACCAGTGATAAACTTTAAAGCACATTACACAGAAAGCTTTTTGTTGCGACGTCACCATCTTGCTTGAATCTGATGCAAGCGCGAGGGGGAGCGCGCTTCTGCTACCTGCCGGCAAGCATGTGAAACTCACGAATATTCTCTTCCTAACCAGATATGGCTATTTGACTTCGGCCTCGCGAGACCCGGCCTCCGAGTTGAAGGTCGGCCTCCGGCCTCAGACTCCGACCCCCAACTTTGCCTCCGGCCTCACAGGGCCTAAGCCTTCAAGCTCAAGGTCAGCCTCCGGCTCACACGGCCTCAGCCTCGCAAGGCTTCTGGAGGCCGAGGCTGAAGCTGAGGCCGGGACTCCAGAGGCTGGACATCTCTGGTCTGAACTGACAAGAAGTTCACCCATTCCTTCTACAGTTCATGGGAAATCCTGTGTGTGTTAAGAGAAGGGGCTAATGATTAAACAATATTAATAATCTAATCATGTTACATTTAACATAGAATTTTACGAGGTATGGAACGTGTCTATATTTTCACTTTTTTCAGAACATAAGCACCTGAGTTATAGTCTGCTGTCCTCGCGTTTCCTAACACAGGTGGTGAACAGGAGCATACTTTCCTTTCCAGGAGGTACGCGACAACAACTGTACAATTCCTGGATGTAGTTTCTAGAGAGTCCAGTAGTTACGGACTTTCTTTCCAGAATACACTCGACATAACATCTGACAAAAGAAAAACCGAGAGAAAGGAACAGACTGCACCCTACGCAACAGAGAGCCAAGCGAAATGCCAAATAAAGGAATGCAATTTAACCCCGAGGCCAAAAACCACCTTTGGCATGGCTGATATCAACAACTGGTAGTAGGCTGGCTTCCTTTCTGAAGGACAAAGACACTTTCACAAAGTCCGAACTTCATAAAAATTCCCGTAGTACAATCCATCTTGGCTTCCGGCCTCACATGCCCTCAGACTCCCAATTTAATCTCGGCCTCAGGCCTCACACGGCCTCAACCTCCGACCTCCAACTCGGCCTCGCCCTCACATGGCCTCAGCCTCCAAGCTCAAGGTCTGCCTCCGGCCTCACACGGCCTCAGCCTCTCAAGGCTCCTGGAGGCTAGGCATCTCTGTTCCTAACAGTATCTTGTTCGATGTATTTTAGCGAACGGTTACTGAGTTAAATGACATCGAAATCGGATGATTCTTTTTGAAACGACTAATCAGCACTGATCTTCATCATCGCGATTAGGCAAGAGTGGCAAAAGAGCGACTCTAAATATCAAAAATTCAAAAACATTTTTTTCATAGTAATGGTATCTGTACCTATAACTGAGTCACTTTATGAGTGAAGTAACTCTAACTCACTTATTTTGAAGGAGTAATTTTCCAAAGACAGGAATCTTGTGTTTATATAAAGCAGACTGGGGCCACGTGGACTGTGAAGCCGGCCGGGAATGGCCATTCTCCAGAAGTGAGTTCTGTGCTTTGCTTTGGATTTGATAGATTGATTGATTTGCTTTATTTTACTTCGCTTTTTGTGCCACTTTTGGCTAAGTTGGGAATGAGTAATGATATGATGAAATTGATGAATGTACACTCACAAATATCCATGCCCAGGCCGGGATTCGAACCAGTTAGCGAGATGTGCTAACCATCTGCCACGGGGGCCGGCGCTTTGCTTTGGGTCGGTGGGTTATATTGCTCACATTTCGATCTGGCGGTTGGGAAACAACGAATCAGCGATCAGTTGAATTTTCCTCGTCTGACATCGGGCATTTTCGTGTCACGAGGCACCGAATGCTGCTGGCGGGACGAAACAAACGGGCGTTGGATACATAACCATAAGCGTGCGCTCAGGGGGAAGGGGGGGCAGTTACGCCCCTAATCATGGACGTCCGCAGATTTTTTCCACGGATGGACAAGCAAGGTATTTTTCCAAAGGGCATATTACCCCAATAATAGTATTGCCCATCAAAATACACCCACTTGAATTTGAAATTATCGCATTAATGTAAAATACTATGACTGAAATCAAATTATGCGTGTGAAATATACTTTTAGGTTGACATTTGATTTCTAAGGGGTAGGCGTGGACATCCCTGCCCCCCCCCCCCTTCCAGACGTATAGGTCCCTACGTTATTATACTTTCACCTAGAAATTTAGTGTAGAGGAATCTTATCTACGTTAATAAACGATATTATACTATTATTGCCCCTCCCCAACCTTGGACGGAAATCTCTTGAAATCTTTAGGGGGCAAACATTGAGGTAAAAAGGAGCAAGACTAGTAGAATCTTAGAGTAGCAGGACAAAAATATACCCAAGATGAGATTTGTTTTCACATCTTTCTTGCATTATTTCTTCCAGGCGGCCAAGAGTACCTGCAGGAAGCACATAGGGGCAATTGCCCTCATCGATATCAATTTTTTTACAAATAAAAATAAATTTCGTAAAATTTTCTTGCTCGCTTCGCTCACAATTTCTACATTTCTTACGGTCTTGCCAAGTTCAGAGCCGTAGGTAGGGGGCGGTGGGAGTTGGCCCTGGGCGCCGAAATGAAAAAATTGTAAAATAATGCCATGGCGCCCATATTTTTTTTCTGACTTATTAAATCAATATTGTTTTCAGTTTGCAAAATTTGGATCCAAAAATGTTCTTGCTCGCTTCGCTCGCAATTTTATTGTTTTCTGTACTGGATTGTAAATTATCAGAGAGAGAAAAGTTATAACTATTAAGTACTTCAGACTCTTGCTGCTAAGGAGTATTGTTTTAAATGCATGAACACAATTGTTTGGAGGAGCGCAGCACATTTCAGAGACAATTTATTTATTCGTTATGGTGCCTCTTTGTTCGTGCATTACATCACATACGATATACAAATACATACACCCATCAATGCAATGAAACTAAAACAGTGAGAAAAAATGAGGTTTCTCTTTCCCAACTGAACTTTCATCAAGGCTTTGCCCCCCTTAATCAGAGGGGCTGCGCACGCCTTTTGTACATAACATGTTGCCAAATGTAATGTAAAATGGGAGAGAGTTGATCACGGCCGTTACTGGATGAAAGTTGTATAGTATAACTTGACAAGTTTAGAAACAAGACGCTGCAATCCATTGTTTGCGCACCTCACATCACATTTCCCCACTCCATTGTCTGCGGCGACGTTCGTTCGCAGTGTTGCAACCTGGAGGGAGCGGAATCGTCTGAGAATTTTCAACGAAATTTGAATGTGAAAGGCATGAATTAGTATCCCGTCACCTACGCTACCTATTGATTGCGCTATATTCTAAATACATTTTGATATTTTCCCTTTAAACCTTTAATGACTTAAGTTATATTAGGGATATTTCTTACCAGCATAAGAAATGTATGAAATAAAACGATAGAGAAATGAAAAATATATAAACGATAGAACTGAGCTCACCTTCTAAATGTTTTCCAGTTCTCCTTCTTCAGTTTCACTCTCCCACTCATCCGAGTCTGTGTCTACCGATGAATCTGTGTCTGTGTCTGAATCGGCTTCACCAAGTCTAAATCAGTTCATCTACACGCTCGTCCATAAGTCAATATCTTTCAAAGTAAGAATCTTGCAGCCAAGAGTAAAGACCATGAACATTTCAATGCTTTAGAAAAGAACACAGGCAAGCGTGTTGGAGTACAACACACATATCGTTGCCGTTGCGTAGATACCAATTTTCGTTTCGTCTCCCTCTCTCTTAGCATCACGTGTTCTACCCTGCTCGCCAACATTCGCTATTGTTGCCATATTGTCATTCCATTCCTGGACAAACTCGCGCAAACATCATTGAAAACAATTGAATAGCGCTCCAGCTCGCGGTTCACACCGTTCGGCAGGGACGGTAATGTGCCAATATAGCACGGCGTAGTGGTTGCTTCTTTTATGCAGTGCATGTTCATTGGCTAGCTAGTAACTAGTGTTGCCAACTGTAATAATGAAGCACTATTTCTGTCACGGAAGGGGAAAGGCAGGTAAAGTGACGGTGAGTTTTGTTGGATTGGAAGCACCATATTTTTATTTTATACGAAGTATTTGACCGGTTTGACGTTGTGTGCGAGTGCTTCTGAACTGTAGACAATTTACCGAACCCATAGCTGTGTTCAATGTTATCTACTGGTTATAATCAGGGCTAGGATTTATAGGTAAATACATACTTTTAGTTTGACGAAATATCGCTGAAATGTTGTGATATCTTTGCGAATAGTAATGTTTGTAGTGATTTAAGGTACATTTTATTGTCAATATATTTCCATATTTCTAACTTTAATAAATACTTACTTTTACATATTTAAGGAAAATATACTTAATTTTACATATTTCAACAGGTTTAATTCACAAATTGTTCATATTTCATAATATTGGAATTGTTCAAAATAAATAAATTATGTGGCTCCAACAGCATTTCAACTCATAGCTCCGGCACGTGTTCTTGTAGAAATTGCATATATGAGGCTGTCATTTTTGCTGCTTAATGCGATGCATATTGTTTTCTGTGTTAAAATTGCCATGCTTTGATGGGTGACCAAGTTCATAGCAGGGCCGGCGGAAGGGGAGGGCGAACCGTGCCACCCCCCAGAGCGGTAAATTTTCATCGCGGCAAAATTTGAAGAGAAGAAAAAAATAAGCCTATTGAAAACTGTGGTTAGTGTTGCCCACGAGACGAGACTTTGGCCTGTCTCGTCTCGTGGAAATGCTGTGAAATGCTGTCTCGTCTCGAAAATATTCGTTTGTCTCGGGACACATGATCAATCTCGTCTCGTCTCGAATTTTTAAAAGCCTGTCCCGTCTCGTCCCGTGGGCAACACGAACTGTGGTCGAGCGAGATATTCTTTTGCGCTTAATAGTATTGAAATAGCATAAGAAGTCTCATTATTTATTTTATATTTTGATGTTTTACTTAGGAATATATTGATTTTCAATTTCCCGTTCCTGCGTAATGACGGGGGGGTGTTCGAAATGGAGCGGCATCTGCCGCCACCACCCAGGGAGGCAAAATGACTAGCGCCGGCCCTGGTTCATAGCAAAAGAAAAAGCCGCGCAGCTTATCTTCTAGTGGCAGTATATGTTGTTATTGTTTTGGAAGCCGGCATCGTTTGTAAATGTATAACAAAGGCAACCGACTTTCGCCGATCACAGAGAGGAAATAATAATACTGCTTGAGGCGGAGCGTTGTGGTCCAATTGTCGCGGTTTAACACGTTGGCATGTTATTATCTGCCGTTGCAGTTCCGTACCAGTCTATACGGGTTTTGGGAGTGAACAGTTAGAAGGCCATCAGTGCAATAATGCAATGGAAAATAATATTTTTTTTATTTTGTATGAAGTCACTCAAATAAGGAATCGTATGAAGAAGTCTTCTTTGCAGCATTTTTGGTAATTTTACGTATGTGTTAGTTCATATTTTGCGAATTTTTAGTCCATATGTATGTAGCTACATACAAAGCCACTTGTTAGTACATATTAATCCTAGTCCTGGTATAATGCATGATGTTTAAAACTCAACGTTAGATAGACCTGAATTCTCTAATTTCCTTGTTGTACGTAACAGTTGTGCATCGGCGCACTGCAGCGATTTTTCTATCTGCTCCTTTAGCAACACTGCTTCTTGAGTTGTGTCGCGCATCGCACGGCAGAAATATCTGTGCTGGACTCTATCAGACTGCCTTCTCGTAGTGATTGTTGTACGATAAACAAACGAACCCCCCCCCCACTCGTTAAAAGAAAAAAAAACTGGCCACTGCTCGATGTCGCATTCAGAAAATGAAGTCATTCGCCCTGTAGTTTCTCTTTGTTATAAACCTTAACGCACGTGCGTAATACTACAGTTTACGATCGGCGCACCGCACACATTTTCAAAGGCCGGATTAAATAAAATGAACCACTGATATAATAGGAGCCTGCATGCACCGTCACGCTAAACAGTGAAAATCGTTTGTCATATTTGTTATAGCTTAATTTTTCTGAGTTGGCACCACTGGTACTCTCAACGCCAGACCAGTGAGTAGAAGAGTGGTGGGGAGGATGACGTAATAGGAAGTGCTCCGCAGCGATCTGCGCATATCGGGACTTAACTTGTCAGGCTAAGTACACAAAGCCGGGAAATTAGTACACAAAACCGCCTCCCTTTCGAAAATCCTGGGCACACCACTGGACAGAGTAGGGTTATGTAGCAACAAGTAGGTCAGCCTCCAGTTGGGTCCGCAATGAGTATGGTAAAGGAGGTCAAGAGTACGCACCTAACGTTTGAGGCCGTGTAAATAGTAAGGTAAATCACAGATACACATGAAAGTTTGTCACAATGTTTATTAACCCTTTAGTAATCATTGCTCAGAAATCAAAGAAAGTAACTCTAAAAGGAAAAACTACAGAAAATATTTTATGAAAGGATAGCACATGCGTACTCTTGGACACATAGGCGGCTAAGAGTACTAAACAGGTCGTTCAAGAGTACGCATTAGCAATTATCACACACATATGGTCCATGTCCAATGTAATCAGAACACTGTTCATGCCACCACTCATGACACACCCCACACTGAACCCAGTCGTCAGCAAAGGACTCTCCACACCCAGCGCAGATAGTTTCGGTTTCATCTGCAGCCGCCTGTGTGTTATCTTGTTGACGTTGCACAATCTTTAATCGCCGCTACTGGTAAGCATGCATGCGAACTCTTGCCCTCCACCTACACTACTTCTCATTTCAATCACCAGAGGGGTGCACTGCTTAGACAGAAACAGGTCTGCCTCACCTGTGCATTGTCTAATAAGGCATGTTCTTCGTATTACATGCACTTCGTGAATTTGCCATACTTACATGGTCATATTCCTTACGTTTAACATGCGAAATTTTATAACGAAAAGCAAAAAAATGTTCACTTACCTATCATACGTAGACAAAATGCGGGAGCAAGAATATCTGTGGTGCTGCTGCACTAGACTTTCCCAGCGACTGGCGTGGTGGAAGAATTATCTCGATCAGTGCTACCAACCTTTGGGAAAAGCCAATAGTACTCTTAGCCGCCCGCGTACCCTTACCCTCCTTTACCCTATAGGCAGGCGCGGTTGGCCCTATAGCGCACAGGATCAGTGAACCCCCAGTAATATACGATAATCACCTCGAGAATGAACAATAAACAATGTCTTTACATTTTCACATTATTTCGCTAAAAATTCTACACAATAAGTCATGTATTTGTGCCCGTAATACGGTGAACTCTTTTGCTGAGAAGAAGAAACCGCGATTCGGCCGCCCTGATACAGACCCTCAGTTGAACCCCCACAGGACAGCTCTTGCCATTGTGAAAGCTTCGTGCGGGAGCAGAAGCTCGAGGAGGGTATAGGACAAAATACATGGAAGATGAGATTTGCAGAACCTATGTTCAACCCAACGGTCATGCGCAGTTCGTTCTCTCGCAGAAGGCGCGGGACAAGGCTCCGATCTCGCTGCTTCCTCCCTTCCAGTGTTGCTGTGTGCGGTTCAAGTTTGAAGCGCACACATTACATATTCAATATTCTCTTTGTATCATTTTTGTACTGAACTTCTTGGAATAAATGCAAAATTGTGGCAGAGATGGATGAGTGGAAACAAATAAAAGCTGGAATTAGATGCGATGAATTAAAATAAAGGAGATACATTACCAAAATAGCTCGTGCATGCATTCAGAGGTTTTTCCTTAAAGGTGGAAACACTTCGGGTTCGCGAAAGAGAAAGAATGGCGCGAAGACGTGACTCGCTCTCGCTCGGTGTCAATCGTCTCAAGTTTGTTAGTTTTTGAAGTGCTTGGATACTTGTTGGAAAGTATTAAGTGATGCTGCGAGTGAAGCGAGGGATGGACTTTACCTAGGTTATGTCACATGATGCAGTGTAGGCGTTGCTGTCCGCGCAGGTAAGAAATGACCGATAGAAATGCACGTAATTAACGTAAACGAACTTCCTTGTCCACTGAAAAAAAGCGTGTGCTGGTCGACCAGCCCCAAATTTGAACAAAGCTATCTTGTATCAATGAAAGGGTCTCAGGTTCGATTTCTAGTATGCACATGCCATTAGTTGCCATTTGCCTTTAATAAATGTAGGACCAGTTCTGATTAGTCGGCATGGACGTCCGGAAGGGGAAAAGGGGGCAGCCCCCCATGGAAATCGAATGTAAACCAAAAATTGTATATTACACGCATATAATTTAATTTCAGTCACAGTAATTTTTGGTAATTATTATAA
Organism: Lepisma saccharinum; assembly: GCF_977018435.1. Taxonomy (NCBI): domain Eukaryota; kingdom Metazoa; phylum Arthropoda; class Insecta; order Zygentoma; family Lepismatidae; genus Lepisma; species Lepisma saccharinum. The sequence goes on from NC_139245.1 coordinate 46,054,827, forward strand.
AAGCGTTGCAGTAACTTCAGACTGAAGGAGTGCTTTTTGCTCCTCCTGAGGAAAAAATATATTACTTGCCCTACTTGATAACGTCCATTCCAACAAAACTCAACTTTTTTCATAAAGGCACAATTTATTGTAGTTTCAGCCCTAAATTTATTCGCACACCCCTAATACAAAACCTTATACTCCCATATAAAAAAAAATTCTGGACAAATCTTTTAAGCCCGCCCCCCATCCTTTTGTTAGGCGAAGGAAGTTTATTTTGCGGAAACTGAATATATGTCACATGACTTCAGTGAACCCCCGGGTAAATAATGCACGAGCCGCGCCTGCCTATAGGTTAGTTAGTTTCACCAAGTAAGTTTATTAATTCAAATATGATCGACAAATAAGATTAAAGAACATTAATTTATGATAAAAGGGAAATTAAAAGCAGCATTAATCCAGGTAACGGATTTTACAATTTCTAATCTAATCTAATCTAATATCCAATGTATGATTGAGGGGAAATGTTTTTTTATTCATTGAAGAAATTATGATTGCTTTATATAAATAGTCTACGTGCAGTGGCGCAGGGAATTTTTCGGTTCGGGGGTAGAAAGTTCAACATGGATCATTCCACTTCAGAATAGGTCACACAGCACTAATTTGTAAAGTAAAATTGCTAAAACCCTAAACTGCTAATAAAAAGCTGTAGTTCCGAAATATTTTGTTATTTTATTATTATTTAAAATGTTATGGCTCTGTTCGAGATAGTTTTAGCTGGTTTAAAAATCGTATAATTCCGGAAAAGGTAAAGCTCAAGTCATTCCTTCGTCTTGCGCTAATTTCAAACAGTTTCCCTCAAAAAGTTCTCCGAGAGCACAGATAAGTTGGTTGGTTGAGTTGGTGTTTCATCGTTTCAAGTCCACTTTATGCACAGTTAGACTAATCGGGACTGGACCTCAGGCGCGGAGCGTCCATGTAAGCCATGTAAGCCGGGCTTACAGTTTAATACATCCAGTAAAATGTATGTAATTATGTGGCAAAATTCGTAAACAAGTTAAAAGTTCAACTTGGGTCGACACCAGTGTTCAAGATCTGTTTGTTAGATTGCAACACTTCAGCACTAGGCGGCACAGCACATGGGAACTCCCGCCTTTTGCCTGTGGGAAGCTGTAAGCCTTCTGAATTTTGCCTTACAAGTTGCTGACCGCGAGCGAGCAGTGCCTACCCTCCTTCTCTCTGCCTACCCTACCTGCTTGGAGAAGAGCGGGCCAGAACCCTAGGTCTGTAAACCTTCGGTCAGAGGCTTACAGCAGCGTTGCAAACCTCATGTTTAGAAAAAGTGTTGTTCAGGGACGTCCGCAGTATTTCTTTCCACCAGTATTTTTTCCAGGGGGGGGGGGGGTAAACTAGGCATTTTCCCCCTCAAAAGATACTAATTCAATTTGAAGTTTAACATTTTTCTGCAATGCCCTTACAATAATTAACATAATTTGCTGTGACTGAAATGAAATTATATGTGTGAAATATATAATTTTATGGTTGACATTCATTTTCCAGGAAGGGCCTCCCCTCCTTACCCTTACCGAACATCGATGGTGTCGTTTATACTCTGAAATTATGCTACTATATTGTTCTAGGCTCTATATATTATTAATATTAATTTATAAAGAAAACAATAATTTATTATTTTCCTAAGACTAGTTTCAAGTTCAATTTATGCATCTACTTTAGAGTTTTAAAATTGCATTATTAATTAGCTACATACTATAGTTAAGTAAAATATGGAATTTCTTCCGTATAATATAAATTAGAATGGTTCAACCAACGGGATGGGTTCGACGTTAACGTGAAAAGATTGAGAAAATGCAACCCCCACGAACAGCGGCCCTCTTGTTTTATTATATCTCCAACTGTCCAACGACTTCTTAAACTTGTGCGAGATTTAGCACCATTATGCTTGGGTGGCATCACTGGCTAACCGTGAATACGGTCCAGCGAGACACCGATTGCCCCGCAAGAGGAAAGAGCCACAGCGTTGTCGGGTTTTAGCCAGGAAACAGTGGAAACTGGCCAGATGTGCATTCTGTAGTAAGGCGATCTTGATATTGCTGGCGTGTTAGCAACTCACATTGTTCAAGACCACACTTGACAAAGACCAATAAGCACATCCCCCTGAAGGAAAGATCAGAAAGCTAGCAACCACCGCACCACCTCGCCTCCTCACTTCAAGAACTGTATGCAGTGCACTCAGTCAAAGAGTAGCAGACGACTTTCTAAGTCTCTATCGTAACTGGCATCTGGCAACTATGTATGAAGAGGTGGTTGCAAAGGAAATTTGAGACGGTTGTGTTCCAAGGAGGTTTTTTTACAGGAAAAGGGAATTTTGAAGCAAAGAAATTAACAGGAATGGGAAAAAGAGAAACACCTAAAATGAGCAAAAAACGAGAAAATGATAAAATATAATAAGATATACATTAATGTGCTTAACGCTTGTTTTTGCTTGTAGGATTAGTATATACATAGGCAATATTAAGCTCTCTGTTTTTAATTTGAACTCTGCTTGTAGTAATTGAGCTAAATAGTGCAAAAAGTTGTTTTTTTTAAGTTAAATGTTTGATGAAAACTTAAGATTGAACCAGTTTTACAAATTATCATATCAAATGTGAACGAAATATCATTCATTAATTACATAGTCCGTAATTTAAACACTCTCCGAAAATGCACGGAAAGCTTATTTATGGTCTGTCTCTCTTTTACACTCCCCTTAGAAATATCTCCTTTGATAGAAATTTCTGGATAAACTTCTACAATTAGTGAGCATTTATTTTATATTTTATTTTTGAATTTATTTTTTCTTCCTCTCTTTACGAATTATAGGGAATTTTAAGGCCAGAGAGGGAATTTATTTATTTCCAAAAGGGATATTTCACTCTGACTCCGGAATATCACTGCTTTGGGCAGTGGCTGCTTTTGGGTTTGGTTTGTTTCCCCTTTCTTGTTGTGTGCATCGTTAAATTCTCGTGTTTTTTTTTTTCTGTTTTTTTTGCGAATTCCATCTATTGAAAAGTGGGCGGTGTGACGCAGTTGTCCCTGTACTGTGGTGTGATACGAAGTGCATTATGGAAGAAAACGAGTGTGATTGTTTGGTGGAGAACTTGTTAAAGACGCCGTTTTCCAGCAAGGATTTTGCTGAAAAGAAGAAACTTGTGGATGTAGGTAGGTCCACTCCTTCTCTAGCAGGCATGGTAACGGAAACAAAAAATAAAGTGCGCCGGTTTTGTGACTCATGGTACGAAGCTGATACTTGGTTATGTGGTTGTAAAAAGTATTCAGCACTTTTCTGTTGGCCCTGCCTTCTCTTTTCAACAGAAAAAACTGCTTGGACAACAAAAGGTGTCGGCGACGCTAATAATTATCATTTATTAAAGAAAAGACATGAGATCTCCGTAGCACACGTAAATTCAAAGATTGCGTTGTTGAAATTTGGAAATACGCGAATTGAAGATTGTTTAAACCTTGCCTTCAAATTAAACCGAGAGAAACACAACGAAAAAGTCAAAGCAAATAGATACATCGTTGGTTGTTTAATCGACACTGCTTGTTTTTTGGCGGAACAAGAGCTCCCTTTCAGAGGTCATTTGGAGGGTTCAGATTCAAACAATAGAGGTAATTACGTAGAAATGCTTCATTATAGGGCAAGCTATGATGAAAAACTACGTCATCATTTGGAATCATCTACAGTTTTTGCTGGCACTTCTCACGATATCCAAAATGAGTTGATTGAAGCAATTGCAACTTTGATGATGAACAAAATAAAAAGTGAAGTGAAAGAAGCATTATTTGTGTCTGTCATCGAAGATGAAACAGTAGACGCCTCTCAGAAATCTTAACTTTCATCGGTGCTACGTTACGTAACTTCAAATGGTAACGTAGAGGAGCGGTTCATAGGTTTTAAGGATGTCAGTGGGGATCGCACGGCTGCTGTCCTGGCACCATGTTTTTGGTGTAATAAATGACTTCCAGTGTGGCGAGAAATTAGTCGCTCAAACCTATGATGCAGCAGCTGTCATGGCTGGAGAACACAATGGTTTGCAAAAGTTGATAAGAGACAGGTATAAGACAGCGCTGTTTGTCCATTGCTATGCTCACAAGTTAAACTTAGTTCTCAAACAATCTGTGGAGGGCATCAAAGAATGTAAAGTATTTTTTGAAACTTTGTCGGCTTTTGCAGCATTCTTTTCTAAATCTTCAAAGAGGAAAGCAGCGCTGGACAAAATGTTAAGCAGACGTCTGCCATCAGTTGCTCCTACTCGATGGCTCTATGCAGAGAGATTGGTTGAAGTTGTTTCCCAGTTGAAAACAGATCTAATTAATTTCTTTGAATCAGTGATACAGAACCGAGAGCAGTGGGATGGAGAAACGCGTCTCTCTTCTCGTGGATATTTTGCTACTCTCCATGATTTTGATTTCAATTTTATGTTAATTGTATTTTCGGCCATTCTTCCACCAGCTAAAATACTTTTCGAAATTTTGCAAACCAGAGTGAATGACATCGGCTACTGTACTCGAAAAGTACAAGAATATCAAAGTTTCTTGAGTACTAAGAGGGAAGATTTTGAAAAAGTGTGGTCCGAAAGCGACAGTGCCAGGTTGGGAGAAGAACACTTAAAGGTGCCAAGCAAAAGACAGAGAATTGTTCTCATCAGTAATGAGAGGAAAGCTTCTTATCGAAGACTTTACTATGAAATTATTGACACCATGAAAGTCCAATTAGCCAACAGATTCTCCGATATCCAGAAACTAGAATTGCTCTCCTTGCTAGATTTTGATAATTTTCAAAATTATTCTCTGAAATTTCCAATAAATGCTTACGAATCATTATTGAAATCATATGGATGATATTTTGATCCTCTAATTTTGAAAACCGAACTTACTGCTATTTATTCGTCGCAGGAGTTTTTGAAACCTTCAGTGTTAGACCTCCATAAATATTTAATTTCAACAAACCTGTGCAATGCTCTTCCGGAAACAACAAAGCTTTCTGCCTTAATTTTAACCATACCTGCAACTAGTGAATCTGTTGAAAGAACATTCTCTGCCTTGAAGAGGATACACACCTACCTGCGCAGCACACAGACCCAGGAGAGACTTACTAAGCTATCGCTGATGGCAATAGAGAGAACACTCTTGAAGGATTTAAAGAAGAGCCCTACCTTCCATGATGCTGTGATTGACATCTTTGCCGAAAAAAATCGCCGCCTGGATTTGAACTACAAGTTGTAATGGAACAGTAGCATGTAAGAGGTATGTTTATTTTAAAATTCATTTAGATAAGAGGTTCTGAATCGAACTATTTTCGTTCTATATTTTATTTAACTTTGCATTTTTTTTATTGTTAGGTTACTCATAGTGATAGGAATAAGACTGACGTAATTATTAGTTCTCCTCTCAATGTATTCGATACCTGGTGGAAGCATATAGTGGTTCGGATCCCACTTTAAACTGTAGGTCCAATCCCGATTAGCCTTAATGTGCATAAAGTTGACTTAAAACACCAAATCAACCAACCATTCCTCTCAATGTAGAAGAACGCAGCCTAGCAATGAAAACACCACGCTCATGGATGTTTCCAGAACTTTTAATCTGGTGTAGTGTCACTTTGTTTTTAAGGGGTGTAAGGTTAAATTTAGTGCAAAAATTAGGCTTTTCTGAACAATTCTAGGGAACTGAAAAAAATGGAAAAAAAGGGGGGGGGTGTCAATATGCCAGCCCCAAAATAAGCACAACGGGAAATAGCCTTCATCATGCTAGGCTTACACTGTTGGAAAGCTCACGCTCCGCCACTGCTGGACCTACAGTTTAAAGTGGGATCCGAACCACTATGTGCCTACACCTGGTATCAAACCCAGGACCCCTTTATTACAAGGCGAAGACGCTACCACTGCGCCAGCGGGGAGGACAAGAGCCACCGGGTGAGTACAAGAAGTACAATCCTGTTCAAAAATAATTAGGGGTACTGTACTCCTTAAAAATAATGCGCGTCACAGTGCCCCCTGTCAATCTGGTTCCTTTGCCACTGGCTACGTGTCCAAATTTCGTACTATCGCATAGATATTTTTTCAGTCACATACGAATATTCTGAACTGAACATACGTATGCACTGACGTAGTGTTGTTGCTGTGCTGTTGTGTATGGTAGTGCAGGAAATAAATGTGTTAGTGTCAAAACATGATGGTTAGTTTTTAAATCATAAATTGTAAATATCGCATATCAATAAATATGTTATGACCGAAGTACAGCGCCTTGAATAACGTAGTGTGGAAAACGACCCAAGAAACTGGTTCGCCAGACGGAAGAGAAACATAGATGGCAGTGCGATCAATGTCGGTGCTAATTTTCTTATGAAAGTAATGCGGCTTAGTTAGTTTTTGGAATATATTGTGTAGATTTGTTTGTCTTGAAATGAGGTACGTGAATTGATGGAAACAGTTATATTCGTGGAGTGATTTGCAGTCACGAAATGGCATTAATTTGGAAAGAAAAGTAAAATAAAATTAATAAATAAATAGCATGCGTAACACAAGATGAAACATCGCAAAGTGATTCCGGACGTCAGGTGTTGGATTGTGTACTAGAGTTTTATTTTTCTATGTTATTATAATATAAATAGTATCCTGAGAGATATTTCATACCGAGGCGACAAACTACAAGTGTCGCTTGGAAGCGAGCAGTCCGTAATCAATGCAGCCTTGCGAACCGTAGGGACAAAAGCTCTGACTGCACCGTTTCCTCAAGGAGATTTTACACCAAAGCGACACGCGACAAACGATACGAGGATTTCACACCAAAGCGACACGGGTCCTTCGGTCCAAGGCAACTTTCATACCGAAGCGAGACGCGACACATGTTGCTTGGAAACGAGCCAATCAAGAGCAATATTTCACATTGTAAAGGCATGACGGGCAGCACAGGCCAGCGTTCGGTTGGTGAAATCCTCAAGCGATAAGTGTCGCGTACCCCTTGTCGCTTTGGTGCGCAATCTCCCTAAAGCAAGACACTCATTGCATCGCGCATGCGCGAACAACAAATCACGGCAACACGTTGCAAGCTATTGGGGAAATGGCCCAGTTTGAGCGACACACAAGCGACACGTGTGGCTTATCGTGTCGCCTAGATCTGGTGTTCGCAAAATTAGCAGCAAACGCTTGCTAATAGACTGAAGTGCCGCTTCAAGGCTGTCGCTTGTCACTTCGTTGGGAACTCCCCCTGTAGCGCGTCGCTTCGGGCTGAGCACCCTTCTTTCCGACCGAAAAAACAAGTAGCATGCGAATACGACATATGAACGTGTTGTTTACTGTTTCGACCCTCATGTGCAATGAATGCTATTTTACAGTCTGGAAGTGTGTGTCACTAGTGTGACAGTGTGAACATTCCGTGTCGCTTGTCCCATTGGTTTGAAAGTTTCCTTGCACTCATGTCGATGGCACTAAGAAAGTTTTGTGGGGTTTCCCTTGTCGTTTCATGCAATCATCATTATCATCATCGCCGCGATTAGTTTAAAGCGGAAGAAAAGAGACAGTAAATATCAAAAATACAAATGCTTCAGTGTGTATATCTTTAAAAGAAATGATGATGATGATAATAATAATGAACCTAATTCATACACAAAAATTTAGTTGCCAAGAGCATTCCACGCGTATTTTTTCTCCCGTATTATTAACGAAAGTATGACGATAACAGGACGTGGTCGATTGTCTAGAATGTTCGTTAATTTTTTTTGCGACCACTGTACCAAATATCATAGCAATTATCACATTCATAGAAATGCTTCATGTAAAAGAAGCAGACGTTGCAGCGAAAACTCCATTTACTTCCATTATAATCAGACGAATACCAAGCACCGGGTCCAACACCAGCGCCTCTAGCGGATCATTTTCGAGTGGAACCAGCCAGAGAGCGCGGAACTGTGCCGTTTTCCACACTACGTTATTCAAGGCGCTGTAACCGAAGGGAGGTCGATGTAATGTAAAGTAAATGTGATGAGCAATGAGCACCTACTTTCAATTGTTGCCAGGTTGATTAGGCTTTTTCGGCCAGTTTATATTGCGGAATAATTCTCGAAAATGCAAGGAGATGTAAAACATCTATGGAAGTAACAGGTGGCGCAAAAGTCATCATCCAATTTGAACTGACCCTTATTTTGACATCTCGTTGTTTATATCAGTAGTGTTTTGTCAGTTAAAGAGAAGATACTCACGAAATTTATTGTGTGCGAAAATGAATAAGTATACCCCGCATACAGCCGGCGAAACATTAGCTCTTTTGCGTGACACTTTTCCGGGGAGAGTAATATCCAGTTTTGGTGATTTGCCATGGCCGGCGAGGTCCCCCGATTTAACCCCGCTCCAGATTTTTTCCTTTGGGGATATTTGAAGTCATTGGTTTATGTGAATAAGCCAGAAACGATACAGCAACTAAAGGACAATATTCAGCATGAAATGGAAAACATATCCCCGCAGATAGTTTCCAACACCACCGATGCAATTAAAAGATCCCAAATTTGCATCTAATCGAATGGTGGTCATTTATTGGATGTTATCTTTAAAAATTGAGGACATAGAACTTACAAGTATCATAAAAAAATTTCTACTTTGTTTAATTTAAAACCCAGCTAAGAAAATCAGGTGATGACTTTTGCGCCACCTTGTACATACAAGCAGATATTCTGGCTTCAATGTGATGAGCCCGCCCCCGGGCCGGAGTGGCTAGCACATCGCGTTACCACGCCAGGGGTCCCGGGTTCGATTTCCGGCATGGGCATGGATGTTTGTGGGTGTCCATTCATCAATTTCATCATGTCATCACTCATCCCCATCTTCGCAAATTAGCCAAAAGTGGCACAAAAGCGAAGTAAAATCAATCAATCAATATAGGATGAAGTAATAATAATAATAATAATCAGTGGCGTAGCGCAGTTCCCTGGGACCCCCTGCAAGTAAAATATGGGGTGGCCCTCAGTGGAAAAAAATCGAGATGACGCCAGAGTGGGAAGGACGCAGAATAGTTAGCACCCTCCCCCCCCCCCCCCCTTCACAAGTTGTAAAATTAATGAAATTTAAACCTACCTTCCAATTTTTTGGCTTCACACAGCCAACTATTTTGTCCGTGATCCTTTGCATTTTTGTTCGACTCTTTTTTTTTTAGAAAAAAATGTAGGTTACACATATATTTAAAAAATATGTTTCTTCCTCCGGGAATCCTGGAACCTCCTGGACATCTCGGTCATCAGAACAGCTTCCGGGTGCAGACGGATTCAGCTCCTCCACCTTCCATGGAACATGTCCAGCTCCCGCTCTAAGGTCGACTCAGCCTCTTCCTCGGTCCATCCGAAGATCCCCCGGCTAATTAGTCCCCTAGTCCTTGCGTCTGGGACTTCTGCAGTACTCGGTTCGACTCCTGCCGAATTTCAGCTTCAAATGCTTTCAAAAGGTTCTATCGTTCGATCACACGACCGGACTTGAAATAGCTTTCCCATATTTCCATTTTTAAGGAATTTTTCACATTCCTTTCCCGTCCTTCTTCGGGCATCGAACTGCCATCCTTCAGCATTCTCTTAGCCATGAAAATCTCATGTCCTCGTGTGCAGAATATTCATCTACTTTTATCGGTAAAAGATAACATAAATCCAACAGTCCGTAATTAAATCTTATATTCACATGAAATAAATTTACCAGGACACTAATGTGTAGCGACAATAAATCAGGAACTTAATTACTACTGTACAAACTAGCAGTCGTCCACTCGGCTTCCTTTCCATCATTTTTCACAGCCCTTCTACCCCCTCCCCATTGAGATGTATTCTCAGGGTAGAATTTAGGGACGAGTGCTTTCCCTCACACTTCTCAAATTTCTTCTCGGAATGACCTTCAGCTGGTCAACGTTAGCCAGAACTCTCTTCCCCTCACCCTCCTTTTCCCAAACAACATTATGTGGAGTAGTGAATTTCAGAATTCTGTAGATCCCTTTGAATTTCGGGAAAAAGCACGCAGTTTGCTTATTAAAAGCAGATGAAATCCTATGCTCTTGAAGCGGTACTTGATCTCCGACACGAAGATTAACCCTTCTTCTGCCCTTATTGTAGGCCTTGACGCCTTTTGCCTCGTCTTTTCTTCTTTTTATCTTGCAAATTCGAAAGCCGCGCCCATTCTTTCCTTTAACTGTATGACGTAATCCATCTGTCTCTCCGCCGTGACGTCCTCCCCGGTTCCATCTTCCCTCTGAAGCTCCATTTTCCGAGTGTCATGCGGTGTGTACAAATCACGTAAAAAGAACAAGAATGACGGTTTCAATTCAGTCATCGAATTCGTTGCATTATTAATGGCAAAACTTATCGCGTCCAAATTTTCAGCCCACGACGAGTGTTCCCTGCAGAACTTCCCTACTGCTTGCTTGATTATCTTAATAGCTGCTTCTGATTTATTTCCCTTCGGTCTATATGGCGTAATATAGACCGGCTTCCAATTCACAGAACGCAACGTTTGTGAATACAGTTTGCTTCGAAATACTCTCTGGTTGTCACTGACAACGTATTTCGGGAAACCTGACTGAAAACAGTACTTCAAAAATGCTTGCGAGATTGTCCTCGCCGTTGTAGTTCTAAGCGGTGTCAAACTAATGTGCCTTGAGAACTCATCTTGAATGACTAAACAGTACTTGTATCTCCCCTTCGTACTTGTAGGCAGTGGTCCAAAAATGTCCAGAAACACTTTGTATCCAGGCGCAGTAGATTTTCGCGAGTTCATAAATCCCATCTTTCTGCTGTTGTCAGGATTATACTGAAGACAAGTGATACAACTTTTGCAATAGTTACTGACATCTTTGACTACTCCGTCCCAAGTATAATTCTCTAGGACCTTAAACAATGTCTTTCCATGTCCTAAGTGCGCAGATAATAAATCATCATGCGAAGATTTAAGTACTTCACTCTTCAATTTCTCTGGTACCCACAGTTTCAATCTGGAGCTAAACGGTGGATAAAGTCCAGTGTTTTCGTCAACGAAACGGTAAAGCAGTCCATCATCGTCGAGACAGGAATGTTGCAGATAAAAGTCAAATTTTCTCTTCTCTAGAGAATCCTTTATTTCAACTTCTTCTCCATTTACACATCCAATTAATTTCGACAAATAAGGATCACTCTGTTGTTCTCCTTTCCACATTTCTTTATCGTTAAGATCTAAGGGCGGCGAAGTTTCTTTCTGTCCGTCCGCCTGTCTTCCGTTTACAGTGTTGCCAGCTGCATCTGTAAACATTGCTTCCGTTTTCCTTTTCTGCTTCCGGTCGAATTTCTGACACACTTTGCCTTCGACTTTAGGAATCTCATGGTGTTCCATTATCGTCCCATCAGGCATCTCTAATCTGAAATATCCTTCAGGCTTGATGTCCTCTATCGGATAATTTTCTTCTGCATCCGAAGATCCAATGTAATTCTCCCTCTCAGAGAATCCCGCTTCAAGCATCTGCTCAATCGCCTGATTCATTAATTTCTTCTTTTTCTTAGAAAGTGGCCTAGGTTTCGCTCGGAACGGCTTCTCGTTATTCACATCCAAACGAACCTCGCAATCCTTTGCTAATCCCGGTTTATCTTGAAAAACATCAATATGCCTCCTCAGTATGGCAATCAATTTCGGCTTGTTTTCGTCTGAGATATCGGTACCCTCCATCAGCATGGCAATCCTTCTCACTTCGTCAACCCCCTCCACTTTGATGTCGCTGCTACGTGTCTCCGCTCCGCAAGCAGAAACGTTCTCTCCGACTCCTTCGACTCCATCCGTGGTCGAACCCAGTCCCCTAGAACCAACAGCATCAACGCTGTCACGTGTCGGCGACGAATCAAAAGGCACGATTTTAGAAAGATCAGGCTCAATTGCCCATCCGTTACGATTAATCATGGGTATAAGTCCCAGCTTAGCCATTAATGTTCTTCCCATTAACATTTCATGATTAGCATTAGATAACACAAATATCTGATCCCGAGCCTTGTGTCCGTGAAACGTAATATTCACGTAAGCGCTCACCAGAGATTCCACATTTCCTTCCGCAAGTATTACTTTAGTTTTGCAACCCTTCAATTTCACTCCATTTGTCTTCATTTTCTCGAAGACCTCCAAAAACACAAAGTTACTGGACGACGCCGTATCAATACATGCGTGTACTTCCACATTAGCCACGTTGCATAAAACGATAGGTTCCCTTATCTCTTTTACATTTACATTGTGAGGTGAAAAATTTTCCTTCTGTGTAAAATTTGCAGTTTCCACGCCACGAACTTGACAAATTCGTGGCGACTCTACGCGTTTTTTGTTACTTCCTTCCCACGTTCATTTATCTTGTTTTCCTTACTGTGATTTGAAGCTCTGCAACCGTTTTGTCCACAAGTGTAGCATAATTTATTTCTCTGGCAATCTTTCCTTCGAAAAGCGGTTCTGTTTGTTTTCATCCCTCACCGCAAGCCGCGAGGGTGGAGGGCGTGAAACCACATGTTCAGCCCTCAAGCGCTCGACTTTCTGGCGGTCAAAACCAATGCTCACAGGGTCCAAGAAAATATCAGATTTCTATCTCCCCCCCCCTTCGCATTCCTGCTTAACGGACTTCCTCAGCGACCAGCTGCGAATTTCGTCTTCCGAAACGAAAGACTTGAATCTCTGCCTTTCCAAAAACTCCGCTTGCAATTCCAGCGCGTACTCGCTCATTTCTCTCATAGAAGTGAATGTTTTGTTGTACAAATAATTCCTAAATACCGGATTGCAGTGCGATTTCACAAAGCCAATTCTCTCCTGTGCAGAAGCCGAATTCTTTATCCTACTAAAATGCCTGTCAACATTGCGAACGTATTCCGCCAATCCCTCGTTAGCAAGTTGAAACCTTTGCGACCAAAATAACTCTGCTTCTCTCTGATAATCCAATCCGTGAAAAGCCTGCAAGAATTTATGCCTGAATTGTGAAAAATCACCGAACGGTTCCGTGAACAAAAACCACTCTCTCGCTTCATTTCTCAACGAAAGAGGAATAAACTGCTTCAGAAGATCATCTTCAGCAATTTTCAGCGTTCTCGCGTAATCTTGAATCCTATCCAGATACGAAAAAGCGTCTTCCTTCCCTACATTTCCCTCGAACGTCGGAAGCGGCAAACGAATTTCCTCCATTGTCACTTTCGGAACGCACCTCTGTTCCTCAACAACAGAAAGTTCTGACGCGGTCGGGCTGGACCTGCTCGAGTTAGCAAGCGACATTCTTGTAACTTCCCCTTTTCTGTTTCGCAAGATCATCGGTTCGATCCTCGTCCGTTTCTCTCATTAACTTTCAATTAAAAAATCTAGTTCAATACCCATTAATTATGTGACTAGCCTGGCCCCCCCCCACACTTTACCTCCGCACTCGAGGTTCTGTGCACTTCGTACTCGGCTCTGATTTGTCTAGGGGTATCTTTCTTTGTACGACAATGCACGTGGGTTGCTACAAGTCAACATAATTATATAATTAACTACAAGAGACAACGGATAACCTTTGCGAAACCTTATTGCTATAGGGGGATAAATTACCTTGTCCAGCATCTGTGAAATTAAAAACTGAAATTTTGGATATTTTCTATAGTTTAATTAACGTAAAATTTGAAGTATATACAAGTCGTATCCGAACGTTCATTTCTCTAATTATCGTGCCAAAACTCTAATTTTGATGTTGGAAAAATCTCTATTGTTTGTAACTGGATGCTTTACATTTCATGAATTACATCGGGAGTACGCTTGTCACTAGGTAGACTTGCGTTACTCCAAGAAAACGTCTTAACAGGCGCGAGGTCGCCCGACGTGTACATTTCTCAACCTCTACGGTGACAAGGCACTAGGCTGCGCGGCGCACCGTAATTACTTCAAAATAACATCCAGTACAAACTACCTTTTTACCTGTAAACTGGATACCAAGGCACTAGCTTGCCCGGCAACCCAATCTCTTACAGCATCCGTTTCGGGAGACCTGTCCTCCGGTCCTAGCTGACCGAAGCAAAAACAGCCTCTCCCTCCCAAGTCTCGGTTCCAACAGCCGACTTCCCCCAGTCTCATCTGGGAGTTTATATACGTTTTGTTGGCGTCTGTTGCCAACGGCCCTTCTTTCAAAATTTTTAAGCCCGCCTTTCTTTTGAACGTTCGAAACACGAAGCAAGAACAGAGAGCTACATGGTATTTATACATGGAATAATACGAACCTAAAAATGCATAATAAATTGATTTACATTAATCACACATATATATGTTTATACACTTGATTACCCAATTAATTAACATATTAATAAATATTTCAATAAGGAAAAAAACACTGTTGCCCTGACACGGGGGCAGGGTAACAAATACTATTTGGCGAAATTGTTTAAAGGACAGTAAACCCTCCTTTTTTGGACTTGAGGTGGACGCGCCTTCAGTCCAAAAAGCCATCCTCTGGCTGGCTATGCCAGGCCAAGATTCGACATAAGAGCCGCTCACATTACGCTTCTAATACTAATAGTGAGTTATACTCAAGCAAATTTATAATTTCAGTTATGGGGGCTGAACTGGACCTCTAGATTGTCGATGGTGACCTAACATCAAAAGGTCAATTGCAATCTGCTGCGAAGAAATAGCAGCGGACTCGTCTTGAGAGATAGAGAACTAAGCAGCAACTGAACTTTATTCACTGAAACTTTGTCACTCAATGAAATGCCGATTGGAAGGATTGGAGCACTTCGAGCACTGTATACATTGTATACCCTGCGTGGCGGAATTGGGGCTAAGGGGAAAGGGATAATTGCCCCTGGGCTCCACCTCCTGAGTTTTTGGGCCCCTCTGAAATAAAACGTAATAGATATGAACAATGTGGGAAATTTATCTTTGATCATATTTCAATTTCATTTTGAAGCTTGGGGCCCCTTTGAAAAATATTTGGTCGGCCAGGGGCTTTGATCTACTAAGTGATATGGGTGGTTTTGAGTTGTTGGGCAGGGAATATATAAATACATAAGGAGTGGTTCTCTAAAAATTTTAGTAACATTTTAAATATCACGTAATATTACTAGTAAAAAAAGGCCATAAATTATCAAGTTTGTTGATTTAGTTATTGTGTAACAATAAGACATCGACCGGTTGAATCTTTCTACTCGATTCAAAACTGTACTACACTACACTACACTACACTACGTAGCTATAAAGGTATGAGATGAGAGAAGTCTCCTATCGATTGCCATTTGTGAGCAAGTAACGTAAATCTGAATTTTGGAGGAAACCCATAATGTCAAATTGCCGGGCCCCTCTGGCTGAGACAATGGAGGGTTATTCCTGAGTAAACAAAAAATGATCGATCAGACAATTCGATTATTGATGGCGGGGAAATAACTTCCGGTTTGGCGAATTTTCCAATGTAAACAAGTGGAATGCAGATCGTCATCGAGCTTATTTTCTTATAAAAGATCGGAAACAAATTGGATCACTTGAAATTTTTTAGTGATATAGAGATACAAAGGTACCTAGAAAAGATTGGCAATTTCCCGGATCCTTTAGATGCAGCTTATAAGAGTCAATATACCTCCCCTCTTTTCCGGGAGGTATAGCTCGCTCATAGCCATTCGGAACACTGAGTCATGCCAGAGAAATTTACCAACCTGTTGCTTTACCCTGGCTGTTTGCTTCACGGACAAGGTCAATGTCTTAGATATGTACCAAAGCTTCGATAGAGCGTAAATATTTACGTATCTCACTCTCGATTTCATACAAAGAAACCTGAGTTGATTTGCACGTAAAGTATATATCACTTTTTCGGTTACTAACCGACTATTATGCTCAATGGTGTCACTAATATTTGCATAAAATTGTATACCTAGAATCTTTACTTTCTGTACTACACGTACACTACTGTTATTACTAAACAAATTGTTGACTCCCAAAGGTAACAAAAACGTTTTATTTACATTTAGCTTTGCGCCCGAGACATTTTCGAAATATTTCAAGTATTGTTGGGCATTCTCCAAATCCCTTTCGCTATTTAAAAATAAAGTAATATCGTCCATAAAACTACTAACTTGTATCGTTTTTGACATGACAGAAATGCCTTCATTTATTTCTTGTATTCTTTTAAGTAAGGGAACCAGTGTTAATACATATAATGCACTACTAAGTGGACTTCCTTGTAAAACCCCTCTTTTCATTTGGAAAGTTTTCGTGAAACACCCATTAATTTTTAATTTTAACTGAATGTCGCCGTACAAAATTTGTATCCATTTTATAAAGGTGTCTCCAAAACCAAAAGCCTTTAAAACACTGTACATATATTTATGACTAACTCTATCATAAGCCTGTGAGAAATCCACTGATAAAATTGCGTTGCTAGCTTGCTGGTTTTGTGTTGTAATGATTACGTCACGTATGGCTTGTAATAAATGATGAATCGTTCTTTGAGGATTACATGCATATTGGGTGTCCCCTATTAGTTTGTGCATGTAAGGAGATAGGCGGGTGTTTAAGCATCTGCTAATGATCTTAATGTCACTACTTAGAATTGTAATCGGGCGGTAGTCAGAAACCACTTTGGGTTTCAGTTTTTTTGGAATAAAAACCATTATTCCTGTTCGACTTGAAGACCCTAATTTCCCACTCTGTAATACCTCAATAACCCATTGCGTGAAAACATCCCCAAAGAGATTCCAAAAGGTTTGATAAAAGTCTGAGGGCAGGCCATCCTCTGCCGTTGATTTATTTCTGGCCGCTTTAAAAACTGCATTTCTTACTTCGGTATTCGTAAAGGGTTTACTAATTTCCGTTCGCTCTTCTTCTGTTAGTCTTTCTGTCACATGGTTTGTGAAGTCCCTCTCTGTTTCTAAGGGTTTAAAAGCTTGACCCATTAAGTTTAAATAATACTGTAAAAATGTGTTCTGAATTACTCTAGGATTAGTTGTGTCCTGTCCCGTAGCGTCAGTTATCTCTGTTATTAGGTGACTTTTAACGTGTCTATGCTCTTGTAAAATATGATATAAATTTGCCTCTTCGTCATTATCCAAGGGTAACTTTTTGCTTTTGATTTTTACGATACTTCTCTTTTTTCGGTGTAAAGAAAGTAATTTTGATTTCATCTCGTTAATGTAAGGCTTATTTACATGACCTTGTAAAGCTTGACTTTGTAAGTCGTGTAACACGGCATAATAGAAATTATACATGTTGTTAAAATCTCTACTTTTGTCTATACTATACATTTTACTAATATAACGAAATTTTGGTTTTACGATGAATTCCCACCAATCTGTCCGAGTCTTACTGGGTGATCTACGCCTAACTAACTCTTGCCAAGTGTCTTTTATTAACAGTTCATAATTTTTATCCGCCAGTACGGAACAATTTAGCATCCAGTATCCTCTTCCCATATGTGATTTGTTTTGTTCCAATTTTATTTTTATAATTAAGGCACTATGGTCACTGAAGCACACGGGGAAAACACTTACACTTTGTACATTTTCTGTATAATCCTTCGCTATATAAAATCGGTCAATGCGTGAGGAACTTCGAGTTGTAAAATGTGTAAATCCTGGTTGGTCTCTATTTTTACAATTCCATGCATCTTTTAACTGTAAACCTTTTGTCAATTCATAGAGTGCCCGGGAGAAATTATAGCCTGTTTGTTGATCTTGCCTGTCTAGGACGGAATTGAAATCGCCAGCCACTAACGCATTTAATGTATGCGATGTTAATTCTGGACTTAAGATTGTCGAAAAGAAATGTTCTCGTTCATGCTTATTGTGAGTTCCTGAAGGCGCATATACATTGCATAAAAACAAAGGACCTAATTCCGCACTTATTAATCTTCCTGATGGGTGGAAGGTGACATTATGTAAATCAATTCTTTGATGCACCGCTATTGCTGTGCCTTGATATGTGGCAGTAAAATTATTATGAACCTTATACCTTGCCAGGGGTGAAAAATTGTCTATGCCTACTTCTTGTAAGAAGGCGATATCAATATCCGACTGTGACAGAAAATCATTTAGCGCCATTAGTTTATTCTGACTTTGTAATTTATTAAGGTTAATCGTTGCTAATGTAAATGTGTACATTAGGGTTGGCAGGATCTTATTTAAGCAATGCATGAATTATTTTTTGTACTTTATGCTCTGCAATTGTTCCACTTTTGACGCTGGGCATACTCACTCATATCTCTTCTTCACTACCTGAGATATGAACTGTAGGCATTTCTGTATCACTTGGTTTATGTGTCCCTGCCCCTATTAGTTCTAAGCTTGTTTCCTCTTTTCCTAAAAAAGGTTTTGGTTGATTAGGGTTTTCTCTCTTGGGCTTGAGCTGTATTTCTACTGCTGTACTTACCACGTCATCCTTTTTTTGTTTCTTCGGACGTAAGGTCATGTGGTCTGTAGCATTTTTCCTCGCATCCCTGGCGGATCGTGAGCGGGGTTTTTTGGGGATAGGTGCTGGAAATTCTGCAGCTGTGAACATCGAACTTGTTGGAGTTTGGGGGTCTTGATTCGGGGAGTCGAATAGGGTGGATGGAACTATAGATTCGTTCCCACTTACACTTTCACTTGCACTTTCGTGCACACTTTCCTTGTTCCCATCACTTGCATTATTTTCTTGCGGATTTAACTGTGGGGGTTTGGAGATCTTAGTACTGACCTTGGTCTCGTTGTCTTCAGTGACGTCCATCTGCTCGTGTTGTTCCTTGTGGTCCTCTGGTGTAGCCTGTCTGTATGCCGGTACTGGTAAAATGGTTCGGGTATCCTGGTCATGAGCAGTTGAATCCCTAGGAGGGTGTGAAGAACTGGGGAGTGTGTTTACCACCGCTGCAGCGTATCCAGCAGTGCGTGTCGACCTTGCCAACCTATTCTGGCACTGATGATGTAGGTGATCCTGCGCATTGCATCTAAAACAGAGTTTAGGTTGCCCTTCGTAAGTGGTCCAGTAACGCTCTTCATTTAACGTAATGTAAGATGGCACCGGTTTTTGTAAGATGATACGTACAATTTTCCTGCCCGTTCTGACTGGGTAGGGGAGAGAGGTGGAATAAACTTCATCTCGTACTGTTTGTACAATTCCGTATTTGGACATTTCGGTTGTTATGGCACTGTCTGGTAATTCCATGGGCACTAGATGAATACGGACGATTGTGACAGGTTTGTCTGCTCTATGTACTGTTATATCATATTCTCCCGTGTCGTCTGTAAATACGAAGGTTCCTTTACTACGTGCTATTATTTCCGTGCAAAATTGTTCGGTGCTTACTTTAACAAACACTTGGTGTTTTACAAAGTCTACTTCGATACTCAAAACGTCCGCTACGCGCAATTTCACTACATCTCTCATCCATTCATGGATGGCGAGCGTGGTCGGTCTTTGCTGCACACGGGCGAAGGAAAATTGCAAAGTATTTAACCTCTTGACCGGCATGACTGAGAAATTACATACGTCCACTTAACGTCACTGGTATTGAGCTGCTCGCTCTGCTGTTAATATAATATTCACCTGTCTGTAGAAACAAATTCCGCGTGTTGATTATACTCTACTTGACGAATGTTCGGGAGCGCTCGCTAGACACGTCTGCTCTCTACCTCGCCTCGTCGCGGAGTAACCACTCCGCCACGGGGGCCGGCACAAATTTGCTCTACTAGTACCGTAATGCGAGTTTAAATGATGAATTTCGTATAACAGCCAACGTGATGAGAAATTTATACGTTTGTGTTTACCGAATATCATTTTTTACACGTTTGCACATATTATAATAAATTAATAATTATTTAACAGTAATGCGAAGAAGATGGAAGAAGAAATAGAATTCTAACAGATTTAATCGTTTAACAGAGGGGAAAAATCAGAAGAAGGGATATTAATTTTTACACAACTTGATAAGCACAATGACGAATATTTACGTGCATTGATCGTGAAAATTTCTAGTTAAATAGTTACACAGAAAAAGTTTCCTCTCCAACATGACTAATTGATATGTGAAATAGGGCACCAAAATAAATATCTTTCTGAAAAGTGATATCTGCGTTACCAGAAACTCTAAAGTAAAAACTTCAAACTTACCAGAAATCTTCAGACATGCTTGTAGCTGAAATTCATCCTTCTGTCCTTCAACGCGAAATTTGCGAGTGAACTCACGACCTCCCTTCTTTGACACTTGTTCTAGATTCAAATTCAGCCTAGGTTTTTTATGTTTATTTTTCATCCAGATCTCAGACTTCTGGTAGAAAAACTTCGCACCAACAATTTCTCCACACTGTTCATCGCGACAAATGCACAACTACAGCTAACAAGTACCGAAAAAGCTTCACTTTCCCATGGAAAACGAAGAAATAACAAGTGTCTTCCCATCCGGTCGTTTTATTGCTTCGGGGTTGCCAGACAATTTTGCCAAATTTTAAGAAATCTGTAGTTCACAGGTTCCTGTAGCAGCTATTGGTGAGTTTTGATGACGAGTTTCTAATTTATTTAACATCCGCCTTGAAAATAATTTGGACAACTTTGTCACATTATCAGGATTTTTTTTCAAACGTGCTAATCAAAACATGTAATTAAATCTACATGATGTACTCCACATCACTGTAATCCAAATGTACTTTTCACTAAACTCAGAAAAAAATACAACCGCATAGGCTACATACAATAATTTTGCGTGTAACAAGAATCTATAGCAGACTTCCGTGACTAGCATACCGTATTCCAAAGCCAGGGCTCCTGGGTTCGAATCCCGACATGGGTATGTGTGTTCTTTGTGAATGCCCCTCCATCGATTTCATTATATCATCACTCATCCTCATCGTCGTGATTATCGAAAAGTAGCAGAAAGCGACGGTAAATAATAAAAATCAAACAAGAGTCTGTACATTTTCAGTTACCAATATTTTCTTTCCTCATTGGATATTGCGTTATTTATTGCTCTACTCGTATGTCATAAGTGAAAAAGATTATGGAATACAGAATGATTTTTTCAACGGTTCGTAATTTTCTTTCTTATGTTAACTTCATTGCTTCTGGCAACTCTTCATTGTTTACCGTTCTCCGGAGAGAGGGCCAGTTTCGCCTAGGTGGTGGGTTTCGGACGACAAACCCTCCGTCCTCCCAGCCTCAGATTCCGCGCGTGTTATTCCGCCAGTTCCCTCGCCTCTTACCCCTCGCGGCCGCGCTTGAGAATGCTCTACGTCTCGTAAAGTGGGAGGACGGCACCCTGCCACATTTCTCTCCAAGTTCCGTATTCCCCCGCACGGTGGCGTGCAAACTTCGCAATTGTCGCGGAAGAATGAATACAGAACCGACTAACCAACGATCTATAAGCAATGGAATATTTGCAATTCAGACAATGTAAAAGCTAATATACAGGGTGATTGGTAATTCGACCTATTCCTGGAAAGGGGTAATACTAGAACACATTTGCAACAAATTTGACCATATGCACCGGGGGTCGGAAATCAATGGGTTCCGAGTTATTGCAGTTTGTAGATTTTCGTGACATGTTCCGACTTGCGACCAAAAAACTACTAATTGTGAAAAAACTACTACACCCTGGGCACTTAATCGACCCATTGCTAACAGCTGACGAATGAGTGACTACTGGGAAAAAAAATCATGCCAAAAATTCCCATACCCACAGAAATAAACAGGCATTGGAGCACACGTCATGAAGAAATTTGGAAATTACCGTTTAAATCGAAGAGGATTACTCAAAAAAATGGTAAAACAGCGTAAAAATTACGGAAAAAACATCCTCGTTTCATAAGCTCTCCAAAAAGATACAAATGTTGTCAACTGGCAGGAAAAAATCTGCATAAAAAGCGGAGAAGGCGCGTTGAAAACCTCTTTGTTAAGTGAAAAGAAGTTGTCAATTGTGAGAAATAAATTAACGAAAATGAGTGAAGTAATAATGTTATTTACCATTCTCATGATTCCAGGTTGTCAGAATTAACTGTTACAAAAAACTACAAATCCTGTTCAAATTCCGTCCCCCGGTTTCCTATGCAAGCACCCAGCCTGCGGCGTACTTCAGACACAATCACTCACGTTGACACTCTTTATCAGGGGGTGCTCGTTCGGCGGCGCAGATCGTATGCGCAGTTGTCCGTGGATGCATGACGTCACCATCGAAACACTCGGCACGGAAAAGGCTGGTTCCTTATGGAAATATTGAGAAATTTGACAACGAATATCTTCTAAAATATAGTAGCAAGAGAAAAGTTACAACTTTTACTGTTAAGATTCATCCTTTCTAATCAATTTATCACAAAGTTGATTCAAATGTGTAAAATGGTTTTCAAGAAATCATGTTACGAAGGAACCCCTGTTTTGTTCTCTCCAGGCTTCCAATGTAAGGGAGTTTTAACTTAAGCGCGTTGGATTTCTCTTTGCTCAATGTTTTGAGATAATATTATTTTGTTCTTGTCAACTGAAATCATGCCTAAATTCTATGGAAAGCTGTGAAAACTATTATCAGAAAACTAACGGAAGAAATCTAAAATATCACAGCTTGATTGATATAAAAAATGCGAGATTGCCCATTTTTGTGAAAATGGCATTGTGCGAGATCTAAAAGCAGAACTTTATAATATTGTATGTAAAGGTAAGGGTGTAATAAATGTGACTGCTTCCCAGGCACGAATCCAAGGGGGGGCTTAGGGGGATCAAGCCCCCCCCGAAAGTTTTCGGTTTACACTAGATAAAATGAGATTTTTGGTTTCTTGGGGTGTCAAATAAAATAATGTGACGTTAATTTAAGGAGAGAAATAATTATCGAGACAAGACGGAGAATACTCTATAACCTTGTTATTGGTAACAGCTCGTATCCAAGGTGGGAATCAGGGGGCCCCCCTTCAGAAAATTTTCAGTTTACGCTAGATAAAATTAGGTTTTTGGCTTCTTGAATAATATGGTGATAATTTGAGTGAGATAATTATCTAGGCAAGACGGAGAATGTTCTATAAGCCTGTTATTGTTAATAGCGCGTATCCAAGGTAGGGACAGGTGGTTCGAGCCCCCCCCCCCCCCCCCGCTCCCCAAGGAAATTTTTCAGTTTACACTGATAAAATTAGGTTTTTGACTTCTTGAATAATGTGACGATAATTTTAGGAGAGAAATACTTATCAAGGCAAGACGGAGAATGTTCTATAACCCTGTTGTTGATGATATTGCACGTAAACTTTTCTTACGCTTTCGGTGTTGTCGTACCGAACTTGAACACTATGTAGAAGAGACTTGTCAGCATTTGGAAGCTGCACAAGAAAGGTAGCGCCCCAGGTAGGGCGATTCGGATTCATTGTAATTTTTTAATCTCTGGAAAGCGCTAGAGGGAACGTTCTTGAAAAAGAGGAGTCGAACTACTGGCAATATTTACGAATCGTGATATCTGCGAAACGTTCTAGAATATAATGAGGATATTAATACGCGGCTTCAATTTCCCGGTTGATCTGTACAACAGAATAGGTGGGGTGGAGACTTCAGAGGTAAGTGTGACAATTCATACAGTCGATTAGTGATCAGTCAGTGTCCATTGGTTGCTTTATAAGATCTAGTGATTCGAAAATGAAATGGACTAAATACCGTAAAGTAACGAAGTCTACCACTAGTTCCAGTTCGGTCCCAAAGCTAAAAACATTGACGACAGCGGAACGTCGAGTAGTACTACGAGTAGTCGGGTCAAAAGACGAAGAGATCGAAGGTCTCTCTCTCTAAAGTGAATATTTCGGCAGTATCGGGCTGGGCATTGGAGCGATTTATTAAAAAAGAAATAAGCTGCACAGATCAACTGAAAATCAAAGTTTTGAGTGATGATTTGGTTGTACCAGGACCAAATTTTGTGTAATCAGTCCGAGAATTTCATGGCATAAAAAAATACTTTTGTTTAAGGCTACTGGGTTCGACACACAGTCAACATGCAATTTTGGACACTTGCGAGTGCTTAGGCATGAATATGAACAATTTGGTGGGTTTCGGCTTTTATAAGAGCTGCAAACATGGGAGGACAAGACACATTATTGGTGTTCAGGCTCGAATGAGAGAAAAATATTCGTGAACTGTCTGCGTCCAGTTCCCAGCACACAGTTTGAATCTTGCGTTGTCGAGTGGATTGTGCATTCCGTGCATGTGTAACACCTTCGTAAAAACTCTTCTGGTACATAGATGTTTTCATGCCTGATGAGAAGAAATGGACAAACACACATACTGAGATGGTTCCGGCACACAATATTAATGCATGGAAACAGAGGATTTCACGTTCTGATTAAAATGACAGCCTTAAACGCCGCACCCCGTGGCCGAGTGGTTAGCACATCGCGCTGCGGCGCTGGGGGTCCCGGGTTCGAATCCCGCTCGGGCATGGTTGTTTGTAAATGTCCATTCATCACTCATCCCCATCTTCGCAACTTAGCCAAGAGGCACAAAACGCGAAGTAAAATAAAACAAATCAAACAAACAAACAAAGAGCCTTAAACAGTGGCGACGATTTAGGAGATAGTTGCTCCCCATTCTTTTGCCTCCACACTATCACACTATGGCCTCTTAATGCTTGTCTCCTTGTCCACCCCCCCCCCCACCCCACATTTTGGAACCCAATTGCCACCACTGGCCTTAAACATACAATTGTGATACCCCTTTAAAAAATGGTGTTCATCCGCCGCCCAGAAAGGAATTCCTTGATACGTGCCTGCTGCTTCCCGTAAAATATCACTGCACTCTCCACGTTCTTCTTCTTCTGTCTTTTCTTTGGCGCCGTCAATAGCTTCAACACGTTGTTTTTTGTATATGTTTGTCACATATTTGTTTTAATTAGTATTCTGCTCGTTCCGCCACCTGAACGCAGCAGCTACGGCTCAAAGGGCAGTGTAGTTACACCGGAAGAAGGCTCGGAAATGGCAGGCTTCAGAAGTTAACTCATCCAAATTAAATTAAACAGGTATGTGCTCTCTCTAAATTTAAATCATAGTTCACAAATAATTTGATTAAAAGTTTTAAAAGTATCTATTTTACTTAATAGCGTATTAATTGGTGCATTTTTCTCCAGCATAGCCATTGGCAGTGACCACACTACGGGGGGTGACAGGAACGCCCCCCAATTCTCGTTCGACAATTTCTCTCTCTCTCTTATCTGCCCCCAGTAAAACGACGGAATAATAAAAAATGATTGCCCCGGGAATATATGATTTACCCCTCCATCTTTACTATTGCGCTGTCACTAGCTACAACATATTTATTTTAATTTTAGTATTGTGAATCATATTCCACTGTGTTACCTCACGTAGCCACCCCCCCCCCCCCCACACACACACGTATGACTTCAGTTGTAAGTTTTAGACTAAGCTTGTCAAATATCCACTTATATCTTTGTATTCTTGAGCCATTTTAAAAAAATCATTTCGCCCCTTCTTCTGGACAATTTCATAGGTATGTTTTCCCACTGGAAGCCCCTTTGCAGATCGAGATCCGGGGCTATAGCCTTCCCAAGCCAGCGTCCCCTCCAAATACTCTCTTGGCCTCATGAAATAGAAATATATGTATTTCTACGAAATATTAATTTGACTTGGCAGTTTCTCTTTTCGAACAGGAATAAGTTTTAAATTTTAATAGCTTATAAATTTACACTATCAATTTTGAGTAAAGGTTTTGCGTAACCCTAAAAGTACATTTAGAGACTGCAAGGTCAACTCTCGATATTTCAGATATATTAAAAATTTTCATCACAACGTCTTGTAATAATTATTTGTTACTTCAATAACATCCTCGCAAATGTTTCTCGCATATTAAAACATAGATGCCAATTTCTGTTTATTTCCTTGTAATGCTGACCTCCGTGGCGAAGTGGTTAGCACAACGCTTTACGATGCCAAGGGCCCCCAGGTTTGAATCCCCGCCCGGCCATGGGTCTTACTTTCCTTTCTTCAATTTCATCATATCATCAAGCATCCTCATCTTTGCGATTAGCCATATGTAACAGATAAGCGAAGTAAAATAAACTAAGTCTATTAATCAATTATTTTTTTAATCTCTTTAATTCTTCTTTAGCATGCCACGTTTTTGTTAAAATTATATTACGATTTGTAAAATGACGAAATTCTAAAGGAGAACACGCAAATTTCTTTGTAGCGCATCGGTCAGAAAGTTTCAGGAATATGGATTTTCAAAATACATTTTTTCACATGTACTTTGCCCCCTTTTAAAAGTAGCGCGTTTTAATTTATGTTACTAATCATTAGAAGGATGCCTCAATACCATCTTGGAGGATGACAATTAATATTTTCCCCCTCCTAAAAGTAATAATATACTTTCGCTCTCTGAATCTCCCATATAAATGCTAGGGGTCGTCTGCTTCAGCCGAGCTCACTGCTTCTCCGGCGACGTCACGCGTTCGTGCAAGATCGGCAATCTTCGGATGGCTTTACCTAATCTCTATATTCCTTGACTCTTTATGTATTGGGCGGCTGCCACAATTCTCTCTCAACTCTTCTTGGTGTACTGTAAACTAACTCTTTCATGTGTATATTGATTGTTCAGGACTGCATTCATACCATTACACGCCAGTGCATGCTATTGAGGAGGGAGATCCTACCAGAAGGATGGATTTTTGTCGATTTTTAGTAAATACCGACACTGAAGACCCCCATCATCTGACAAGAATTGTGTGGACGGACGAATCCAAATTCGACCGCGATAGTATTACGGGAAGAATTGACGACGCTGCTTGAGAATGTGCCGCTCGCCACAAGAAGGGGTGTGATTTACCAACATGATGGCTGTCCAGCTCTCTATTTCCGGGGTGTGCGACAGTGGCTGGATGACAATTATCCTATGCTATTTTTTGATCCAGGCGGCCCGACCCCCTGGCCGGCGAGGATTCCGGATTTGACGCCATGCGACTTTTACATTTGGGGTCACATGAAAGAGTTAGTCTACAATACACCAGTGAACTGCCAAGAAGAGTTGAGAGAGAGGATTGTGACAGCCGTCCAATACATAACAGGCAGAGTGTCAACGCGAGTGATTGTGTCTGAAGTACTCCGCAGGCTGTGTGCTTGCATACGTAACTGGGGGAGGCAATTTGAACAGGATTTGTAGTTTTTTGTAACAGTTAATTCTGACAACCTGGAATCATGAGAATGGTAAATAACTTACCAACATGGTACTACTTTACTATACCTGAGACACCTGGGAATGATTTCTTTCGCACTTTTTTACATTGTTAACGTACTATTCTGCATTGCGGAACATTTCTTTAGGTGAAATAATGAATTTATAACGAAAATAATGTCTATTTCTTACATTAACGAGTTTTTACTGTTGTTCCTTATTTCCCACACACCATCCACGGGTAGCCCCAAAAACCATTGACGTTAGCCCAAAAATTCACGATAGCCCCACGAACCATCACGGGGACGAGGTATGCCTACTAGGTTAGGTTAGGTTCCATTAGCACTCCTTTTGTTCAATTTAGCATATATGGACAACATCGTTGCGGCAGCAGCAATAGCGCATCAGAAATAGATTTTCGTATAAAACCTCATGGATTCGCATTAAAATGGACCAAAACTACATTCTGGAACATCAACAACACTCCAGAAAATGAATTCCGTAAGTACTTTCTCCTGTAAATTTGAAGGAATCCGTCTCAGGTATAGTAAAGTGTTACCAATAACATTAGTACTTCACTCATTTTCGTTAATTTATTTCTCACAATTGACAACTTCTTTTCACTTAACAAAGAGGTTTTCAACGTGCCTTCTCCGCTTTTTATTCAGATTTTTCACCCAACCCGTGTGCCAGTTGACAACATTTGTATCTTTTTGGAGAGCTTATGAAACGAGGATGTTTTTTCCGTAATTTTTATGTTGTTTTACGATTTTTTGAGTAATCCTCTTCGATTTAAACGGTAATTTCCAAATTTCTTCATGACGTGTTCTCCAATGCCTGTTTATTTCTGTGTGTATGGGAATTTTTTTTTTCCAGTAGTCACTCATTCGTCAGCTGTTAGCAATGGGTCGATTAAGTGCCCAGGGTGTAGTAGTTTTTTCACAATTAGTAATTTTTTGGTCGCAAGTCGGAACATGTCACGAAAATCTACAAACTGCAATAACTCTGAACCCATTGATTTCCGACCCCCGGTGCATATGGTCAAATTTGTTGCAAATGTGCTCTAGTATTACCCCTTTCCAGGAATAGGTCGAATTACCAATCACCCTGTATAAATGTTAATGTAATGTTTGTTCACTTGTGGTTACACATGGCAGTGCAGCGTCCATATCGTCCTTATGAGCGGCCGCCCCTGGTGAGAGGTGTTCCATAAGTCATATTGTAAATCTGAAATGCCCACATTGGTACATGCAAAAACAAATATTTTTACTTTTACTTTATGCACCCACAAAAACAGATAGGAAATAAAGAATAATGTATAATTGCTATCACCATGAAACCTAACAGTCATAATCTAACCAGAACTGAAAATCATTACTTGTTTGAAGCAAATTTTGTTACACGCGCACAGAAAAACACATGCAAATTTTTAAAAAGATAACGTAAAATTACTATCACTATCAGACCTTACAAAAAAGTATTATTAAATTGTATACGTACATACCTTGAAAATATGCAGTTCCTTCTCCATTGTTGCACTTCTATGAGAAGCATGCAACAGATGCACTTGTATAAGGGCAACTTGTCATGGGTGGTCGCTGATGTCATAAATCAGACCACATAAAATCGCTCATTACTCGCTTATAACATATCTCCGTGAGCTAAAAACAACTACAAACGATTAACCACAATATACCCAATGTAGGGGTTTGGGAGTCACAGGTGGGTCAGTGACATCAAACAATCACATCATGATGTAATATTTTTTAATTTGAATTTAAAGTTTTGGGTGTGCTAAGGCTATTTTGAACCCATCACGTAATATAGGGTCCAGCCCCTTACCATAAATAAAACAACATAACTGTAATGTCGTACAACTAAAGTATTTAAAATATTCTGACTTCGGTTAAAAGCTGAGGCTGTAAATTGGCACTCAGCACACATAAGGACAAAAAAACAGGACAACACACAGAGATATACTGGCCATAGGCCAGGCGCCAGAGCCTCATTAGTCCACAACATGCAGTCCAGGGTGTACTATGTGGAAGTGAGGTTGACAGCTGGATGTACTACATGGAAGGTCACCCCTTACACCCCATGTGATGTAATAAACCATACACATAAAACTGCTAATTACAGTACTTGCTTATAACACATCTCCAAGAGTTAAAACAAAGACAAACGTTCATATGAAACAAATTTTCCAACACACTCAAAATTTTCAGCTTTCTCGGTGGTGTTCAGAAGGTCACCAGCACCATTTCTGGATTCCCGGGCAGTACCAGTGCATCAGCTTGAAGGTGAACTTCAGACTTGTGCCTTGACATTGTTAACTTCTTAAAGTGCTTGCGATAGAGGAAATGTGCCATTGGCAAGAACAGATGGTAATGAAGAATGTACCAAATATTTACATGGTTTACACGCTCAAGTTGCCCGTGGAGTGGCAGCTAGCATCGCGGGCAGTGCAAGCTCATCTGCTGGCAAACTCTGTCGACTGACGTGCGGGTGCCATCAGGCCACCAGTGCTTTGGGATGCAACATCCGCATAATTAGAACTGCTAGCTCATGTGATGAAATAAAGTTGATAAAATTTCATTGACAGTTACAATTAAAATGAGCACATACTTTGTTACAAGAGGTGTTGGAAATGTCCTCCTGCATCCAGTATTTTTTTTAGGAAATTTTCACTAACACGTATCAGTTCCTCTTCCAAAATTGCTTCAGTTTCTCTCCTGATATTTTCTTTCAATTCTTCTAATGTTGGGATTCAGGTTTCTTGTACAAGGCGCCAGAGGGATTTTTGAGGAGTATGTTGCAATGGTGCTGAAATGTCCTCTAGTTTCTCGTCAGTAAGCACATGGAGTATCACCCTTCACTTGGTATCAAGAACAGACCCCGTTTCCCTAAATTTGTTCACAATTTTTCGAAAACTGTTTCTGTGTGGAACAGGAACATCTCGGAATTCTGTTGAAAAACACCTTTCCAACTTCCCTACAAGAATTTGTACTGACGTGTCACACATAAAAATTCATGGTTTTAAATTGTATATATAGCGAGGCATTATTAGACTGCAGAAAAAACCCAGTAACACGTACGTAGACTAAACCAAAACAATCTAAAACACTTGTTAACAACTTAACACTTCACAAAGTCGTGCAAAATGGATACCAGCTATCTGGATACTGAAGCACTGATGCATCCAGTGCCAAGGTCAGCATACAGCTGTGGGTCTAAATGCCAGCAGATGCACTCTCACTGCTCGGCATGCTAGCCACCGCTCCCAGTGCAACTTGACTGTTAAAAAGCACTGTAGTTGGGGTTAAAATTTGATTCCATTCAATTCCAGGAATCTGACCTGAGTCGATTGAGCTTATGTCACAAACTTTAACTATAGAAAGTTGAGTTATGTGAGTAATATTTCTTGAATTATGCCTTATCTAGAATTAACTAGTTCCCTTTGATTCTCCCTCTCTACTAAACATACACATGGATGTCTGTAAGGGGAACAATGGGCGCATGCCCCCTTCCCTGGAATATGAAATTCAACCAAAAATTATAATTTCAGACATATAGTTTGATTTCAATCAGAGTAATGTATGTTAATTATTGTGAGGCCATTGCAGGAACATAACTTCAAACTCAGACCTTGGATAACAGTACTATGGGAGAAAATATGCCAGGGGGTCCCCTGGTAAAAAAAGTACCCTCTCTTGTGCCATCACCACAAACCTTACTTTCTCAGCAGAGGCGATTTTTTTAAAAATCTATCTGAAATGGAAGACACTGGTGAAATTTTATTGCCATACAGAAACAATAAAAAAATTGTCACAGACATTTATTGAGTTACATGTTTGGTCTTCCTACTTCATCTGATTCTTTAGTAAGATTGTACATAATGACAAACTTCTTAAATTTTTGAAATTTCATAACAGCTAATCACAAACAATTTGGAATTTCTAAGAAGCCACTTTTTATAGATTTTAAAAAGTAAAGGGGAGTCCGCCTCCACCTGCATACCCCATTTATCTAATCACAAACTTTATTTGGGCATACATGTGAGTTAATACAATATGCTACAAAAGCAATTTTATTCCCGGCCTATTCTAGGATCTTTGGTGATCCAATTCATCTGTCTGTTTTTCCGGCAGTAGGCCTGTAGGACTTTACATAGGTCTCATCTTTAGTATATGGGGTGTCCTTCCACGTAGGAGCCCAAAAGTCGTCACTTCCACATAGTACACCCTGGACTCCATTTTGCAGATGAACGAGGCTCTGGCGACTGGCCCTATGTTGTCCTGTTTTTGTCCTTATGTGCACTGAGTGCCCATTTACAGCCTCAGCTTTTAACGGAAGTCAGAATATTTTAGGATTTTATTTATGCAACGCTAGAGTTGTTATTAGTAACGATAAGGGCCGGGACCCTGTGACGGGTGCAAAATAGCCTAAGTGCTGATGCACCCAAAATTTTAAAATCAAAATCAAGTCATCTTTAATATGACCTTTTTTTTATGACTACCACATTTGCCTCCTTCCAAGATGTTGGAACAATGTTTTATATTAGACACTCATTAAATATATTAGAAACGTATTGGGAAAGCCTGGGTTGTAAGATCTGGATGATTTCGACTGGAATGTTAACCAGTCCGGGAGTTTTGTTTTTTTAATTTTCTTATTTCGAGTTCCACTTCCTCCTCCCTAGAGAACGGCAAAATCGGTGTATTTGTATACAGTATTTCTACTTCATCTTTTGTTTGTTTCTAGATTTTAAAAATAACATTATTGTTTGATTGACTCCAGCTTCTTATCATATATGGGAGATAATATAATTTAAACTACCTGCAAATATTGTACAGCAACAGACACGTATGGGTTGTTATGATTCCATTGACTTTCAATGGAACTGGTGTTTGTGGCTGTATCATGTGTAGCATCTTCTCATTCATGTATACTTTTGATTAGTATCATTGGCAAATCAGAGTTCACGTTGGTAGTACTTGATATGTAGTGTTTATTTGAAGAACAAGTATTTGTATTTGTATATTGGCGTTGCTTTTCTGCCACTTTTGACAAATTGCATTGTTGATTGATTGATTGATTGATTATGGGTATTTAACCACATAGGCTATTTTTGCCTGTCACACACATGGGGATAACACCCTTAACTAAACCAAAATTAAGGACAGGTCCCTAGAAAATAAAATATGTGTATTAAAAACTTCCTCACTCAATTTTTAAAACTCATTTCTTCATTACTTGGCTAGAACTAAAACTATACTTTTTCCGAGGAGAAAATCTAACTGATTGATTTGCTTTATTTTACTTAACTTTTTGTGCCACTTTTGGCTAATTTGCAAAGATGGGGATGAGTGATGATATGATGAAATTGATGAATAGACACTTACAAACATTCATGCTCAGGCCGGGATTCGAACCCTGGACCCCGTGATGTCATAGCACGATGTGCTTACACTCCACCATGGGGGCCGGCAAAATCTCCTAACCTATTAGATAGATTGTTTGATTTGGTGTTTGAAGTCCACTTTATGCACAGTATGGCTAATCGGGACTGAACCTACAGTTTAAAGTGAGATCAGAACCACTATGTGCCATGGACAAGGTGACGATGCTACCACTGCGCCATCAGGAAGGCACTATTACTAACCTATTAGAAGCTGAGGCTTCACTCAGCACACCCAAGGACAAACGCAGGACATGATTCCACAGAGGATTATTCTGGCCATTGGTACAGATGCCAGAGTCTCTTCGACCTGCAAGAAGCAGTTATCAGGGTAGAAGTGAGGTTGAGTTTTGGATGCCTTACCAGAATGTCACCCCTTACACCGGACAAACTGTAACGATGAACATCAGGCTTTGTATGGTTTCGTTAGAAGAATTTTTCAAAGGTCCTGGTGCTTCAGGCCTATTGACGGATGATGAAGTCTCCAAAATGATAATATGTCTAAACGCCAATGGTGCATTTGAACCACCAAAATCCCTAAGTGACACCTGCAAGTTCAAATTGAATCTGGGCAACAGATTCAGGCTCCAGCTATTCAGAGATGAGTAATGATAGAATTAAATTGGTGACAGAACTCTCACAAAGAACACCCAAGTCCAGACTTGGATATGGGAAGGGCCACCAAACTGGCATACAATGATCAATGATTTGTTGCTTTATTTTACTTCGCTCATTTGTGCCACTTTTGACTAATTTGCGAAGATGGGGATCAGTGATGATATGATGAAGTTGATGAATGGACACTCAGAAACATCCATGACCTGGCTGGGATTCGAACCTGGGACCCCTAGCGTCGTAGTGCAATGTGCTAACCACTCTACCATGGGGGCCGGCGCATACAATGAGTAAGTAGAAATAAAGTTTTGTTTTAACAATATTATATACTCTTTTATTTACATCAACTTTTTTTACATACATCAATAAAAATATACACATATAATTCTCAATATTTATTAACAACTTTTTATTTATTTTAATAGCTATATTTAATTGTTCCTATGAACTTTCTCGAACACTTTCCATCAGTAGTAAAGAGTTGCCTTATTTAACATGCATTTTTACATATGCAGATACACTGGTAGGTAAAAAGAGGTGATAACATTATAGTCATATTAATATTGACATATAAACAAACTGCTATGTAGTTAGTGCCATCTTATAACGAAAAATATTTTTTTCCTTCTTTCGGCAATAATTTTTCCCCATAAAATGAAGTAGACTATAGGAATTTATTAGTATTTTCTCATTTTGCACTAAACATAGACATACATCAGTCTTATTTTAAAGGAAATTCTGTAGACAGTAAAAAAGTGGCTGAAGAGGATTTTTTTAGAAGCATTATCGCTGTCTTTAAAACAAAGTGAACAATGTTTGGCACAAACTACAAAAACAAACAACATTTTACAACATCAGAATAATAAAAGTTCTAAGTTTTCAGACAGTTCTAATATTATTAGTGTGATGTAATGAATTATATTTTTAAATGATATGTTTGATATGTTGATGAAAAATAAATACATATATATTTTTTAAATGATGCACAGTATATTACACATATCGACTTAACAACTCAAAATCTTATGTTTACGTGAAAGTGAACATATTCCATTGAAACAAAACCACCTTATTAGTAATTGCATTTACATTACTCAAACAAACTTAACATCCTTGATGTAAATGGTTTTGCAAACATGGTTCAGAAGGTATGAAAAAATAAAGATAAGGCGAGACAAACCAAATATTGTGTCGGGATTTTTTTTTCAGTGGCATCTGTTGTAATATGCAAAATCCATAAAGTTTGTTCATATGCAAATAGACACTTATGTTATTTTCTCATGAATGAACATAATAGTTATTAAGCTTATCTAAGGCGAAATTGAAAATTTTATTTTATTTTATTTTCATTGCATTAAGAAATAATGAAACTAGTGACAATCTAAAATACAATGAATTTTTCAATACCACCTGATATTGAAATATAACTTCTAATGAATTTCAATTATACTACAAACATTTAGAATTACTTACATTACATACATTGAATGTTTACACAACTTGTCTTTGGTTTATCAGTCTACATAATAATGTTTTATAAACATTAATATTAAGACTATTGATACTTCTATTTAATTATTGGCTACTAATATGTGTTTCTACTGCAAGCATAACCATTAGCATGGTTGTCTAATTATTCAGATAATATAATTTTCTTCTGAATTTGTTTGAGTCTAAGTACTCGTATAAACTATGCATTTCACAAGTAAAGTAAAGACATTAATTCATATAAATTCTTGGTTACTGCATTTGCTTTGGTAATATATATGTATATGTAGTGACTAATGCTTAACAAAATATTTTCTTCTCTGTTGAAAGGTTAGAATCTATTTAACATGTTAGAACCTATTGTACATATTTAGAGCCAGGGAGCCAATCATAATTATTTGCATTTAGGAAGAAAAGTGTTGAGCCATATCACTTCGTCACCTCTATGGTTCTTATGGCGAAATTCTTAACATAAAAAGCCTGAAGCTTTAGAAAAAAAGTTACACCTCAATATCTAAAAAAACAGTAGTACTGTAAATAAGCAAGACCTCATGTAGAAAAATCAAGCATTCTTTTCTTCATAAAGTTAATGTCATGGATAAAAATGTTTAGTATATTAAAATTAATACAAATTAGTTGACTGCTTCATCATGCATTGATTTATAGCATTTGCTATTTTGTTATCTTCTAGTGATGTGACCAAGTATGAAATTTAGTGATTCTGAGATATGTAATAATGATAGAGAATAACATTTCCAGCAATCTGAATATTCTATAAATATTCTATTTGTTTGTTGTAAATATCCTTTGACATTTTGCATTGGTAAGGAAGTAGTTATTCATGGAAGCAAGAAAAATTCAAGAAATTTCAAATTATTTAAAATAATTCTTAGTGTCAATAATAATTCTTAATATAAATAATAGGCCTCTTATATACAAAGATAAGAAATAAAGGTAAATAGAGGAAATTGGTTTCAAGTCAAATCATTATCAATTCCAATATATATGCCAGTTTTGGCCATTTTCCATTTGAATTCTGCTTCGTCACATCACTATTACTTTCAGAGAGTTGAAAGGAAATGAAGCATATAAAATTACAACAAATGGTATCACAGATTCTTGATTTGCCGTTCACACATCTCCTTCTAAATGCTTGCATTATGCAAATCAGTGAAACCGGTATGGAGAATTGTAAAGCTTAATATACTATGTTTTATATTAACTCTGGAAGGGCCTTGCCCATCTTTTAACGGGGCTATCATGTTGACAGCCAGGAGGCGAGCACCGTCCCATCAGCCGGCCATGCCCTGAGCTTTCACGGGAGTGATCTCCACTCGACGCCAAGCCCTTCCGCTTCCGTAGTGACTCAGTGGGGGCATGCTGCGTGGGTCTCAGCAGCTGCCTGAAATTGTAAGGCCCGGAAAAGTCATCGTCACTTTTCCCCACCATCGGCATGACATTCCCTTGCTCCGTAACAGATTGACGTAGCAATCTGCGCAAATCTGAGGCAGGACTGAAGGAGTCGTCGTTCCTCTCACTATTACGATTGTTATTCCTGTTGCAATGACTTTGGCTGTTGTTGTTTGAGCTGTAAAAATACAAATCTCAGCTTTGAATAATATTAAAACATACACATTGCAAGAAACACAGACCCTAATGTTAAAAAATGTATTTAATAGTTCAGGTTTACTGTCAACTATACTTTATATCACTTTTGCATAGTTATCTGACCTACTTAAGACTTGGCTGGACCTTTTCTCTCCTTTTGAAAAACCACTCTGATATTCCTAAATCTGAAAAATTACATATGCTTATTTATTTATTTAATTTACCTAAAGTTTCAGATACAGTATTGAATGACCATTTTACACTGAAACAGTAACAGCAGGAAAATAACAATAACAACAACAACAAAATAGAGTACAAGATGGCACAGAAAACAAATCAAAATTATACATACATCGTACATCGTTAACAATTTTCTAAAACTTTGTTCTGGCAAGAATATGTCTACATTTGGAGGCAGGTTATTATATGAGTGAGGAAGCCTGTAGAAAAGAGACTGCTGTAGAAGGGAGAGCCTTGTGGTGGGATTGTGAAAGAGCTTAACGTTGCGGGTTGGCCGTGTGGGGACGCGTAGATGAAATTTGCTGAGTAGAAATTTGCATTCAATTTTACCATTCATGATTTTGTGCAAAAATTTCATGTCTGCTAATTCGCAACGAGAGTGTGGTGGTTGGATATTGAAGACAGACATGATGTCTGTTTTGTGAAGGTGCGAGGAAAAAGTTGAGGATAGAATCAATCTGGGAAAGATTTGTTTTTGAAGCCACGGTCCAGATAGGAGAGCTGTATTCAAGAATGAGGGAGATAATGGATTTGTAAAATATGCTGATGGATGATTGGTTTTGGATTTCAGTGAATCTGTACAGAAGACTGAGAAGACGCATTGCTCTTTTAGTAGTGTTCCTAATGTGCTCATTAAAGTTTAGTTTTTCGTTCATGATAACTCCGAGATCTTTTTGAGAGGAAACTTTTTTGATGGGGTTGTTTTCAAGATAATACGCAGAATAGAGTTTGTTCCTTTTTAGGGAAATGGTGAGGCAGGAGCATTTCTTAGGATTCAATTGAACTTTCCACTGGCAACACCACACAAGTGGCGCAAGAGCTTGCTGTAAGATTAAAGAATCATGTTCTGATGAGATTTCTGTGAAAAGTTTACAGTCATCGGCAAACAGAAGTATATTTATAGGGAGAGAGGACAGTCTGTCGGAGAGATCATCCATGTAAAGAAGAAACAAAAGTGGGCCATTATAAAATCGTCCATTTCCCATGGTGCACCCTGTAGTTTAATAAACTTATGTAGCTCTGAAACTATTGAGAATATCCCAATAGCATAACAACAGTGAAAGCAAACAATACGAAGATTCACGTGAATGCTGTAGAAGAATTCTAAGAACATGTAATTTTTTTCAGATTGTGGAATATCATAGTGGTTCTTCAAAAAGAGAAGTAAATTTGAAACTGTCACCCTGGTGTCAGCCAAAGGTACAGCTGAACCCTGAATAACTTGTAGCCAGCCAGTATCAGCTAATAATAGTATATCTAGTCATTCTACTAGTAAAATTGCCATATTCCTGTAAATAATGTATTACTTACTTCAAAAAATCAAATCAAAGAATTTGTATGAATATGAACACAAAATGCATTTAGAGACATTTTCAAATGACTTCGAATACAAAATTAAGTTATTCTTTAAGGGTGAAGTCAGTTTAAACTAAACTAAACTCTATGTGTAGCAACTCTTTGAGGACTAAGGTATACAAAGTTGATTTTAATTGAGTGCGACTTGGTCAGGGTGGGTCTCATTTGTGTTATCTGGCATTCTTGATCAGAGTCTGCTGCTGTTTCATTGCAAGTAGCTCCTCAAATGTTCTCGCAACACTGAGCTAATATTGAAAGTTTATGGCTCCTACCAGAGATCGAACCCAGCACTACCCTACCAAATGCAAGACTACCAATCATTCACCTGCAAAATAGCTCAGTCAAAAAGTTAGTTGCACTATCAAGAAAGCAATTGTGTATGGAATATGGAAGACAGGTCTTGTATTTATATGAAAGTACACTACCAAAGCTACATTTTTTAATAATCACAAAGTCTGTTCAAGCATTTGTCATAGTGTGACAGAGTTTTTCTATACCTTGTTCGAATAATTCCCCTCCAACTTTCGATAACCATTCTTGAGAAGCAGTTTTAACTTCCTCGTTGGAATGATATTGTCACTTTGCAAGTTCTTCTTTCGTAGGCCCAAAGGCATGAGAATCGTAGGACATGAGGACTGAACTATGAATCAGTTCAATAACATTGACCCTTATTGTTGCAATTGACAGCCTTCTTGGTGGTAGTCGTCCTCAATATCCGTACACCCATTCTCGAACAACACATATCATTTTGCGATCGCCTGAGACAAAATTGTTTTGTCACCATACACTTCATGCAATTGGCGATGCATCTCTTGCCCACAGAAAATGAGTCACTGCAGGCAGTTTGGATGGTACTTCCAACTGACACAACATTTTCACCAATGATAACAGCCAGGGTGCAACCATTACTAAACCTTTCTAAGGAAACTGTGAACAGTGTTGCCAACCACATTCATCAGAATATCTTTTTCGTGCAAAATGTTGTAGGTAAATGCAAGTAACTTTTTGACTCTCCCATGTATATATTAAGCAAGGGTGGTCTAAATTAGCGCATTAATAACAACAATCTTACCTGTCAGGTCTCTGAGACAGTGGGTGAGCCTGGTTTCGGATTTCCCTCATTCTTTGCTCCATTGCAGTCCCTATCACTTGCCTTCCAATGCGGCTGAGGGGGATTTTTCGTCCACCCTGTTGTTCTGGTTGCTTATTGCTGCGGACAGCCTGCTGCAGGGCACCAAGGAGCCTGCTTTCCCTCGCAATATTTAACCTCGCTTGGGAATTCAGACCAGCCTTAAAGGCTTCGCGGCGATTGGCATCCACTTCTATTACTTCTGAACGTGGCCTAAAAAAAAGAATACCTACATCAGTAAAGCAGACTATGTTATGCTCTTAGCGATCATGTCCATGCATTTAGAACTTAAATTGAAGCTGACATGTGGTCTACATTACCATGATCAATTAACAAGATAAAACATATGTAAAGTGGCCATGGGCCAATTAAGAGGAGGGGCTCAACCCTCTCTAATGATAGCTAACAAACAATAAATCATCAATTGAAAGAGTATGTCTAAAATTAATCAATCCACTCCTAGATGCACATCAATTAGCAATCACCTCCAAGAGGTTTATAAATTAAACAATCATCTAGAGAGCTATAAATTAAGCAATCACCTCCTAGAGGTTTATGAATTAAGCAACCGTATTTGGAAGTACTGTGAAGTTTGTGTGGTGTTTACTGAGGAGATTCTTTCCCCTCTCAAATTTTTAGCCCTTGGGGAATGGATGATATGGAATTCTGTCTTAATTTTTATTTGGTGTAATAATATAAATATATGAAGACTTATACTAAGTACCAGAAACTAAAACACATGTAAGTCTTTCTTTCTTGAATGATGATTGATTCTGTGGAATTTGTTTGCACATAAATTTCCAGCAGAAAGTAACTGTAAAAGAAACTTGCAGTTACTTCGCAAGTACCAGTAACTTGAACTGATTTACTTTTTAAAATGAGTAACTATAACTGTAACTTGGTTACTTTTTAAAGCAAGTAACTGTTACTTCAACTTTGTTACTTTTAAAAAGTAACTTTCCAAACACTGTTAAGCAGTCATCTTCTAAATGGCTATAAATTAAGGAACCACCTACTTGTGGTCCAGAAAAGCTATTACCTTCTAACTGTCCAGAACTAAATAAACCATTAATTAATAAAAGAATAAATAGCAAGTGTCATTTGAAAGCTTCTTTCAAGGGAGAACGTCTGTGTACTGTGTAACAGTACTTATTGAGTGATTGCATTTGTAAAAATCAAGTAGATTTTGTGAATCAAGAAAATTGTTAAAAATAAGACAATATTCATGTTCTAAATTGAGTATTTGGCAGTTTCTTACCATCCCCTCTAACTACCAAGTTGCAAAAGCAGGAATGGCCTAAAGTCTAAGCTTGTTATTGGTTGGTACAGATTTTTTTTTATAATTTCAGTCACACACATCCTCACACAACTATAAACTTCTATCATTCCAGAGCAACTCCTCCTAGCCAGTCCATTTCTTGTCTACTATCTAGGGTATGCCCCTCCTCCCCCTCACAAAAAAGGTAACCGAAATAATGAGTATGTAATAATTTCAGTTATCTTCCATATGGGCCACACTGTACAATGTGAAAGCCATGTATACAGGGTGGCTCAAAAAGTCACTTAACACCCTCAGTACAAGGCCACTGCAGGCGTGCAACATGGAAATGCTGACGACCAATCGTTGCCAGGCCAAGGGGGAACCACACTGATGCCACCTGCACGGCCGTCGGCCATCTTGATGTCCGCCATCTTGAATTCAACTTTAGAATTTTAAATGGGAAAGGGGTGATATGAAATAACAAATCAGGCTAGAATTTCACGAGAAATGTAATGGTGAAGGTTTCTTTTTATGTATCTTTAACCAGTAAAAAGTTATGACTGAATTCTTGAACCAATTTGCTCCTTTTCGAGGTGTTAGAAAAATGCCTTAAAATTTGTTTAGCGCATCGGTAATGCATCGAGATCAAAGTGATGTCTAGGGATAGAAGTTTGCATGCCATTGTACACGATTTTAATCTGATATATCCACGAAGAGCTGCGCATTATGAATGGTTGTCACGAACAATT
The DNA here is from genome assembly GCF_977018435.1 of Lepisma saccharinum. Taxonomy (NCBI): domain Eukaryota; kingdom Metazoa; phylum Arthropoda; class Insecta; order Zygentoma; family Lepismatidae; genus Lepisma; species Lepisma saccharinum. The sequence goes on from NC_139245.1 coordinate 46,095,844, forward strand.
TACAGTGTGACGCTTCCATTGAATTAAAAGTCGACCGTGCGGGTGTCGTCAGTGTGGTTCTTCCTTAGCCTGGCAACGATTGGTCATCAGCATTTCCATGTTGCGTGCTGCAGTGGCCTTGTACCAGGGGGTGTTAAGTGACTTTTTGAGCCACCCTGTATTAATGCAATCAACATTCAACAAGAAAGGGACTTCATTCTTATCTCACAAGGAGAGGGCACGGCTTGCAAAATTGAGTTTCGGACAGGGCTTCTTCATGTAGTGGAAGGGTACCCTATAGATATTGATATGATGAGGTACTATACCTGCCGCAAAATTAGTTTGGTATTGAGAGCTGAAGGAACACGCGTCACGGTGTTGCCATATCATGCGGTACGGTACGGTACGCAGTGCAGCCGTCTGACGCTGTGTCGAGGAAAACGTGTTATGAAAAGGAACAATGATGAAATGTGTTATTGTTTTTCGAGGAAAACGGAATAACAATGATGACAACAATGATGAATGTGTTATTGTTTTCTCTCTTCATTTCCATCTCCCTTACAACATGAACGAATTAACGAAACGAGCATTGTTTACAGGTTACCTTTTCAATCCATTCTGTATATACACTTTCAATAATCATTTCTTTCCGAAGTCCCCGTTAAAGTCTGCCCATCTTTCAATTATACCGCAACTGAGTTGGTGGGGCGTCTGACTTTCACGTGTGAGACCCGCGGTGGTTTGTGGAACTTTTTCAAATATCCCGAGCGGCTCCGGGGTCGACTCAGCCCAAGTGAGTACCTGGGGCAAACCTGCGGTAAAGGCGGTTGGTGAACCACATCACCTCCATAATATGGCCTAGATCGAGGTCGAGAATGTGTGGAGCTTTACCTCCACATCCCCATATGCCTACATACTTTACTTTATTTTGCGTCCATTATTTTTTTTTGTATGAGAATCCCAGATATTTTATGACTGTCCTTAAAGATGTTTCCCCACCTTGAAAAAATGCCGAATCTTTCAACGAAACTCGCAGTTTCCCAACAGTGGGATAATCTTTCCTCCTATAATAAGAGTAAATATGGCGACGAATAGCATCTTGCTGAAAGGTATCTAAATTTGTCACGCGTTTATTGATATTCCTCTTCTTTCCTGGGGTTTCCAATTTTGAAGCCTCGCATTTATTTATTTATTTCTACCACATTATATTTTTCTTTCCCTATGGTAACAATAGTGTTCTTAGACACGCCGAAAGCAGCAGCAGTCCTGTCCAGAACTTTATTTACAGAAATGATTGGAGCCCCATTGTTTTTCTCTTGTTCAAATTATTTGCGCTCAGAACAAACCATCTCCCGCGTTTGTCCTTTGAGAAGAATTCCTTTTTCTTTTAGTGCATGGCCTCTTTGGTACATTGTCATCTCGAGTATTGCCTCCTGTGCTTGACATTCTTCACACAAGCTCACGACACACTCAAGAACACAGAAAATTATGTACAAAAAATAACAACTAAAACAACACGCTATATACAACAAAGAATACTCTAAATTCAATAAACACTAAACAACGGACCGGTTAAAATATCACAGCAACGCAACAAACAAACAACACGTCCTCTCCCAACAACATGAAATCTGATCGCAGGAAGAATCGCCCGATAAGCGGCAACACCGAGATAAACGTTGTCTGTTGCTAGGTAACCAGGGCTTGGGTGAAGCACTGGGAAGATTTTGATTGGCTCGCATGCCAGCAACCCACCCTCCCGCAGTGCCGTAGACCCGATTTCAACACGTGCTTCCCAAGCGTCAATACCAAACTAATTTTGCGGCAGGTATAGCGTGCAGTAGCCAGTCATTTCAGAGAAAAAATGCTTCAAAGCTAAGATATTGTCCTACTCCCAAGTGGCTCAATGGCCAGGTAGTAGTGTATCAGTTTTATGTGTCAAAGATTCTGGGTTAAATTTCCATTTTGTTGCCCTTGCTTTTTTTATTAACTCGAGCAACCGTTTATTACATTTTTGTTTAATGACTTTTTTAAATAAATATGAAATTATATTTTATTCAATATACTCCTTTTAATATCCTTTTTATTTTCTAATCCTTTTACAAACATATGCACATTCAATTTTCCATGCGTTAGTTTCGAAAAAATATTACGTGTAGCGAAAAGTATACATTTTCTTTGTTTAGAAAATATTCAACACAAGAATACTATTCACAAACAATCCTTTTTATGTAAATTTTTTGTACACCATCCAAAGTGGTCATTATTGTAAAGGAACCAAATATTCCTCGACAACTCACACAGCAAATAAAAACGAATTTTTGCAACAAATATTTGCTCGAGTTCATAAAAAAGAAAGAAAAAATTAGGGGCAATCGAACCCTTCGGTGCGTGAAACTGGTACGCTACCACTGGGCTACCAAGCAGATTAACAAACGAACAATGTCTTCGCTGTATATGGAAAGCTTCGAAACTTTGAAGTGTTTTTTTCTCGGAAATGGCTCGCTACTGGATGCTAATACATTGGCATAACAAATATCTGTAGGGTACCCTACCACTACAGGAAGTTCCATCCCGAACTCAATTTCCCAAGCAGTGCCCTCTCCTTGTCAGATCTCGAATTGTTATTTACAGACGAACAAACCAAGAAGAAAATGAAAAAATTGTGGCACATCATTGAAGGTAGCTGTCCCTTAATCTTTCATTCCTGATTATAACAATGACAGCCCACTACTGACATGCATGCTCATAAAGCAGTAAGACCAAGCTAAAGAACATTGCAGCTAAAGTGCAGATAATTACTGACCAACTCTACTGTCAGATGAAAAATTATATATACTAGAGTTTGGACTCCAAATAAAAATTAACCAGTAGACTTACATAAAAACAAGTTATTCAATTCTGCGTTAATCTATGCTAACTATTTTTTTTTTCGAGTATGACATATATTTTGTATTGTCATGAGAAAGAAAGTGCAGTGTTTATTTTTACTTTTGCAAAGGGACACTCTCTTTGAAATTCTATGAATAAAAAATGGGTGGTCCGAAAGTGATGAAATTTTAGTACAGTGCAAGCAGATAGGTTTTAAACACGATTCTTAATTTTCAGTTAAAAAAAAAAAAGTTCCTATCAATTTTGAAAACAACTATTCCTTAGTATTGGGTAATCCTACAAAAACAATATTGGTCTTGATTTGAATCTCTGAATCTGTTTTTAAAATCCATTATTATTGTCAATTCACATTCTGAAACTGATTTTATAACGATATTTATTCAAGGTAGTAAAGATGTACGTGGAACATGGCAACACTGCACACAGCGATGTCTGTTGAACCGTGGAAACTGCGGGCTGGCACTGCAAGCCAGTCCATGAGGTGTTGCCATGTTTCACATACGTCTTTACTCCTTGGAATAAAAATCATTATAAAATCGGTTTCGGAATGTGAATCGACAATGATAAAGGATTTTTAAAACAGATGCAAAGAGATTCAAAACAAGACCAATATTGTATTTATAGGACAACCCAATACTAAGAATAGGCTGTTTTGCAAAATTGATAGGAAATTGTTGTTTTTTTTGACAAATTTTAAAAATCTGAAAATTAAGAATTGTGTTTAAAACCTTCCTGCTTGCACTGTACTACAATTTCAACACTTTCGGATGACCAGTTTCTTATTTATAGAATTCCAAAGAGAGTGATTGTTTGCAAAGTAAAGAAAAACAGCACTTTCTTTGTTCTCACAATAAAAAATAGAAGACATACTAAAAAAATTGGCTAGCATAGATTAACACAGAATTGAATAAGCTTATTTTAATGTAACTCGTTTTTATATAGGTCTACTGGTTAACTTTTAATTGGGGCCCAAACTCTAGTATCTATAATTTTTAATCCAACAGTAGTAATTGTAAGTTTGATTTCCAAATCTACAAGCAATTATCCAAGCAAATTAAAGGAAGTGTATCCTGCAACAGTAGCAGACATGAGATTACCACAAATTTGGTGTCCCACTAGCAGATTAAAAGATAAGCACAAAAAAAAATTTGCGGTGGTCAGTAATAGGAATACAAAGGATCCTGAATGTTTACTATCCATGCTGATTCCAAGACCAAAGCTATAGAGAGAATTCTACAAATGTAGGTGCTAAATATTGTTAATTCCTGTAAACCACTCACCTTTGCGGAGGGTGGAGTTTCTTTTCGAGCTGTACAAGTGGGGCATCCCAAGGGTCATCGTCCAGCTCAGGAGAGCTGCTGGGTTGTTAGTGGCAAAGAAATTAACACTCGGGAATGTTAGTGCATCCCACACAAAACCAATTTTCATAGACAAGTATATACACAGGTATTTACATAGCATGACAAAACATCAAATCACAGTGTAGCGTGGCATCCAGAAACTGAAGTTCTGCCTGGTATTCACATATAGCACGGAAAGAACATAACAATTGAAAAACACTTATACCCTATTTACTGTTGGGCTTTTGAAACTTGAATATAACCCATGATGCAACAGTCTGTGATGGTAAGGGTCATCATCGTAGTTTTTTGTGACCGGGTTTACGCTACTCATTTGTAGTTCCCCACTTGCCTCATGATGGTAGATGGCCACCAGTCCCATACACTGGCTGAAATCTCAGGAGAAAAGTTGTTACCCTCCCCCCCCCCCTCATACCCAGGAGACTCAAACCAGCATGTGTCCCATAGCCTGAGCCCAAAGCCTGATGCCTTAGACTGCATAGCCATGCTGCTGGACTTTAACTTTATTAGGCCAAAAATATATATTTCGTGTACAGCAGTTTATTGAAATTAAATAACTTTCCCTCGTGGCTGAGTGTGTTGAGCACTGGACTCACCATCTCACCATGAAAGGTCCCAAGTTCAAGTCCTGGATGTTTCTTTGCATGTCCATCAATTTAATCTAATCATCATTCGTCCTCATCATCACAATTAGCACAAAGATGCAGAAAACTCCAAATAAAATTAAGTAACATGGACTTGGCTTGCGAAAACACAGAATTTTTGGAATCTTACTGAAGTATTTATACCTGTATCTGCCTTCATTTGTTTATGATTGTCAGAATTTCTGCTCTAAAAGTACTGAAACAAATCTACATTAATTCCCATGATCCAAACTTTACTAAACGAAGTCCATCTTCATTTCAGAAAACATAATTACTTTTTTATTAACCGAAGTACATCTATTAAAGGATATTGATCTCACTATTTAAAGTGAGTATTTAAAGTGGCATACTTATAATTCCTGGCATTACTGATGTCTCATTACAACATTTGAATTTAATTAACCATGTAATGCCATGCAAAGCGACGATTATTTCATCCAAGATACACAAGAAAAGCAGAAACACTTATGTACATCAAACAATAACTTAGTAACATTTCCCCACCATTATCTTCACAGTGTCACTTTAAAACTTAAGTATGTGTTAGTTGTGGTTAGTGCCTAAAGTGCTGTACATACCTGCCGAGTTCCTCTTGGAGGGCGTCGTAATATGAACCTGTCTTCTTAGATGAAGGTAACTTTACTTCAGTGCGCTGAAACGATAATGCCATGATTTCTTAATACAGGATTATTCATAAATAGTTAGCAAAAACTAAAATTAAATAACTCCATTTGTATAATATAGCTACTTACATAATTTATTTACTGCAATAAAATCTACATAAATTCTAGTTTCTTTTAAATGTTTGATGTGGCTTCCTTTTGTCACTTGACAAATATCTCACCGGTATGAACCTTCATCTCATGTTCGCATATAAGCGCGACCTCGTTCTCTGTGTGCAACACAGCCTGTGTTGATAAAACGATTGTACCAGAATTTGACAGTCTTTACTTGAGGCGGAACTTTTTGATATGTAGTTCTGAAACACTGTTGAACAATAACAGACTGTGTTTCGTGGAACCACAGACAACACTGCTCACGCTCCCCACTGCCGTACAACTCCATGTCAACTGGTTTATTGGTCATGTAGTCACCTGTAACAGAGCGACTGACCTCTGGTGGCTTAGAAATGAAACTTCATGGTATGGCACGTATTTAGAACCACATTTGAATCAATATTGAATGATATTTTTGGAGTTAGTCAGCTTTAGTTTTAGGTAACTAATTTTGAATAACCCTCTATATTAATGTGCAGCATTATGCTCGAGATTAAGTGGAAGTGTCACTTCAATATGAACAATATGCTATATTCAGATGAACATAATATGAAATGTTAATATTATATGTGCTTTTCGTTTTCTTAAAATTATAATTATAATTATAATTACAATGTTAAAAGACATCTCATCAGGCTATTGTATCAGAATAAATAAAATACAATGTTATAATTTTTATTTCATGCAATTGTTATTAGTACATATATTATTACCTTCTTATAAATCAGTGGCATATTCTTCCATGTTACCTGGTTTACCATATAAATTGCATGAAAATTTGAAGTTGTTAGACCTCTGATTTTGTATTACTTGAATGCCTACATTGGTGATTTATTTATATTATTATATATATTTAATATATAATAAATATACACAATATATAAGAATTGTTGCGGTAACAAGGTCAAATTTTCAGAATACGCCACTGTTATAGATCATAAATTTAGTTTAAGTAATAATTTATGCTAGGGGCAGGACAAATGAAGTGTGATTGTATTCATAAAATTGCCGAAAATTTTATTGCCACATTCATCATGGACAGCAAATACAGTACCAATGAAACCGTACATCTGAAACAGCTTCTTGCTTAATGTTTAAATCAATTTTAAAAGATCTTCATATGAGCTGTTGTAAAAATATGAGGGTTGTTCAATAAGTTTTGCCTCCTGGCTTACAACTTTTTTATTGAGTGAGACACGAATTTTTCTGTTTGAGGTAGTGTCACTGACGTCAGAGTAGTAGCTTGAAAGATGTCGAACTACGTGGACGTACAGTTTAAGCAGTGTGCTGTGATTGAATTTCTGACTGCGGAAGATGTTCCACCTATTGAAATCTACATCAGATGTGTGCCATACCTTTGAAAGTATGTGTTGGCATTAGCGCTGTCAGGAGATGTGTGTGGACTGTACACACAGTTAACCCAGCCACGGCCACTTTGAAAGACAAGCAGCATCCACTTGAGAGATGGTGGCACATGTTGATGAACTGATTCATGGTAATCGCCGCATTAAGCACAGGGAGATCATAGACATTCTGGGCATATCACTTGGAACAGTGCACATCATCAATGACTAACTTATGTTCAATGTGGGTCCCTCGTCAGACTGCTTGCAAATGTTTCGGCAAAATTTGGAGCATTACAAGGTGGAGGGAGAAGACTTTGTGCTAATCATTATGACCTAGCGACTAAACGACAGGCACTCACTCACCTCATCCAATGAACTTTAAGACACAGATATCAGCTGGAAAGGTGCATCGTTGGTGTCGTGACTGCATGCAGAAACTAGTGCACCGATGGCAGGAGTGTATTGAGGCTGGTGGGGACTACATCAAAAATTGATGTTAGCCTTTAAAAGAGGACGTTCCAAACTTTCATTTGAATGTAAAATCATAAATTTCCCTCTCTTAAAAAAAAAAAAGTTATACCCCAGGAGGCAAAACTTATTGAACAACCCTCGTATAAATGGAGACCAACTTTAACATTATCTATATCACTAAGTTGTAAATAGCAACTGCAAAATCACTGACCAACTGGTGGATGTGTTTCCTGACACCCTGTTGCTGGTAGGCTCCTGGCTGGTTCTGCATCCGCATCAACTGTGGGACCAGCTGGAAGCCGTGAGGACGGATGTAGTTCTTTGGTGCATTGTCCACTTCCGAAAGCCTAATCCCAGGTTTGTTTCTGCGCAGGTGTTTATGGACGTCTTGATTCAAAGCATGAACCTAAGGAGACATCAAATATTATGCTGATTATGTTAGAAAGAAATATAACAGTAATAACACTCAATCAAAGCTAGAAAAGCACATAGGGAGAGGGGGAGGTGAAGGTTGGGTTCCATGCATTCTCAATCTCAGCCACTCCTCTAACTGATACACACCGTGTTTCAATATGATGTGAACAATTTCAACTAGTTATATTTTATTTATATATTCGCAAAATGAGATACAATTTCACACATATGTAATGTAACTGTCCAAGTATAAGTACCAACGGTTATCACAAAGCTAACTTGCAAATGTACACCCTTCGTTAGTTACTCTGCACATGTCAACAGGGCCAGATTAAGACGAAATTGAGCCTGATGCTTGAAATCTTTGGTCAACAATAAACACAACGTTATAGTTCCGTCACAGCGCAAAGAATAATAGTTACTGTATAATAAGTAACGCTGTGTCTAGGCGTCCAAAATTGGGGCTCCAAATTTCATTCTAAGATTTATTTTCAGGTTTATATAGCAAAAGAAAAATGTTCAGCTTTCGGAAAATTCTCATCTTGTTTTCATCTGGGCCTATTTCAGCAATGGGCCTAATGCTGCAGCATCAATAGCACCCACCTTAATCCGGCCCTGCACATCAATAGGGTAATCTACCTCCATCCAGACACATTTCTTCCAGGCACGTGTCTAGGAATATGTTTCAGGGGGGGGGGGGTCCGAACCGAGTGTCTCAATATAATAACAATAATAATTTTTAAACAAAAAATATTATATTAAATTAATTAAAATAGTATTAATTAAAATATTCAAATTTATTAAAATCATATTTTTATTACATGAATAGGTAAAAGGACGGTATAAGAATAGTGATGTAACAGCACATATTCATTATCTAGCTTACGTGTACTTAAGGTCGGCAAAATTTGTACAAAAGAAACTGCTCTGGCAAGGAAATTAATGTCAAATAGATAAAGAATTGGATATTTATTAAATATAAAGAAAGGTTGTTAGATCTGTTGATGAAAAGTAAAGTCCCTGGTGATATTTTATGAATGTTAAGTTATAAGTGGTAATAAATCTTGCATAAATCTACTTTGCCACTGCCATTCAAAGTAGTATGATTACAATATAATCTTTGCCTTCCAATAAGTTTTGCGGAAATAAATAAGCATCGTTTAAAGTACAAGTATATTTTCAATATTGAATTTTAGTTAATTTATTATTTTCATTACTTAATTTTTGTAATTAGTAAGGGGGGTCCAGACCCGCTGGATCCCCCTAAATATGTCCTTGGATTCAGCATGTTCTCATCTATGGTTTGCATCACAACGCTAATGCGATAAGAGTTCTTTGCTGATGGATCTTTATGAAATCATGTATGATACTGACTGCACACTCAAGATCAACCTACTCTCACTAAATGCTTTCTCCTCACCACTGCAAGCCATTTTACAACTGGTCAGCCTGGCACCTGGTGGCAGAATTTAGAACTACTGGTACAATTTTTAAAAAAAACAACTTAAGGATGTGTTCAAATGTATTTCATGGGATATTCGATTGATGATTATGTTGTATAGCTCATGGAACGTGTGTTTATTGTTAAAATCATTTTGAAACATGCTGTACATTCTCGTATGCTAGATCTGTGGTAGCTTTTACCTGAGCGAAACCTCAATTCTCGAATTGTATAATCTTCGAGGAAGTAGAACAAAGATGCGTCACAAATGCATTTGTATTTGACAGTATATCAGTGGCGAGCGGTGCTAAATCAGGCAGGGGAACAGATCACCTGCACTTCTCCCCCCCCCCCCCAACTCCGTGGGTGTCATAATATAATACAGTAGACCGAGTAAAATTCAACCCTTATTGAAATGAACCAAATAAAAATACGATACTGATATTACAAATTATCAGAAGTGACATACATGAGCCACGTTAAAATTATATGACAATAATAATTTTAAAGCAAATATGATAGAATATAAAGAAAACATTAAAAACAAAATTGTTGATGCACAACAAAGAAAAATTTAATAAAAGCAATTTATGAGTGATCAGATAAAAAATAATAATGTTGTATCGAAACTTGATTCATCTACTTATAGATTAAGTTAACCGTTTTTCTTTTTCATAGAGTTGAGTATTCTTGTAATTCAAATGTCCTCAATGCAATAATGGCATACAGATGGCTGAGTTTTTTTCATGATGTCGCTAGATTTGTAGAAATTGTTAAGGTGATCAAAAGCCAAACTGTTCCAAAGTCCCTTCTCAGGAACAAACAAGGACAACAATATAATTTGCCACTGGAAGAATAACCAGTTTATTATTTTACAGAGTTGTAGAAACTCGTTTGAAAATGCCTTGTGTAAGATTTCGTTTTAGTTTCTAATTCAGTTAGGATAGGTGTTAGTTTGCTGTCTTTTCTGAAAGCTCCAGCCGGTTGATCATACAATGCTCGCAACATTTGCTTTCTTGTCCTGCCACTGCGTGTGTTGAAATTTTGGTCTTGGGACTGGTGGAACAGGTGGACTGGAGCTGTTCCATCGGAAGCTGTTTCGCAGTGCTTAGCCAAGGTAACTTAACCCTAGAACACTACCGTACGTAAAATTTACGTGTGCTTCGCGATCAATTCCCTCCCCTACCTCCCACATCGCACCCACCTACCCCTCCGCCTATGGTATTCCTCGGGCATTCTGTCAGGCGCGTGGCAGCACTGTGGTAAAGATAGGGGAAGCAGTGAACGTCTTTAGTTTGTGCGTTATGTGGGACTCTGTACGTCAATAATACGTAGCGGTAGTAACAGAAGAAAAATCTTGCACGTAATTTTGACGTGCATGTAGTAATAACGCCATTTGTATTCACGTAAGATTTGCGTGAATTTTTCTATAATATCTAATTTTTCCATATTATGATCAACATAGCAGCGATCAATGGATACATTATTCACACTCACAACTTCTACAACAATCAGGGCAACTCCGAAAAGAGACTATTCTCACGAATTCAGTTCATGCTTTTTGAAGGTATTGGGGAAGGAAGAGACAAGTACAGTAGCAGCCAAGTCACAAGGGAACAGAAAGTATTGCAATTTCTGCAACTACAAGAAAAGGAGGATGACAACTACGTACTGCTCCTGTGGGAAGCCAATTTGTGGAACACTACCGTACGTAAAATTTACGTATGCTTTGCGCTCAAATTCCTCCCCTACCTCCCACCTCGCACCCACTCATCCTTCTGCCTAGCAGTGCCTCAAGTTATCTGTCGGACATAAGGGAACACATAAGGAGGGTGTAAGCTCTGATGGTCTTGATTTGGTTTGTTATGTTGTGCACTGTACGTCAATTTTACGTATCTGTGTAAAACCAGAAATATCTTTCACGTAATTTTGACATTTGTAAATTTGATTTGGATACTTAGATTTTGAGAACGAAAGTTTAAAAGCATGCACTAATTTCTTGCAAGATTTAAAAATTACATTAGTTCCTTATTTACAGCGTTATGAATATTAATATTGTTTGCTTTCATTGTTCGAACTTTTCGCCTTCATTCTTAATGTAATAATGGGCTTGTCAAGCAAGACCTTCTCTTAAAATATTCTATGTTTAATAAAACCATGTTTATACATTTTAAAATGATGAATAAAATTCCAATATAAGGAAAAATAAACAAAATAATGTTCACAATGAATAGAAATTCGTTTTCATGATGTAGAGGTTGTTTTAAAAATAGATTTCTTCATGTACGTAAAATTTACGTAGCGGTAGTTATACTGTAATACTGAAACACGGTAGTGTTCTAGGGTTAAGGCATTTAGCAGGCACTTGGACTGCAAATATTATTCCAGTTCGTTATGAATGTCAGATGCTAGTTCATAACGAGATTAGGAAATTATGGACTTAGTAAACAAAAAAGTATCACTATGATAAACTTCAGCACTAGCAAAAACTCAAAGAAAAGCGAATCAGCGATATGTCTCGGAGGGAACAGCTAGGCAGTTCAGCTTCCGTGGGACCGAGGGGATCGTTTACCTTCATGCGTGGTCGAAAATACTCGGTGCCAGGTGTAGAGGGTGGAAGGATGGGGCTTTCTATGTGACGAGGGTGTAGGTGAAGTAAACAAACGTCCAGCAACGGTGAAAGATTTTCTTCAGCATTACTTTTGGAAATGTTGATTTCGAGAGAAAGAAGTGTTCTTATGTTAATATAGATAATTTAAATAGCTAAAAAGAGTGATAAGTAGGAGGGAACAGCCTGTTCCCTCTCTTCCATGGAGGGATCGCCACTGCAGTATATAGAATTGGATTGATTTGGTGTTCAAAGTCTACTTTATGCACAGTAAGGCTAATCGGGACTGGACCTACAGTTTATTGAAGTGGGATCCGAAACAACTATGTGCCTCTACCGGGAATCAAACCTGGGAGCCCTTGAATTACAAGGCGACGATGCTGCCACTGTGCCATCGGGAAGGCCGCAGTATATATTAAAAACGTATCCAGATATCCTTTACAGTGTTGATACTGGAACTCCTTGGAGCATGTATCGTTAGTAATCTGAGTTGGAAAGTTGTGAACTGGGGCAGTGGTGAGGAACAGGGTTTACATTTGAGGATAATTTGATATATTATGTGTAGTATAGGAATATATAAAATTCTCACACCTAGGTAATAGAAGGAAAACAGCAACTGGGTACAGTAATCACATGATAGGTACAAGAAAACTGGAACTTGGACCGTGGACTTAAGGATTGAAAGAGGACAACAGAAGAAAATTAAAGATGTGTGAGGAATATTTTGTAGTTCAATACTGGGTAATTCAAAATTTTCTTGGCACTTTAATCAAAAAGCATTTTATTGACAAAATTAACAGTACTGTTGAAAAGTACTCTAGAATAGAAGGTAAACTCAGTACATTTCAATATGGTGGCCCTGTAAGTCTAGGCATAGCACCCACCTCTCTGCATAGACCGGAACACACGTTTCAACATAGCTGTCGTGATCTCCCTTGTAGGTGTGTAACTTGCTCTATGGTGTTGATCCTTACTTGGTACACCCTAGACTTAATGAAACCCCAGACAAAAAAGTCTAGGGGAGTCAGGTCTGGAAACTGAGCTACCCAAAGTCTTGCTGACTCATGGCTGATCCACCTATCGGGAAAGGTGTTAACGAGGTAGTTCCGAATGATTCTGGCAAAATGGGTGGTGCACCATCTTACTGGGAAACAACATTCTCTTTTATCCCATCCTGAAAACCTTTCATTAGTGATATAAGGAAAATGCCAAGAGACTTTTGAATCACCTTGTATGTAAATCTCAGCGAATTATTAAACTACTTAAGAACCATAATAATGACTTACGTTCTGAGAAAATGATATGAGATCAGATTGATGATCTGGACTTCGAGGTTTCTGGGGAGCCATTCTCTTCTTAGGGCCAGGCTTATTGTTGTTATTATTGTTGTTGTTGCTCCAAGGGGGTTTACCCCCTTGTCTCCAGCTCCTGTAATATCTCTGGATTATCATGGCAGCATCCTCTGCAGTCAAACCTTCATCCTGTTATTGTAGAAAAAAGGCAGTTGCAATATCACTCTCACACCATACAGCTTAAAATCTAACATGAAGGTTAAAGTAAAGTTCCCCGTGCATGCCATGGAGGCACATTCAGATAATGTGGGGTAAGGCCCTACACATTCTCGATCTCGGACATTTTTTTGGAGGTGATGTGATCAGTAGCATGCTCCAATTGGCTTTACCCCCAGGTAACCATTGATTTGAGGCTGAGTGACCACCAGAGCCTCTTTATGCAGGGACAAGGCCAGAAAAATTCCAAACTTAGATCACCCACCCTGAGAATTGATCTCGAGTCTCCTGCGCAGCAGTCAGATTCCCTACCTACTGCAGCACCGCAGCTTTTAACATGAATACTTAAGTAGTTGGTTTAGGGCGTGGATTATAACTATTGGTCAATTCTAGCTTATTGTAAAGTTACTAAAAGTATGGTTCTCACACAATCAGAGATCAAGACTTGGTCCTTGGCATTCCATACCACCACACTACCAAATGAGTAACCAAAGTTCTCCACAATTTCCATAATTTCGATCTTTGTGCAAATCCAAGTCCATTTCAGATGCATGAATGGAATAACAACAACTGATGTTCACTTCCCAGTTGATCTACAGTTTTCATAAACTCTTGGTTAGTCCATGTACAGAAGGCTTTAATTATTATTGCCTTTCCTTTATGGATGCTGTTATGGAAAGTCTAGGGTTACCAGATCACTATAAGGGAAATGTAGGACATAATGTCCCAAAATGTAGGACTTTAAGTCAAAATGTAGGACACAAAACACTCGCAACAAATAATACACATTTCTAGAACAAGTTAGAAAGTAATTTAAAATTGGCACTTTCAGGTTGTTTTTTTTGTAAAAAATTTCATATCTTAATGAATTCTTAAATGCAAAATTCCCAAACTTGTAATCAAAACTAAACAACACACTTCTTACTACATTTTAACTGGTACTTCTTAGAGGAACCAATTTTTCTCAAACTTTCAGGTTTTTCAAAATATAATTTTGAGAGACTGATGAACAGTCAAACTCTTTGAAAATACTTATATTAAACCACTCTCAACATTTGCACCGTGACTCAGCAATTACTGTAACTTGAAATGGTTCAAGAAGTTTCATCTGGGGTAGTTTTTAGTTCAATAACTTTGTTCTCTATGCCTCTGCTTTACAATCAAAATATTGAATAAGAAACACCTTGTTCCATCAGTATAAACCCCGAGGCAAGAAATTTCGCTCATGCACCGAACAGTGACATCATCAGAATCTGCACCCCCCAAAAATATTCATAAATTGATTCCGTTTTTGTTATAGCAGGACAAACTTTTATTTTCTTTTTGGCCAATGACTAAATCAAAATAAATTTCACTATTGAGTTTGGAAGTGCAGTCCATATTATAACTTGAATGATTTTCTTTGTTCAACTGAGCCTCCCCGATGGCGTAGTGGTAACGTCGTTGTCTTGTAATCAAGCAATCCTGGGTTCGATACCCGGCGCAGGCACATACCATAGTGGTTCGGACCCCACCTTAATCTGTAGGTCAAGTCTCGATTAGCCTTTCTGTGCATAAAGTGGACTTAAAGCAACAATTCAATCAATCTTTGTTGAACTGAAACAAGTATTTTCCTAATTTATAATATGACGCTCAAAATGTAGGACATTTACGATATTTTTCAAATTCCTCCCTGACGCCGGACATAAGGCTAAAATGTAGGACATGTCCGGGAAAAACCGGACGTCTGGTAACCCTAGGAAAGTCTGATTTATGGAACAAAACCTTTTAATAAGAATATAAATAATACACTTGGAACAGATCAACTGGTATTTACTTTTCTATAGTCTGAATTTGCAAAAATTTGGCAATAAGAATTTCTAATATACAGCTTCTGCTCCTAAACCAAAACTTATCAAATCCATGGTGACATACATTAATCGAAGGACATTAAGAAATGATTCATGTGTAATGAAGTGATGATGTACCATACTGGTATATCACAGTGTTTCCTTTATAAATATGCCAAAACTTGTGTGTATGTAAACAATGACATGTTATTTTTGATGTAGAACACACAGATTTACTACTCTACATAGGGAAACAGTAGCAGTGAAAAATCAGACAAAACCAGGGATTAATTGGTAGCTCAGTTTGTAGAGAAATTGCATGGTATGTCAGAGACCCCGAGTTAAAGTCCTGGTCGAGCCTGCATTTTTCGCTGAAACATAATAAGAACTTATTCTAGCAACAGAGACAAATAGTTAATATTTCCAGAACACAGATAGAAATAGTTAATATTTCCAGAACATATACATAGTCACTGAAAGAATACCTGAAGGGCATGGTGAGCCTCGTTAGGGTTATTGTGTGTCCGAAGAACATTCCGTACTCGTGCTTCAAGTTCAGACCCCCATCGTCTCCGGACAGTGTAACCTCGATAATCTGATGTGAAAGAAACAATAATTAGACTTGCCTTAACTTCAAATTGATGCAATGGAAATAAACACATGTGCCATATTTTAGATTAAATTCAAGATATTACACTATTGATATCATAAATACTTCACTTAAATCAACCATGTGTATTTCTGTGACACTCCTATTTTCCATCTTCAATATTCAGAAATGTTAATCATTAATTATCTTCCATGGCAATATAAATATTACCGGTGATGGGGTTAAAATTATCTGGCTAAAAGTGTTGTAAAATGATTTGTTGTAATGTATTGAACCAGTTGAGTTCTGGCAAAATTCAGAACTTGCTCAATATTCAATAAAATATCTGTATTTGTCACCAGAAATGCTTCAAGATATTTTTCTTATGATCAGGATGTTGAAACATTAATCCTTTGATACCGTGGCTGTTTTCATGGTATTTGCATTGTTGCCCAGCATGTTTTCAGAGAGAATTTTGAAATTTCGTATAATCTAAAATTAAATCTAATATCTCCAAAACTACAAATGGTAGAGTTCAAAATCATATCTTGTTTTGTTCAGTACACATTAGACTATAAGCCTCAAATCAATTTTGCTTTATCAAGAAGAAGAAGAAAGTTAAAAAAGAAAATAGCTGGTGGTATAGATGTGTACCAGCTGGGTGTCAAAAGGTTAATGATAGACAAAAAGAAAAGGCATTACAGAAAATAAATTATAATCAGGGGTGCAGTGGTGCCAGGGTGCCACCCCGGCACTTTTTTTTTTTAACCCCTGGGACCGCCCTGGTTCTTTATTTTTGTAACAACTATTCTCTTCCTTTAAAAGTCTTCCTTAAAATATATGTAGGCCTATATCGAAAACATATTAACTGATATAATGAAATACATCTACTCTGTTTTGAATCTAAGAAGCCAGTAAAGCAACCGTTATTTAGGTGAAAGAATCAATCAGCCGGCTGCATTTTCGCTCTCAACAATGGATTTTAGTTGCGATATGACGGTGAAGCATAAAAAAAGGAAGAATTTGTGGCTGACTCTCACTTGCATCTGTTCTGTTTGTTTTTATAAACCAAATTGGAATTTGGCATTTGCTGCATTATGGGAGAAATTGGAAGGTTACGATAATATTTATTCAATTTATGAAATACTGTCTCGAAACAGGCGCGTCAGTGACACAAAGATGTCTATTATGAGAAAACAACGAAGGAAAGGAACCGCCCTCGTACTATTTATTTTACCACTACACCGCTGATTATAATCTTACTTTAATCATGGTGACTGTTATAAATCAGTCCTGAGCTAAGAACGTTGACACAACAGACAACATATTTGGTGGAACTTTGGTGGATTGAGTTTGCAAAGGAAGTCATCTTGTTAAAAAAAAAAATAGCAATGCAAAACGGCAATTCTTTGTGCATTTTTTAGGGCAGGTTTACCATATTAACCTTTGTCACTGATTTCTGGTCATTTTTTATAAGAAACTGCTTGGAGAAAGTCCATAGCTCCTGTAATTCAGATCTTTAGAGACTTTTGTATGTTCATTGAATAAAATAACATAACAAGGAATAAAGTTTGAGTAGGACTTAAGGCTGATGATAGAAATACAATTAAGAATAATGCTAAAATATTTTTAAAAGCAGCTAAAGAGATAGGTTTGGAAGTTAGCAAAGAGAATACTATATGCTTACAGGCCAAAACCAAGTGTTAGGTAATCAAAATTTAATTATTGATAACAACTCGTTTGAATCAGTTTCCAAATTAAAGTTCTTAGGAGTAATACTAACAAATAAAATGATAATAAAGAGGAAATAAAAAGCAGACTTAATTCAGGAAATACCTGTTATAATCTTCTATCTGCTCATATCTAAGAAACCAAAGTTAAAATACACAAAACAGAAATTTTGCCTGTAGTATTATATGGATGTGAAACCTGGGTCAAGATATTATTAGAATAATTAAATCAAGAAGACAGATAGACAGGTCATGCGGCACGAATGGGAGAGGGAAGGAGAGTTTACAGGATTCTTGTTGGGAAACCTGATGGTAAGAGACCTGTAGGAAGGCCAAGACGTTGATGGGGGGATAACATTGAGATGGACCTAAAGGAAATCGGTAAGGATTGAAAAGACTGGATTGATCTTGCCAAGGATAGGGACAGATAGAAGGCTTGTGTTGCTGCAGCCATAAACCTTTAGGTTTAAGAATGTTAGAGAGAGAGAGAAAGGACTTACGGCTTTGAATAACGACTGCTGCCTGTTCTTTGGTGTAATTCCTTTGAACTGCAACGTTCTCTTTGTTTTCACCATCCTGCACTGCTAAGGCACTCATTAGTTTTGCTTTCAGCCAAGCCCCTGCACTTACTCCTCTATTTGAAGGGTTTCTTTCTGGACCTGAAAGAATTGCAAGATTTTAAATGAACGCATGTTCACTGTGCAATTTTTATAAGCAGTAAAGTGGCCAGAGGGGAAGGACAAGGCTAATTTTTAACTATCAAATCAATATATCTGAGAATATACTAACAACAATTTAATTCCTTAACAAAACAAATTGAAATAAAGTGAATATCCTTCCCCACGCACACACACTCCCCCTGAACACACCATTGCTTATAACAGGTATTGCCATAGCCATATATAAGGGGCGGGGCACATTAGTTTAGTAAACATTTTGCACTAATTGTGTAATCAAATAAACAATATCTCAAAATTAGTTGAAATTATTTTGAAAGTTATGTTAATGTCACACATGCACACCACAATTTTTATTTTAAGAAATAAAAGTGTAACTATAACAAAGTTAAATGTAAAAACAATATTGTTATGATCAATAAAATTAATGCATATCAAGCTAATATTTACATTCAAATTGTTTATGGAGAAAATTTCATTGGTTATAATTATAATTTGTTTAATAATATTAAATAAATAGTAATTAAATTATAACTATTGATACAGCGTGTTTCAAAAAGAATATACGTATTTCAAATGCATATATTTATTAAACTTTAAGACATACGGAGATGAAACTTGACACACATACTTACGAACCTCTCAAGTTAAGATTACAGATGTTCAATATGTCCTCCAGCAGTGACACGAACAATATCACATCGATACTCAAATTCCTCCCATACTCGGGCAAGCATGTCCTTCGTCACTGATGTTACGGCAGTACGGATCCGGTTCTTCAACTCTTCCAGGTTCTGTGGGAGTGGTGGTACATAAACATTGTCTTTAATGAAACCCCACAGGAAGAAGTCACAGGGTGTCAAATCCGGTGACCGTGGAGCCCAGCTGATACATGCTAAGTCGCCAGCTCCTTGACAACCAATCCAATGGTTCGGTAGAGTTTCATTCAGATAATCAAGCACTTGGCGACTCCAGTGAGGGGTTGCCCCGTCTTGTTGAAAAATGAAGTTGTCTTCGTGCAGCCTCGGAAACAACCAGTTTTGTAACATAGAGAGATACTGCTGACTGTTAACCGTGTTTCCATCAAAGAAGAATGGTCCGTAAACAGATGATCGGGATATCGCGCAAAACACATTCACTTTGGGCGAATCTCGTACATGTTCAATGAATGCATGTGGGTTCTGTAGGCCCCAAATGCGAACATTATGTTTGTTTACCTAACCACAGACATGAAACGCAGCTTCATCACTAAACACGATGCGTTGTGCGAAAGTGTTGTCATTGTCAATAGCATCAAGAATCTCGTTACAAAATGCCACACGTTTGCGTTTGTCATCAGGACGCAGAGCTTGTAACAGCTGTACCTTGTACGGCTTCATAACCAGCGTCTCAAAACACGCCAAATTGTTGTTGTAGGAAGTTGTAACTCCCGACTGGCACGACGAGTTGATTTTGAAGGGCTACGTTGGAAAACAGTTTGAATTCGTGCAACATTTTCTTCAGGAACATGAGGGCGGCCAGGAATCTTTCCTTTACATACACATCCTGTATCTACAAACTGTCGATACCATCTGCGAATGTTCCACCCATTCGGAGGATTAATTTGGTACCTCAACCTGAAACGTCTTTGCACTGTAATCACGGAATTGCACTTTGCAAACTCGAGAACACAAAATGATTTCTGCTGCGGAGTAGCCATTTCAAACAACTGACGGTTACCAAGCAAAACAGAACACAACTGACATATAGCGGCTATTATATAAACTAGACTATGTATTCGTTTCTCTAATAGCCGAGCTGGGGCGCAGCGATTGATAGTTTGGACAAAATAATACTTTGTAATACGTATATTCTTTTTGAAACATGCTGTATTGAACCCCGCCTATTATTTTTCTGCTACTTCTGGCTAATTGGGACTAGACCTACAGTTCTAAGACATTGAATCCCATGCTCGTGCTATGCACAAGTATCCTGAATATGGCGAGTGTCCTATGCACATGCATAGTATGGGCAATATCACTTGAATGTTTGGAGTTACGATGGTCCCCCCCTTAGAATCTTGAAGAACCCCCCTCTCCCTGAGAAAACTCCTATGGGCGCCCATACACTTGACCAATGTGTTTCCTTGAAATATCGAAAGAAATGAAACACTTACTTATTTACTTGCACACTGCCTGTGTTTCATACTAAGGTTCTATGCTATACCTTATGTACCACAAAAAAGTAAATTGCTCTTGCTCCCCCTAGTTATTGCACCTTACCTAGCACATGCAAGAATACACAGATTCTAATTGTTTCTTTTTTATCATATAGGCAAAGATATTGCCTTTATTTTGATGTATAACACATGAATGGCTTATTGCAGAAAGGGACCTGAGTCACATTTTTGAGGTATCGGAGTTAATTTTTTCATCTCCACTGTGTCTAGCAGCATACTGCAGGGGGGTGCATTGAGGGTTGCAAAATTAACTATTCATTATGTTGAATATTTGAGCCAACAACGGCACATTTCTTTCTTACACTATTAATATTATACAATTTTTCATTGTTTTTCTCAGAATTGTGCAAAAGTGACTCAGGTCCCTTTCTGCAATAAGCCATTCACATGTATTGTAAGACCAAAAAATAAATTGTTTCACATTGTTGAAAATCACATAAAATGCCCGGGTTTCTGAGTTATTGCCAATTTAAATACCCTGGGATTCAATGTGTTAAGTGGGATCTGAACCACTGTGCAGTATGCTTCCACCAGGTATCAAAGCTGCTGCATCACAAAATGAAGTTATTGCCATGCCATCAGGAACCCCCTTTTGGCTAAATGTAATGGCAAGGATGAACTGTTGTTTATATGTAATTTGTGAAGAGAAACCCATAAAGAAACATGGCAGGGCTCGAACCTGTAATCCTCAAGAGTGAGATTGTGAGTCAATCACTGAATGCAGTAGGTCATAGAGGAAGTGCCACTGCTTCTAAATAATACAAAATTTTTCATATCAAGCCAAGATGGCCATGGTACATCATTTTAATACAGTTGAACCTGAGTTATACGTATGTCAAGGTGAAGAGAAAATAATATGTATAACTGAGAATTATTTAAAAATCAGATTTATATACCCTTTTTATCATCATTAAAATACTGTAATTGTATTGAGGAACAAGATGAATGTAATACAGCTGTCATAAAGTGGTTAATGATTCTTAAATACATTACCTTTGCTACTTTATTAGTGAACATGTTGATACTGAAAAACTACAGTAGACACCAGTGGCGTAGCGTTATAGTATGCCCATACGCCCGGCCTTTCCTGATTAAAAAATTCACAAATACGTAAATGCTGTAAATATAAAGTAAATCTGACTAATTTCATATATGTTTGACCTTCATGGCATTATAATAGCTATTTTTCAGGATCTGCTTGCAACGCTCCACTAACAACACTCGTTCCAGCATTTTTTCAATGCCTTTCCTGCCTGGATGCCGGGCAGGTTCAGAGTAAAGAACTCTATATTCCTTGCTGTCTTTCTGGAGGGAAAGCTTGGACAGGCTTGGATCTCAACAGCACCCGCGCAAATGCTCTCTCGTACGCCAGCGTATGGAGCAGAGGGCTATGTGATTGGTACATGTGACCCTTCCTGTCTTCTGAAGTAGACGACAGCGGTAGAATTCCTACCCAGTTCTTCGCGCTCATGCCACTCCTGCTATGTGATGCTACAATACGCAATATTGACTGACGTAACTTTACCAAACTCAAATATACCACTTCTTAATGGCTACTGGCACTGCATTGTATAATTTATCGCACGAACAGCGATGTGTATTAAAAACTAAAAGATCAACACATGTTTTGTCAAATAAGTTGGTGAAGTCCTCGTGGTAGAAATTCAGCTTGTGGCTCTACCACTTAACCCGCAAAACTATTATTTTATTATTATTATTATTATTTTTTTTTTCGTTAGTATCTAACTGCTTAATATTGTGTCAATGGAAATGTTTAGCATTCATTTGAAAACTCTTAACATCGAATGGTTTGTGGACAAAATTATTTTAAAATGTTTATCACCATTCCAAGATGCAATAAACAGTGGTCTTAATTACTAATCGGCACTGTTATGTCAATAGAGTGTACGATAGTTGGATCATCCACCCACCTCCGTGTCAGAGTGTTTTGCACAGCGTGCCAAGACAACAGAGGTCCCTGGTTCGAATCCCGGCTTTAGCACGGGTGTTCTTTATGAGTGTCCCTTCATCAACTTAATAAATATCATCACTCATATTCATATTCGCGATTAACCAAAAGTGGTAGAAAAGCGAAGTAAAATAAACCAAATCAATCAGTAGTTGGATAGCCCACAACAATGACGTCTACTGTTGTTCAGAGGCACTTGTGATTCAGGTAGGTTTTCTAATGACTTGCGTCATACCGAAAAGTATAAAACACCAGAGTTCAAAACATTTGTGGCATAGTGAGGCATCTCATTTTCTAGCTAAAACATGCATGGATGATGTTTTATTGAAAACCCAGCTGACTTCAGGCAAATAAACAATACCTGTGGCGACTAATACCATAAGTAAATTATTAAGCAAGAAAGGGCCGACCCTTCCTTCGGACTTGGCGTTCCCACCCGAAACGCCCATGCTACGCCACTGGTAGACACTATAGTTTTAGTTAGAATTTTTCATAGTGAATTTAAACATCTTTTCACTTTTACGTTAGCAAGGAATCTTGCAAATTTGCATATCTTCCCTCTTGTTGACGGCCGTATTTTGTTGATTTACTACCAAACTTCAAAAATTCATCTGAAAAAGCATTTCTTTTACTAATGACTGTACAAAGTATGGTATAACCGATGCTTAAATCTGCAGCTATTTCAGTTTTAGTTCCATGTGGATTAGTATCGACTTCCCATATAAATTTTATTTTAATCAACTGTATTTTATGAAAATTAGTACGTAACAATGTATTACGTACAAATAAGGTTTAATTAAAATGTTTTAAATTATATTTTAAATGGGACCTATAGTATATGAAGCAGTCTCAACTGTATTGTGTTAGTTATGAGGGATTAATAGTAATATAATTTATGAATTCTTCTTGGATGCAGATGAACTTACTTTTCCTCTTCTGAGCCTGAGCAATCTGTTCCTCACGAATCCTCCGCTCTTCCTGCATCCTCCGCTCCTCCTGTATCCTCCGCTCCTCCTGCATCCTCCTATTCTCAGCATGTATCCTCTTCCTCGTAAGCCAACCTCGGACGTATTTTTGCAGGGTAACCACACTGTGAGAGACTTCCTTCTTTCGCCTCTCGAACTCCATCTTCGCCAACCACCTGCGCACACATGCTTGAACTAGAACAATTTTCCTAATCTGAAAAGTACATTGAGACCAGCGTTATTATTTCCATTTATAATTTACATATTACATTTCACTCTGCACTAAGATTTATATACAATAAAACACATTCATATATAATTATTGCAAAATATCTGACTCCATATACCTTAAGATGATACTTTTCACTATGTTTTGCATACTTTTTTATCCTACCTTTGATTGCAGGGAAAAACTTGTCCTGGGTAGGTATTAGAAGAATTTTAATGAAGAAGATGGATATATATTATTCATATTCAGAACAAAATGTTTATTACAGTATTTTACATTGTTTAAGTATATCTATGCAAATTTTATATTTGCACTCTATCAATTAATTTAATTCGCTAAATGTAAGCTCACTTTTCTGTTAAACTGTTTTTTTATGATCTAAGGAAATACAAGTTTTGACTACAATGAGAAAAAAAAAGGAAAAAGGGAAAGTCCATGTTGTAACAGCCTTTTGAGAGTAAAGACCTGTCCATCGGCAGGTTAGTGCATCACATCCCATCATCATTGTTAACCAAAATGACAGGTTCCATACCATTTGTGACATAAAAGCCACTGTAAATTGGTTAACCTTTTGAGTCCCAAGGCCATTTTCACATGTAAGCCTCTCGGTCCCGAGCTGATTTTGAGCAAAATGCAGAGTTTCAATTAAATGAGTGTAGATCGGGGACTAATTGCCCTAGAGAGATGAGTGATATACCGTTGTACGTGGAATGAACCAGAGATTCAGACTATATGAAATTTATGCAAATTCGGCGTATATATGGAGGGGGAAAGGGGGAAATCCCCTGAAAATACTTTTTTAAAAAAATGGGGTTTCGCCCCCCTCCCCCACCCTGAAAAAAGTAAATGACAGTGTCGACAAGCACATGGAAATGATCGCTGACATGTAAGGAACACAAAAATATTTGCATTATTATCATATGACCAATGTAACTTGAGTTGTACCCCCCAAAAGGAATGGTCGGCACGCCACTGATTCAAGCTTCAAAATGCAGTGGTACCTTGAATGACTTTAGTTCAGAGACTATTTGCCCTGGAGATATGAACTATATACCGTTGTACGCAGAATGAATCACAGATTCAGACGATATATAATTTATGCACATTCGGCGTATATATGGAGGGGGGAAAGGGGGGAAATCACCTCAAAAATACTTTTCTTTAAAAAAAAATGGTGTTTCCCCCACCCCGCCCGCGAAAAAAAATGTCAAAATGCACAAAATGCAAAATTAATGCAAATTTGGCGTATATATGGAGGGGGAAGGGAGAAAACCCCCAAAAATTATTTTAAAAAATTGTTTAAATGTTTGAAATTTATCTTTTCCCTTGAAAACACGCAAAAGAGAAGTCCCTTTTCCCGCCTTTTCACCTCCATTTTCATGAAGAAAAAAAAAAGATGCAAGAAACATTTCTGTTAAATACATGTGTTAGGAACAATATAAAAAAAATCGAAATTCTAGCCAAATATAGAAAAGTTATAACGTAAAAACTACGACCTTGACACAGCATCTCGATCGAGACGCTTAACCGTGAGGGTTACTTTTAGGTATCTCGATCGAGACGCTTGGGATCCAAAAGGTTAAAGGGATGCAAATAAATCAAATCAAATCTGCCATTCTAACACATCTTTTCAAGAGTCTCCCAATTGCTGTCGTGAAGTTATAGCAACACACAAAGGGGATGAATGATTGATTTGCTTTATTTACTTTGCTTCTCTGCCACTTTTGGCTAATTGCGAAGATGGGGTTGAGTGATGTGATGAAATTGATGAATAGACACTCACAAACATCTATGCCCAGGCACTAACCACTCCACCATGGGGGCTGGCAACACACAAAGGTGGATCCATTCCAAGATAATGGAATGGATTATCATTGCAGTGAACAGTGCACGTCTATGATAAATCTACTTTTTGCTTTATTTTACACAGCTTTCTATTTCTCTCCATTGACTGTTGATATCTGGATAAATATAGTGGAAACTCGATTTTTATATTTTCAGGAGACCAAGCTGGAAAAACTTAACATGCAGGAAAATGTAAAATTGAAGAAAATTTTATAACATTTTGTCATGTTGGGACCATCAAGATTGAATGTGGGAATGTAATGTATTGTGGGAAAATGTAAAATCCGGGAACTTACAATCAGGGTTTCACTGTAGATGGAATGGAGAAGACAAATGTATATTTCACTCAGGATTCTAACCTAGGACCTCTGACAGCTAACCACTCTGCCACAAGAGTCAGCCAAGGTATACATTGTTGTTATTGATTACATCCTATTCCAAGATTTTATCTTTAGCACCTGATACTTATACTACCTGGCACTGGTATCACCCTCGTTGTACCTGCATGTTACAGTTGTATTTTCTCATTTCTGATTCTGATGTTGGCTGTCATATGCACTTAATAATCTTACAAGGAATTAGTCACGATTTACGTTAAAAACTATTGATCCACCAAATGTAATTATAATAATCAGAAGAGTTAAGAGTTTAACAAACCTGATCCTCATAAAGTTTTGAGAGATATTCCACATGGTAATACTTCAGGAATACTTTAGTTTTCCCCAGAGCCCAGCCGTCCATCTTGAGTCGCAACAGAAGGAGTCTGCAGTTGTCCCTTGATGCTACGACATGCTCATCAAAGCCAAAAGCAAGGAAGCAGTACCTGTAATTTTACAGGAAAGGATAGAAATGGAAGCTATACTCATCCAATAGAAGATAATTTTAACATTAATAATACAATTCAAATAATATCATTGGAATGGTTAATGTAAACTGTGATTACTACAGTCATGCATTATTGTTTTTGAAAGGAACATGAAATGTGGGTTTACCTCAATGCAATGTTCCTTTTAGATGACTTCAATGATTGGGAAATGAATTTTCCATCATAATTTTGTCACAAAATAATGCTAAATTACAAACAAAATGGAAAATCAACCTGTGATCAGAAAATTTATAGCTTTATCTGACAAAACATTGTTCTAAGTCTGGATAATCTAAATTTTCTAACAAAATGTAGGATGAAAAATGAACTTCTTTCAAAAGGAATACACTTTAAAGTTCATGCATTTCACATGAGTGATGATTGTAAATATACTTTTTAGGATAAATATTTCTTATTTTGCATAATAAGTGTTACCTTTAAAAATGAAATTTCAGATATTATTCAGCAGTGACATGTCATTTTACATGCTGAATTTGAACAGAAATTCAATCCATTTTTGTTCAAACATTTTTCTTACATTTGTATAAATATGTGTCTATCGTGATAATCAGTTCATTTGGAAAGTTGCTTTTTAAAATTTCCTTCAAAATACGCAAAAAATACAACATAGTGTTCAATGTCAGGAACATGTCAGAATGGGTAGGTGATATTTATTAACAAGATAAACCTGTCATTAAAATATGCCCAAACTACACACCTTTCAAAAAATATATATTACAATTTCAGCAATATGCATATCATTGCATTTTGTCTGAATAATGTTAACTAAATTGCTATCTACTGATAAAAATGTTACAGAATTTTATATACTAACCTCCTGAGGAACTCTGAAAATGTCAGTCTGTGAGAAAATCCATTCTGGCGTATTTTGATGGTTTCCAGGACTCCGGTATACCTGAGCTGCCGAATCACCTTGTCAGCATCAAAGTGACATGGAATTCTGGCATCATTTGGCTTCAAGCAACGGACAAACTGTGGCG
The DNA here is from genome assembly GCF_977018435.1 of Lepisma saccharinum. Taxonomy (NCBI): domain Eukaryota; kingdom Metazoa; phylum Arthropoda; class Insecta; order Zygentoma; family Lepismatidae; genus Lepisma; species Lepisma saccharinum. Next base: position 46,123,201 of record NC_139245.1, read on the forward strand.
AACCACTCACCATCTTCTGCAACAAGTCCATCAGAGAGTATCGGAAATAAGTAGCAACAGTTTGCTGCGCTCGTGACTGAGATGCCAATCCTCTGCTGCTATACTGATCCTGCCAAATACACAATAGGGCATTTGTTATTAATCAGTAGGAACGGATATTAAGGTACAGCACCTTTCCAAAAATATAGCTGTTTTCAAACCCATCATTTGAGATATGTATTTTAAGGCATGAAATCAAGATTTACCTCCTCTTTCATGCTTCAGTATCTTTCTCCTTCCTTTTCTTTCATGTTTTTTTTTTTAAAAGTTGGACAGAAGAACAGAGTTTTTCACTCTTCAGCAGCTACATAAAATCCAATAGTCTCATTTTTAGAGCAGAACGAGAGATGTAAAATGGTATAATATAATCATTGCAGCCCCAATAGTTCCCAAGAGAATGTAGCAAAACCCGCAAGAGGAAACACAAACTTTAACAAAACCTATTTGGCAGAACCACAGTTCTCTATGCGGTCCACACACATTATGTACAGAAGGTGCAGAAAGAGAGAGCATTGATGATTGATAGTAACAAATTCCTAATTATGTTTTTTGCTATGGTGTTGAATAAAGAATGTTAATGTAACTGGTTTAGCGTTGATTGACAGTAACAAATCCCTAATTATGTTTTCTGCTACAGTGTTGAATAGAGAATGTTAATGTAACTGGTTTAGACCTGACATTTTATCAGCATCTTTTTTTGCACTTTTTTGAAAACATTTTCAGAACATTTTTAGAACATTTTTTCCTTTTCTAGCCATAATTTTTGCTCCTTCAAATCCGTTCCCAATTTTAGATGTGGAAATAAGTGTAAGTTTCTATAAACTATACAGGCATGCCTCACTTTATGGTATTTTTCTAATATGATACTTATTAATTATACGAGGGTCATTCGGAAAGTAACTTCCATTTGGGTATAAAAGAAACACCAGGACATTGTGAGAGTTTTTATTATATACAACTGAAAGAGACAACTCTAAGCTATTTTAGTACATAAGTACCTTCTCTGTTGACACACTTATCATATCGGCGAACAAAGTTTACAATACCCATGTCAAAGAAATCTGCCACCTGTGCATTCAGCTATGCAGTCAGTAACTGTCCTTGAGCTCCTGGTCACTGTTGAAGCACTGTGCCCCTAGCCACTTCTTCATTTGTGGAAAGAGGTGATAATCGCTAGGGGCCAAATCTGGGATGTAAGGAGGGTGGTCAAACAATTCCCACTGAAAATGTTGGAGAAGGTCCTTGGTTCGAGCAGCAGTATGCAGGTGAGCATTATCATGCACAAGAACAATGCCAGAACTCAACATGTCACGTCGCTTGTTTTGAATTGCTCGTTGCAATTTCTTCAAGCTTTCACAATACACTTGGGCGTTGATTGTTGTGCCTCATTCCAGGAACTCCACCAACAGTATCCCTTTTCGGTCCCAAAACACAGTTGCCATGAGTTTGTTCGTGGAAAATGTTTGTCTACACTTCACAGGCTTCCGCGGCGAAGAGGTGTGGCCCCACTCCATTGATTGTTTCTTCGTTTCCACATTCACGTAAGACACCCACGTCTCATCACCTGTGACAATGTGATCAAGAAATTCGTCACCATCTGTATGGGTGGTAAGGTGTAAGGAAGGTGAGGGCGGATCCCATCCTCTTGGTCGTATGAATGCACAGCCTTTTGGTTTGATTTGATTTTTGTTATTTAGTGTTGCTTTTCTGACACTTTGCGCTAATCAGAACAGTGAAGTTGAGTAATGATGAAATTGATGAAGGGACGCTCACAAGAACATCCATCGTCAGGCTGGGAATCGAGCTTAGGACCCCTGGAGTCGTAGTGCACTGTGCTAGGGTTGGGTTGAGTTGGTGTTTTCAGTTCACTTTATGCACAGTTAGGTTAATCAGGACTGAACCTACAGTTTTAAGTGGGATTCGAACAACTATGTGCTTCCACCAGGTATCGAACCCAGGACCCCTTGATTACAAGTTCACGATGCTACCACTGTGCCATCGGGGAGGCCTCATAGTGCACTGTGCTAACCACTCTGCCATGGACGTTGACGCAACAGCCTTTTGAATGACAATGTCTGACAAGTAGTTTTTCGTTGGGTGACACATGGACAGTACATCGTGTTCCATCACCTCTGTTTTCTGGTTCTCAAGACTGGAGCCTGCTATTACTTCTTTTCAAGTACCTCCACAACTGTTCTCACGAAAGCCCTGACTGGGAATTGAACCCAAGTCTGCTTACACCAAAGGCAATGTGCTAACCATGAGGCTACATGGGAGCTCAATTATGATAATTAGGGTTGGGTTGTACCACAACTTCACTTGAGTTACATTTCTTTAGAATATTTAAACACGGATGACCTCCTCTTGCATATTTTCTAAACATGACTATCCAATCTTCAAATTCACAATCTTTCTCTTTGTCATCAATTTCAGATTTTAGACTTCTCTTCAGAATCTTGAATGGTCAACTATTCACTAATGAACTCTTTCTGCCTTTTTCACATGAAGATCCTATATCAAGGTTTGTTTTAAGTCCACTTTGTGCACAGATAGGCTAATCAGGACTGGACCTAGAGTTTATAGTGGGATGTTGGACTACTACGTGCACCCATTGGACCTCTTGATTATAAGATGACAGTGTTACCACTATGCCATTCTGAAGGGCTGCAGATTCCAATGAGGATGAATGATGAATTGATGAAATGGTCACAGGGAAAACAAAATGATACATCCATGTCTGACCAGGGTTCGAACCTGAGAGCTCTGGTTTCATAGCATGTTACGCTGAACACTTTACCATGGAGATTGGCTAAAGAGTTTAATTATGTAAGATATGTGAATGACATCTCAAATGATTTGCAATACTTATCTTTCATTATGTGTGCAAAATTATATCAGAGTGTCTACCAAAATAAAAAATCCAAAATTTTGACTTTTTCTTGACCTTTTTGGTTTTTCTTAACCTTTATTTATACAACCCCTACTTTGGTCAAGTTGGAAATCAGCAATTAAGAAAATAAATATTTATATAATGAAAAATCCATACCAAAAGGCCAGTTTACTATGAAAGTTGAAGCTATATTTAAGAAGAGAATTGACTTGCTTTATCTATTAATGTATTCTGGACTGCATTGGGCAGACTAGAAAGGCTCTGGCATCTGGACTCATAGCCAGTATAATCTTATGTGGGACTCGTGTTGTCGTCCCAATATATTTGTGATTCTCCTTTACCACCATTCGTCCTCATCTTCGTGATAGCCAAGTTGTCATTGAGATAACAAACATTTTTGACTGCAAGTATAATTTCTTGAATTTTTATTGACTTCTTGACCTACTTGTTGATTACTTTTTCTTAATTTTCTTGACTGGTAGACACCCTGTATATGGTCAGCATATTGAGTTTTTCATATCATGGAAACAAGGCTTAATGGTGTTACCCTGTATATGTATTTCAGTGGTGGCTGGAAAGAAATCAATATGGTCATGATCACCAATTAGCAGAACGCAGTCCTCAGAATGCTTGAATTTTGTAATCGCATTGAGACAGACACATAAATTATATTATATTCGAATGCCATAACAAACCACTACTTGGACCTCGGGAGAGGAACCACAGCTGACTCAAATCGCTTGCACGCATGCCCTTTTCAAACCACTGTGGTGACGCATGTGTCAGCTTAGATGCTGTCAAAGTCTCGACCAATCAGAGAAAAGTACTGCCTAAGGAGAATGGCATGACTTCCCACGTAACGGGAGCTTATGCAGCAGACGACGTTCCCATTGCAAAAGTACTGCTTCTAATGAGGAGCATGACTGTGCCGCGCGCCTGAGAAAAACTAAGAATTCGAAGGAAAAATAAGGCAAAAAAGGGTGTTACAGTATGATTTTATATTTTCATGTTAATAAGCACAAATACGTTTTATTTTGCTGTAAAATAGATCATGCCGAGCATGACTAGCATGACCGTCAAAGCCGCTACTGATGTATTTTAGGGTACAAAAGGATGAGGAGGCAGACATCACTTTTCTCAACCAGTCCTCTCCTCCACAAACAAGTAAAATTAGAGAAATAAATGTTATTTTTTTCTCAAGTACTAATTTTTAATGATATTTAGATTAAATCAAATGTGACTGCACCCCAAGAAACAGCCTCTTTTTCTGGCATCATTACTATCACAAACTATTTTTACCTCTATATAATAATACTTAGAACAGCACTTCTTACCTTTGAGCCATCAATAGGAGTTTCCCTGGGTGAACTTTGTGGTGTGGCTGAGTACAAGTTTCCTGTTTTGGTCAGAGGGCATTGGAATAGGAATCTGATCATGTCGAACACTGACTGGCGCAATAGCTGTATTATTTCAGGTGGGAGGAAGTTGCGGTTCTTCTCCAGAAATCCCTCTGCATGGTACACAACTCTTCCGGCATAATGATGCACAGCAAAACACAGAGCATTGGACTTTGGCCTTACGTAAAATTTACTCTTTACATTACAATGAAACTTTTCTGTGGAAAAGAAACATAAATTATGTCAAACAATGTCCTTATTTGTTAACATAGTGAAATAAATATGTATCACTGCTGTTAGAATCCGAAAATATCAAAGTATTGTTACCCACACTGGCAAAGGTTACTTTTAAGTGAGGTCCTTTAGGGAGGTGTCAGACCAAATGACAAGTGGTGAGCAACACAGACTCTCCACTGTGCATGTGTGACCAACAGACCAAGGCGACATGATGCAAAATGTTGAGAAAACAGCCCCGTCTGTGTGACATGCAAGCAACAAGGATAATGTGCAATTTGTTGTGACATACGAAAGGTTGCATTTATTCTCAAGGTTCATTTTCAAGGAACAAGTGCCACTTGTTGTTTGTCACTTCAATCTGAAAGTTTCCTTAGGTCTGAACATGCCACTCAATAAAGATATTTTTTATTTATTCATTTCATTAAAAAATATTAATATAAAGTTCTGAGACCAAAAATTCTAAAATATGAACGAAATGTATTAAAAAGTATAATTTGTTGGTATAATTTGTTCCTGCAGAGATAATTGGCTTATTTTACTTATTGTATTGAAATGAAGTACTCACTTATCCATGAAACTGTTTTTTGTGATATTTATAATTTCAGTGGCCACTGCCACCATCCTCTTAGGAACTTGTAATGTTTCTTGGCAAGCTTCTGTTGTTTCTAGTTTTGTAGCATGTCACTAGGTGCCACAGGCACCTTGGTACCAACTGCTGCAGTAAAGGGATCCAAGTGTTGTGTGGATGTTCACCAACAATGTTTAATTCATGTCGGAAGTGCATAATGGTATGCATTTCCTTTAATTTTGTGTGAGTCAGAGTGTGAGCTATATGTCTGGTATATACTTCCATGATTTTCTGGTAGTTGTAATTAGTGTGCTTGGCAAGCCTAGTGGTGGGCCGGACTTTCTCTGTGACAATTAAGTGCACAAAAGAAAAGGTAACGAGAGAATAGGTGCTCATGTTAGATACAATAAATATAGTTAAAAACCACTAGACAATGAATAATGCCCAATTAACATTGAATGCTAATTACCACTGTCACTAACATTCAGAGAATTCTCAGAATAGCATTCTTGCAATCCAACTTGTATTTATGTGAACAAGTACTCACCTATCAATGAACGGTCTGTTGATCTGGGAAATCTGCTTTCTTCATCCAAAAGAGCAAGAAGGCCCATTGGGCGAGACAGGAGCATGTCGAGCACTGGGCGGTTGTCTGAAAATTCCACCAAGTCAACAGGGATTCCTTCTGCCATGTATTCCTTGATTAAAAGAAAAACTGAGAATTAAATAATGGAATCACACAAACTGATTCCCACATTATTTTCTACAAAATGGAAGCTGATAATGCACAACACATACTATTATCTATTTTAAGGGCATGTATGGTTCGGCTGAGAGAACCAAAGTTATTCTCACAAAGTTCATAGCCACCTGCAAGCTATGCCAGTTCCAGCTGTTGTTCCGGATGGAAAAATCTTGAAATTCCACAAGGAAAGCAGAAGAGGAGGGATCATCGAGGGGTTATGACGGAAGGAAGTGCAAGTCGAGAATCAGTCAGTCAATTTGTCTTTTCCCACATATCGAAGTGGTCAGAAAAGTAGCATTGAACAGGGTGCATTTGACTTTGGTCTTGATTAGCCCTTGCATGGCTGGGCATCGCCCACCTTAAAGAAGGTTCGTTCCAGTGATAGCAATAAGAAGTTTGTAAATAAATGGTCTAGGACAAGGAAAGAGTCACCAGTCATTTGGTCATTTGGATCCCCTTACATCCACAAGGTTTAGTAGAATGTCAATATGTTGAAGAGAAACTACACTATACTCATGCATGAAGCATGACTTGGTCAGTGAAAGAATGAGAGACAGAAGTTCAATGTAGGTAGTGGAGATAAAATTATAAAGGAATGTGCTAAGAAAAACCAGAAGAGATGAAATATGGAACAAGGAGATTTGACAGTGAGAGATTGGGAGGTGAAGGAACGAATGAGAAGGTTTGGATATATGAAGACAATGGGGGTATAAACAGTGCCGTGCCCAAGGGGGGGGGGGGTTGGTGGGGGTTATAACCCCCACTTTAGCCTAGTATTCCTAAAAAAGAAAGTCAAATGTAGGAAAAGATGGCAAAATGAGGGATGACTACGAAAAATAGTGTACGTAACCCCTCCCTTTCAAAAATCCTGGTCACGCCACTGGGTATAAAGACTGTCAATGAAACCACACACTGCACAAAAAGTGAGTACGATCGAAGTGATGATGGAATGCCAGGTAGTGGAGAGAAATACAAAGAGAACAAGCTTGGAACACAGTCAAAACAGGGGCATGTTCAGTATTTCTTTTCAGGTAGAGCCTTATGTGTATATAACAGTGTGCAGAATTGTAGTCAATATAATAGCTGTAATAACAATTCTTAGTTCAATTATTTCTAACATGTAATTTGAATAGATAACATGAAAAAGTTATTTATATTAATTAAATATCAATTACTGCAGTAAGTGCAAGAAATAAAGGTGGGCCATAAGGTCTAATGTAAAAAAATTAGAATGAAATAGGAAATACTTAAATTACTGTAGCATGTAAAATAAATATCTTCATACCTGCTGCTCCCACGTGAAGATATGTTGGTTAAAGTAGTACTGTATTTGCTCATTTGCAATATTGATGCACAGTTGTTCAAACGAATTCCTTGGGAAATTCTCAAACCCAAATATATCCAAGAGCCCAACTGCAAGTGGTTCAACACTGAAAGAAGATAGAAGACACTATAGCAAAATAAAAGAAGAAAGCTGTATAATATAATATCCATTTTTTAAACATATTAATTTAGTAGCTCATCCCATTGCAGAATTTTTAATTATAGGAAGTTTATTTGCTTTTATAATGCAAACTTAACTTCTACTTTGGGTTAATTTTCGCAAAGCTTAATATACATAGAAATGAAATGTATATTCTCTAATGAAATATACTGCTGGACAAAAAAAATGGACACCTTAATATTTGACATCTGAATTCCAATTACTTATGAATTATGCTCTCAGCTTGGTAGTTTTCTGTAACTTTCGTTTTTGTTCTAATTTAACTTATTAATGTATGTAAAACATCCACAAAGTTTGTTTTCTGTTGAATATATTTCCAATAATTTAGTTAGCCTTCGAATCAGAATTTATGTGTTATCACAAAAAAATGCAAGTGTCCGGTTTATTGTGTCCAGCAGTGTATATATAAAGGATTTTTCTGTACATATTTTTACCACAATATGACTTACAATGGTGGAAATGGATTATTTGCTCACTATAAATTTAACTATATGTGTTACATAAACCTGTGAATTGAATTAATATAATTATTCAGTTTTTTTGCATCTATTCAATATATACTGAACTTTTCACAAGATATAATTATCAATGTGAAACCTGTTCATCATTTTGAATCTAAAATTCGAGTTTTGTAAATATAAAATTTCAGGATTTTATTAGCCAAAGGAACAGGTCAATACATACCAAAGATATATTTCAAACTTCTACTATCTATTTACTGGACATTTAGAAGTTATTTTTAATCTTGAATACAGCCTAAACTTAATCATGTGGGGCTACCATATTTTGAAATGCTAAAAAGAGGACATTTTCTTCGAAAGCCACACACACCATCAATTTATTCACAAACACAAAAACATTACATAAATCACACAATTTATCACCATTAAATAAAATATTATTCTCCATTATATTATACTGCCACTAACCTAACCTGACTTGATAGTATTGACGTCCACCCTATTATATTGAACTAACCTATTCTTATGATTGTGTATTCTGGATTAGTCTTTTTATATATAGAAACACAGTACCTCATTATTTGTTTCCTTCCAACTACTCCTTGTTCACAGTAGCCCAAGCATACTTTTCTGTAGAACTTATCTTTTTCAACAATTCTTTTTCATTCTTCAGGTAGGCATGGAATTCTTTACAGCTGATGTCCTTGCAATTGTACTGCACTTGCAAAATTCCTCGAAGTGACTCCACAGACAAAATCTTTCTTTCTTTTGTCCACTGACTCTGCATTAGGGAGAAGAGTCTTTCTACATTTGCATTGTGGGATGGAATGGCGAAGAAAAACTGAGCAATTTTCAGCAGTTCCAAATGGCAGGAAGAATGTTTGGACTTCTCACAATACACAGTCCACTTTTTATGAGCTTGAAGGTTAAGAAAATCATGGCCATGTTCAAGTTCTTCGCTCACAAATTTCTTGAGGTTGCATACTTCATCAAAACATTTTTCATCATCTATAGGTACACCTCTATCCAAAAGGTACTTAATAGTTGATTCCACATCCTTCACATCCACACTCTCCTTCAAAATCGTCTCTACCACGTCTAAAACATGAATACTTTTCTTGTAACTCATTAGTAAACTTGCACTTTCTTTTAGGCATATTAGTAGCTTACACCATGTTCGCAAACTCTAACTTCCACTTCGAAACACAAACAAACGAATGACATGGAAATCACATCGACTGGAACTTGAAACTGTAACAACCAACGACTAACACTTAGCGCATCGTCCAGTGCTGCCAACATCAGATGTTTAATGATTTGAAAAGTTGTAACTTCATGATCTCTGACCTATGATGATTCGATAAAAGTAAAAACCCGGACATTTTAACAGAAAGTAAAAACCTGCCCGGATGCAAATTTCAGGGTCCGAAAAGAAGACATGTCCGGGAAAACCAGGATGTATGGTAGCCCTAATTAATGAAACTATGTACTTTAAACAAATTACAGCTATTAATTGACACACACACACTCACCATATTCCTCTATTGAAGTTCAAAAGCCTGTTAATTTGGTTCACTATCCAGTCGAACAAACGACCATAGAGGCCCTTTGCCATCGCATCACGCGTCGTACAAGCTTCCTCAACAGTGTTGTTACGCGTGATTGTTTCTCCTCGAGTGACCACGCTGTTTGATGTAAGGGATTCAAGAAGATCGCAGGATTCAATTCCCAGAAGTTTTGCAACTAAATAAAAGATACAACTATGAGATTGATTACTCTGAGTGTAGCAGACATAATATGTTCCTTAAGTATTGTGGTTGCATTCAGTGCTTGCTTGAAGTGGAAATTGTTAGTGGGGATAGATGTTGGCCTGAGCCTTGGGGATAGTTAGGGGATGCTCCCATTTTAACATTGGGACAATGGGATTCATAATTTTTCCTAGTTGGGGAATACTATCTCCCGCATCCACCGTCCACTTTGAGCACTGATTAGACTTTCTTAAAAATTGTTACTAATTTTGTCAACAAATATACGTAGGCTCTTCGGAAATCAACCTCAGTTTCGCTGGTATGAGCACCAGTGGCGTGCGGTGATAAATCAGGCAGGGGAACAGGTCACCTGCACTTGCTCCCCCTTGCATGGGTGTCTTAATATAATACAATAGATCAAGTAAAATTCAACCCTTATTGAAATGTCAGAAGTGACAAACATGAGGCACGTTAAAATTATATGACAATAATAATTTTAAAGCAAATGTGATATAATATAAAGAAAACATTAAAAATAAAATTGTTGATGCGCAACAAAGAAAAATTTGATAATATAAATTTATGAGTCATCAGAGAAAGAAAATAATATTTTGTCGTGACCTGTTTCATCTCTTTATTCGTAGATTAAGTTGACGTTTTTTCATAGAGTTGAGTATTCTTGTAATTCAAACTTCCTCAATGCAATAATAGCACGCAGATGGTTGAGTTTTTTCATGACGTTCGCTAGATTAGTCAGGGTGGCTACTGTAGGACCATAATAAAATTCAAGTATAATTCCCGGTTTTCAAGGCAAACTTTACAAAAATTCAAGCAGATGTTTAATCTATATCAAACTAAGGTTTTACCATCTCTCACCACCCACACACATACACACAAACAAATTCTTATATTAACAATAGGCCTATATGGTTTGTGCGATTCCAATGAATCCAATAATTCTAATTCACTTGGACGGTACATATATATAATTTAAGGCGCAGAGTTTACATTTGTCATTTCACATAGCTACTCGGCAGTAGCGTGCCAGGGGGGGGGGTGGCCCAATATTCCTAAAAAAGAACGTCAATGGTAGGAAAATACGACAAAATAACAAAATGAGGGCCGACTACCAAGAAAAAGTATAGGTAACCCCTCCCTTACAAAAATCCTGGGCACGCCACTGCTACTCGGGACTATAAAGACATCTACAAACACAAGTCACAAATGTTACGGGAAATAGTAATCTACGAAAAATTGTTAATTCTATAAGAATTTTAAATCTACCTAATCAACTTCAAGATATTTTATCTTGCATTAATCTTCCGTCCATCAGATGGATCGTTCAGCAAAGAACACTAACAAAGTAAACGGATTGGGAGAATTCTGTTTCATTTTCCACGCAACTTTCTTTTTCTTCCTTGATAAAAATAAAATCTAAACTGTGAAAAACTTGTTTCAGGTCATTAATAAATATGTATAAATTCAATGGAATTGGGATTTTAAAAAGTTGCAATTTTTCATGTCTACGGAGAAAATTTCAAGCAGAATTCACGCACAATTCCCGGAGCCAATAATTCACGCATAATTCCCGGAATTCAAGAAATTCCCGGTGAGTAGCCACCCTGTTAGTAGAAGTTGTTAATGTGACAAAACCCGACCTGTTCCAGACTCCCTTCTCATGATTAAACAAGGACAACAATATAATTTGCCACTGGAAGAATATCCAGTTAATCATTTTACAGAGTTATAGTAACTCGTTTGAAAATGCCTTGTGTATGATTTCATTTTAGTTTTTAATTCAGTTAGGATGTGTGTTGGTTTGTTGTATTTTCTGCAAAGTTCAATGAACTACAGGCTTTCGTACTCAGCCGGTCGATCATACAACACTCGCAACATTCGCTTTCTTGTCCTGCAGCTGCGTGCCTTGGAACTTTGGTCTTGGGGTTGGTGGAACAGGTGGATGTGAGCTGTTCCCTCGGAAGCTATTTCGCAGCGTTTAGCCAAGGCATTTAGCAGACGCTTAGACTGTAGAAGATTTTTTCAGTTCGTTATGAATGTCAGACGCAAGTTCTCAACGAGATTAGGAAGTTATGGACTTTCTACACTCAAAAGTATCACTTATGACGCGATTAAACTTCAGCTCATAGCAAAAACTGGAAGAAACGTGAATCCGCAATATCTATCTGAGGGAACAGCTAGAGCGTTCAGCTTCCGTGGTGCCGTGGGGATCGTTTACCTTCACACGTGGTCGAAAATACTCGGCTTCAGACAGTAGAGGGCATGATAGTAAGAGACCATGGTAGAGCATGGGGTGAGAACCATGATGTGTTGGGGGTAGGTGACGTCAAAAAACGTCCAGCCACGGTGAAAGATTTTGTTCAGTGTTACTTTTGGAAACGTTGATTTCGGGAGAAAGAAGTGTTCTATTATGTTAATATAAATAATTTAAATAGCCCAAAAGTGCAGTAAGTAGGAGGGAACAGCCTGTTCCCTCTGTTCCATGGAGGGACCGCCACTGATGAGCACATAGTTTACCAAAACATCCTGGCGCATGCACAGAAGTTAGCAGTTACGTGTTGGTTCATGTCACCCCAAGTGGCCGGTTACTGCATTCAATGCCTGGTGTGCAGCAAGCGGAGAATGATGGCTGGTGTAATCGCTGTTCCTGCCAAATGTGAGGTTCGCGGTGTGATCCACTTTCTTCAGGCTGAAGGACACAGTGCAGGTGAAATCCATCGCAGAATGAGTGCCGTGTACGGAGAGAAGTTCATGAGTGAAGGTTGTGTGAGGGAATGGTGCCGGAAGTTTCGAGAGGGACGAACCGATGTGCACAATGAAGATGGCCAGGAAAGACTGTCTATCGTGATGGATGACATTGTGCAATGTGTGGACAGAGTGATTTGCGAGTGCTGCTGCGTCATGATATCGGGCTTGTCTTCTGAATTTCCAGAAGTCTTTACGAGAGTGTGACTTTATGGAGCATGGTACGACCATCACTGCAGCAGTGTACAGTGAAACCCTTAAAAAACTTCGATGGGCAATTCAGAACGAGAGGTGAGTTGTCCTCAGGGATTGTTTTGGTTCACGATAATACACGGTCACACACAACTGCAGTCACTCAAGCCTTGCTTCAGAAATTTCTATGTGAGGTGTTTGACCACTTTCCATACAGCCCGGACCTTGCACCCAGCGATTTTCTTTTGTTTTCAAAAATGAAAGTGTGGTTGGGATCCGAGAGATTTGAGAGCAATGAGGAGCTGATGGATGGGGTGGTTCGGAAGTAGTTGAGTTCCCTGGCGGCAACCTTCTTCGACGAGGGCATACAAAAGATGCTGCCACACTATGACAAATGCCTGAATTACGTGGCAATTATGTTGAAAAAAAGCACATGTATGTGCGAAACTTTTGTGCATAATAAATTTAATTGCCTTTATATCTGTTTTATTTCGTGCCTCCCAGAGTTTGATTTAAGAATAGCCCTCGCATATCAACACTTTTTTTTTTAGTTATTAACGTAGTACAACTTTAAATTTGTGGACAAGAGATAGTTGAGGAAATAAAAAGATAAAACAAATCATCAATTACAAGGCTATGCCCACCTCCCTTGCCTATGACATTTAAATTACGAATGCTAACCTTTTGATGCCTAAAATATATTAAAATAAAAGAAAGTGTATCTGTTTATCACTGGAGAAAGTTGTTCAACCACCAATTGTTAAATAATATAGGCAAAGTTAAATTCCTTTGCTTTCACTTTCATATATTTGAATTAACAATATTTCAATATTGATTTTTAATATTTTTAGTGTTGCTTTTCTGTCACTTTTGGCTAATTGTGATGATGAAGATGAGTGATAATATGAAGAAGGGACATTCACAAAGAACATGCATGCCCAGGCTGAGAATTCAAATCTGGGATCCCTGCTAGCATACTGTGCTAACCACTCCATCATGGAAATAGGACTTTCTTCAACATTTCATATGGTTGATTGTTCAATAATTTTAATCTGAATTAGTTTAAATAAATTTATTTGTTGTCACCATCATGTTTCATCCTTCTGGCGAAAGTAGCACCATAAGGTAGAGCTGAAGCTGCCATGAAGGCACATCCCTTATTTCCCATACTGGAGAAGATGCTATCAGCACCAGTCTCTACGTACCTTTACCCTCAAGATTGCCCCCAGATATCCATTGATTAGAGGCTGGCTGATCCCCAGAACTTCGTTATGAAGAAACATTGTTTGAATATTTTTCCACCTGATATTATCCACTCCAGGTTTCCTCCACACAGATTACAAATATTATGAGTAGGCAACGGCTTTTAAGGTGCAGCCTTTTCCAAAAATATAGCTGTTTTCATACCGATCGTTTGAGGTATTTTAGAACATGAAATCAAGTAAAGTTAACACACTTTGTTGCACCTTTTTGCACCTTTCATGAGATTAGCATATTTATTATCTTTTTACCCCTCTTTGATGCTTCAGCACCTTTTTCCCTTATTTTCTTTCATGTTTTTTTTTTTTAAAAAATTGGGAAATAAAAATAAATGATCTTCACTCTTCTTGAGCAGCTAAATAAAATTCAATAGTCTCATTTTGTAGAGCAGAACAAGAGCTATAAAATGGTATAATATAATCATTGCAGCCCCAATAGTTCTTAAGATAATGTAGGTAAACCAACAAGACAAAACACAAACTTCAACAAAACCTATTCGGCAGAACCACAGTTCTCTATGTGATCTGTGCGCATTATATACAAAAGGCGCAGAAAAAAGAGAGCATTGAATAAAGGCATTTTATCAGCACCTTTTTTCCCCAGCTTTTTGAAAACATTTTAAGAACATTTTTTCCCCTTTCCCAACCATAATTTTGCACCTCAAAATCCCTTCCCTAATTATGAACATGTAATTGCAATGTACAGGATATCAAGCAGTAATTTATTTATTTACTTTTAATATACCCAGTTATATTTATTTGAAAGAGGAAACTTACCTCTATGAAGCGGGGCAAGATCTATGACCCTGCTCTTGTCTGTGTTATCCTGAGCAACTACTTCTCCAAATTCCAGGTCCCCTAGGTGAAGAATGGCAGCCAGCACTCTATACACTGTATCGACTTCTTCATCTTGAAAACCGAGAAGTTTGAAACCTGATTTAACTTGCTGGAATCTGGAAATGTTTACCTGAAAATTGGGAGCGAACAATATTTATGAACTAGCAAAACACCCACACAACTCACGCACCATTCAAGAAAATATTATTTTTGTATTGAATGTGTTCAGTCACGGACACTTCTGTATTCAAATTCTTTATTTTCATTGACCCATGTCCATAGGTATGGAAATCGTCATGTAATGATACATATAGTAATAAAATATTAATACAATTTTAGACAAGAATAGTAATGATTTGAAGAATTTCTACATGTAGGAATTCAAATACAGTAATAAAATATTAATACTATTATAGACAAGAATTACAGTAATGATTTGAAGAATTTCTACATGAAAGAAATCCAAATATGGGATGAATACACTATGGGAATAAAATTACATATAATTTTTAAGGCAAGCACAATAATAAGTGAAGAAACTTTTATAATGTAAAATAAAATGTAAATGTAAATATGTAACTTATACAGCATGAAAGAAAGTGGAAGAATGCAAAATATATAATGAACCGATTCATACAATCCCACTGACTTTCAACAGGATCGTTACAACTCAGAAGTGTACATGACTGTATTCCTTTATCAACTTTTATGTAATTATATTTTAAATACTGGTATGTAATTGAATATAATCTTAAGGGTTGGTTGTAACATTATGCATTCTATTTACTACCAGTGTTGTACATTTCTTTACTTGGGTGAAGTAGTTGTGTAGTTGGTGAAGAAATAAAGATTTCACTTACTCCACGAAAGTTCCATCATCACCAAAAAATTGTGAATATCCCCGCCTTATCTGTTGTTTTTTTTTTCCCCTAGCTTTCAATCTTTGAACATTCAAAACGATTTGATGGACAGTTTTAATCATGGCTGAACTTGTTAGCAGGCGCGGCTCGTGCATAATTTTCCTGGGGGTTCACCAAAATTATGCAAAGTGGACTTAACTAAACCTTTTGAGACACTACACGCTTTTGTTCCTAGAGATAGTACTGGGAAAATTATCAAATTTTGGCCGGTAGATTACTGACAAAGTTAATTTGCTTTATGTTCAGATAACAGTGACAGCACCAAGGAGTGTGTGTGTAGGGGGCGATCATTTTAATTTAAGATTTTCGTATGGTATTGTATTTAGGGGTATCTCAGAATTCAGAAAATATTCTCGCCTCAATTTTGCCTCTTCCACTCTTGCCAACTCTTTTCTGGTCCCACCACTGTCAAATAGACTATATTATTGGAACTGGATCCTGAACCTACAGTTAAAAAATACAAATCTCTGCCTGCTAAAATGAGTATGTATCAGTAATCGAACCCAAGACCCCTTGATTACAAGATAATTCTTATATAACTATTCAAAAGTATATCGCTAAATCAAAGCGATTAGATTCTATTCTATGCAATATGTTAACTTCTCGCACAGCAACAACTACACTCCTTCCAATACACAATCCACCTCACTTCACTCAACGTATCACTATGCCATATATATTTCAATCACCAGCCATGCACTTCAAAACAAACTAACAAGTATGGAGACAATGACACGTAACAAAGTTAAATGCGCGCGTCCCTTCGAACACCCTCTCGCGCTAGAGTATAACTGATCGCACGAAACCCAAACAACTTTTTGGTCGTCTTCTGACGTAAGTGCGAAATGCCTTCATTGTTAGGTTAGGCTTGAATAAATAGCAAATATTACATTTTTGGTCAAGCACGGTAAGCCCCGAAAATTGAGTGTATATATTCTAAGACAACTAAACCTAAAAAGCCTAACATGTAAACGAAAGCATTTAGTCTGACGTAAGAAGACCAAAAGGTTGTTTAAGTCTTGTCCGATAAGCAACCCATCGCCCTCGCGCTATTTTTGACTTTTCGGCTCCTTCCACCTGAAGTGTTTCCATCTTAAAGATGAAAACTCTGAATGTGTAGGCAAGTTGTTTTCTATCATATTTATCTTATTTGTCCCATCATCTAGTCTCGTAAAATATAAAAATACAAAGAGAATGCCAAATGAATTCAAATTGAAACACATAGTGCAACACTGGAAGAGAGAAGAGCGTGGTTGACTCCAGCTCGCTGGTGATCCTACGAACTGCGCATGTCCGTTTTGACGAGACGACCTTCCTGGAGTAGCCGACTGCATGTATTTTCGCCATATGTACGCGTCGAGCTTCTGCTAACCGTCCTAAGCTTTTAGCATGGTAGGGGTTGGCTTGCGGAGGTTCAGCGGAGGCTTTGCACGAAACGGAACTAGAGGGGAGCTGAGTGGCTCTGGCCCGCGGTTTCTCCTTCTCAACAAGAGAATTTGCCACTCTACGCTTATGAACTTCTCAGTTATTGTTTATTTTGTATATTACTGGGGGTTCACTGCACATTTGCGCTATACAGCCAACCGCGCCTGCTTGTTAGCTCAATTGGTGTTCATCTTCAGCACTCGTGAGTGAATGGTTTTAAATGAAGGAGAAGATTCTCCAAGAACAGAATCTAGCCCAGCTTTCATCTGAGTAGCTTTTCTGACTTGCACATGTAGAATTGAAACTTAGCACAAGCTAATCTGAAGGATGGAGCAAAATTTGGGAAGCAATGCATTTGTTCACAGTGATGCCATCTATGTGTCATTTACCTTACTCAGGCTTTGTATTGTGGGTCCTCTTTTTTTTACCGAGATAATTTTTCTATTCTCTCTATTTTAATCTGGTGGAATGGGATCTATTTAAGAGTTTTTGCCCCACATATTAAAAAATGTATGTTCCTTGACAATATTGTGCAGAAAGTTGAGCACAGGTATTGGAAGCTTCAAATTATTAAGGAAGGTGTAGCTGGATATCTTCGTCTGGGCACCAGATGAAGTAACTTCTTAAGTAAATGCCTATATACACAGGTACAAACAGATCGTCCATAGATACTGAATCCGTACCTGTTTCACAGCATGCTCATTGCTGTCATCCCCCAAATACCGATGCCGTGCTCGCAGAATGGGATCCAGATGGAATTCTGCAAGACGGTGCTCAGACTCCAAGCCATCGTACACGTAGTAGAAGATGTGGAAGTTGCGTTCACCTCTATAAAAATAAATATAAACATTAGGAGGCAATAAACGTATGACCTTGTTATCGTATTGCATTTTCCATAAACATCTTAAACACAGTAAAAGCACTTTGAGTACATTCAATTATAAGATTTACATGTTATGTATATTATCATATCATTTACAAATTAGAAATTAAATAGCTTGATCAAGCATATTTACATCGCAACAAATATACATTATATGAGTATCTACTTCTCAACACAATTTGTTTGGATTTATTTCTCACAAACTTCGAAAGCTAAATTGCATAGATAGCCTAAAAATTATGCAGGGTCGGATTAAGACAAAATTGGGCCTGATGCTGCAGTGCAAATTGGGCCTGATGCACTTACATACTATGATTAACATATATATATATATATATTTTGCTCTTCTATTTTAATGTTTTTCTTGTTTTTTATGTTTTTTTTATTATTATTTTTGTGATTATGATAATGTACCATAAAATGATTATGAGAGGTGCGCTAGTGCTGCTTACTTATATTGCTGTTTTTCAAGCCTTAGCAAGCGCAAATTCTTCGATTGTGTCAGTGAAGTCAAGGCTGCGCAGCAGCTCATGCTCAATCCTCATAAGCGCCAGCATGCTTAGCCTTTCCTGCCTTTCCTGCTCTCCTTTGACTATTTCCAACTTTGAGAAGCTCCGTTCGCCGGAGGTATTGGACACCATCATGCAGAGATAGATAAGCAAAGCAATCTCGATCTTCACAATTGACTGTACACCATTGTACTGTCCTGACATGTTTGATGCATACGACTGGCCTCCGCAGTTAGTAATGTCCAAGCCTTTTTCCTTCAGAAAGTTCAGAAGTATGCTAGCCATCTGCTCCGCTGTGTGTCTCATCATAGGCATAAATGTCAGGAACCGTTCAACTGGACCATGAGGCAGAACGTACCGGATAACAATCCTTAGCTGGTTGAGGTGTGATACGTCAGGTGTCAAGTCAATGGAGACAGAGAAATACTTTGCCTCCTTGGCTTCTTTCAGGATGGTGTCCTGCACCTTTCATCCCATGAGCTTCACCAGTTCATCGCATATTGTGGATGACTAATAGGAAACGTGACCTTTCCCGTGGTTGGCATAGTTTCTAATATGGCTAGCCAGCAGAGTATCATACTTCGCCATCAGCTCAATGATGCCAAGGTAGTTACCATTATGAGCGGAACCTATGATCACATCCGTGCCCCTTATAGCAAGAGCATGCTCAGCTAGGACTATCAGTGTGTCGATGAGCCACTTCACAATCTGGCGCCAGTAACACCACTCTTCCTGAACCTGTTTAATGGCTAGGTAGTCAACACGACTGGCTTCCTTCTGTCGGGTCACAAAGGACAACATAGCCTGGAGATGACAATAGCTGCTTTCATGCATTTTTATTCGGGATTCGCCTACCCTCCAGTTGTCAAAACCGCCAGAAACGAACTTGGTTGCTTGAACAGCACTGCCGCCGAACAATTTGCATGCAAACCAGAAGATCTTCCTTGTCGAAGGCGAATAGCACAACCATTGTCTATAGGATTTTTTGCCATTGAGCGGATGCGTACGCACGAAGAAAGTCTTTGTGCATCGACGTTGGAACGACTCGCCTGGGTATCGTCTGGCGCTTTCTTCAAACTTCACTTCAGTGTGTTGGCAGTCTTTTGGACCTTTCTTGGCCCAATATTCTCGAGTGTCATCGTTGATTTCACCCCACTGTCCCAAATCATTGGTGAAATCCTCCAGCGTCGGTGCTAGTGCTTCAGCGATAGTGTCTCCTTTCACCTCTTCTCTCCTCCCTGAAATTTCCCGCTCTTTATTCTCTCTTGCCTCGACAGGTCCATCTTGCTTGTCCTGGCCTTCAGGAGCACTCGAACTCGCAATTGCATCCGATGCAGACGATCGAGACGAAGATGTTCGTACTCCGAAGTATGAACTCAATTTTGGAATTTTCGCCAAAAGCTTTTCTTGTTCTGCTGCTTGTTTCCTTTTCTTTTTTGCTTTATCCCGCCCACTGAGTTGAGACGCCATAGTGAGCATGTGTGAAACAGTACGAACAATATCACAATGTGAGGCCACGTCAAAACCTAACAATAATATACCGTCGATTTTTTCTGTACAACTAACTTTCAAGGTGAAAAATTTACTATGACGCACTTACCAAACTATAATAAAGTTGCAACAATCGCTAAGATATTGCAAAAAACGCAGCTAAATTACTAAGTAAACTGTTTAACGGAAAATTGATAGCATTACCTTAGAATCTTCAGTGAACAATTAAAAAACGACGTGATAGTTATGTCACAGCGCAAAGAATAATAGTAACTGTATAATAAGTAACTCTGTGTCTAGGCATCCGAAATTGGGGCTCCAAATTTCATTCTAAGATTTATTTTCAGGTTAATATAGCAAAAGAAAACTGTTCAGCTTTCAGAAAATTCTCGTCTGTTTTCATCTGGGCCTATTTCAGGAATGGGCCTAATGCTGCAGCATCAATAGCACCCACCTTAATCCGGCCCTGAGCATAACTGCATGCATGTGGTTTAATGCTTGAATCATATTGTGCAGGGGAATGAAGGTCCACAGGATTTTTTTTCAGAGAGGATCAAGCAAGGCAATTTCCAGGGGGATAAAACGAGGCATATTTTCCCCCGTAGTAGTGTTGCCCCCTCAAAAAACACTTCTTCAGATTGAAGTTATCATGTTCCTGCAACACCCTTCCAATAATTAACATAAACTACTGTGACTGAAATGAAATATGTGTGTGTAATACGACATATGTTTATGGTAACATCCATTTTCCAGGAGGGGAGGGGGCATGGCATGTGCAGGGGTAAATTTAAGTATAATCATATCCTTGCAAGATGATTAATTCTTGATTGAGCAACAGTACTCTGATTGATTGATTGAATTGAAAATTATGGGTGTGGAAATAGCACTTAGGCTATTTTGCACCCATCACATTATAACTAAAATAAATGTGTGTCTGAGGACTAAAATATTCTTATCCTTTCAGGGCCAAGGCCTGTCAAGTAGGTTTTCATCGGGAGATGTGTGGTCTGTGCATCAAGTCCCAATGCAGCATTCATCTGGCTTTCTAGACTGGAGCCTGCTACTATAACTTTGAAAGTAGCTCCCCATTTGTCCTCCGACGGTGCGTCAATGCTGAAATTTTGGAGCTCTGATCGGAGACTGAATCTAATTGCTTGGCTATGCAGGAGTGCTACTGCTGGAAGAAAGTTTCTCAATTTTTCACACTTTTCTTCTTGTGCCATTCTGAGACCAATGAAATCATTCCTCAGTACTAACAATTTCCCCTGGAACAGTAATTGTGAGAACACGTCATACAATAATAAAATATATTTATTTCAAACTTACTGAGCTTGATAGACCACCCGAGATTGCTCAAGGAGATAAACAGATATTCTTGCACCAGTAACCTTGCCGCTTCTGCTCATTATCAGGTCCAGATATTTCCCAAACCGCGAAGAGTTGTCATTGATCCCAGTTCTCGCGTTTCCAAAGGCTTCCATGATCGGATTAACTTGCAGAATACGCTCTTCTAGGTTTCTGTTGGGAGCCTGAAATGAGAAAATAATGATCAAGCTACATGTACCAATGCATTCCACCAAACACTATTAATCCTCGATCGCTCACACTGTACCTCTGAGATACATGTAACTACTATCCATGACAAGAATATTGAGCCCTCTGTTTAAATTTGTACTCCATGGGAGGAGAAAGTCAAATATACCTAATTGGAAAGCCAGAAGTGTGTGCTTTTAGATAAAAACAAGACAAAGTAATTTTAACTCTGTCTGTTCTCTATTCAGATAAAAATGTTCGTAAAAGTGTAGTTTTTTTGTGTTTTTCTTTTTTGTGTAAGTTGAATTCAATTGTGTGTAGCTTCTTGTAAACTAGTCATAAAAATATGAATTTTTTTGTGATTGTAGCTTGCTTTTGTGGAAATATCGCAGCCATATATAATGTTGCTATCACATGTGGAACAGACACAATTAATGTTTAATAACCTTCGTGTCTGAGCTTAGTGGGCTATTTGTATCTGTGAGATGCAGAGTGATCAATTTAATTCAGGATAATTGTAGCACAGTTCGGATAAATGCTGAATTAATTTGTTCCATGCTTTGCAGCAGTGATGGTGAATGCAATGAATATAATATCATCAGTGATATCAGCTATTGTGATAATGCAAAGGTAAGCGACGGTAATTCAGAGACTGAACTGGAATGTGAAGCACACAAATAAATGTTTGTGAGGTGACAAATAGAATATGTAGTCCTAAATACTAAATACTAAGTAAGTCCTAATTTTTTTTTAAGATGCTTAAGAATCATTATATGTAGGACTAAAATTAAATAAATATGAAAATTAAAATGTAATTATGTATATATTAGTAACAGGTACTTGTATTTCACAGATACAGCGTGACCAATCGATTTCCAGATGCTTTCCAGATGCTACCAATGAAGACTTAACAGCAAGGATGGAAGTCATTAGTTCTAGGAGTCCATTCTGTCATGTATTTCATTACATCAACATTCATAAGAGTCTGTCATCCAGTTATGTTTCACACTGATTTTTAACACTTTGATTACAAATAATAAAAAGAAGCTACCCTTGCTTATTGCAACATGCCATGGAGACATATGGAGGGGATATGAAGTAGGTCCCCCACACAGGTGCAGGTAATATGATGCTCCAGATGCCTTTACTCCCTGCCCCCACTTATTAGAGGTTTGGTGAGCCCCCCAGAGATGTTTTACATAGGGAAATTGCCTAAAATCTTCCCAGCTGAAATCGTTCAACGTGGGTATCAAATCTGAGTCAACCCCATGGCAGTCAGACCTCCTACTCACTGGACTGGACCACTGCAGCTGTTGAAAACTTTATGACAGTCCTACCTGTATGTACTAAAGAAACTCCTAATTATTGTCTCCAAATAGTATGCATACGATGCAATTTTCCTAATCAATTAATTCTCTTCATACTTAGGTCAATGGAAGAAATGTTTATTATAATCATCATCAACTTTTGAGATTAGGAAAGCAAACACAAAATATACAAAATGTGACAGATATTAGAACTGTAATTTTACACTTGGCATAGAGCATAAACACAAATATGAAAATGTATTTTTACCTTTTTTCTACCTACTTTTATGGGCACATTCAGTATTGCTGTCTTTTTCATTTTGGCCACTGTACACACAACATAAGGATTTTTGCCAGGCGCGTATATTCTAGGCTACCTAGGCTATATCCGAAGCCCATATTAAAATACAGGAAATAATCGACTAGCAAATCTAACCAATGCTTCACTCTCACGTAAACTCGACTAGTGTATGGTCATCTTTATTTAACCTATCGCCAGGCTTCTTCGTCTGGAGGAAAAGTCTTTCAACCAGCAGCTGGTGCTTTCAACCCATGATGTATTTGTGCTTGCAGGGACGACCTCGGTGGTCCCTTGTGCTGCCTTCCAGCCCCAAGCGCTAGAGAGTGAAGGCGATACTCTCAGTGTTGCCAACAAACCGCTGGAAAAAACATTATAGGCGGGGGTGCCAATGCAAATTATCCAAGCTAGGGGGATGCCTCATGAAAATTACATCAGCCCCCCCCCCCCCTCCATCCCTTCGAGCATTGCCCTTCTCTCTTACAGTTCCATGAATTTTGTCACATACAAGCATTATAAATCTGCCTAATTTAGTGATTTTCCCCTGAAGTTGGCACTCTGCTTCTCGTTGGAATTCCACTGTGGTCGCAGCTATACGGGACATTCTGATGACGTCAGCCATGTTCCCATCCTGTTTACCTCTGTTTCAAGCAACCCCCACTTCCCTGCTGTCAAAATGTCAAAAACCCTCACGCTCGCGGTGGGGTTTCGGCCCGAGTCATCCCTTCGGTAAAGGAAATATGTTTGGCAACATAAACAATCCTTGTTGTCATAGCAACTACCCAGCCACCCCACGTGTTTTCAACAATGCAGGTCAGTGGTTTCGAGTGCAAAAAGGGGACATATGGTCAAACTTGTCGTGTCCGAGTTCCTTGTGTCGAGTAGCATGTTCACCATTCTGTGTGTTGTGTTGTTGACATATGCAGTGTTGTTCTGTGCTTTTGATCTGTGTGCATTTGAAAATAAGGGGAAATGGATTTAATCAACGAACTTGTCTCGAAGACACCATTCTCACGGCTCCCTTACAAGGATAGGATGCAGATAGTAGAGACAGGTAGGCCTCTTCCGGACCTTACAGTTGAGCAGAAAGACAAAAATAAGGTATATATTAGGCTTTTTCACGAGACCAGCTACAAAAAATATCTTTGGTTGACTGGGTCGAGTCAATAAGCTCAATAATTTGGACATAGTGTTTAGTAAAGTGTACAAGCTAGGAGAACTAATATTGACATTTCCATCGACAACTGCAACCGTCGGAGTTTTTCTTCTCTAAGGATAATTATAACACATCTCAGAGCAACACAGGGACAAGCCTGGCTTAGTAATTTGGCTATAATGTCAATTGAGAAAGGTATTCTAATCAACTTCAGAAATTCATGTGAGGACACGTTCTCCAATAAAGTGACCAAACTATTCACGCAAAAGGAGAAAAGAATGGAGTTTACCTTTAAGTAAGGTAAGAAGTTAATTATTATTTCATACTCACATGTACTAGGTCCTACATATTGCATGTTATAGACAGCTTCTTTTTATAAGTAAGCATGAAATAGTTTATGTCCATTGCTTACTATTGCTGTGTTTAATGGTAAGATTTCGATGTAAACAAAAAAATCCAAAATCCAAAATTCAAACACTACTATATTTGGACATAACCCTGGTCTTGGTCTCAGCATACGCCACTCATTTTTGCATTCCTACAACAGTAGTATTTTTCTAATTCTCACCAATAAAGATATTCTAAGACTATGGTGCCCAAATTATGACCTGCAGATATCTGGCCCACCAAAATAGTTCCCCTTAGTACTTATAAATCCTTTTATTTTATTCTAAGATATTTTGTGCAAGTAAAATGCAATATGGTCCATAGTTTCACTGGCCCTGCATACAAAAAGTTTGGGCGACCCTGTTCTAATAAGTTATTTTCTTTTTTAATAGGATACTGACCTGCCCAAGGTAAACCAGCTGTTTGAGAAGTAGGTTGGCACTTTCGGTTTTTCCAGCACCACTCTCTCCGCTTATCACGATGGCCTGGCTTTGGTGCTGGTGCAGGAGAGCCTGATATGCTGCATCGGCCACAGCAAATATGTGAGGTGGGTTATCTGAACGAGCTTGTCCACGATACTTTCTTTGCTCCTGAAAATTAAAGTGTGTGTTATGCAAATAACAGATATATATCAAAATTTTACTTCACCTTAACTACAATGTATTTACAAACAATTAACTCTGATAAACTTACTTTTCATTTTTCCGCGTAAATGTTTCTTCACAATTGATTTCGCCACCCATCTGGTGGCTTCATCAGGTATGTACATTTACGTGGAAAAATGAAAAGTAAGTTTATCAGAGTTAATTACATATCTCTGCATAACCGCCAAACAGATATTTTTAGATACAATTTACAACCAAGTTTAAATCTACAAATCCTGATGAATAATTGAGGCATTCTTGGCTAAAACATCCAGGAATTTTACATTTTTAACATGTACAGGTTCATCATGTGAATTACAGAAAATCAAATCAACATTTATTCCTCAAACATGATGTATGTGATACTTTCCTAGTAAAACACAATAAAAGACTGCTAAAAGGTAAAGGTAAAGCTATTCGCTAGGGGGTGTGGGGCTAGGCCCCTCACATTCTGAATGTTACCCATTTGTGCATGTGATGTCACTGGGTGCCCCACTGAGATATCTAGAAAAAGTTAATGTAATTCAAATTATGAAATTGTAACAATATTTTATTACAAATAACATTGTTTTCTGAGATTTATAGGCTGTCAGTTAGAGCAATTAAGTGTCATTTCCAACAAAATAACTACAAAATAACGAGAGAATGTTTTCACAAGATACATTATAATCATGTTGACTGCCATAACTAGGGGTGTGTGGACCGGAAAATTTTTGGTTGGATGGGATTGGGAACAAATATTAATAATTCTGACATTCAGAAACGAAAAAAAAAAATTCTCCACTTCCCGACCAGGGTGGGAAATTTTCGAAATTTCCCTATGTGGTGAAAATCTCGAATTGTTCACACTATTTCCTCTTCAAGTGTTTGTTTTGCACTTCTGGAATAAAACCAGATAATTTCAAGAAATTTCAGAATTTATAGTACAGAAAATACTAAGAATTAACTTCTATCAAATAAGATTGTTTGGAATTTCTCGGCTGTTCGGGATTACGAAAAGTCGGAATCTGACCTTGATAATTCACACCCTGTCATTTTGAAGTATTACCTTTTTCTACAGTACCCTTCAGCAGGTAAGTCTGAAATTCTGTGAATTGTGAAAAAGTACAAAAAAGGCAAACAGTTCATAAGCAAAGTGATAGATGTTTATGGAAAGGAAGCAAGGTGAATACATTTTCTATTTAAATAGTAGACTCGAGATTGACTTGTGTACAATGCCATAGTATTTTCAATTCAATTTGATTGATTGATTTGTTGTTTTAAGTCTACTTTATGCACAGAAAGGCTAATCAGGACTTCAATTCAATTTGAATTTTATGATTTGTAAAGAAGAAAAATAATAATAATAATAATAATAATAATAATAATAATAATAATAATAATAATAATAATAATAATAATACAGTTTCTATAACTGAAGGGTAAGATATGAAATCTTAATCTGCCCCCTGAGAAAAAAATGGTGCGGGTGCCCTTGGGGGTAATTTATTAGACATTGAGTGAACCTCAGAGCCACTCTGTGCAGGGACATTCAAATTCCCATCTGAAATCACACACCCTGGGAACTGAACCTGGGTCTCCCACTTGGCAGTCACTCAGATCAGTGGCG
This sequence comes from Lepisma saccharinum, assembly GCF_977018435.1. NCBI lineage: Eukaryota > Metazoa > Arthropoda > Insecta > Zygentoma > Lepismatidae > Lepisma > Lepisma saccharinum. The sequence goes on from NC_139245.1 coordinate 46,150,003, forward strand.
CAGGAACGTTTTTCATTTGGGGGGGTACAAAATTCAGCCTCCCATATATATATATATATATATATATATATATATATATATATATATATATATATATATATATAATATATATATATATATATATATATATATATATATATATATATCCAATCAAGTGTCGCAATGATAATAATTAGGATAATTATATTTAATTAAATTAATATATTAATTAATTAAATATGTACATTAATTAATATTGTATTGTTATTATTACATGAATAGGTAAAAGATAGTAAAAGAATAGAAATATAACAGCAAGTATTCTTTATCTAGCGTACGTGTAGGTAAGATCGCCAAGATTTGCATAAAAACAACTGCCCTGGCAAGGAATTTAATGTCAGATAGAAAGAGAATTGAATATTTATTGAATAACAAAAAAAGGAGTTAGATCCAATTAACGAAAAGTAACTGATTAATATTTTATGGATATTATCATTAGTAGTGTGCATAAATCTTTGGAATCCTTCAAAGCCGTATGAGCCAAATTCCTTGCCTTCCAATAAGTTCAGCGGAGAAAACTATGGAGTATACAGGGTGCAGCAGAAATAACACCCGGATTTCATTCGTGAATAACAAAGCAACGATAGATGTTATGCAAAATTTTATTTCATAGTTGGAAAGAACAAGGATTACCATTTTGTTTCCCATATGTACCGAGACAACTCCATGAACGACTACATTTTTTGAGGAAGACTGCACGCAGTTAATGTAACGTCTGACGCAAACCAAATCAATCAATCAAATATTCCCATCTTACTCCCAGAGACCTTGTAAATCCAATCCAAAATCTACCAATGGAACCTGCAGTGAGTCTCATTTATCTCGTGCATTCATCTGACTAATTTAATTTTCTTACAGATTGACTTTAGGGTTAGACTTAAAATGGCGTTGTGTTTGTGTGGCATTCGATATCACAATTAGATTTTAAGCAAGTAATGTCCAATTATAAGTATACCTAATACATAGGTGAAAAATAGTCCCCCTCTGATAAGATCGCAAATTGCACCCTGTTTAAATGTCTAGGAAAGATTTAATTTCATCTAGGAATGATATCGCGATGCGATGAGTCGAGAATTGTCACAGCCTCATCTCGTCTCCTGTGTAGCGAGGTCCTTCTCGTTCTTGTTTGTGCTTATTTTTCTTTTGGTTTCCACTCTGAAGTTATGAAAACTTTTTCCAAATTCACCTCATTCTCAGATAGGTTAATCGGCACTATTTTTTTTAAAAAATATATATCTTAATATATAGGTTTAAGTATAGTTTTCCCAACACCCTCTTACAAATTTATGAAAAATATGGGTGAGGTACAGGAGTGCATTGTACCCCCCTTCAAGTTGGTCTGTCGTGTCTCGTCTCGTTCGTGTAAGTGTTCCGTTTCGGAAAATTCCATTATAAATATTCAAAGGAAAATGGGGTCAGTCATATACTCTTCTGATGAAGATTTGTATCTTATCTTCGAATCGAGGCAACCACTGCTTTAGAAATGTGTACCCCCCCCCCCCCCCCTTACGCAAAGCAGCAATCGTCTGCAGCGTAATTGTCTGAAAGCCAATCTGATTCCATCGTTCCACTCACATTTTAAACAATTTTCATCTCCTTCAAGAGGTTTCCAAGAACTTAGGTCAATGAACTAACTAGTAGCAAGCACAATGTAGTATAATAAGTTTACAATTAAATGTTTTGAATTTCTGTGGTAAGGACTATAATGCTTAAAATTTATAAACAATAATACATTTTTTTATTGGGCGAATTAATAATAGGTAATTTTAACAGTAGCACCTTCCGTCTGCTGTCAAATTACCAAAGGGGGGTACAGGGGGTACAACTGGATTTACGGATTTAGGCGGGTACAGTACCCCCCTTCAAAAATTTGCGGGGGTACAATGTACCCCTGTACCACCCCGTTCCTGCGCCACTGACTCAGATGCACTATTAACTGAACCATTATGGCTCTACACCAGTCAGAATAAATTATATCCAGTTGTACTAAAATGGAAATAAATATGGAATAATTTACTCATTAATTTTAAAATACTTTCTTCAACTCACCTCAATTGTATAAAGCCCAAGATTTGTAAATGGATTAACTGCTACCAGAATATCACCAATGTATGTGTAGATAGAATTCATTTCAAAACGTTTCTTCAGCTGTTCAACGATAGTTTCCTTGAAAAAGTCAATGCATAAATATATAAATATCAATGTCAATGTATAAATACATTAAAACTTTACAGTATCATTAGATGAATACCATTCCGAAAAATATATATAAATAGATAAATTCTGTTTTTAAAAGTCAACTGTTGCATTTAACATACGTGTATTTAACCTGCAGAATGCAATAAAAGTATTCTTACCCTCTCCCCCACCCTCACAAATAAGTTGGGGGTCTTTTGAAGCACATGGCTTTATTTATACCTCGTATTCCAGGTTTAGCTGCAAATCTTTCACCTATTCTTTACATGCCAATTATTTTCCTATATACAAATATTACTGAAAGAGACACATTTTAGAGAGAAATGTCTCCTATTTATTTGTACAGTGGAACCCTGATTTCACATTTTCAGATTTTAAATTTTTGTTTCTTTTTTTCACATTGGTACCCTGAAAACCTCAAAATCAAAGTTGAAGCAGATATATACAGGGTGAGTCAGAAATATCTGAAATATCTTATCTGAAATTTAAAAAATGAAGATTGAAATTTAATACACCATTCACCATTTCTCTCTACACTGTACAGTAACACAATGCATTTACTTCAAACGTGTAGCCATATTTCTGATTTACCCTATATATGGTCTTAATAATAAATGCATCAGAAATAAAAGTTGTGGAAGGAAGTTGAATGTTGTACTTGGGGGGGATACACATTTCTACTCTGTGTGAGCTTGAACTTACTTCTGTCAGGTTATCTAGAGCAGCTAGGTCATCCAGATACATGGGTTGAGGCTTCGTCTTCCTGTCGGGTTTCAGTTTCCCGTGTTTAGTAGTGACCTCTGGCTGCCTTGACGCACGACCTTCTGCTCGCTGCCTCTGGATTTCTTGCCTTAGCTCATGGCGAATCTGAAAATGCCACTTCTAATTAATTGTATATCTCCAAAGGAATCGTGATTTGATTTATTTGCATTCCAGAACTACAATTTTGTACAATGGTGCATCAGTAGTATAGGACATGTTACAAAAGAATTCATAATAAAGATTTGTAGAAAAAAAATCACATTAAGCCATACTTAATTAATCTAAATTCAATGATTCTGAAAGGAAATAATTCAGTTTGAAACTGAAGGAATTACTTCACATGCTATGCTTGACATAACTTTCAAAGTAAAAGTAAACTCCTAAAGTAACTTGCAATATATTTGTGAGGATATGGATATTCTTTATTATAATATTATATTTTGACTAACTAACTAACTCTCTAGCCTTCTTCAACCTGAAGGTTTAGGACTGCAGCAACACACGCCTTCCATCTGTCCCTATTCTGAACAAGATCATTCGAATCTCTTCCATCCTTACCGATTTCCTTTAGGTCCATCTCAATGTTATCCCTCCATTTTCGTCTTGGCTTTCCTACAGGTCTCTTACCATCAGGTTTCCCAACAAGAATCCTGTAAACTCTTCTTTCCTCCCCCATTCATTCCACATGGCCTGCCCAAAGTCTTCTTGATTATATCTGGACATGAATACAAATTATGCAGTTCTACACGTAACCTTCCCCATTCACCTGTCTACTTTTTGACTGTGTGCATAGTTAGTGTGAGAAAAAAAATAGTGAGCCAAAGTTAGGAAATTCTATTCAAGGAGATTGTTTCTAGTTTTATAATACAACTTTTAAAGAAAATGGCATTTTGTTTGTTACCATTATGCTTACAATTTTCTCTTTCGATTACTAGTTATAAAATGATTTTATCACATGATATAAAGCCACTGGCACTGCTCGCCACCATTTTGATTTCAATATGTAGATAATTGCCCCAAAGATGCCGGGATGGTATGTCAGATTTGTCTTCAGGATATGACCATTCTGCAATAATCTGGGGGAAGGTACTTTGGGTACCTTGAAATTTTGAGTACTTTCCATTGGAGCAAGTGTTCTTGAGTTACCATTCAGGTTAATTCAGCATTAGCATCTATTGTTTTGAGAGCATACATTGCTCTCATTATCAGGGAATCTTGATTGGACACCAAGTCAGGACTAGCAGATACAGCATCACCATGAGTTAGAGAATTTAATTTGCAGATGCCAAAAACATAGGTAAATTTGCTTGTTAATGAGACAGTAGAGTAAAGGAAGCCATAGCAATTGCCTGAAAAAGAATGAACCTTTAACAGGGACTCCAGCTCAGTCACATCTGGAATCCACTATATCCAATACATCAAATAGAACATCGGGTTCCAGAGCGAACCAATCACAGGATAGAATCTAAGCTCAACCACTCCATACACACACATTAAAAATTATACTTGGTCTCCAATCAGCATTCCCTGATGATGAGAGCAATGCATGAACACAAAACGTTGGACACTAATTAACCTGGATGGAAACCCAAAAGCAACTGTTCGAATCAAGTCACCAGGAAATATACAATTCCTACTTTTCCTTGGCTGTCAGAGTATAATATAATATTGTGGTTCTAATCATGATTATTCGCACACAGTTTAAATAATGTTTTAAGGTAAAGTTCCTCGTTCATGTAGCACCGTGCCATGAAAACACATTTAGGGTATGTGGGGGTAGGGCTCCACACATTCTCGATCTCAGCCCATTTTGGAGGTAATGTGATCAACACCATGCTCCAGCCACCTTTATTCTCCCAGGTTGCCTCCAGGAACCCATTGGTTTGAGACTGGGTGAGCCCCAGTCCTGCTTTCTGTGGGGACCAAGCCATTTTCCCACCTTAGATCACCCACACTGGGAATCAAACCGTGGTCTCCTGCATGGCAGTCACATGCCATACCTACTAGACCACTGCAGCTTCAAAGTTTTATTAACTCTTAATGATATGCAAGAGGTAAACTTTTGCTGGAGTGGTGGGCGATGTTGTTTCTGGAAAGGATTCTTATATTAGCAGCTGGGGAATTTCTATATATTCAGGTGGAAATCGACAAGTACATGATTATGGATTTCTTTTCCCCTGAAAGATAGTTTGCTTGTAGTATAACAACAACTCATAATCAGTAATGCTTCATGCAATAGCTGCCGCTGAAATATCCTCAATATGTTTACAGCCTTTTTTTTTATTATGTACATTATACACATGACATTTTTATATTTGAAGCAATATATGAATATAACAAGTGCTTTCTTTAAACTATTGTACTTACCTTATCAGTCTCTGCAACCACTTGGCACAGAAATGGATGGTCGAGAACTTCCCTTGCAAAAGGCCTCTGTTCCAGATCCTTCACGAGGCATTCTGAGATGAAGTCGTTCAGCTGTGAACTCCACTCTTCAGGCTTACTCAGCCGAGGAGGTGGGTTCCTTGGTATCTGGAAGAGAGCTCTCATCGGGTGCAGCTCGGAAAGTGGAGGATCCCCTTCTGCTAGTTCAATCGCTGTTATCCCAACTGACCAGACATCACACCGTGCATCGTATGAACTGTCCAACTGCTGTTCACATGCTATCACCTATAGAAGGGGAAATATAGTATTATGTGTCAGTTTTATTGCATAAGATCTAAGATGAACATCACATTTTCCAATAAATCTGTGCTCCATGATATCTGTGAACTGATCCAGTTGTAATCATACAGTTCTTATTCTGAAGTGCACATCATTCAAGAAAAATGTTTAAACGTTATGGGGATATTTTACTTACAAAATTTATGTTGCTTGACTTCTCACATTTGAGGTTTTGAAAAATTGTGGAACCATTTATCCTTTGTAGTAAATAGTATAATATGAAAACAAACTGGTTCCTGCATTTTATACTCATTTCTTTTTTTATAATAAAGTTTTTACTTTTCTTTGCTTATTCTGTTTGAACACTAATTGAATTCAACTTCTGTTATTAAGAATAGTAGTAACAAGCTTTCGTTTTGGTTTTCTTAAAACTGAAAATGAGGGATGTCAGTTTTCAGAAGATGTTGACCAACTGTTTGAACCCTCATCCCCAAATGGGTAGTAGGGGGGGGGGGGGCAGGGGAGGATGCGTGAAATACTGGTTCTGAGAACATCCAAATTTAGCTGCTAGAAATGTTTGTGGTGGAACAGCTTAATTTTATGAGAGATCGTACTGATATATGACTTGTGCCCAATAACATTTGGAGTTATTAAAGGATAAATGTAGAAATGACAGTTGAACTGACATACTGATCTTTGCTGACTCAAAAAGAAGAACATGTCATATGGCACCTTTTCATTGATTTATCTGAGAGTAGCAGACATAAAATATTCATTAAGTATTGGAGTTGCACTCAGTTCTCGAAGTGGGGATGTTTGCTTGAGCATTGGAGCTAGTTCAGGTGCCTATGTTTTAACATGGGGATAATGGAGCATTTTGTGTAATTAGTTAGAAATTCTGACTTGGTGATCCACTCTCCATGGATGTGGGAACAAAAAGTAGTATCCTTCCTGTCTGCATACGATATAGGAAGAAACACATTTCTCTTTTGACATGTTACTGTTTTAAAAAATAATCTTATACCGAAACAGAAAATTCATGAAACTTACCTCAGGAGCCATCCAATATGGTGTTCCAACGGAGGTATTTCGACGACCTAGTGTCGCAGCTAGATGTGATGACACACCAAAATCCACTAATTTCACATTTGCATCCTCTGTGAGAAGAATGTTGTGACCTTTGACGTCCCTATGCATACAGTGGTTTCGATGTAAATAGATTAAGGCCTATAAGAATTAGAATTGAAAAAAATACTTTTAAAATATATGTACATGTATCAACAATAATATATAAGTTTACACATTATTCATTATTTAATTACAACAAATCCGATTGTGCTGTATGGAGGAAATAGTGCGATTGGTTCAATCAGCATATTTGTCTTAGTTTTCACAAACTGACATAGATTAATGTGCGTACACTGAGTAGAATGTGAATATTTAATAAAAGTTAATATATTGTTATATTTGATTAGCAATATATTTTGTTTATTGGCAGGGCAACAACTGTTGAGACCAACAAATTTTAGAAGCAAAGAAAACCAACTTATCTCCAGTGCTGTCACCAGAATGGTTCGTCACATTTAGTAAACATTTAAATACCCATACGTATAGCTATGCATACTTGGGCTGAAAGTGCATTTATTTATGTAGTTTTTCTTGCTCCTTAGGGAGGATGGGGACAAACTGGTTGACCTGGGGGCATTCGCCTCCTGCCCCCTCTGAAGCTGTCGCTACTGTTCTCAAGAGGGACACTGCTTTAGTCACCTAATCCCTCAGTACTGCCCTTAACAGACCTGAAAAGCTTGGTAACAGGACCGGCCTTAGGTAGGTGTACAATATATTACAAAAATTTTTCAGAGGATTGAAGAAATCAGAGATTTTCATTCCCTACAGGATACCTTGCCCTTATAGGACAACTTGTATTTATAGAACACCTGTACTTCCTTAGTCTGAAGAATTACAGGTGTCCTATATAATCAGAATATGAACATTGTAAAATTAATAAATAGTTAATTTATATGTTTTGTGTAACATTACTTAGTAACATGTTGAAGGCTAAACCAATAATTATGGGAGGATAATAAAAGCTTCTAAATTATTGTTTCTGCTAAATTAAGATGTTCCACTAGTGCGACATTTAATTACAAAACTGGGCATGTTCAATATCAAACTATTATTTTTTCTATCAAAGTGGTATTTTTAAATCATATCCAATAACATTATCATAATTCTCTTGTGCTTACTTTTCATTGAATTTTCATTTGTAGTGAATTCATTGCTTCATATAAAGTAATATTTTCTCTTCGTGATTTCATTCTATAAATAAATGAATAGTGCACATTAGCTTCTTTTTTATTTAAATATTTGAACACGATTTTCATGTTGAACTTTGTTTACACCAGGGTTCTATAAATTCATAATAAACCGTACAGAAACAATGAAGTCTATTTGGCACGGGCCTCGGGTGAGTGCCGAAGTTGTGCCTTCCCTGCTTGCCATGGTAAAAAGTTGAATTTTTGCCCCAAAATACTCATCTTTTACAAGTGACTCGTAATTCGCTTTTCTTCTAAACTTCTTGTTTATTATACTCAGTATAAGAGACAGTCGTAAAACTTTGTTTCATTGCCCAGTTTTTTGTGTGTGTGTGTGTGTGTGTGTAAATGCGGGAGGATCCATTAGGGTCTGGCACTGTCACTGTTTGCTACGCCACAGAGGGCTAAAGAGAAAGGCATAGAAAGAACTGAAAGAATGAGGGACAGAATCAAAGAGAGAAGATGATACAGACACCGAGGAAGAAATAAAAAGGAAAAGAGAGAGAGAGAGAGAGAGAGAGAGAGAGAGAGGGAAATGAAAAACAGAAGAAAAAGGTGGAACTAGATGAAAGAGATTGGAAACAGAAGAAAGAGGTTGAAAACAGAAGAAAGCGGTGGAAAACAGATGAAAGAGAAGGAAACAGATGAAAGAGAAGGAAAACAGAAGAAAGTGGCGGAAAACAGAAGAAAGAGGAGGAAAACAGATGAAAGAGGAGGAAAACCGAAGAAAGCGGTGGAAAACAGAAGAAAGAGGTTGAAAACCGAAGAAAGCGGTGGAAAACAGAAGAGGAGGAAAACAGAAGAAAGAGGTTGAAAACAGATGAACGTGGTGGAACAGAAGAAAGAGTTGGAAACAGAAGAATGTGGTGGAAAACAGAAGAATGAGGAGGAAAACAGAAGGAAGTAGTTAAAAACAGAACAAAGGGGTGGAAAACAAAAGAAAATGGTTGAAAACAGGAGAAAGAGGTGGAAAATAGAATAAAGATGTTGAAAACTGAAGGAAGTGGTAGAAAACAGAACAAAGGGGTGGAAAACAGAAGAAAGTAGTGAAAACAGGAAAAAGTGGTTGAAAACCGAAGAAAGAGGTGGGAATCAGATCAAGCAGGATGAAAACAGAAGAATAAGAAAGACGTGCAAAACAGAAGAAAGAGGTTGAAAACAGAAGAACGGGATGGGAGAAAGGGTAAGAAGGGAGATAGAGAAACGAGCAAGAAGAACCAAAGAGCAAATTTTACTATCGAAAGAAAAAACGACGGAAGCAGTCAACTGAAAATACTTCGTTCACTCCTGAGCGCCCACCCCAACGAAAAGTTTCTAGAGGCGAGGGGGACAGCAAGATACAGGGGCGGCTTAAGGGTTGGAAAACTGCCAGGGGTGCCAAACCGAGGTGTCCTCCTTGAGTAGCGCCGAAACTTTATTTTTTTATTATATAAGCATGGCTATTTGTTTTTAAAACAAAAGATTTGAATTTATGCAGACAAGAATTAATTAAAGTTTCTGCTGCGTAACATAATAAACATATTGCAAAATCATATAAGAATTTATGAGAATACTGTTATTTTGATATCATTATGTAGGTATTAAATAAATGCATTCCTAAAATAAACGTAATCTTCAGCATTAACACGTAAGTATTTAAAAAATAAGGCTATTATTTTCTTATTTAAAACCGTTAATATGCAACTTCATCAAGGCTTTTATTGGGGGTGGAAAGTTTGGAATGGTTTGGTCGAAAGTAGGGGAGGGGGTCAAAAATCCACCTCGCCCAGGTGAAAATTTTATCTTGAGCCGCTCCTAATATGCAAATGTAGTAAATTAATTTATATTACCCTTTTTGTTTGAGCAAAAGTTAGTCCAAAACAATAAGTGGCTCCATAACCCTCTCCTTAAATGCAACATCAGTATATTTTGTCAAAGAACAAAGAAATTTATAAAATTCCACTGGTAATACAGGGCAAGATGATTATATAACGTCTATTTTTTTAAAGTGCTTGCAGAAACAGAAAAACAACAAAGAGTTGGTAGTTATACGATTTAATCTTTCGGAGAAATCTATATTGCAAGTTTAATGTTTGCAAATGTTCTTTGATTTGATCAAGATTCATTAAGTTGCAAGGCTCGCTATTTGTTCACCAAGCCGTGAGCAAACATTGTCAAGTTTTGTTTCTTCATTTATTGCCTCTAACTCCACTCCACCCCTCTCCCCTGCTTTGTAAAGATCAATGGGCGTGTCTCTGAAGCACGTCAATAAATTTGTACTTGATAACTGAGGGAACATTTGCATGTTCTAAAATAAACTCTTGTTGCTGAGACAACATGCGCGCCATCTACGATCACACTCGTGGATATTACCATAAAACGACCATAAACCTTCGCTTGTTTCATGCAGCATGCGAACTAAATGCGAAGATCAACTTCAATGTTTGTTATATCTCCTCTCCCGTCTTTGTGATCAGAATTTACAAGCTAAGAGTTGAACTAAACTTTGTAATCCAATGATTGGCTTGCCCAGAGCAATCAAATCGTGAAAATGATCCAAGAGACACTTTAACACACGTAACAAAAGAGCAACACATAAACTTTCATGTTGATAGAGAACCTTCCAAAAAAAGAACTGTCTGGGGCAGTGGACAGGAGTGTGAAGTGAATTGCCATCATCTTCAAAGAAACGAATTAAAAAAGATTATGGAGAGCTATGAAATGCAGTGTCATGTACAGGCCTATGGTGCAGGACTTCTGAAGTGTTACAAAACAAGTCAATAAATAAATAAATACCCTCTCCTTCCCCGCTGATTGCAGTTTTTTTCTCACAAAATTTATTACGTACTACACCCTAGTTTTTTTTTCTGCAGTTGAATTGTGAATACAGAAAGCTACAAATATTTTGATGTATGAATTTCATCCCACTATCCATTCTTTTCTTTGCCGCGGTTCTCCGAGGAGTAGAAATACAATGCGTAAAAGTGGCCAATGAATTTATCTTGACCCACGAAAGGACCTCTGTGGTCTAAGGGTTCTCAAAGATGGTTTGCGAGTGCGTATTACCATGCATCGAACACTTGACAACACCTGTCATTGTTTTCGCACTTTCACACGCTGTTGGAATGTGATGACAATGTATTGTGACACTTTCTAATTTGCTGACAACATGTATGTACTGTTTCATAACAGGCGGAAGCTAGGTCAAGAGAGTACTACACCTATCAGCTAGACTAGTGTTTACACAACACACATAAGACAAGCGAAGAACACTTACCTCGACTGTTTCCCTCAGTATGTACGCAATCTGCTTCTCCTTCAATTTCTCGTTCCTCTTCTTCAACCCTTGGACAAGGTCAGTCACAGAACCACCTGTGCACAGCTGAAACGAACAAAAAGTCACCAATCAGTCTCGTGGACGTTTGTATTGTATCTGCTAAGCGTCTGTGCAAAAACTGATCCTGTCTTCGTAAGACAAGGCATGAGGCTTAAGTGGGTTAGGTTCATTAAAATTATAAAAGAACTTTATTACTTGCAATGACCTCCTTCTGCATTAACGCATATTACATCACAACAACAATAATAATTTGATCGTTACTATTCTAAGGCAGAGTATTTTTAGTTAAAATTCAACAATGCAATTAACAGTCGGTTAAAAAGTCACGCTCTTGATTCTCAGTACTATGCTAGATCGTATTTTACGTTGATGCTCCAGATACATAAAACTGTGCAGAGTTTATTTATGTACTTAAAACACGAAACACAACTCTGTACTCACACCAGGACAGATTTCTTTGTTGTACATTAACACTTCATGTCACGCTTATCGAGCAATCTTAATGTAAGCTTTTACTATGATAGGTGTTATGTAGAAAATGTGGAACGTTTCAGCTAGTTTAGCTACGTACAAAGTTCAAACACTTTCGTGCCGAATGACTTAATTAACCTTTAATATTTTACAATCTTTTATATTTCCTTCTCAATTTGAACAAAGAGAGATAATATTCTTATCTACATATATAATATGGTGCAGATCGTAGCTGCGGTGGAAGGTAGGCAACATACGCAAATTCTAAAAAAATGCTTATATTTATTAATGTTATTAGTTTATCTCGTGATGATATTTCTCCTACTGGTTCTTTAATCTAGCAGTTATAAATCCAGATAAATCTATCATCAATGAGTCAATGTACGAACGCGCAGAGATAAAGTATGTATGAAATAGCAGATTTCTATCCTCTACAGATTGTTTCATTCTGAAATTTCATTATAGTGTTAATAATTTTCTGCCTCATAGTTATTGTACACATAACTTTTATTACGCATCTTGCCAAGTCGCATCAATTATATATGACTGAAGTTTGAAGCTTTTTGTTTTTGTTGTTAAGTCCGTTTTATGCACAGATAAGGCTAATTGGGATTGGACCTACAGTTTAAAGTGTGATCCGAACCACATTGCGCCTCCACGGGGTATCGAACCCGGGACCCTACGACGATACCACTACGCCATGGAGGCTTATACAGGGTGATTCTGAACAATTGGGACAAACTACAGGAGGTGATTTCAATGAACAAAAAGGTTCATATGAACATATGTCCAGAAATGCATATGTTCCAAGATAGATGGCACCACTCGTCGTCATGGTGATAGTTGCTCGTAAGAGCATTAGTGTGTCATATGTGTGTGTGAAAATCCGGCCACAGTTCCATGGTGCACTGTGAACCATTGGCGTTGAGAAGGGGGTGGGGGCTTGGAAATTTACATATATAAACCTTTATTTAGATCGGGTACTAACAATGTGAATACCAGAATATATTTTGATTTGAAGATGTGCCCCACTCCTAATGTTTTGGCCCACCCACTGTAGGCCCAACAGTAATAAAGTTCCATTAGTTAGTATTCCACCAGAACACGGTAAAAAAAAAGTGTTACATCGAACAATGAGTGTAAAATTCAGGAACCAGGTCAGAACGTCATGTTTTCATAAGTCTACCCCTTAATCCAAATAAATGGCTCCATGATTTTTAAATTCCAAAAGAATATTTTTTTTTATGTGAGAGGAGACAACATAAACTTTATGACTAAAATTTCTCCTTAACTTTCAAAGATTTTTCTTGATCGAGCTATAAGTTAATAAAAATTAAATGACAGTAATAATAAAGTACGAACCCTAAAAAAAATTCTAACAACATCCATCCCAAATCCAATTCTTCCGCTATTAATAACGTTCTAAAAGAGTTATTATTTTTGTGCATGAATATGTAAGTGCATGACGTCAATAGTGTGCAGTATCAAGTATCACGGAAAATTTCACACGTCAATTCGACTTTATCGATTTCCCAAGCGTTCTGTCCCTTCGTTAGAGCGCAAACAGAGCATGTAAAACCAATATTGGTCGTTCGATTCACTTCTAATCGATTTCCCTGAAAACATCGAATTAAAAAAAATCGCAATTTTCAACGATCGATCAAGCAATCAACACCGGATAGAAGAAGGATTAATCGTGAATTCCTGTGCTCTTCCTGCTGTGAATTTAGGTTTTCCACATTTTAACTGATTATTCTGCTTCAGTTAATTTCTGCAGTTCTCTTTACTGTATAGAATCGAGAGAAAAGAGAAAGAAATTAGCGGAAGGGAGGGGTGAGTGAGTGAGTGAGTGAGTGAGTGAGTGAGTGAGAGAGAGAGAAAGAGAGAGAGAGAGCAGAGCAAGAAGCAAAGAAAGGAATTCTTTGAAGAATTTTAACGGGAGTTACGATATATTGATTTTCCTCAGGCCCAGTGGCGGCGATTAGGGTGGGGGGCGGTTGCCGCCCCCCCCCCCACTTTTTGCCACCTTTGCTCCCGCACAATGCTAAATCTTATGTATCAAGGAAAAGTAATTGCCCCCCCTAGTTTTGGAACCGAATCGCCGCCACTGCTCAGGCCCGTAGCTAGAATTGATCTCCAGGGGGGACCTTTGTAAACCAAGTCAATTTCTGAAAAGTTTAACAGTATAAAATGAAGGTGTGGGGTGGGGGTGATCATTACGTTAACATAAAATATAGAAATATCATACAAAACATCTCAACATCTGCTGCTAACATCATCCATTGCTACGCACACCATACTACTTTTGATGATACAAATGAATGGCTTATTGCAGAAAGGGACCTGAGTCACATTTTTGAGGTATCGGAGTTAATGGTATTTTTGATGTTTCTAGTTACGGACACATCTTTTAGTGCAGAAAGGACGTCAGTCACACGAGGCTATAGCCAAGAAAATGCACAGTGAAAAGTGTACTTTAATGCAGAAAGGTACCCGAGTCACTGACTAGGGTCCTTTTCTGCAATAAACGCTACTCTGTAGCGACGGACACTGGTCCCCTTTCACAGAGAAAGAGAAATAACCGTGTGGAAAATAAACTTGGCAACTCTGAAACAAGTGACAAGCGATTTCCTAAAAAAAAAATGTCTGTAGCCGTGGTCTGTAGAGGGTAATATGTGTTAGTGCAGAGCGGTGGCAACTGTTGTTAGAGGTTTTGTTGCTTGTATTACAGATATGCAGGACGATAGTAGTGTTAGCGACGTGAGCGTTGACAGTCCAAGAAAACGTCGGAAAGGAATTCGACATCCGGGAACATATGCCAGAAATGTGATTAGAAGTGCAAGGGTGAATGGACAGGAGTATGTGAATTATAGGGGTGTTACAACACCTGCGAAAAGAGTGCGGTCGCCTTGTAAGTGCCCAAAAGAATGTTATGAACAATTCAACGAAGACGAACAACGTGCAGTTTTTGACATATTGTATAGAATGCAAAGTAAAGATGAACAGGATATACATTTGCAGAGAATGATCCATGTTGAAAATGTTAAGACACATCGTCCACGCAAAGAAGATGCTACGTTACACAAAAAGTCGTTTAAGTACCACGTACTACTGGCAAGTTGCAAGATACAAGTTTGTCGTGAGGCGTTTTGCAGACTTTATGATGTGTCAGAGAAAAGAATAAGACGTTTGCGGACGTTACTGTTAGAGGGCAAAATACCTCATGATATGCGCGGACAGAGCAAAAGTGGGAATATGATTAAGGCTGAGGATATACAGGCAGTGCATGGACATATCGCGTCTTTTCCAACTAAACGTGGACACTATGCAGACATCAAATACCTACATGAAAACCTGTCAATTCAAAAGATGTATGAACTGTATAAAGAAAAATACTCTCCGTCCAGAATAAAATACAGTTTCTACTACAAGTATTTTAAGGAAAATTTTGCGTTTCGTTTCGGGAGGCCACAAGTAGACACGTGTGGTTTCTGTGAAGACCAGACTAACAAAATGAAGAGTACTCTTAAATGACAATGCAAAAAGAGTTGCTGCTGCCGAATTAATAGTTCATAAAAGACGATCAAACAAGTTTCACAGCACTGAAGGAATGTGAAACTTTGTCTCGTTGTAGGGAAGATACAGTGGGGCTGTGTTTCGATTTCATGCAAAATCTGGACCTACCAAAAGTTCCTGTACAAGACATGTTCTATTTGCGTCAGCTGACTGTAAATATGTTTTGTGTGTTTAACATGAAAACAGGACATTCTCAGTTTTACCTGTATCATGAGGACAAGCAGGAAAAGGACCAAATGCCGTGGGGTGGTGTCTTTCCTGTTAGATTATATTGCAGACAATGTGCCTCTTAGTGTATAGAATTGCATCTTTTCTCGGACAATTGTCCTGCACAAAATAAAAATCACACATTGTGTCGCGTTCTACTAGCATTAACAGACACAGGAAGATTTCACAAAATCGTGCATCATTTTCCTATCAGAGGTCACTCATATCTTCCATGTAACCGGCAGTTTAGTGTGATTCGACGTGCCATCAGACGTTGCAGCAATATTTATACGTTGTACGAACTGTGTACGTTAATCTGTAATGCAGCTCGGGGCGGTAAAAATACTGTCAAACTTATTGACACCAGTAACATTATTGATTTCGCAACGTGGGGGCCTCATGTCTACAAAAAAATGTGGCATCTGTGGAAACTACCATGTGTTCCTACAAGAATAGGCAGTATTTTCAGATTTCCATGTATCATTACTTTGAATACTGTGTTGAACATAAGGGTACTGTCAAGGTTTCCGAATTCATCAGAGGTTTGAGGTCTTACACCTTCTCTGTCCAAAGGTGCAAGAATTGTAATTCCTACGCCACGTACGTTCCCAGTTGCACGTATGCCGATCAAGCTTACTAAATTGAAGGACATACGAACTGCCTTGTCATATGTACCAGACGACGTCAAAGGATTTTATGAAGATATTCTTCAGTGGCCCACTACACGCGCCAATGAAACAGACTCCGATGTAGAATAACACATGCATGTATGAGCTCGTACATTATTGTACTTCAAACACCGACAATAAAGTCCAGAAAGTGCAGTACACTGTCATTTATTGTTGAATCTATAATTTTCTGTAGCATATATAACATAACCTAACCTAACCTAGCGTATGTGGCAACGACAAACGGGGGTTTGTAGGATATTTCTTGTCTTATATCTCACAGTTTCCACTGTTATTGCAGAAAGGTACCGGAGTCACAACTTTTTCATCTCCACTGTCTCTAGCAGCATACTGCAGGGGGGCGCATTGAGGGTTGCAAAATTAACAATTCACTGAATATTTGAGCCAACAAAGGGAACATTTCTTTCTTACACTATCAATATTATACGATTTTTCTTGTTTTTCTCGGAACTGTGCAAAAGTGACTCAGGTCCCTTTCTGCAATAAGCCATTCAAATATATATTTACATCATACAAGAAAAAAATGCACAATATTCATAGTGCCTAGCATACATTCCATCTTCGGCGGAAGCAATACAACTTCCCTTCGTTTCCAAAATTTGGGAGCTGTTGACCTTTAACGCAGGTGTGGAAGGAATGTGGATGGATGATGACGTCAAAGTCGCAGATTTCTGTCCAAAAAAGGGAGACCGCAAAAGGAAAACCAAAAGATACAGATAAACAATCTTCCCTGTGAAATAACTTTTTCAAGTCTAGATAATCTTCTAAATACTTGCCGCTACTTCTGCTCATAAACAAGATGAACGAATGTAATAACTGCTGTTCATGTTCTGTGTATTTATCCTTCACAGAGTTGTGAGCGAAATAATATACCCTGTCTAAATTTTCAATCTGCACTGCACACAAATGATACAAAATAGTTTTACATAATGTCAAGGGCCCCGTGGCGGAATGGTTAGCACATCGCGCTACGATGCCAGGGTTACAGGGTTCGAATCACGGCCTGGGCATGGATGTTTGTGTGTTCATTCATCAATTTCATCATGTGATCGCTCATCCCCATCTTCGCAAATTAGCCAAAAGAGGCACAAGAAGCGAAGTAAAATAATGCAAAGCAATCAACACAATGTCAAGGGGCTGACGGCAGTGCCAGGGAGGGCTAAGCCCCCCTTGGCTCCTGCCTGGCTACGGGCCTGATTTTACTTCGCATTTCTGCCACTTTTGACTAATCGCGAAGATGAGGATGAATGGTGATACGATGATACAGTCCCGTAGCGAGAGGTAGGCTATATGGGGGCTGAAGCATAGGGGGCCATACACAGCCTAAAAAAATCTATAAAAATCTATATATAAAAATGGATGTATGTATATATGTTTGTTCCGGCATAACTCTCGAATGCCTGGAGAGATTTCAACTAAACTTGGAACACATATCGCTTACAATCTGGAAAGAAATACTGTGGTGGTGAGACACCCCTTGCACCCCTAGGGGTGGGGGTGGGAAGCGGTGACATGTAAAAATAATCGAAAACGACCGATATTAGTGTGGAATTCATAATTTACGGGGTTGCTAAGATGAATAGTGACACTCCCAATGCCGTTCAACTCCAAGACACCCCTGGCACTCCTAGGGGTGGGAGTGGAAATGGGGTATCATGTAAAACGACCGATATTAGGGTGGAATCCATAGTTTTCGGGGTCGCTAAGATGAATAGTGACACTCCCAATGCCGTTCAACTCCAGGACACCCCTGGCACCCCTAGGGTGGGGGTGGGAAGGGGGTAACATGTAAAACGACCGATATTAGTGTGGAATCCATAGTTTTCGGGGTCGCTAAGATCAATAGTAACACTCCTAGTGCCGTTCAACTCCAAGTTCATTTTACACTATAGTTAGAGTTCATTATTTTCCTGTCTAATATAAGATTGGGATAAATAAAAACCTAAGCAACGCCGGCTAATCAGCTAGTAATAAATAAAATAGAAGAATATGCGACTGAGAAAATTGCCCTTGGTAGAGGTATGTATATTCTTGTAACACACTGCTAGAATTTTCTGTTTCCCAAAATAATAGCACGTTTCTGAAGATTTCCTTATTACAGACTACAACATGGCTGAAATGTTTTCAAATATGCTAAATATCACATTAGAGGCAATATCGAAGGAGGCACATAAAATGTCGGTACTTGGTAGTGCAGGGGGTGGGGGAGCATCAAACTACAATCCTAACTAGGGAGCTAAAATATATAGCCACAGGGTTGCGACGATGAGATGGGTGAAGGGAAAATCACAAATATACATGGACAACACAACGTAAATCCTACAGAGGTTTAACCTGGAAAGGCGCCAGAGCCCCGTTAGTCTACAAAATACAAGTTACGATTTAATTTCACTCAAACGTGTGAATTTCCTAATACTTGTTTTTCAATACAACCTCGTATAAGTTCGTCGAGTTTGTTAATGACGATCCTGCATTTTCGTTATACACGGTACATTAATTTTATGCACAACTTTCTTCCCGAAAAGAAACTAACAGCTCAGAAGCGAGCTCATAACGCAGCCATTCTCCCCTTCTTTATCTCACGGGGGAAATGCCTCCCCATCCCCCGTGTAATTCACGCTGCCAGTTCTTTGAATAATGAAGTGCAGCGTTTCGTAAAGTCAAGTTGTAACTGTTGAAGCAGGGGGTTATTTATTGCGAAGTTTCTGTCCGCCATTCTTAAGCTTTTCTTCTCAATATCAGTATACTTACCACACCAATAAGTAATAAGTTGAAATTTACTGCTGGTTTCGATATTATCTACTCGAAGCGTAACGAGGATAGTGTGATAATTGTTTGGTCATGATGGCTGAGCGCTGTAATTATATGCAATTATAGCAATATACATGCGAGGGTGGTCGGCTCATTGAGAACGATTTGTTTCCAGCTGATAATAGCTCTGCTCAACGGAAACAGACTTCTCTTGGAATCAAGAGAGTAAATCTACCACATAAATATTGTAAGTCTGCTTGCCACGTGCACTCATACATTACTCGTTTCGGTTCTCTCTTCAACTGCATGTCAAATCCTTTGTACTTCACAGAAATATTCACGAGACTGCACTACATTCCCTGTTAATTATATACATGTGTTGGAAAAATGGCCTACATAACTCTTTCGATCCAGAAAATAAACAAGTACGGGCCATCAAAATGTAACAAGCAAGGCTGTAAGGTCGAGATGCAGGTATTTGTATAATACGTATTTGTTTCTTTATTTAACATCGCTTTTCTGCCACGATGATTGATTGATTGATTGTGTTTATTTTACTTCACTTCTCTGCAACTTCTGGATAATCTCGAAGATGAGGATGAGTGATGATATGATGAAATTGATGAAGAAACACTTACAAAAAACACAATGCCCAGGTTGGGGTTCGAACCCGTGACCCCTGGCGATAATAATACGTATTTGTATTGTATATGTAACTATTACATTTTTGTTCTATTATTTACTATACCTAAGGTCATTTTTAGTATTATATGGTGTGATAATAATAGACGTGCAGTGTTTAAAAGACCTGCTTTTTACACTTTGTAGCGTATACATACACTTATAAATATTTGCAAAATTTCCTATTCATTAGGGGATTTTGTTTTAATATGAACTCTTACATGAATTGGAATTGTTGTGTTAAGCCCACTTTATACACAGAAAGGCTAATCGGGACTGAACCTATAGTTTAAAGTGGAATGCGAGCCACTGTGTCATGTACCTGCACCGGTAATCGAACCCGGGACCCCTTGATTATAAGGCGACAACGTTACCTCTACGCCATCGGGGAGGTCAGAACTCTTAATTGAGAAAAAGGTGCTAATGCATTTGCATTTCTATTGAGCATGTAATTAGATATATCATTTGTTATATTAATTGCCATGAGTGTTTCCGCTTTCCTATTAATGATGAAAAATAATTGTATAACTTTTATAAATGTAATCTGTGTATCTGAGGTCGTATCAAAGCCATTCGGAAAAACGAAAACTTAATAAATGATCATGTTGTTCATCATTGAAACTTTAATTGCTTGATCAGACTTGTAATTCGAGTTCTTGATTTATTACATTGGTAATATATATTTAACATACATTTAGCTATAAAAATCAATTTATAAAATGTAATGTAGAGATGGTTAAGTGGAAGAAAAGGTTTGTGCCTTAACTTCGCCATCCAAAACAAGGAATAAATAAATAAATAAATAAATAAATAAATACGGCTTAATAAAAAGATAAATCTTTGAACATGAAAACCTTGTTCAGTTGGAACTTTATGATCAACATTGTATCGTAAAAACTTCGTCTCGGAAGAAATATTTAACAGCTTCATGCCAGTCTTATATTAGTAAGAAAAAATATGTTTATAGAGATTGACTTACGTCCAAGTATCTGTTCTGTCAAAACCCACTAGCATGGTAAGGAGTGTTCTGCTTATTCATTTTAAATAAGCTATTCAAGGTGCAGATAAGTAGGGTCTACTGATTTCGTTTATTGAAGCATGAAATAAGTCAGAGGTGTATATTATAACATTATACATAATCTATGGCTCGTAATTTCGGTATATTTATTAATGATGTGGTTAGATATCATTTTCTTGCTCTGAAAAGTAATGCTGGTGGGAAAAAAATTACATTAAATGCTCTGAGACACGATAATGTTGACACACGCCGCTGAGATCTTACGGGCGATGAAAATCAGACGATTAGAAATTCCTCAATGACTTTCACCCGTCATAAATCAGACAAAAAATTCATTTCCAGCTTACGAAAAATTCAGATGTGATCGTGCACGCCTGCGCACGGTTTCTGCCATTGCAAAAGTACGCCCATGCGGGCTCTCTCACAACGTAATGCCCATCAACAACGCCAATAAAATATTGCACTTGAGTATTTCTAAAAGCACGCCCAAATGATAGCGAGGACATGGAGTTTCACTTATGCTAACGAGCACGTTGAAGATGGTACCACAAAGTTCCGAAGTAATAATCAGAGGGGAAAAAATCGGATTTACACTAATCACGGGATATGGACTATAAAATAGGAGGTTGCATGTTAAATCATACAAACATTATCCTATTCGGGGTGTAAGGGGGTGCTTCTTCCATGTAGTGCACCCAATAGTCAACCTCACTTCCACGTAGTACACCCTGGACTGCAGACTAACGAGGCTCTGGCGACTGGCCCTATGGCCAGTATAATTTTGTTTGTGTTGTCCTGTGTTTTGTCCTTATTTGTGTTGAGTACTCCTTTACAGCCTCAGCTTTTAACCAAAGTCAGAAGATTTTAATATTTTATGATTTTAGTTCTGCAACGTTAGAGTTGTTATATGTAACGATAAGGGGCTGGACCCCGTATAATGTGACGGGTGCAAAATAGCCTTAGTGCTGACGCACCCAAAATTTTAAATTCAAATCAAATCAAAATCAAAATTATCCTATTCATGGGCGTCGGGAGCTTCCCCCTTTAGGAAATTGGTATCGTTTCATGTCAAATTAGAAAAAAAGCAATGACAGAAATAAAGTTCAGTAAAATAGTATTCCAACAGAATAACCAAAGTTATGACCCTAAAGGATTTTGACCCTGCTACATCAGTTATGTCACCAGACATTATTAGTTATTAGTTAATTACGACGATGAGGACGAATGGAGAACTGGATTCAAACCTAGGACCTCTGATGTCGCAGCGCGTTACAGAAACCACCATACATCTTCATGTTTTGGGTACGATTTCATAGCTAGTTTAGGAATGCTGGTATGTCAACTTTATCCAAAAGTCCCTTAGGACAACCCCCGAAGAGCTTTGTCAACCAAGGCACGGTGCATACATACTTTACTAAGGATAATATTGAACACACACACATAGTGGTGTGGTTGTGAGTGTGTCCCTCTCTCTCTCCCTCTTACAAGAAACCATTAACAGATCTAAATGAATAAAAACATACGCACAATAAAAGTAAAACAAGAATGCAAGACAAATATAATTATGTAATCTAATTAAGGCAAAACTAAACGAAATCCTATACCTAATTGATATATATTATAAAATATATTATTGTATATGGTGAACTAGCAGTTATGGCCAATGTACATAGTCTGTGCATAGCATTGATTATGCATCTTGTTTATATGTCTTATGGATGATTTAAGTTTTAATCATGTAATCCACCTTGTTACAAGTTTGAATATATTTAATTATCAAGTTCCAATCTTGAGATGTTTATTTCTGTTTATGTCATTAATATTAAGACATAACACTAATAAGACTATTCCAATTATTTTCTAATTTATTGACATCTGTATCCAGTTCGAAAAGGAATTAGTTTGCTACTTTATAAATATCTGATTTAAGTATACATACAAGTAACAAATGCATTCCTTTACATGCATTTAATGCATTTTAAATATTTAGTTATTTGCTTTTATATTTAATAACATTATAAATATGTATATCGTATAATTATATAGCCTATACGTGTGTGTGTGTGTGCAGATTAAAACCTTTCTCCCCCACCAGTGTTCAATTATTTCTCACATGTGAAAAGGTCACTCGTTACAGCAATTACCAGCAGTTAGCTCGAAATTAACAAAAGTGGAGATCGCGATGTTCATCTGTAGTGACTGTTTGTACTCCGAAATGTTTTGTTTTTCTTTCCCCAAAACATCCATCCTTTAGGGCACAAATAAGACAACTGTATGTCACATATACAACCGTTAGGGTACAACTGTCAAATGACGATTCTTTTTCGTTGCACGCAGACACACTTGCCGAGACTTCACGGTTCAGACGTAACGTACAGGAATGCATCGTGCTCCATGAAATTTTCTTGGTACACACGTGGCAGCAGAGAAACATATAGCCAACATCCGTTATGTAGCAGAGAGCGTGTTATGGAGTGTAAGCTTCAGAGTTCAAAAACCTTCTCTTGTGTGAGCATTATAAACGCATTGCCAACTTATGAGACAAATCCTTCTTGTGTACAGTCAGCCAATAAAAACTGGACCCTTAGATTCTGAAATTCTTCCCTCAAATTCATTGTCTATCTCCACGGCGCTGAGCTAACCCCAACAACACATTTTCAATGCTAAATTCGGTGTGTGGTGTATTTTACTTCAAATTTCTGCCCCTTTTGGCCTTTTGCGACGATGAGGATGAGTCATAATTATAATAAACTAGCTGATTACCCGGCGTTGTCGGGTATTTATATATCCCAATCTTGTATTAGACAGGCAAATAATGAATTCTAACTATAGTGTAAAATGTAACTAATTTTAACTGAGATCGTGAATGTCACCAATTAGCTTAGCGACTCGAAAACTATGAACTATGGATTCGACACTAATCTAGATCATTTGTGGAATTTTATTTTTCACCCCCTCTCACCCCCCATGCCGATAGGTGATGAACTTGGAGTTGAACCGCATTGGGAGTGTCACGAAAACTATGAATTCCATTCGCAACACAGCCTGAATGTTAGACAACCCGAGAAACACTATCGTTGTGCGGATTGCATAGAGTCACGGATGTCTGTTTGTGCGGAATTTAATATCTCTGGTTCTAGATTATTTTTACATGTCACCTCTTCCCACCACACCTCTAAGGGTGCCAGGGGCGTCTTACCCCAAAATATTCTTTCCAGATTGCAAATGATACGTGTACCAAGTTTGATTGAAATTGCTCCAGGCGTTCGAGAGTTATGCCGGAACAAACAAATATACACACACACACACACACATAAATTCCTTTTTTATATATACCGGGTGAATCACCTAAAACGTGCACCCCAAATATTTCAGAAATGGAAGGTGCTATTGATGTGCTGTTTTCACAGAAATGAAATGTAACCAAGGGCTCATAATTGTAGCCCATACACAGATTTTTATAATTATTAGAATGTGCATTTATTTTAGAAAGTTACATTTTTTCAAATGGAACAATGCCTATTGACAGTAACAAAATAAAACTAGAGTAAATTAGAATGTCAATGATGTTTTTTTCAGGATTCTAGTACAACTAGTTTTCGAGCTATCGTAGTTTGAAAATTGTACAGACCGGCAGTTGTCCGCTCCATTCAACTGCTCAGTTACGAGGCTCTTATGTTCGTATGTTTGTTTCCTTTACATTCCACTGATTGCATTGCGACTTCCTTGTCAGTTACGTGGTGATAGTGCAAGAAGTCGGACGTGGTGCAAGATGGTGTTTACCAATGCTGAAAGACCCGACATGTTAATGGTGTATGGAGAATGTAGGAGGAATGCTGTTAGTGCTTGTGCTCTGTACGCGGAACAATATCCCGATAGAGGTCACCCATCGCTACAATTATTTGTGAATCTCTTCAACCAATTACGTAAAACTGGAAGTGTAACACCCAGAAAACGTAACAGAAACAAACGAGTGACTGGAGAAGAGGGTGAAATTAATGTTCTCGCTGCTGTTGCTGTACATCCGCACGTTAGTTCTCGTGCAATCGCCCGAGGAAGTGGCATGAGTCAGGCAAGTGTACTACGCGTTCTCCACCGTCATAAGTTCCATCCGTATCATGTCTCTCTCCATCAAGAGCTGCATAGAAATGATTTCGAGAATCGTGTTAACTTTTGTAAGTGGGCATTAAGACAAGATACACCAGATTTATCAAGTATCTTGTTTAGTGATGAAGCAACACTTACAAATCATGGCCAAGTATACCTCCGAAACATGCACTATTGGTCCGTCAACAATCCCCATTGGCTTCGTCAGGTGGAACGTCAGCGTCCATGGAGTTTAAATCTGTAGTGTGGAATAGTGAACCATCAGCTCATAGGCCTTTTGTTCATAGAAGGAACACTAAATTCCCAAAAGTATCTCAACCTCCTAACAGACCAACTTCCACAGATGTTAGAAGGCGTTCCACTGCAGACTAGAAGGAACATGTGGTATCAGCATGATAGCTGTCCAGCGCATACTGCACGACGTACTACAGCTTGTCTTCACCGATTGTTTCCAAATCGTTGGATTGGACGAAGGGGGCCTGAACCTTGGCTAGCGTGTTCACCAGATGTGACCCCTTTAGATTTTTTTCTCTGGGGTAAGCTAAAAGAGACTGTTTACAAGTACATACCGACTACACCAGATGATATGAAACGACGGATTACTGCTACCTGCGCTGAAATTTCTGATGAAATGCTAGAACGTGTGCATCAATCTTTACATGGCAAACTGGAAGCTTGTATTGATGCTGGTGGGCGTCATTTTGAACACAACCTTTGAAGGCCAATTCTCTTTCTTCTTCAGAATCCAACGATTTTATTTATTCAGTTTTTTTCTTACGTTAGTGCTGACACATGTCGCAGACAACTGCCGGTCTGTACAATTTTAAAACTACGATAGCTCGAAAACTAGTTGTACTAGAATCCGGGGGGAGGGACATTGGCATTCTATTTTACTCTAGTTTTATTTTGTTACTGTCAATAGGCATTGTTCCATTTGAAAAATGTAACTTTCTAAAATAAATACACATTCCAATAATTATAAAAATCAGTGTATGGGCTACAATTATGAGCCCTTGGTTACACTTCATTTCTGTGAAAACAGCACATCAATAATAGCACCTTCCATTTCTGAAATATTTGGGGTGCAAGTTTTAGGTGATTCGCCCGGTATATAATAAATAATAATAATAAAATTTTATATAATATAGAAGATTGATCAAGGGAAACCCAGAAAGAACACCCATGGCCAGGCCGGGATTCGAACCCGGAACCCCAGGTTACTTAGCATATATAACTATTTACGTTACAACCTTACAAAAAAAAGATTAGTAATAGTTCATATTATTATTTATTATTAAAGTAGGGTTACACTTGAGCTAACAATTTACATTACATTGATTCTGTAACTACAAAAACAGCTTTTTGACCTACATGAATTAATTAATATACAGTTATGCTATTTGTTTATAAGTATACATAAAATTGAATATTATGCATTTACATAATTGAAAAATAGAAGAAATAGAAGAAAATAAACATTTTTGCAACTATATTGTATGAAGGAGGCAATGAGGTAGACGAGGCTCGGTGTCAGTATTCATAGATTAATGTCCTGTGCTCATTTGTCTTCAAAACATATTCGCCGGCCTCCGTGGTGGAGCGGTCAGTACAGGGGTTTCGGTTCGAATCCCGGCCTGGGCATGGATGTGCTTTGCGAGTGCTCCTTCATCAATTTCGTCATCATCAATCATTTTCATGATCTCGATTAGCCAAAAGTGGCAAAAATGCGAAGTAAAGTCAATCAACAAACCATGTTCCCCTACTTTCCAGATATTTTACATTGCAAACAAGTGTAATATACTATAACAATATTAACTAAGCGTTAAATCTTAAATTTTGTATCATAGGAAAATAAATCAAGTTTATTCAACATCATTGGATACGATTTGATTTTATTTTTGCTGATTCGCGTCGCTTTTCTTCCACTTTTGGCTAATCACATAACGACGAATATGAGTGAAAAAATGATGAAAGGACACTCATAAAGAACACCCATAGTCAGGCCGGAATTCGAAGCCGGGACCTTTGGCGTCGCAACGCGCCGTGATAACCACTCCAGCACAGAGATGAGATGCACCGAAACGTCGCGAAATGCAGAAAAATATGATTTATTACACGTAAATTATAAGCTTCCATTAATTTAAAGTGCAACTCAGTAAATTCATTGCCATGAATTCCTTCGAGTTTTAAGTCCAGTTTATGCATAGACAGGCTAATCGAGACTGGACCTACAGTGTAATGTGAGAGCAGATCCACAATGCACCTCTACGTGTATCGAACTTGGGACTCCTTGATTACAAGGCAATGACGTTACCGCTATGGTCATACCGCTACACAAATTAAACGGAAAATAACACAAAAAGTGAGGATAAAAGTTCACTTACACAACAAAATTACACAAAAAGGACGCACACACATGAATAGACAGGTGTTTGGGTCATTTGGGTAAGAATAATACAAACTAAGAAGATAATCTATCTTATATATATAAAAATGGATGTGTGTGTGTGTGTGTGTGTGTGTGTGTGTGTGTGTGAGTGAGTGAGTGAGTGAGTGTGTGTGGGTTTGTTTGTTCCGACATAACTCTCGAACGCCTGGACCAATTTCAACCAAACTTGATACACGTATCACTTGCAATCTGGAAAGAAATACTGTGGGGGTAAGACACCCCTGGCACCCCTAGGGGTGGGCTGGGAAGGCGTGACGTAAAAATAATCGAGAACCACCGATATTAAATTCGGCACAAACGGACATCCGTGAGACTATGCAATCCACACAACGACAGTGTTTCTCGGGTTGTCTAACATTCAGGCTGATATGAGTTTGTGTTGCGAAAACGCCCGATATTAGTGTGGAATCCATAGTTTTCGGAGTCAATAAGCTAATTGGTGACATTCACGGTCACATTTAAAATTAGTTACATTTTACACTATAGTTAGAATTCATTATTTGCCTGTCTAATACAAGATTGGGATAAATAAATACCCGGCAACGCCGGATAATGAGCTAGTTAAAATATAAAATACACGAATAGGACAAAGTATGGTCAGCCAATGGATTACAGAGGAAGAAATCAAGAAAAAGATAGAAAGAAAATGAAAGAGAAACGGAGGAAGAATCTTAGTACATATCTTAGCAGAGTTTGCCTGAAAATATTTCTTCCATACGAAACCAAACAATCTAAGTACACCACTGGGCCAGAAGAAAAGGGCAGGCAAAAGGGCAACTGTAATAAACCAATCTACGATCACAGTTGTAAGCATTTGTCACAACCTCATCTAACTTACCTTATTAATGTTTTATGCAATAGCTTGCTAGGGTTTCCCTTAAGGAAAAAAGTGACAATTTCGCACCAGTTGTGCATTTATTTCAATATCGTCGGAATGGGCACTGCTACTTAAAGAAAACCTTGACTATACAAACGAGTATGAATTTCTCCACATGTTGCAATTGGAAGCGGTTTTTTGTAAGGTTATTATTAAGCTAGACATGATGCTTGAAAAATATGATAAGTATTTACAGAATCCCATGTATTCCTTATGAGGACTCAACTTCAAGTTACGGCTAATCAACTGGGAGTTTCGACATTTCCGACGACTAAGACATTGTTCAACGTGTCCTTTTTTTTTTCCGTCCGTGTACTTTTCTAAGTAATTGGATGTTTGATATTCCCGAGAGAACGGATAAAATAATGCTCCCATAAGCGTAATGCATTTCTCCTTGCCTCCTACCGAAATCGTGGCAGTGTTGCCAAATCTGATGCGCATAAAAGAGCTAAATTTCACCTTAAATGGAGCTAGATTTAGGAAGTCTGAATAAAATGCTTCCTATGGTAATTTTAGTTGTCAAAGGGGTGGTGCGCTGCTATTACCGTTAACTTGAAAGTGATGACAATTTATTCTTAGTTTTCACCGTCTAGATCTGTCTGCATCACCCATCTCAATAATCCACTGATGGTCGTGTGAAACCAAAAATAAAGGATTCCCGGGTAACAATATTGTCATCTTCACCTCAGCCACGGCGCTATATAAAAAAGTAGCTGGGGAGGTAAGAGGGGGTGGGGCGATTCAGCCAAGATAACAATATCACGTCACGTGCAAAATGTATACTCATGCCAAAAGTTAGTCCATGTGGGCCGGAGCCAACGATGGTATCATAGTGGGGCAATGGGGCGGGTGCCACAGTTCACAGTCAAACGAGTGCACGAAAGAGCCAGATCTGGCTCCAGAAGAACTACTAAGTTGGCAACAGTGCTCCCCAGCTGCCTCAGAGAGAAGGACCTCGGGGAAATTGTCAACCTTCCCCTTAAATCAGAGCTAGCCCTTCGATTTGCATATTCAGTGAGCAGAAGTTATAAAATAATTGGTTCGCCACTTTTTGTATAATTTATCACACGTGTGAACATTTCTGCAACGGAACGTTGCTTGTTTGTATTGTATCGAGGTTTTTACTGCGTCGTTAACCCTATTTGACATTTATTGTTGCTTTAATATTAATGTCTTTGGTAAAGTGAAAGAAAAGACAACTTATACGCTGCATGAATTTCACAGGTGAATCGGCCAAAACGAATCAGTCAATTAAAACGGTGTGAACTAGAATCTTGCCAGAGTCTCGTGTGTGAATGAACTTAGCTTCTTTCTTTATTTGAAGCGCCACACGAATATAGCAATATTCTCTTTTGAAACACACGTGTAATTACATGTACAGTGGGATCCAGTAGTATTGCTCGGCAAATTGTCCATGACAATTTTCATTATTTTTCTCTTACATCCTATAGGTTTTTATGCGATGGATTTTTATGTATGCTGGTGCAGAAGTTGTCAACAGCTTGTCTTCACTTTCCGTTTAATTATTGAAGCTCTCATTGGGTCAAGTGAAGTGCACAAACATGGTGATGGACAATTTGCACGGTAATACTAATGGATCGCACTGTACGAACAAGAAAGAATAATACGTATCAGAATCACTAAACGACAGACTTGAGTTTAAAAATTCTCGCCTACCCTTGTCACAGATACTTAGTACCCTAACTGCAGTTTGTTTTGCTGTAACGCGAAACTGCCGCTTCAGTTGCCTAGCGTTGTGTTCGTTCCGCGATCTTTGAATTCACTTACAGGCATAAAAAAACAGCATTAACCAAAACACGAAGTATATGTTTGGTAATGTAATTCTAAAGGATTCAGGTAGCGCAGCGATACAGATATTGAATCATACATCCAAATAAGAGCCCCAGTGATTTTCGCACGTTGTAAAGGGTAAGTTAGTGTTGAATCGTCTTTGAAGCTTTAAGAACGTAATTCCTACCGAGGCAACAAAACCTAACTCGCCCAATCTACTCGAATGTTGCAAGGGGTAAGAACATCAAACCTAACTGGCATAAATTAATTACGAAAGCATCCAGAAATCGGAGATAGAGCCAAGATTATGACGGTAGTGAACGAAAATCAATCACTGTGATCTGCTCACTCAACATAGGTAGCGAATACAGAAGCCTCAGCTATTGAGACCAGCTGAATAGCTTCAATATTTTTTTTATTTTTTAACAAATTTATGTGCTATTTTGGTATGAAATTGCATACAACAATAAAACAGATTGTTTTCTTTTTACAAGAATCATTAACGAGACCTTTTAAAAATTGATACAAGAACGAGAAACCAGGCCTATTTTATTGTATGACTTATTCGAACATATCGAAGGGTGGTGACCTGATCAGGTCATATATTTAGATTATCATAATTTCAACGTTAGTCCATTGGTGGGAACTGTGAGCACGTGCAACTTGGTTGTATACATTCAGGATAAAATTCATTTTGTGAGTGTTCATAACCTTACTATATATATCAAGAATCGAAACGAGAACGAGATGCATGGGTATTTATAAATCGAGACGAGAACGAGACAGACCTGCGCGGGCGCGCCCAGACGTAGTATTTTTTTTGTGGGTGGGGGAGAACAAACATTTTTTTTTCAGAGGAACATACAACACTTTCCCAAGAAGGGCAATGCCTTATTTTCAATTATTTGAAAAAGGAGTACCTTTTATTTTACTTTTCACGTAAAAAGCATAATGAATAGAATTAAATTTATCAATACTCGTTTTCCGGAGGGGAGGAGGAGCAAATGCAGTCCTTGCCCCCACTGGTTACGCCCATGCCTCCTCGTATCAGTACAACTCAAAACATAACACAAAAAAACACTATGGGAAAGAAAACTGAAAAAAAAATGATGGACGATTTGCGTACATGCATCTTAGTGGGCAACTGTACCATAAAATTCTGACACTACACGTAACAGCACGTAACGTTAAAGTTATATTTGTTCGCTTAAACTGTCCCTCAATTGAAAAACAACACGTAATGTGTACAAAAATTAATATAGATGTTTGTATTTGCAAGTTCACGTTAGGCACACATTTTAATAGGTAACGAACTAGCAATGACAGAGACAAATGCAAGTCGCCTGTGTTTGATCTAGGTACCGGCTTCGTGTCACGTACATAACAACAACAGCAACTCCTACGCCACAGAACTTGATATGATTTGTAACTTACCCCGAGTTGCCTCAGGCCAGAATCGTTTCCAAAGCCACATGGAAAGCGCTCCACAATCCGCAGCGACGCAACTACCACGAAATTTCTTCCAGCGATTTTTCGGGAAACGCACCGACGGCTCCGCACTTGAAGTTACGTAACTTACCTGAAGATGGTGCCACGGTCAACGACGCGCGTCCCGTTGACCTACAGCTACATTCACTGAAGTGAAATAACGTTGACCATTGCACACTGCTGCGGGATTCCACACAGCGCATGCGCTCTTTAACTCACGTTATTTCTCTTCCCATGAAAACAACGAACACGATTCCACTCCATTGTTCATCATCACGAAGTTTGTCCGAGGTAAGAAAACAAAAAATGTTCGAAAGGGTAGTACGATTGTGTACGTAACATGACAGCAAATTAGACTTTTCCTTTTTCGTTAGTTTCATTTTTTTTCCACATTATTTCTCCATCTTTCTTTCACGTACCCATGCTCTGCACTTTTCCTTCGTCTTTTTTCCTTTTTTAAGAAGAAATTACGTTCGCTAACACATCATTGTTACAAACATACATTGTTGTGGATTCTAAGTTGATTCCCATGTTCTCCTACAAACGCAACTGTTCCTGGAAGGGAAGGATTAGATGATACTGACATAGACTTTCACATTTTTAATAATAATGGGTGCTCTTTAAGAGCAAATTTATCAAATTAATCTCTCTCTCTCTCTTTATCAGTGACGGCGCCAGCCTAAAATAAGTGGGGTGCTAGATATTTCGGAGTCAAATTCTCGGAGGGGGGCTAACTAATATCGTCTAAACGGGAATTATGTAATACATTACTACAATATAATTTTACTAGTGACATATTTTACAGTCAAATTCAAAGATAAGTTAACGAGATGTTATGTTGCATTTTGTTCCATAGGCACGAATCATTTGTGCCAAATAAAATGCAATAATTGCATTGCTCTATTTTCATAAGCCGTTATCGAGAGGAATAATATAACATACTTAGTATTCATATAAACAGTAAACAAAATTCACTATAAAAACTACACTCATTATCAACTCTCTGGATATACACGTGTAGTATACATACTACACGTAACTCTCTATGTAAAGAGTGCGAGCACTTTTTTGTTCAAATAAGAAAATAACCATAGCAAGAAACTTCGATAAGAAATGTCTGTTTTTATGAGCAGTTACTACCCTGTTTAAATCTAAAGAATTTGCAAGTTCTTTCTCAAAGGACAGAGAGCACTCAACCTCCCGTTACCAATTCGATTACAAACGGTAACACTTGATTTGCCGCAAGTAGCCGTTGATGGGGGTTTGCACAATTCAATATCACGAAGCTTATAAAGTTCGTAAAAGGCAATTTTCAATATTTCAACCATTGTAAGCAGCTGCTGAAGGGTCTTTATTCTGAGATCCTTTTTGCCTCCGCGAGTCCGTTTTCCATAACTCTAAACTGTCCAAATCACAACAGTAGGGAGCGGCGAAAGATTGTAGCTTCTCGTGCTTCAGAAAAGCGAAATTAACTTAATATAGTAGATATAGGCGTCAAATAAACAATACCACCCTTGAATAGAAAGTATGTTAATTATATCATTTTCTATGTCATGATGAAATATCTTACTTTTTCTTCTTCAACGACTGGAATTCAGAATTTCGGGCTAAGAATGGGAAGGATGAGAGTTAAATAAGGTCACTTAGGAGGTGCCACTCTGAAGGAACAAACATATTGTCACTACAAATTCAATTCCACTACGAAACAAATACATTGACATAAAAGCAATGAATATAGTTGCAACTCTTGCACTGGGCAAGATTTGTGAAAATAACAACTAAATATGCTGACCAAGGCAGAAATTTATTTTATTATAAAACATAAACTAAACGTAACGTTTCAACCTTCTAGCAAGGTCTTCTTCAGACTCTGTACCAAGTACAAATGTTAACATTTGTAACATTTGTTAACATTTGTAACATTTGTAACATTTGTTAACATTTGTAACATTTGTAACATTTGTTAACATTTGTACTTGGTACATAATCTGAAGAAGACCTTGCTAGAAGGTTGAAACGTTACGTTTCGTTTATGTTTTATAATAAAATAAATTTCTGCCTTGGTCAGCATATTTAGTTGTTATATCATGGAAACAAGACTTAATGGTGTTATAATTGTGAAAATAACTGATGAAGATTTTAATTTTATTTCAGACTATATTATACATAAATACTGAACAGAATTGGATCAATAGTTTTAGTTGTGTGCTTAAAAGATGGATTCTTCTCCACGGAATCAAGTTTGGCCACTATTGTGGTACTGCAGCAATTATTTCCTAATTTCACAAATAATAATTAATTAGCATGTGTAACTAGGACTGGGAGGAAGAAAATTGTCCAAGCCTGCTGATATTCGGACCGTATTTTAATGTTTACTTGATAGACTTTGTATTTTGGTCTATTATATGCATAGAGGGTAATCGGGACGAGATCTACAGCTTCTAGTAGAATCCGATTCACGTAAAGAAATGTTACATCCACCGGAGATCGAACCCGGGACCCCTTGATATAAGGGCAGCAATTTTATCACTCGACTATGGGGATGTTATGAGGTTAATTTTAATCTTTCCAATGTTTGGCATTTAGGAAGTACGTAGTTTGTGTATTCTTTGTTTCTTTAACTTCGTATTTCTCCCTCTCCATAATTTGCAGTGATAAGGATAGGAAGGCTTGTGTTGCTGCAGCCATAAACCTTCGGGTTTAAGAATGATGGAGAGTTAATTACTTCAGAATAGATACAATGATGAAACCGATAAGAGAATATCTCTAACTACGATCATGCAATTGTCGGTACTCAAAGGAGGAACTGATAAACAGAAAGGAAATATAACGCTTCTTTAGATTTTGAACGTCGTCCTACTTATAAAAATTAATTTGTCACTCCTGTTAGACCTGTTCCGAAATATAGTGATACGATTTAATTATAGAGGCTAATAATTGTACACATTTAGCTGTATATGCCAACAACAATCAAATAACAATCTCACAGCTGAATACGTCCATCTTCCAGGCAAGCATCAGATTTCGTAGCAAGTTTGGCGACTCATGATTGGCCAATTACTTATTAACGAATGACCAGTGGCCCATTGATTTCAGAGCACATCGTAATAAAGTAATTGCGATTTAACCGAACAAGAAAATGTACTTGAACAACATACTTGCCCCAATGGAAGTTTTATAATGGAAAATATAAATTTTACTTTTAAGTTTTCGGTGGAAATGCGTCTACCGTACTACAAAAATCTAGGGGGGCTACAGGGGGCTGAGGCTAGGTTTGGGGGCTTCAGCCCTCCCTGTTGCGCCGTCTGTGCTCTCTCTCTGACACACACTAAACAAAACACACTCAAAAACAAAGTAGCAGTTGGATAACATCGTTCGTCCTTCATATGTCTCCTTTGTTTTGTATTTTTTACAATTATTCGGCATTGTAAAGAGTGGAAGTATTCACAAAATTTTTGTGCACGTGAAATGATTTAATCCCTATTTAAACAGCATCTTAACCATTTGGAGGGCTTTATTTTCTAAATACTTTAGAACTTATCCATTAGAAAAAGAATGCACATTTTTTTTTCACAAGAAGGCCTGTGTTTGCATCATACGTCATCAGCGGTGGGTCATGAATCGCAAAACTATATCAGCATCACAGTCGTAACTGTGTGTTGAATAGGCTGAAATTGACATAGTTCGAACTTAATATTGTTAGTGTAGATATGTGTGGATAAAGTATTGCAATTGGTAATATCGTGTTCTCTCTAGGCTATATATTTATACAGTTAATGGAGTGGCTAGAACTAGACCAATACTTTATTATTATGAACACTATTTTAACTTTAGTAAACTGGAGAGCTATTATTATTTTTCCCACCTTTAGAGCTTTTAAGTTATATATCAATTCTTAATATTAATGTTAATTTTGCTTCGATAGTTAGAAGTGTTCACCGTGTTCACTTTCAACAATAAATATGCAGCTGTGCAAATAAATCATGTCTCTTGTTATAACTGTTCGGCTACGTTAAAGGATTAGCTCTTTCGAATATATTTGGTCATATTTTCTTTTTAAATTTGCGGCCCTTCTCAAAACCATTTGACCTTTGTAGATCAAGGTCTGGAGATGAACCTCTTCTAAGCTCCCACTTAATTGTATATTTGTTTTTAGTGTAGCGTTTCTTCCGCTTATGGCTAATCGCGACTATGAAGGCGAGTGAGGGAGTCGGATTCCACCCCTGCCTTAGTCGGGACTCGAACCCGGGAACTTCGGTTACGAGATCGAAAATCGTCCATTTGATGCGTCTGGCCACCGAGTCGTTGTATTCATTGGAGAACTTTCAGACCGACTTCAGAAATAAAACGTTTCATACAGTAGTCACACGAAGTTTCGGTTCTCGTCTGCGCCCTTTTCTCAATAGTGTCCATCGTGTCCACTAGGTCTGTTTGTCGAGCGTGTACAGTGGGATGCATAAGTATTATGAAGCAAATTGTTCATTACGATGTTTATTCTTTGTTTTACACAATGAGAGTTTCAAAAATCGAAACAAAACGTCAAACAACCTTTGGACCGCCATACGTAAAAATTCTGGCCCTTAAAAACATGTAGGATGGCATATAAAAATGAATGAATATAGTCATGGACAATTTGTCGAGCAATACTTGTGCATCCCACTGTACAGTGAATGGCTTTTTAGACTGCAGGTGCCCATGTAGATCGTAATTTCAATGTGAAACCCTGTGTCGCCTGTCGCTTTGGTCTGAAAGCTCCCTTAAAAGTACGCCACTGTGATGGCGACTCGAGAGAGCGTCTTAACTTGAGTTTAAGTCCACTTTATGCACAGATAGGCCAACTGGGACAACCACTATGTGCCTCCACCGGGTTTCGAACCGAAGCCCCGTGATTACACGGCGACGAAGTCAGTGCACCGTCAGCGAGGCTACTCGTGCCTGCAATTGCTGTAGTTTCCAGCTTGCTCCGCGGCGTGGCGCTGTTGCCATTCGAGAAGAGTGCATTAACATCTGAACGCTTTCACGCGGTTCCCTCCTTTTTTTTATCCAAATGGACAGCAAAAATATCACGTATAAGAAAGAATTGGCGAGTCTCGGTACCTGTTTTAAATACCACTCGTTGTAGACATAAAAATAGTGAAGACGAGTTGCAGTTTCTCCTTCAGTCACGTTTTCTAGAGCGTGTCACTAAGTTTTGGGGATAAAAAAAAATAAGCCGTTAAGAAAGCAGTGTGATATATGAGACTCCGTTTTCGAAGATAACGACATGAGCTGTGGAGACGGATTCTTTTCAATTATGGTCATTACTTTCTAGCTCGGACCCGCCAGGATATTTTTATCATAAGTTTGATATTTTATTCATACGGTAACTTTCGTTTTTCCTTTCCTTCCTATTTTTTTAAATTGTAGAAATGCGCACCATGTTTTCTTTCCCTCGATTTTCAAACAATACAAACATTAAAGTGACTTTCCTGCACGTTGCGGAAGTTTCGAGCAAGAAAATGGGAAGTTTTGGTAAACTGAATATGGATACCGGATGGAACGCTCCTTAAGTGAATGTTGCATATTACAATTCGCTAGAGAGGTACTCATAAGACTGCATATGCTTAATGATGAGATGCCCCACAAGTTTCAGAAGTTCACACATGCCCAGGTAGCGACTCGAACCCGGGAACTTCGAAAGTCGACCCTTAATGCGTAACTGCACCGCATCACCAGGGAACATACGTGTATGAAGCTGAAATCAGTTATATTTTTGTATTATCTTACGCATCGTGGCATGTAGAATCGAAAAATTAAGTTTTTATTTTCCATGTTTGTTAGGTTTTAGCTCACATTTTACATATTTTAGTTATTTACATATTACAGTAAAACCTCGTTAGTCCGGACTAATGGGGGGGATAAGTTGACTGGTTTAACGAAAGTCCGGATTAACTTAAATAATCTAAAAGAACAGTAGAAAGTGCATTAAAACTCCGTTTATAACAACAAAACACGTATATTATGGTGTATTTAAAGGCACAGGCCTAAATACACTATACAGTACAATAAAATGTAAAACCGTTAAGTTAAGGAGCAGTAAGACGAATGTGATTGTTGACTTATAGCCACATTTGAAACCTTGCATTCTGCTTTTTTATCCTTTTTGCCTTTTGCCTGTCCGGATTAAGCGAAGTCCAGCTTATCGGGGCTCGGATTAACGAGGTTTTACTGTATTTTAGTTATTTTTACATATTATTTCCATACTTCAGAACATTTCTCAACATATACTCCATATTCGCGCAATAACTACATGTCGCCTTGTGACCGAAAGAGTTGAGCGAATTTCTTGCTAATAACTGGCAAAGTCAGAAGTGACGTCGCAAGTTGCTAACCCCACCCTTGCCACTAGTTGCGTGCCCAGAAGCAACGATTTTCTAGCACGCCACACGTACGGACTTCGCTTCTGTTCAAGACAGTCTCAGTAATAGTTACAATGCCGAGTCTGTATTTTATGTAGCTTGTCTAGTGTCTTATATTATTAAAAAGGTAAATTTTAAGTCCATATTTAACTCCATAATTTGGTGAAAATAACTACACATTTCTACTACATATAAATCCGTTCCCTGCTCATCACATTCACAGAGTGCTATAACATATCTATCTGGTATCAGGTTCGAACCATGGAAGGTATGGTTGTTGTGTGTGTGTCTTAACAAAAAATATTAATAAAGTAAATTTGTTGGAGTGGGTACAAAATGCAGACATGAATAGGATTTTAAAAAAAAGAAGTTATATGCAGCATCGTGGTAATAACAGATGTGTGTCTGCTTTCTGTTTCGTTTCTTACGATGCTTTTCTGCCTCTTGAGTTTATTGTGGCGATGAGTATGAATGGAATAACGGAACGAACATGTGTTAACCAGGGTTTGAACTTGAGACTTCTGGCTTTGTAGCGCGTTATACGCTCCGTCACGGAGGGCGAATGCAGAACGTCTGGTCAATTCATGAGATTAGTAACCTCAGCTAACAAGTTTTCCGACTCAGTGGCGTACCTAAGGGGAGTGGGTGGGTGGGGGTTATAACCAGGGTTGTTAAAGGTACAGGAATTTTAAATAAATTCAATTCCGGTCCAGGAGAGCAAGCATAAATGGGTTCTGGACCGTAAAGAACCTTTTTGTCTGTAAAGTATTTCAATTCTGTCCAGGAACCTTTCTTCCGGATCAATTTAAATACGGTCCAGGAACCTTCTTTTCGGTTGAATTTACATTCGGTCCAGGAACCTTTTTTCCTGCTGAATTTAAATACAGTCCAGGAACTTTTTTTCCGGATCACTTCAAATAGGGTCCAAATGAAACAATGTGCTACTTGGACCGAATTTAAATTGTGCGAGAAAAAAAGTTCCGGTCCTGCAGCGGAACCCAATAGAACCCTTTAGAATTTAATGAGTTCCTGGACCGTTAAAAACTCTGGTTATAACCCCTTCCCCTTTGGCCTAAATAAAGTCAACGGCAGGAAAAGATGGCAAAATGAGGGCCGATTACTCAAAAAAGTATACGTAACCTCTCCCCTTTCGAAAATCCTGGGCACGCCACTCACCGGGGTCTCTCGTTAATGGATCCTTGAGGGCAACCCAGAGATACAAACACGACCGGAAGTTCTGCTGACATCAAAATAAAACCTAAAATTAAAATATTACTCTTCAGAAAGCAATGGTTACCGAGTGACGTCATTTAACATGTTCATTAAATATTCACACCCGGTCGCACCTGTATAAATCTACCTTGTATTGTGTTGTGCGGTTTCCCGTATTGCATTTTGAACAGGACCACAGAAGAAGCTGCATCCGGTCTCCTCGTTGATGCATTTTATGATCCACTGTGGTAATACATCAAGTTCTATCTCGGTCCAGTGAACTGCATTCTCATATAAAACGTCCTGTGCTAAATTTATGGACATGTACAAGTCCTCATTTGCACATACGTGAGTTACTTAAAACCAGAAATACGTATCAAGTACTGAAGACATCGAATGCATGGTTGTACTCAGAACAATGTTCTATGCAAGTGGCGTAGCAACATATCGCGAGGCCCTGGGCAAATCTCAATGTTAATCGATACAAAATCTTACGTCAGCAAATTATTATATTTAAATAATAATAATAATAAAGTACTGACGAAATTGATATTTAATACTTTCATTCACCCTAAAACTGTCTTTCTCAGTTTTCCGGGGGCTGAAATGTGAGGAAGGAAGAACTACTAATATTATCCATGCCCTCCTTCAGTTGAAAAAAACAAAAACGAAAGCATTTAATGCCTCACGCCTTGCTTCGTAGCAGTTGGAGGTGCTTTATTGTTAACATATTAAAATCGGGAATGCAAGGTCAATAGAAAGAAGAAAGGACAAGACAGTCTTTTTTTTTATTCAATAAAATAAAAAATGGGAAAAAAATGTCCAAGCAAGTTATCGTGAATTTTTTCGTAAATGTTTCACATTAGAAATACGACAATAATTTTTACTTTTTTCGAGATCCTTAGGCTTAGTACCCGCTCAACTGTATGTTACGCCCCTGATTTGACGTATTCGTTCAAATTATAGCGTTTAACTAGAATTTAAAGTCAGATAAGAACAGAATACTTTAATTTTATTGCCCACAAAATTTACCCTTTTCCAAATTTTTTTTCTCACTTCTATTATTACATTTTTCGAATCAAGTTCATGAGACGCGAGGCCCCTTCAGGTGCGAGGCGCCAGGCAGTAGCCCACTTCGCCAACCCCTTACTACACCACTGGTTCTAACATAGCGAATTCAGAAAAGTTTACGAATACCAAAGTAGAATTGGTGCGTAAAGTAATACTGTTTTTCAATAATCTTACATTCAACAGTTAGGAAGATTTCCTCATTAGCAGTTGAGTGTTTTTTTTCTTTTTGGTGACAATATACGTTGCATGTGGCGCCTTGGTCGAGTAGCAACTTTCTGGACAGTGGACATGGACGCTGCTTTGTGAGTGCTTCGTCAGTTTCATTTAATTATTATTCATCCTCATCGCCATGATTAGCCTGATGTAAAATAATAAAATTACAAATACAATAACGTAATTGAATGTTCCTTTACTTAGATGTGTACAGGATTTCTTAGCCCTAATTTTTACTTAATTCTCTTTGCAATTAGCCAAAAGGATCAGGAAAGCGAAGTAAAAAAAACAATCAATCATTAATTCTCGCAACTATTTTCCATCTTCCTGAGCAAGAGCATTTAAAGAATTTGACTTTAAAACGTTGAGCAAAAAAGAAAAAGCAGCGCCCAGTAACTTTTGTACATTCTCAGTGTTACGTGATGAACTGATGCTCGCAAACACCATTTATATAATTTCCATAATCGGGGCACGATATCCGTCATTGTATACTTTCGCTTGCATTGTATACAGCAGTACAAATTATATTCTAACATTATTGCGAAATACCGCTTTTAAATGAACCAACAGGAAAATTACTAAATATTAATATTGAGGAATGGTACAGAGACTAACGTAAACTAACTCCATGGGGCAACAACTTTCTTAAGGCTGGGGTCTGCCCATAGGCTTAACATGGCGGGGGCAAAGGAGCACTTACTCCCCAAGAATTTACATACTTTTTTAAAATTTACAACTTAATGGTACTACTTTTGTTAACCACCTCGGACCTGAGAAACAAAGTAATTTGTAATTTTTATGATTTTGCAAATTTAACAGGTATTTAGCAAAATAGTTATGGACGCAATTATTATGGGATAGGAAACTTTTTGGTTCTGCACCACCACCCCCAAAAGATAGATCCCAAGTTATACCCATGTCTCTACCAGGAAATTACAATTATAAAACAAACCGCACCCAATGTTTTCAAAATCCGGCGCTATGACGACAGATCCACCTTTATGGATTGCCCCTAAACTTCGAACTATTATACATGAGCTAATGCATGACCATCTTTATTCCAAGGAATAATAACTTGGAGCAGTTATTTCAGACTTCTCATGTACCTATGTGATCATCATCATCGTGGCCAATGCAGTTCCCGGGATTCGTAGCCCATGATTGGGAATGTGCCAAAAATGAAGATTGCCACCACTGTCACTAAACCTGTCTGGCGAGAGTGGCAGACGAAGGAAAGTCAGCCTCTGCAGTGAAATGAAGATTGCTTCCCTTCCAAGTCTCTATGCAAGCAAAGTCGTTAATATTTATAAGATATAACGCTTCAGAGTTCATCAACCTCTATTACAAAAAAACAAAACAAAATATAAGCGTTTAAGGTCGACTGGTACGACATCTACAACCGCTTCATCGTAGGAACGCTGTCAATTGCTAGTAAAATTCAACTCCTTGGATTTAACGTGAGTGAGCCTTTCAATAAAGCTCGGGTCGAAATTTTCTACAGAGTTCACTGCTCGAATTTTACTTTATTTTCTGCACTTGCATAGTTTACTGAATTGGAAAATCCTAGGGGCGTGCCGGTCCGTACGGCAAGGAGACAATTGCTCCCTAGGTTTCATTTCAGGATATGAATTTGAGCTTCTCTAAAGTAATAGAACTAGGGATCTAAACTTCAGTGGGAACCTCAATATTAAAAAAATACCGACCAGAAATGCATAATGCAGTAAATGCAATTTAGAATAGTTTTTTGTGTTTCAAATTCTACCTTGGGCACGTAAACGATCACTCCATAACATAATTTATAAAACAAAGTTTTTTCTTTAAATATTTACCCTATGGAATTCACTTTGAAGCACTTCATTCCATTTAACCGTGCATTAGCGCAGTGGCGGCGCCAGAATTCCTGGTGTGGGGGGAACATGCATTTTAATATTCACATAGTTAGTGTGTAGGCTCCTACGTAGCCAAATGGTTTGTGCTCTCGCCTTTGGTGCAAGCGTTCCCGGTTTCGATTTCCGGTGGGGCCCCCAAAATTTCCGCGTTGACCCAGCGTCGTGAGGACACTGGGGCTGTTCATTGTCAAACTTTTCCGGTGGCCGCGCCACCCTTGTTGTGTCCCTAAAGAATTTCGTTCGTCATTTGGTTGAGTACATTAGAGAGCGATGGGATGGCTATTGAAACGTTACTTTCAATGAAGGTAACAATTTCTCGTGTAAATCGATAATAAAAATGGGTTTAGCAAAGCTTTAAGATTATGTAGCAAGTCATAAGTTTCCGAAAATTACATTCTCCTGAACCTAAGAATTAATATACTAAAGCGCAACGGCAGGGTTGCGCAAACGGGCTAAATAAAGAGCACTAAACTTGACGTCATTTAAGTCGTCCCTATAGCTGCCATGGGTTGATAATAACATAACCCACAGCTCTACAGCACCTTGAAGGGCCTTGGCTTACCTACCGACTGCTGGTCTCCCTCCCACACTGTTCCGCCGTCACCTGTTATAGCGTGGAGGTCTCAGACCAGTGTTGGGGTGACGGGTGATCAGCCCGACGAACCATGGGTTGATAATACAAAAATTTAAATGTTTACACTACTTTTTATGTTGTTTTTTTTCTGGTTGCGAGTATGTGTAATTCAACGGCACGAATAGGAATCGGAGAAACTCCCAAAATTGTAAAGAAAGAATGTATTAAGTGCGTAAGCGCATGATATTTATTAATATACATAACATTATATTAACATAATATTAACGTATGTTTTCATTGTATTAAGCAGACATTTTCCCCTCGTATTTTCGCCCTTTGTTTTTTGTTTTTTTTTGGGCAACAACAATTTTAAAATTATAATACATGTAAATAAGAAGCCCTAGTGGTTACGAGACATGAAGCAGAAGATAATAGTTATTACATATAATATTTTATTCATGTTAAATGTGTGTATATAAAACAAAGGACCATATTTACTAGCCACGTGGAAAAGTATGTTATCCCGTGGAATCACAACAATAAAGCACTTAAAATGTGAAAACTGCAAATGACGTTAACAAGTCCTGTGTAAATTTTAAGGCTTTTTTGAGTTCCGATATATTTAATGTTGTTGACGATCGTCTTATTAAAATTCTTAGTTTCACAGCATTGATTATTTATCTATCATGTTCCGGCATAATTTCTGAGGTTAAGATGAAATTAAACTTGCAATGTAATGTAATAGCAGTACGTTCAGAATCAAATTCCCCATGTATTTAAATGGGAGAACAAATGCCCATCAAAATCGTTGGGACACAACAGGGGTGCTGCCACCTACAATAGTTTGCTTTGACCAGGCCCATTGGAAACCTACTTGAAAAGAAGAAGTAGCGTGCTCCGATCTCGAAACCAGAAAACAGCGGTGACTGGATTCGATGCGCCACCCAATGAAAAAGCCGTTCTGGCAAGCCTTGACCCTTAGAGGGCTGTTGAGCATGGAGTTTTTAGTTTCTAGTTATTGTGTGATCGAAGTAAGGATTCATTATCCAAATATACGAAGTTGGGTCCCACGTGCTGTGCTGCCCCGGGCCTCACTGATAAGCAGCTAGGCTTCTGTAAAGGAACTGAGAATGGTTGCAAGGAGCGTTGCATAACCCAGTCATCGAATCCCACTCCCAATTGTTGTCTTTTGCGTTGTCTTTCGGGGGCTATGTCCACTTCCGAGCGGACGATGGGTACCCCAGTTCCCAAAATCACATCGCGGAACATAATGTGCTTTAACGAGCGTCATTACAT
Source organism: Lepisma saccharinum (assembly GCF_977018435.1). Lineage (NCBI taxonomy): Eukaryota > Metazoa > Arthropoda > Insecta > Zygentoma > Lepismatidae > Lepisma > Lepisma saccharinum. The sequence continues at coordinate 46,194,053 of NC_139245.1, forward strand.
TACCAATGCACAGCAACTTGGAAGGCAGCTCTCCACTCCAGTGACTCTCATTCCGTGCAGGAATCGCTTCGTCTCGTCCCAATTGCCTTCTGAACAGAGATCCGCCTCGCATCAAAGTACAACGTCCGTGGTTTCAACCCTTTTCTTGTGTGCCGCCTCCCTATCAGAGATAAGATTCTGGGCTGTGTGCGTCATGCAAATATTTTGTAAACGGATAAACAAGTATATATTTTTTCTTGTTATTGAACGCGTTCATGATCCTTGAAGAACAGTGGTCCCGCACGATTTACCAAGTAGTGAAAATATAAATAAAAACGTCCTGGTTTTCGTTCCCACGGAAATTCGGGCCATCGACCGTCAACAGCTGTGACGTCACGGGTTTCTACGTTAAAAATTTTGACTAAAGTGTAAAGCAACCCATATTTTGTATGCAGTGTTTATTTTTTGGCGGTGCGCGACCTTACATCGTTGCGTTAATTCGTTATTCAGACAACGGAAAATACAACAGTAGGCAAATTGACCATTACAATGCTCACATTTTGTGAGATGCACAAATATTGCTCAGGAAATTGTGCACGACTACTTTTACATCCTGCGTAGTCATAGGCGTGCGCAGACCCTCTGATTAGGGGGGGGGCAAAAGACTTGATTAAAGTTTAGTCGGGAAAGAAAAACTAATTTCATCTCACTGTTTTAGTTTTATTGCATTTATATATAATTAATTGCGATAACATAGAGGCAAGATAACTGACGAATAAAGTAAGTGAGAGTGTTAATAACAAGAAATTTGTCAGACAACGAAGCGGGATAGTTCAGTTACATAGGAAACAATGAACCCCCTTCCCTCGTTGTTACTTTGAACTTTCATCTTACTTCATTTTCTTTAAGATTGTAATATTGTTTAATAAGGGCGATAAGATTCCTCTTCACTAAATTTCTAGGTGAAAGTATAATATAGCGGCATGAACGTCTGGAAAGGGGGAAAAAATTCTATTATAAGGGGTAATATGCCTCGTTTACCCTCTGGAAAAATACACTGCTTGCCCCTCTGTGAAAAAAATCTGCGGACCTCTATGCTAATTAGAGAGGCAATTGCCCCTCCCCCATTGCCCCCCCCCCGTGCACACGCCTATGTGCGTAGTTTCAAAAACTATTTGCCCTTTCGTTTCAATTCTTGAAGTTCTGTGTATATCTATCTGTGCACGATCAAATGAAACACGAACAATTCCTTGAATGCCATACTTAAGGGAATTGACGTCAGAGTACACGCCATGTTTTTTACTCGCATTCGTGGTTACTGTCCAAGAATTTCTAAATAGGAATTGGTGCACAGAAAGCTATTTTTTTTTCTGTTCTGTTGAAAAGAGAAAGACGCGGAAAGTGAAAACAAGTGTTCCGACTTGCGAGAAAGGTTAGGAGGAGCGGTGGAACATTCTCGTCTGTATATATTTATGCAACAGAGAATAGTGTATATTTCTACAGCAGTGATTATAAAATATATTTGATAACGAACCGTAAAATGTAATATTTCGTGTTGATTTTAAATTGTAGTTTAGATAAACAAAATTAAAAACTACTACCATAGTGAACACTAGTTTCATTTTCTGTACTACTACGTATGTATGTGTGGAAACGAGATTTTATGAAATTATCTTGTCTTTGTGTTCACATTGTTTTTCTGGTGTCTCAGCTTATATTTAGACTATAATACCGAGAAAATACATAAACATTACACTTCTTTCGAGTTTTTAATATAGCCTACGTCTTCCTTTGGAAAGAATATCAAAATCTACGTTAAGGCTAATCGCTAGTCTATTTATTTTCGTTCCGTACACACTGCCACCTTTTGGTAAAATGTGAACTTGTCAAAATTTTCTTTGATTGTATGGGTCCAATTTCAGACCTTTTAAGATTTCCGATAAGAACGCTGTTCAACGACTTTCAATTGTCGATTTTTGTTGAGTCATGGATACTCTTGTTCAATGACAATTTGATCGTGTACAGTGGGATCCATGAGTATTACCGTGCAAATTGCCCATCACCATGTTCGATGTTCGTGCACTTTATTTGACCCAATAAGAGCTTCAAGAATTAAAATAAAACTCAAAACAAGCTGTTGACAACTTCTGCACCAGCATACATAAAAATCCATCGCTTAAAAACACATAGGATGTAAGAGAAAATAGTCATGGACAATTTGCACGGCAATACTCATGGATCGCACTGTACAGACGGCTTAAAACAAATGCAATAAACATGGTGATGGACAATTTGCTTGGTAATACTGTGCTCGTTTCCATAAAAAACACAAAATGAGGAACGAAAATAGCGGTGGACAATTTGCCTATACTGTTATCTTTGCGTCTGATTGCGAGTAGCCTGCAGAGGTTGATTTCAAATCAAACTTTAAAAAACAACAACATTGGAACCTCATTTCAATACTTCTTTTGATCGTACGTGCACGCGTAAAAGCAAAGTGAAAATTTAGGGTGATCCAGTTTTACACTTTCTCCTGGACAATTAATTCAACGATCGAGGCTGGTGGAAAGTTCGAGGCGCGGGAACGAGTCGATATCAAAACCGAGTGGCCGGCCAGCGAAGCTAATCAGGCGGATTCATTTGCATCGAAACGTCCCACGACTTTTCCCCTACTCCTTGCCATTGGCATTGTGAGGTGCTTTTTGCCCCTGACCTTTCTCAACATAAACAAAAACCGGAGGCAGAGAGAAATCGCAATTTGTCTTTCGCTTTTTTCTTGTGCGGTTTTTGCTCGGGCAAACTGGAAGTAGCGAGAAAAGGCTGATCTGACCTTAAACTCGAAATTGCGGCCAGTAACCACCGGACTTCAATGTTACCAGCTCCTGGTTGGTCGGTGACTGGAAAGTTATGAAGGAGTTGCACGCTAGCCACTTCTGTTCTTGATCCTGGTTTAGAATTATCAAAAATACATCGAGCAGATGAGAGAATATCCAGCACAACCGTTTTTCATTGTTTATTTATTTTTTTATTTTTTACATTTCAAGTTAGTGTACTGAAATGATTGATTGATTTAGTTTATTTTACTTCGCGTTTTGTGCCGCTTGGCTAATTTGCGAAGATGGGGATGAGTGATGAAATTGATGAATGGACATTCACAAACAACCAAGCACGAGCGGGATTCGAACCCGAGACCCTTGGCGTCGCAGCGCGTTGTGCTAACCACTTTTTTTTATATATATATTTAAAGAAATACCCCCTAGACGGAGGTATCCCCCACCATTCACACTTTTACACTTTTCAATTGCTACAGTTTCTCAGTTTCTTATCATCTGGACAAACACAAATACCCATGCCTTACCCGGGACTCGAACCCGGAACCCCTGGCGTTGTAGCGCGCTCTGCTAACCACTCCGCCACGAAGGTCGACGACCACTCGGCCACAGGGTTCGGCTGTACTGAAATGGATAGTCATTCTATTTAGTTATTAACTTGCACACAACTTGTTCAAGAAAGCTTTTAAGAGTTAGGCGGATGAGGAAATTTAGTTGCAAAATTTATGTTGTGTGATTTCTCACGTAAAAATCTGAATTTTTGAATTTTGAAAATCTCGAAACCATTTATTCCTTCGATTAAATAGTAACATATTAAAACATACTCTGGTTCTTGTGTTTTACATTCAATTTGACTGATTGATTGTTTTGGCTTATTTCACTTCGCTTTTCTGCCACTTTTGGCTAATCGCGAACTTGAGGCATGAGAACACCCATGCCCATGCCTGGATTCGAACCCGGAACCCCTGGTTACACTCAATTTTTTTTCGATCTAACGCAGTTTTTACTTTAGTTACCCTGTTCGAATACAAACTGCAGTTTATTTATGTTATTAACAATACAAATAACAACATTTCTGTTTCTTTATACATTGAAATGAACGGTGCTTATTTCCATTGGGATCGATGTATAGATTCGAACCCCCTCCCATGGACAGCCTCCTCCCGCCGGTACAAAACAACGGTGTGCATACTGTAGAAACGAGCAAACATTAAGTATGACGTCACGCTTTAGAAGCTTCAGTGCTTGCGCTAACAAACTGCTAAACGAGCGTAAGCGGAAAGTTTATTCCCGTAGAGACATAAGATCTCTAACGTAACAACAGCTGTTAAAAGAAAAGAAGTACATTATAAACAAACAGAGATACCCAATTACCTCAAGTAATTGTTGTTGTGCAATAGCAAGTAGTTCTGGAATAGTAAATCCACGCATCGTGGTATGTTATCTCATTAAATTAATGTAAGTAGTTCAAATATTTCCGCTAAATCTTTAAATTATGTTTACGCAATTGATGAGCTCGCTTGCTATATTTATAATGAAATAAATACTCTGTTAAAATAAAAGTATTAAAGAGGTCTCGGTCTCCGATTGGCCTCCTCTGAAGACTCGAAATATGTAGTATAAACAACACCCACGTTTTTCTGATTGCCGCTACGTTTTGAAGCTACGAACCCTCGAAAAAAAAAATTATTCTGAATATGCATTCAATTACGAATCTCCCGTCGGATCTCAATTGTCAATGAATCAATTTTGTAATTACTATAAAGAAAATATATTATGATTTATCTACCTATAAATAATCAAGTACATATTATCTTGGTATGTGTGAAGAAGTCGCAAGTTGGTTTAGGTAAACATTTTTAACAGTGTACCAAAGTCTCGAACGAGGCCGTGGGCCTCCCCCATGGCGCGCTGTGGTAAGTTCGTCGCCTTGCGATGAAGGTGTCCCGCGTTCAATACCCGGTGGAGGCACATAGTGGTTCGGATCCTACTTTAAACTGAATTTCATCTCAATTAGCCTACGTATCTGTGCATAAAGTGGACTTTAAAAGAAACTTTAAAACTCTAACGAGACTTGAACACACTGCGTCTCGTTGCGATTTTACAAAGATATGTCGTAAATGTAATTCCGACCCTCTTCCCCAGAAAGCTTTTCACCCCCCCCCCCCCACCCCCTTTGCACTCATTTCTGTCTGGTGTCCTTAACGATCTTCACTGAAATTGCCAGGATTAACCTTTAACTAGGCAATACTCATGATTCTACTGTTTTTTCGTTGTTGTTTTGCTCCGAACTTACGAGGTTCTACGCTTGTCTTTCCGATGATGACCTACAACGCATTGTTCTACTAACTTCCTCTGTTCAAAAGTCTCTTGAACATGGCTGTGGATAATATATGTGGTCCTGCAAAACGATGAACGAGGCCATGGAAGTAATTACAGGAGCGTCCCACTTGTGGTTATACCACGTGATTGCAGTTCATTAAATTACTTCAGTTTTAAAGTTTCTCTTAAAGAAGAAATATTCTCACTTACCGAAATGAAATGGGTACATTTCAGGTCAGTCAAACATTGCTGAAGCTGAACACGTCAAAAGTCAGTTATAAAATATTAGCTTATCGAAAATATGTCCAGGTACCCTCGTAATACAGTTGTTTCAAAACCTGTTGAAGTAATCTAAGGGATAGTTTTGCAATTTGTCTGATTATTACATTTGTATCTATGGGAGTGAAAGTTCGTAATTAGTTTAGTTTACATATAACCTGCTGTACATACACACGCTGATATTCCTTTACTATATCTAACTTGTCTTCCGAAAAGAGATATAGGTTAAGGATTTTAGAATACGAAATTCTTCTAACAATATTCTCCAGATAGAACATAAGGTTTTTTTATTGTGTTCTCCTTTTTTTTGCTTTGGACTTCTTAATTAAAGTAAGTTGCCTCTTGCTTGCATTAATATTCTCATTTTCCGTGTGATCGTAAATGCCTTTTCATAGGCTTGAATTACTGTTAGATTATTTACGTTCAGTGTTCTTAGCATCCACGTATTTCGAATAGGTTAGGCTGGTATGTTTGTTGCATTAGTATGTGTACGCTTTCTGTCCTTGCTTGATGTAAAAATTTTAATACGAAAACTGATTTAAAAAGATTGAAACCTACAATCAAACCAGTCAAGTTTGTGCAGCCAAATATTTACCGGATTTCTAGAACATTAAACATTTATTCAAATTGCACACGGGAATTGAGTTTCCAAAGTTGGAAAGTTTATTTAATACGAAATCCCAATCTTACAAGCTCTTTCCTTAACCTTCTGTACGTAAACTTTTACAAAATTGTCTTGCATGCATAACTTGAATTGTAAGTATTTATTCCACATCAATTCAATAGCAATTATATATTAACGATGATAATTATTATGAACTTAGAGAAAGTTTCAATTGTATGCTAAAAGTTTTATCTCTATCCCTTTTTTCCCTTGGTAATTTGGAAAATAAAGGTACATTATGCGAACGGTAAAGATTGGATTTTGTTTTTATCAATATTATTTACGTATTTTCTAAAGCCACATAACATTTGAAATGCTCTTTATGTGATAGTAACGTTCTGAGCGAATAAGAAAGGACGATTCAGTCAGAACAATAAATATTATACTCTTATAATACACTTTGTTAAATATTGTAAATGGACTATACTTGACTAATCCTGTGACGTCAAGGAAGCTGGTGTGAGGCCCGTATATAAGTATCTCTAAGGCCATGATTGGCCTGGTTTTTCCTAGACTGGAACGAAGCAAAAGTTAAAAAATAGAAAATGGCCGTGTGCATGTCACGTCTCGCTATTGCACAACCGTATTAAGTAACTTCTGTTTCGTATCAATGGTTAGCGTTAATCGGAGCAATGCAGACGTGCTGGGAGACAGAAGGGTTTGGAAACAGCGTCGCTTACCTCCATGACGAACCACAGCTGGTCCTCTTCGTTGGTCGGTCCCTTCTTAAGGAAGAGGCCGTAGAAGGCAGGGATGTTGGGGTGGATGCTGAGGTCTTTGAGCACGAGGAATTCCTCTTCGATTTCCTCCACATTGTCGGCGACATTCTCCAATATTTTCACTGCCACGCGTTGACCTAGAATGAAAAAAAAAGTTTAAATTTGATATTTTCCTTCCATTTGATTTTGATAATAGATAACATGATGAAATTGATGAATGGACTCACAAACATCCATGCCCAGGCCAAGATTCGAACCCGGGACCCCTGGCGTCGTAGCGCGATGTGCTAAGCACTCCGCCACGGGGCCCAGCATTTTTTCCCTTCCATTACATGCACAATGAAATGATACAAGATAATAGCATGGCACTAACGGGGGTTAAGGCAAAGAGTGACAGTTTCACAACAGGCATGCATTTATTTAAATATCATCGGAATGGGGACTGCTACTGAGAAAAGGCCAAGATAGTATACATTTCTCCCCATGTTGCATGTGGAAGCGGTTTTTAAAGTTATTAAGCTAGATACGATAAAAAATATAATGAAATTATCTACAGGGTGGCTCAATAAGTCACTTAACACCCCCAGTACAACGCCACTGCGGCATGGAACGTGAAAATGGCGATGACCAATCGTTATCAGGCCAAGGGGGAACCACATTGACGTCACCCGCATGGTCGGCAGCCATCTTGATGCCCGCCATCTTGAATTCAACTTCAGAAATTTAAATGGCCGTAGTGGCCTTGTACTCGGGGTGTTAAGTGACTTATTGAGCCATAACATTGTGGTATTGTTAACTCTGCAACAATTAAAGTTAGGTGAAAACAAATGTCACAGTTGTTTTCCTGGTGAAATTCTAGCCCATTTTGATATGTCGCACGACCCCCTTCCCATTTAAATTTCTGAAGTTGAATTCAAGATGGCGTACATCAAGATGGCTGCCGACCATGCGGGTGACGTCAATGTGGTTCCCCCTTGGCCTGATAACGATTGGTCATCGCCATTTTCACGTTCCAAGCCGCAGTGGCGTTGTACTGGGGGTGTTAAGTGACTTATTGAGCCACCCTGTATAGACTCCCGTGTATTCCTTGTGGACAAACAACTTCAAGTTAGGCTAATAAAATGGAAATTTCGACTTTTCCTAACACAAACAAAATCATCAACCTGTCCTCTTTTTGTCGTGTTTTTCAACGCCAATGGAAGTTTGGTATTCCAAAGAGAACAAGTAAAATAATAGTCCCATAAGCACAATGCTACGACCCCCTCCTCCTCCTACGACCATCCAGCGCACAGACTTCTCTTTCTCCAGCTCGCCGCGTGGAAAGATCGGTGGGAGAGAGGCGGTTTCAGGTCCTCCCGTTTGGATGGACACAAACTGTTCCTCCTGCCCTTAAAATCAAACAAGCGGGATACATTGGCATCATATTTATGTGTCATCAGAAGAAGAAAAAGTGTTAAGGAAGGGAGAAAAGGGGAGATGAAATAAGTGTTCGAGAATGAGAGGAAGGAAATGGAGATAGAAAGAAAGATGGAGGGAGAAAAATAGAAGAGAGAGAGAGAGAGAGAGAGAGAGAGATTGTGTGAGAGAGAAAAAAATAGAAATAAAAAGCGAGAGAAAGGCGGCAATAATTATATATAATTAGAGAGAGAGAGAGCAGGAGCCTATGTTTCAGGCTAGCTTGGCTATCTGCGAAGCTTAAAGCCTAGAAAGTAAAATAATGAAGAGAAATCTCTGATAAACTGTGTGAATTAATCTTATTTGAAAAGAAGATAATGGCGATTCTGAAGTTGGCAACCTGAATTCTTAGGAGTTGGCAACCTGAATTCTTAGGAGTTGGCAACCTGAATTCTTAGAAGTTGACAACATGAATTTTTATAAGTTTGCAACCTGACTACCGTTGGGATGGCAACGTGGCTTTCTTGAAGACGTCAAGAATGAGTCTACTAAGAGTCTTCTCCCTTCCTCCATAGCCTAGGACCAGGTGTCATAGTGAGCTAGTCCAGGTCTTAGGTTCAGCATACGCCACTAGAGAGAGAGAGAGAGAGAGAGAGAGAGAGAGAGAGAGAGAGAGAGAGAGTGAGAGTGAGAGAGCAAGGGTGTCCGCAAGGGGGAGAAGTTCATGTAATTCGAATGGTGAAACTGTAACGCTAGAAGTTTTCGGGACAGAAAATTTTCGAAATTTCCCGATGTAGTAAAAATCTGGAATTCTACACACTCTTTCCCCCTCGAGTGATTGTTTTTGCACTTCTGGAATAAAAGCGGTTGTATTTCAAGAAAGTTCAGACACTTTTATAATGCAGAAAAAACTAAGAATTAACCATTTTTAAGTCACGTCGTTTGAAATATAAGTGGTATCTGTGCATTGTGAAAAGTACAAGAAGACAAAGAACTAATCATCAGCAAAGTGATAGATATTTATAGAAAGGAAGCACACTTGTCAACAACGCCCAAGTATTTTCAATTCAATTTTATGATTCGTAAAATAATAATATTAATAACAATAATAATATTAACAACAGTATTAAAAAATAAAATACAAAGTATCTTACCCTGCTCCACCCTGACAAAAAAATCCTATGGGCGTCCTTGGGGGGAGGAGAGAGAGAGAGAAGTGTTGAATCAACCTTCACGGACGACAATGTCATAGGTATCAAATTGTAACAGTAATAAAAACAACACTAATATTTTTAACTTGCCCTTTGACTCTGATGTGTAATTAAATGTAAATTTCGATAAGACTGCACAAGCACGTCACCACCACTAACTTTTAAAATAGAAGTTGCAATTTGTTACAACAATCCAGCTCACATTACAATGCGCTCACGTACGCGTTGTTGTTTCAATTACATGGGATTTTATTATATGTTAGCATGGGTATTAATATGTCTGACAAATTTACAATTCATGATGGGTTAAAACAAGGAGATGCATTATCTCCATTGCTCTTTAATTTTGCCTTAGAATATGCTGTTAGGAAGGTAAAAGAAACTAAAGAAGGACTAAAATTAAATGGTGTGACTCAGTTGTTAGCATATGCAGATGATGTAGACTTACTGGGGGATGATGTGAATACAATTAAGAATAATGCTAAAATATTTTTCAAAACTGCTAAAGAGATAGGTTTGGAAGTTAACAAAGAGAAAACTAAATATATGCTTACAGGCCGAAACCAAGTGTTAGGTAATAATCAAAATCTAATTATTGATAACAACTCGTTTGAACCAGTTTCCAAATTCAAGTACTTAGGAATAATACTAACAAATGAAAATGATATTAAGGAGGAAATAAAAAGTAGGATTAATTCAGGAAATGCATGTTACTTCTCTCTTCATAAAGTTTTGTCTTCTCGTTTAATATCTAAGAAACTAAAAGTTAAAATATACAAAACAGTAATTTTGCCTGTAGTATTATATGGATGTGAAACTTGGTTCCTTACATTGAAAGAGGAACATAAATTGAGAGTATTTGAAAATAAGATCCTTAGGAAAATCTTTGGACCTAAAAGGGATGAGGAGACAGGTGAGTGGAGAAGGTTACATAATTTAGAACTACATAATTTGTATTCATGTCCAGATATTATTAGAATAATTAAATCAAGAAGACTTAGGTGGGCAGGCCATGTGACACGAATGGGAGAGGAAAGAGGAGTTTAAAGGATTCTTGTTGGGAAACCTGATGGTAAGAGACCTGTAGGAAGACCAAGACGAAGATGGAGGGACAACGTTGAGATGGACCTAAGGGAAATCGGTAGGGATGGAAAAGAGTATATAGATCTTGCTCAAGATAGGGAAAGATGGAAGGCCTGTGTTGCTGCAGCCATGAACCTTCGGGTTTAAGAAGGCTAGAGAGTTAGTTAGTTAGTTAGTTAGCAGTTAGCAGTTTTCAAAATGGACGATATTTAAATTCGATCATTATTTTGACTTTTAATTACAAAGAAGACTGAAACAGTGTTTATTATTTACAAAAAACCACAGAAAAATACGTTCTACGCAGTGGCGTGCCCAAGGAAGGGTTGGTTGGTGGGGGTCATAATCCCTCCCTTTGGCCCAGTATTCCTAAAAAGAAGAGAACGACCAAGGTAGGAAAATATGGTAAAATGAAGGCTGACTACCAGAAAAAGTGTATATAACCGCTCCCTTTCGAAAATCCTGGGCACGCCACTGGTTCTAAGTTAAATTAAAGTGAATGATAGAAACCAAAGTGAACATGCTTCCGTATTCTCTGCCAGGTTATTTAAATTTTCATGGGGGGGGACTTTTCTATTTCCGGAGGGGATTTTCCCCCCGGGCCACATCCTGAATTCATCGCAGAGAGAGAGAGAGACGAAAGAGAATAAGCAGAAGAAAGAGAGAAAACAAACAATCCGGAATATATATTTTTAAGGAAGGTGTACGTACATAACTTCTGCACCAAAATGACCATAAATTTGACACGGGGTATCGTGGAAAATTTGGAGGGTGTTACTGTCAGTGAGGTATTAAAGTGGAGGAGGTGGATAAATCAGCCATCAGCTATCGAGTTATTTACACAGTAAAGGTAAACAAGTAGATACCGTTAAGAAAGATACAGAATAAAACATCAGGCAATCTGTTTTTCGGAGTCATGATATAATAAACCACTTGACATGAAAGAAAACAAAGGAATAATCTTATCTAAGAATATATCACCGATAACTACATAATATACAGATTAGTACATATATGTGCAACTTTCGTAAACGAGAGAACTGTACCGAATGTAACAAATGAAAGTATCCGAAGCATTTTTATGTTCCCATTCAGTGTAATACATACAGCACGTTCGGGCGTACTACACTGCCATCTTCTGGAGCAAGAGTGAATTACGTGGTCTTCATACCTTCGTATCCCCACAGCAATAACGAGTCTGACTTCGAAGATATTATTTTACCTACACAAATTCATGTTAAGTAAACGTACAACGCAGAATCTTTTTTGTGCGTGTTCGTAATGTTTATTCGGTGTAAAAAAAAAACACCTATTAAAGCAACATTGTTTTATTTAGAACCACAGACATTGAATAAGAGACTGCCAATGACTGGCTCCTATTAACACAGACGTAGGGAGTGGGTGGTGGACAGGACACGCATCTCCACATTATAACTAAGAAAAATGTGTTGTACTGTATGATATTAGGGTATTACACACTATCTTTCTACAAATAGGTATAGTAAAAGTTTCACATCTTGCTCCTATACAGCTCTTAGTAATGATTTCGAATCTTTAGAAACTACATCGAAAACCACATATGTAAATTTAACAGAATATTATAGTACAGTAAAACCTCGTTAATCCTGGTCCCGATAAGCCGAACTTCGCTTAACCCAGACAGGCAAAAGAAGAAGAAGAAGAAGAAGAAGAAGACAGCAAAGTTTTAAATGTGGCTAGAAATCAACTTCCCAAAGAAAAGGTAGTCAACAACTGATGAAATTCTGTTTCCCGCAGACTTTGTACTGTACTGTATAGTGTATTTAGACCTATGCCCTTTAAATACACCATAATAAACTTATTTTGTTGCTATAAACGGAGTTTTAATGCACTTTCTACTGTTCTTTCAGGTTATTTCAGTTAATCCGGACTTTCGTTAAACTGGTCAATTTATCCCCCTATTAGCCCGGATTAACGAGGTTTTACTGTATGTCCAATCTCGATTAACGTATCTGAGTATAGAGATGACAAAACTTGGAAACGTTATGCCAAACAGAAAGGTAGCAGTGGCAAAGCTAGAGGGAGTAATGGGGTCATGTTCTCTCATCGCAACCTTTAAAAAATTTAGAAAAATATTTCAGTGAATGACAATTGCTAGACACAATATTGTATTACCTTTTGAATTTTTAGGACAACTTGAAAGAGAACTTTGACAAGAAAATGTCCGAAAACAAGTAGACTTCGTTTGAATTTTAATCAATTCATGCTAATTAACACTTAATTCCTTCTTATGTTTACTTCTTATTCCTTGCAATAACATCATATTTCTATATGTAAATTTTATCGATATGGCAATGCCAATACTCGCAGTAAAGCGACTGTATAAGAGCAAGTTGCTCTTTATCCAAGCATTATACATGTGTGTGTGTGTGTATTGTTGATTGATTGAGTTGGTGTTTTAAGTCCACTTTATGCACAGTAAGGGTAATCGGAACAGGATCTAAAGTTTAAAATGGAATCCGAACCTCTATGTGCCTCCAACGGGTATCAATTACAAAGCTTCAACGCTATCACTTCGCCATCGGGGAGGCCTACGTGTGTTTTGTGATTACACACACACACACACACACACACACACACACACACACACACACACACACACACACACACACACACACACACACACACACACACACACACACTACTTAGAATAAGTAGGGAACGGATTTTAAGGTGCAGGACCTATCCAAAAATATAGCTGCTTTCATACCGATCGTTTGAGATATGTATTTTAAGACACGAAATCAAGTAAAATGAACACACTTTGTTGCACCTTTTTGCACATTTTCGTGAGATTAGCACATTTATCCCCTATTTACCACCTCTTTCGTGCTTCGGCACCTTCTTCCTTCCTTTTCTTCCATGCTTTGTTAACAAATTGGACAGAAAAATAAATATGATTTTTCACTCTTGAGCAGCTCCATAAAATCCAGTAGTCTCATTTTGTAGAGCAGAATGCGAGCTATAAATTGGTATAATATAATTATATGTGGGAATTTACTAATTATGTTATTTGCTACAGCATTGAATAAAGAATGTTAATGTAACGGCTTTATACCTGATTAAAGGCATTTTATCAGCACCTTCTTTTCCACCTTCTTGAAAACATTTTCAGGACCTTTTTTTCACTTTCCTGTCCATAATCCTTTCCCTAATAATAATAATGTTAATTTACTCCTCCCCCATCTACCTCTCTGCCTTTTCTGGTTTTTGTTCCCCCTTCTAATCTCGTTCCTGTGTAACTATTACTTCTGGTAGCATCAAGTTGGTCAATGGCTATGACGCTGAATCAATTCACTTTGCTAATCTAGAACTAGATGCCTGTGTTCTGAATAAATAATCGAAACTCGAATAATACTTGGTTCTTTCGAAATGTTCGAATAATTTCTTTAGAAATTTCATCACTTTTTTAAGCAATTTTCTAGTGTTAAGTTGTAGCAACATAGGCTAAAAACAAAGGGAAAAGCGAACAGCCAAAACAGTTAGATGCGTGCACAAGTGTTGTTAGTGTGCCAGAGAAAATTGTTATGAATTGATGGCACAAATTTTGTCTGCACGAGTGTCCTTAAAGTTCGACAGAAATCCTCTGCTAATAATCAACTAAGTAAGCACCGTGATTTTTCACTGACATATATGAAGGAAAGCAGCACTCGCATAGAGAAAACCGTTGTGTCCTGGTAGTTGAAGCATTCGCGTGAGAACCCTTTCGAAGTTTCACATGGAATAATGACTACCGTTTCGAATGGAAAGCCTTCGAAATGCTTTGTTTTGGTTCTTCTTTAGTGCTTATTATGATAGCAAAACATTCAAATTCAGTCTGGCAACTCTGGAAGCAGTGAGTGTTTTGTTTTCAGATTTCAAAATAAAGGGAACCTCGTCCCACAAACTGGAGCGCGTATGCACAGCTGACCACTTCAAGTCTGAGTAAACGTAGTTGTGGATTCGAAAGCATTTCCTTGAAGTTTCTGTAAATTGGACTTGAATTGCAAATTGCAACATCATACGAAATTAATTTATTTGCTTAGGGCTACGTGAACTATCAAAATGCCGTAGCAAGTTCACTTAGCCCACTTCAAACCTTAAAAACAAACTCACCAAAGAATTTGTCTTGGTCTCTTCTCGTAATGTAATTAAAACTTTTGTGCTTTATACATAATTTTTAATTGCTCCGTGGCGTGACAATTAGGTCGAGATATTTAGATACTTTGAATGCAAATGCCGCTATGTCTGAATCAATTAAGGTAATGACGACTTTTTCTTCCGATTATACGTGAAAAAATACAAACACGTTATTTCTAGTTTGCAGAAAGAATGAAATCACATTTCAAAGAAATTAATCCATTAATCATAAACGATAAGTTGAATGCTATCTTACAGATTACTCTGCCCCTTCATTCTCATATGCGGTCACATCTTCTGTCCCATTCCTGCATGCGATCATGTCTGTAGCCCTCGTTCCTGTAAGCGATTTTGTCTGTAGCCCTCGTTCCTGTAAGCGATGTTGTCTGTAGCCCTCGTTCCTGTAAGCGATCGTGTCTATAGCCCTCGTTCCTGTAAGCGATCGTGACTCTAGCCTTCGTTCCTGTAAGCGATTTTGTCTGTAGTCCTCGTTCCTGTAAGCGATTTTGTCTGTAGCCCTCGTTCCTGTAAGCGATTTTGTCTGTAGCCCTCGTTCCTGTAAGCGTTCGTGTCTATAGCCCTCGTTCCTGTAAGCGATCGTGCCTCTAGCCTTCGTTCCTGTAAGCGATTTTGTCTGTAGTCCTCGTTCCTGTAAGCGATCGTGTATGTAGCCCTCGTTCCTGTAAGCGATTTTGTCTGTAGCCCTCGTTCCTGTAAGCGATTTTGTCTGTAGCCCTCGTTCCTGTAAGCGATCGTGTCTGTAGCCCTCGTTCCTGTAAGCGATCGTGCCTCTAGCCTTCGTTCCTGTAAGCGATTTTGTCTGTAGTCCTCGTTCCTGTAAGCGATCGTGTCTGTAGCCCTCGTTCCTGTAAGTGATTTTGTCTGTAGCCCTCGTTCCTGTAAGCGATCGTGCCTCTAGCCTTCGTTCCTGTAAGCGATTTTGTCTGTAGCCCTCGTTCCTGTAAGCTATCGTGTCTGTAGTCCTCGTTCCTGTAAACGTTCGTGTCTGTAGCCCTCGTTCCTGTAGGCGGTCATGTCTGTAGCCCTCATTTCTCTATGAGGCCTTGTCTGCCACCCCAATTCCTACATGAGGTGAGGTCTTCCAACGATATTTCCTGAGTGAGATCATGTTTAGAGCTTCCATTCGTAAATATGCTTTTCCAAGTTTTAGTTCGGCCTTTTAGCTTCAAATTCTCCTTATGCACATATAGGCTAATCGGAACTGGACCTACAGTTGGATCCGAATCACTATGTGTCTCCGCCGGTATCAAACCCAGAAACCCATGATTACGAGACGATGACGTTACCATCCGACTATTATTAATGTTAGATATGTCCACAGCACAGTAGTTATAAATAAATACCTTCAGCGTCAGCCATACATGCACACTTACAGTTCACCCATCCTCCACGTTATCAGTTACTAAAATTAATTTGCAATGTTTTATTACAAACGAATGTTTCATTATTTTTTCCAACCCTCATGTGACGCTGCTTCCATTATTTTTTACAGTTTGAAGTAAAAAAACACGTTTTTATTTTTTCTAAATCACCAAGAAAGTATTTCAGTTTTAAAAATACCTCGTAAAGTTCTTTACGTTAAGTACTATTTTGCAACATTTTTTTCGGAATTATTATTGAAAGTTGAAATTGTTGCTTATTGGCAACGCTGTAGGTAAATGGTGTGACCCTGACTGGACTACTTTCATGGCTTTAGCTATCGCACATGGAATTCGTTAAGGGGTGTTAAGACATTTAATATCTCTGACTTCCTCTTTCTCCAGTAAGGCTGGCTAAAAGAGGGTGCGTAATTACCCCCAGCATCACCAGTGACCACTGTCTCGAACGGAAACCGTGTCAGGAGGTCCAATATACCAGAAGCTGCCCCTCCACGAGTTAATGGTGGCCCAGCACTTCTTCTGTCAAGTGCAAATGGAGACTAATTGAAGGCCACACTCTGGAGTGTAAAGAACGCTGACAGGCTCGATTCCCTGCCGAGAGGTTAATTCTTCATCTCCATTGTTTCTCTTTATTACCCCTTAGGCTACAACACTCCTCCCACTATTACTCGCTGTTAACGAAGTGGTGAGACGTGGGAGAGAGAAGGGAGGGGAGTAGAGGAAGAACGACAACGAAGAAACGCTGTTTTCATGAGGACGTCCTGTGTACAGGAATGGCCGGTTCTGATTTGGAAAGGGAGGAGGGCGAGCCCAGAGCTCGATTGACGCTACGAGTTCTCGAAAACTGCAGGTTTATCCTGAATGTACGCAACCTCGCTGAACAAACGCAACACAGACACGTATCTAATCGCACGGCCATGAAATTTGGCGGGTGGAAGAAGTTCGCGCTGTTGCCACGTCGGAGCACAACCTCGTGTGTTTGGAGCTTTAAGAGAACGAAAGATCTCGTTGTAGAGTTGGTCTTTGTAATCCATGTGATACAAACTGACAGTATTTGCTCGAAAGATCAGGGATGACACAAAAGTCCCCCGGAGAAGGAGGTCGGTCTGACGCTCGAACTAGACAACGCAGTCCGGTTGACGTTGACACACAGTGCGCGGACGTTGATGCAGAAAATGAAAATATTAATCAGTGGTTCTCTAGAAACATCCTTTCTCAGTGTTTAGTTAAAATATGAAATTTTTTTGTTGACTGGTTATCGAGATAATCGTGACCAAAATAACCCCGAAACCCCATAAGCTTACATGGAAAATGCTCAAACCTTTGCCGGAGTATAGGAGGTCGGCTTAAGGCAAAGCAACCTAAACACACTAATTGAGCGTTGCAAGAGTTAGATAGGCTTACATTCTGACTTGGGCGCTGCGGAACAATGTTGAAACACAAGGGGTAAGAATGTCGAATCGACCCTTCCTAATACAAATATGTATGATACATCATTGGAAAGGGTATGAATCAGGATTCCAGAAAGGAAGAATTTATGGTGGTGAAACAATTGGAAGTGCCAAAAACGTAGTATTATGTTTGAGAAACCTTAATTATAAATGAAACATAATGAGCCTAATTTAGTTGCAGATGTAAGTCTAGATGCCTAATTTGTTATGTTAGGCTAGAAGCCCCACTCCTCTTACAATTAGTCTGTGGAAATGGATTGATTTCTCCACTTCCTCCCTTGCGGAAGTCTAACATAGGGCAAGGGGGACAATCAACTGTTCTTACAGCAAGAGCAAGGAAAACAAAATGTGCCAGCCGAGACAATAGAAAGTCATCACTGGAGCCAGGAGTGCCAGGTAAACAATCCAACAAAATACCTTCGTATCATGGATCTGATAATGAAACTTCTTCTATGCAAGCGATTGTAACAACATCTTATACCTCTAAATCATTCATTATACACCTTGCCAGTTCTGGTGAATTGTTTGCCGAAAGTCCCGCCCGAAGATGAAATGTGGGTTCGCTGTGCAATTTGCCAGCAGTGATCTCACGAGCAGGGCTCAAACTTGGATCTTCCACAGCCTCTGTATGTGTGCGACTGGGGTGTAAGGAGTGATCCTTCCACGTAGTACACCCAATTGTCAACCTCACTTATACGTAGTACACCCTGAACTGCGTTTTGGAGACTAACGAGGCTTTGCCGTCTGGACCTATGGCCAGACTGTTTGCGTGTTGTCCTTATGTGTGCTGAGTGCCCCTTTACAGCCTCAGCTTTTAACTGAAGTCAGAATGTTTTAATATTTTAGTTAATTAGATTACAGCTATTTTAGTTATGGTGAGGGGCTGCACCCCGTATAACGTGACGGGTGCAAAATTTCCTTTAAGTGCTGACGCACCCAAAAATTCAAATTCAAAGTATGTGTGCGACTACTGCAAGTGATATTTTTGTTTTCCTTTGCTACTTTCAGTTTCATTTTTACAAGTGTTTGTGTTTATACTTTCAAGTAGATTCTGAGGACTTTCTCATTCAGAGCCACCGCAAGTTACATTCCAATTATTTCATTGACAATAATGATCACGTATACTTTTCTTCTTTCAAATGTGTTCTAAATACAAAATTTGAGGTCACTGCAATGTAATATGTAGACCTCGAATTTTTAGGTTCTAAAAAGTGTGCTTTTAGGTTCCTCAAATAGGCTCTAAATCCTAAAATAGATCCTAAAAATCCTAAAATAGGTCATAAAATCATAATTTAGGCTCAAAAATCCTGAAGTAGGTTCAAAAAAACTTAAAATAGTTCAAAATTCCTGAAAAATGCTGATTAGGTATAGTCACCGGCAATGAAAATGGGACACCTATATCCTGAAATATGCACTATCTTGCATAACGTTATGTGTGTTGCCTAACCCTACGGCGATGGCAGAACTTACCATTGGAAATTTGCTATTAAAATTCACTCTTTGCCGTATAGTTAGGCAAAAATCTCTTTTCATGTTATCCACAATCAAACTCCGCAATTTTGTCTGTGAGGATCATCTTATATGCTGAAATCTTTCAACAAGAACATAGTCAGTGGTGGAAACTTCAATGCTGAAATGTTAGTCTGCAAGGCGTGAATGCCACAAAGCACCGAAGTGACGCGAAAGTGAGCAAGACCACACAGATCAGACCACTTTGGATTGTACAGGTAACAGTGGCACCAGATATTTTGCTTTGTTTAGAGCTTTGAAAAATCACCATGGACTTGGAGGAAGAGAAATCGACAAGAGAGTACATTTCAAACACGTACTTCATTGAATCTTTTCGTGACCAAACAAAGCAAATGCCTCTGTGTGACACAAAAATCCTGTAAAAACCTTTAAAAAGGCTTGATTTAGGCGCATAAACCTAAAACTAGGTTGTAACAAGCAAAATAGGTTATTTTAGGCACTACAAAACTTCATCAGTTGTTGCGTTTTATAAAGAAACGCTGACATAACTTATTATTTCTTACATACCTGTAAATAGAAAAATAGATTAAAAACCTAAAATCCGACGTCTAGTAATAGGTTTTGTGTTTCATTAAACGTCTAATATTTACTTGTGCGGTCCTTCTTGCCCCGTGCACTGTTCACTCTTACCCCACCCACCGGGGCGAGAATGAATTTTTGCAGGTTGGAAATATTCCCTGTAGCATATTTGTAGTTTGCCTAATTTCACAAACGTGTCGTTAGTATGACACTAGAGACTTGTACTTTTAATTTCCTACCATTGTAATCCCTTTATTATACATATTTGACTTAGAATTTGTCTTCCAAAACAACTCTAGCCCTGGTTTCCCATAATAAAGCAATTAATTAATTATTATTATTATTATTATCAATACTCACCGGAATGGCGGTCCCTGGCGCAGTACACCTCCCCGTATGTCCCCTCTCCGATGAGATCCTCTAGCTGGAAGCGGTCGGCGGGGTCTGGCAGCTGGTCAAAGTTCACGTGCTGACTCAGGCCTCGGTACGCCATATCTGACAGGCCGCCTGGAAAATAAAAGTACTCTCATTAAACACTTGATATAGACATAACTGTTGAATATTACATTTCTGGCAATAATGTCTCTATACAGTGTGTATGTTTAAAATTTTAACAGCAGAATAATGGGATTGATTTCGTTTATTTTACGAGGGCTGTTCAATAAAAAATTATCATAATTTTGTGATAACAACATACTCTCACTCATTGTCCAAATTTTGATGGTCCTTTTCAAAGTAGTCCCCATGCGATGCAATGCACTTGTCCCACCTTTTTCTCCATTCTTCAAAGACATGCTGGAAGCCATGTTTTCAGAGGTCCTTCAAAATCGCCTCCGCTGCCTTCACCACTCCTTCTGATGATGTAAAACGCTATCCACGAAGGTGTTTCTTGACATTAGGGAATAAAAAGAAGTCACATGTGAACACATGTCACATTTTGTGTGGCGAGATATGCAGTAACAACATTTGCGATGTGCGGGCGAACATTATCGTGGTTCAGCATCCAACCTGATTCTCTCAAATGTGGCCTTTTGCGATTGATATGGACTTGGAGAATTTTCAGTCATCCCTATAGTATGCTCCAGTTACAGTTGTATGTGCTGGTACGACATGCTGATACACCATTCCCTGAATATCGAAAAATGATAATACCATAACCCTCACAGCAGAAGGCACCATTTTTTTGCTTTCTTTGGTGTTGGTGATGACAGATTTCTACACAGAGCTTTGTTGTTTGCTCTCTGGATCGTAATAGTGTAGCCAAGTTTCACCTGCAGTGATAATCTTCGAAAGAAACACCTCATATTCCTCTAACATCGCCTTCAACTGCGAACAAACCTGCACCCGAACGTCCTGTTGTTCGGGTATGAGGCGTAGGCGATACTGAACGTGTCTGAACTTGCACGGCTGCTACTGACGTGCTACTGGCAAGAAATAATTGAAACGCTTACCACATATTCATTACACATTAAGCTAACAATGCAACATAAAATTAAATTTGTATACAATACATCATGAGCATAAGAAATTTATGATCATTTTTTATTTAACAGCCCTCGTACTTCGCCTTTCTGCTACTTTTGTCTAATCGCGAAGATGAGGATGAGTGATGATATCATGAAGGAACACTCAGAAAGGACACCCATGTTCAGGGTAAGATTCGAACTAGAGATGGCCAGAAAATCAGAATTTCAAATTATCCGATATCCGTTTCGGATGCAACGGATAATCGGGATATTAGAATATCCGATATCCGGATATTATAAAAACTGATTGAAAATTATCGTAGCGCTCTACGCTAACCACTCCGCCTTGGATGTCGGCGCTTAATAATGTGTTCTTAAGTTTATTAACCGGTTCGCAGGTCGAGTGGGGAAACTAGCTTCGATCTCGCCATCGAAGTTCCCGGGTTCGAATCCAGGTATGGGTCTTTCGTGAGTGTACATTAATTTCATCTTATCGTCACTTATTCTCAGCGGCGCGATTACCCAACCGCGACAGAAAAGTGACGCGAAATAACAAAAATGCAAAATTCAATCGTCAGTGAAGTAACTTTACATTATGATTTGATTTGTTATTTGAAGGGCTAAAATTTTAGCAGGATTGGGTGGTATAATGAGAAGGGATCGGAAGTTGACCTAAAAAAATCTGAAGAAATGACGTATAGAATGAAGTTAAAATGATTAAAATATGAACTTAAAATGAAAGCTCGATTTTCCCATAAATTACAAGAGTGACAGTTAAATAATTTGATAAAATCTGTTTGGTGGTTTAAACTATCAAAGCAAAGCGAAAAAAGCAATTAGGTGCTAATGTAGTTTTATACAGTTTTACTTCAAGGTTACATAAAATACTCCGCAAGTTGTTTCTGTAACGTCATTCACTTCCTTTCGGAATAGGCCTTGCATAATTCAGTAGTCGGTTAGCATCTGAAAATTCAGTTTTGTTTTGTGTGCATCAGAATATATATATATATATATATAATGTTGTGACTAATTTTACTATAAAATCACAGATTAACGCAATAGCAGTGGACAACAACGAAAACTCAAAGTAGGCTTCACCCAAAGTAATATTTTAAGTTTGCTGGAAGAAAATGTAAATTTACCACAAATAATTCCTCAAAATCCATTGCCAAACATTTCAGTTAAAAATAGTATTGTGACCATATTTACGATTAATGGCATATTTGCTAAAAAATACCATGTTAGGAAATTTAATCATGTAAATAATGCTAGCAAATGCATTTTTTTAAAATTCATGAAACAACTGGGAAGGAGGAAAAAGAAACTTCAAAAATGATACAAAAATGGCACAAAATACTGAAAAATAACCTAAAGCCAAAATAATTCCGGAAAATGCAAATAAAAACAATGTTCTCTGGTTCTAACTCAAGTGAAACAGACTACTATCAGGTTTAGCATTTGTCTTCAAAGCCTAGGAAAAAAGATGATCTGTCAACATTGCCAGTCATGAGCCACGTTTGTATGAAACGCGAGGAAAACTATTAAAAGCAGATTTGAACTGGGAATCTCAATAGAAAGTTGATAACATTGCTCTGATATTTTATATAAAGGCAACAGGAAATCCTTTGTTCTCGTGACGTCAATTCAAATGACCAATCATGGAAATCTTTCCACGTGGCTGGTTTCATCGCAAGCATTATCCCACGATAACCCTATTCTTGTAGTCTGTGTTCGTGATTGAACATATGAAGTTACGTTAACGGTGCAAACGAAAGGTGAAAGTAACATGTTCACAGTGTTATTAGTGCTTGGCGGGACAAAGAGCATTCGCTTGATACATTCATAATAATAATAATATTATAATAGCAACAATGATAGTAGCATCTTACTCTAACAGCCTTTGCTTCAGCTTGGAAAAAATATAGGTTTTCAATACATTGAGAGCGAGTGTACACTTTTTTTAGAGGGCATTATAAGAATACAATTAATTAATACTGCATGCAAATATATATTTGTCCTTTTATTATTATTATTATTATTCTCTACTTTTCATCAAGATAAAGATCAAGACTTATCATGGCGGGTTAAATTATTTTGAAGTTTCGACAACTTTGTTTAGGGTTACAAGACGTCCTCTTTTACCCGGACATGTCCTTTTTTCGGGTCCTAAAAATGGCCCGGGCGGGTTTTTAAGAAAATGGGGAAATGTCCTATTTTTTTAGGTTTAGACAACTGCTTCAACTTCAAGATTCGTAACAAAATTTTATAATTGTTAATATTGTGACCAAGTTTCACAACCTATAATAATGATACAAAAGACAAAAATTTAGTTTAGTTTTGTTTTCTTTTTTTAAAAAATAATTATTGAAATACCGAATGTTTAAGTAAAAGTTGATGAAATAATACATATATCAATTTTAATTGCAAATTACATAATAGATGTTGACCTGAAACACTGCATTAATATTTTCGTAATCGATAATGAGAGAATTATATATTTCCCCGCTATGCCGTTAAGAGAGTTGTCAAGTAGTAAGATAGTTTGTGAAATCTTAAAATGTCCTATTTTTTAAAGTTTGTCATCTGGTAACCCTAACTTTATTGCCCTGTCCTCTAGTTATTGTAGTGGCCTTTTCTCCATGTCTTCGTTGCATTTCTTATTTATGTCTCCTCTACCTAAGGTATTCCTTTTCTCAAGGCTGTCGTGTTACTGGATTGTGGGAATCTGAACCAATGTATACTTATATTTCTATTTCCACGTATTGGCTTGGGATAAGCTAATACGAACAATAGGCCTAATTTAATTTTCTCCGAACATGACGAGTTTTATGTAGCAAACTTTTAATTAACAGTAACTTATATGTTTTGATTCGGTAGAATAGACGGTCACCCATCCAAGTGCTTTCCGAACGTAACACTGCTTCATTTCCCTTTTCATTGGATTACATTAATAAACTGGCATATTAGATTTGTTTTTAATTAAGTCTAGGAATTTTGTGAATGCGTCTTCTTGGATCTCGTTGGCCTATGGTATTTATGGTCGGATTATGTTGGTGATGTTGTTGTGCCTAGAATTTCAACCTTTCGCGTTGCATGTATTCAAATATCGTTTCTTGGTCTAATGCTTCTCTTATGTGAATGTTAAGTACATATCGATCTGCGTCAGAGATTATTCTTAGTGCCTTGTTCTGGATACTTTGCAGTGGCCTTTGGTAGGCTGGGGTACTATGCTGCCACATGCATAAGTTAACATTGTTCTTAGTAGAACGTTAGTCTATTTTTGGTTGTAAGTGCTGTGCTTTTCCATATTGGATATGATTGCACTAGATGTATGTTGCCTTTGTGCGTTAGGGATTCTTGAGGTGTTCTTTAAAATGTGAGGCCCTCGTAGAGTAGTATACCCAGGTAGGGTTGTCTTTGAATTCTGGGGCATGTCATTCCCTCCAATTCGGAGATTTGGTGTATCACGTTTTCGCTTTTTTGTGAATGATTTTGTTCATTATTTTATCTGGCAAGGTTTGATTTTTAGATCGCAAGAAGCCTACTTTAATAAAGACAATTGAATCGGTCACATGAACAATATCGTATCCAACAAAAACCAAATACCAAAGAAATAGCAAGACAGTCAGCCATATTGCTTTCTCTCTCACGTTTTTTCCTCTTTCATCTGTTCATAAAAGGTGTCACTACTACCGTGCGTCCATTTCGATCTGCAGCCGAGAGATCGGGAGAAGCGTGGCGGGCGGCGCTGACGGAGATGCCGACATTTGTGGCCTGTAATGCCCGCTTATTTTTATAGACATATGCAGACATTTATATAAATATTGCAAAACGATCACTAACCTGTGTTATAACACGCAAAAGTTCTTCTGTAATTCATCCAAGTTCTGCTCTTATATACACAAAAAATACGCTTTAGAAACGATGTTAAGAGCCACAGATAATAAAATATTTTAATCATAGTTTTGACCAGTAACGTCCTGCTTAAGTTTATATCCTTGAAAGAGTTTTGTGCCGATGGGGATCGTTTGGAGGTTTTGAATGTGCAACACTGTATCAAGATTACGCTGTAGAAGAAACCGTTAAAAGTCAAAAGTGTTCGTGAGCTTCCTTGCAATCCGAAATCTCCGAGCTCGAGTTTTTTGTTCCTTCACGACTAGATGAAGACAGAGTTGTAAATATAGTGGCGAGCAATGTAAACCAAGAGCGTGTTAATTTCGTACTGTGCGCAAGAGTGTTATTCTTGGTTACTTGCAGTTACTTGTTTGTGTTATTGTAGTGTGTGTGTGTGTGACGTGTCAGTGAGACGATTGGAATGCCAGCCGCAAGATTCACGTTAGAACAAAGATTTTTTATGTATGACACGTACGTGAAAACAAACTCGTGTCGAGACGTGTGTAGGTAATTTGTACAGAAATTCCCATGCGTTTCAACTCCACACAGAGATACGGTTAGACATCTTGTCCTTAAATTACGAGAAACTGTATCGTTAAATTTTAAAGCACCTAAGCAAAAACGACGGATTATAACCGAAGCAAAACTCGATGATATTGGTGCAGCGTTAGAACGTTCTCCAAACAAACCTCTACGCCGTGTTTCACAAGAGGTGGGCGTGTCAAAATCATCGGCACATACAGTCACTAAGCTACTAAAATTAAAACCATACTCTTATAACACAGGTTAGTGCTCGTTTTGCAATATTTATATAAATGTCTGCATATGTCCATAAAAATAAGCGGGCATTTCAGGCCGCAAATGTCGGCATCTCCGTCAGCGCCGCCCGCCACGCTTCTCCCGATCTCTCGGCTGCAGATCGAAATGGACGCACGGTATATTCTATAAACCAAAAACAAGTTTTCCACAATGCAATGCCTCTGTTGACAAAACGGTTGATTACAACATTGTTCGTGTAAGAGATTAAATTACTATTGTATTATTTATGAATATAAACTCGCATCGTCCACCTGACAACGTATTACAATAGTAGGAAACAACAGTCGAACTGCTATAGATTCACCAAGCTTTCTGAAACTTCGGAAAATATGCAAACTACAGGCTTCCCTGTAACTTTAACTAGCGACACTAGCGCCACTGCTACCGGCAAGGGATTCAGATGGGTTGGTGGATCTATACTCATAGGCGTGCGCACGGGGGGCAAGGGGGGCAGTTGCCCCTCCTAATATTCTCACTTAGAAATTTAGTTTAGAGAAATCTTATTACAGTTATTAAACAATATTATTATCTTTTAAAAAATAAGGTATTTTCAAGCAGACTAAAGTTCTAAGCAACTACGGCGGATTGATTTCCTATGCAGTTGGACTATCTCACTTCGTTCTGCAGCAAATTACTTGTTATTAATTCACGCATCTTGGTTACCCTAGTATTTGGTCGCAGAATAAATTGGCCACACATTGGGAATGAATAAATGTGCAGTTGTATTGAACCTGGTGCTGTACAAAATCATGTTTCTATGTAAATTACTGTGAACCTGTGACGGATTGTTAAGTTGTCCGAAAGGACTAAAGAAAAGAACTATAAAAACCTCTGCTGAAAATGGACTAGGTCTCGCGGGAAACAGCTGTGTCAGTTACTTTTGGCGCTAAGAACAGTATCGAGTGAGCGTGGGAAGTATTTGGGAAGGCGGCGCAGTTTTCTTCGCGTGAAGTCGGCAAATGCGCTCGAATTGACTAAAGAAACTTCGAATCCTTTTTACGAGTAGTTTTCGGAATCCACGAAAATAGTTGGTCGGTCCGGAAACTGAAGTGAGGACGATGGAAACATGTGCCTACCAGAAGCATGGGTCTGATCTGATGACGTGATCATCTCGAAGAGATTTTGTCAACTGTTCAAGAGTTTTCTTCAAAATTGGATCCGAGTTTGCAGAAAGGAAAGTGAAGTGAAAAACTTAGTGCTAATGTGAAACGTGATTACTTTGATAATAATGAGAGCTCTCGTATTCAGTGATTGAAGTGGTTGTTACAAAAGGGTGAAGGAAAAGCGCTATTCTGAGCAAAGGTACAGATCTCAAAACAGGCTAGCCTTTGGTTATGTAAGTAAATGTAGTAATATTCAGTAATTATTTTGAACTCAATTATTACAAGTGTGTGTAGCTACAGATTTTTTTTCAATACAATCCAAAGTGCCGCTTAAATCCTCGTATTAAGTTGACTTTTATAAACCGAGGACAAGCGGGAACTCAGCGGCCTTTCATTTTAAATTTTTTTAATTGTTTACTAAAGGTTATTCTTTAATAAATGTAATTTTTATTGCAAACGTAACTTGACAGTATTAATAAAACCTGAAAAGGAATTGTTTTCCGCTGAACGAAAGCTAGAAACTACGCAAAATCCAGCTTTATCGTTACAAACCACAGACAAGGAAAATAAATGAAGAGGGGAACAAATAACTTGTTGTGCCACACAAGCTGGAATTCTCCTAATAGACTAATTTTAGGTGGATCCGGACACACACTATATACGCCCCTTTCTGGTACCCTCAATACAACAAAGCAGCCAGATGGAATGAGGTTTTTCTTTCTCTGACTGACTTTCATCAACCTTTGGCTCCCTTAATCAGAGGGTCTGCGCACGCCTATGCTGCTACTGCGTTCTTAAGGTAGCACCACTGTCCTCAGTGGGGAAAACAACGGTACAAAAAATTAAAAATCGTGCGTGCAGAATTCTATCCCCTCACGATCGCTCTGCACGCATGAGTCAAGTTTACGAAAATCGGGACATCTCATCGACGCAACTGGGTGATTAAGTTTCAACACATCCCAAAGAAACACGATCAGGCAACACTGTAAAGAAACTGCAGTAATTTTACAGTGAGGTCGTGGCAACTTGATGAGTATACACACCAGCTCCAGCAAAACTAATTTCTAAATGACAGTAATGCTCTAGCAGTGCTGTAATTGAGATGTACTTCGTCTTTGCTGTCACGATTGAAATGGAATTGTTTTTTGCCATTATTATACAGGGTGTTGCGTTCAAACCTCCCACATTTCAAATTCATCATTGCTAACAGGTTATGAAACATAATGGAATGCGAGTGGTACTAGACGAAATAGAAACTCAAAGAATTTTATTGCATGAAGCATTAAACATGAATACACCAATACACCTACCTCTACACTGAACTCTAATACACTTCTATGTGTGCACCGTTTGTAGCACGAATAGAATAGTGTTTATTAACACTTCCAGTCCCCAAAAACTTCGCACACCATGCCTTAATGGTTTTCCCATCAGGTTCTTCACCTCCATAGTCTCTCTGGTAATTTCTTTACACTGTAATAATTGATTTGGTCTCTGCATACCAGAATACAGATTGTGCACGCTGCTGCTTTATGCGATTGTAGCGCTGCATAGTGAGAGAACGGTGAACTTCGAGGTCATGCAATACAATTCTTTGAGTTTCTCTTTCGTCTAGTATCACTCGCATTCCATTCAGGGAGTCGTAACGTAACGAAATGGAACGGTATTTTCAATTACGGTTTCCGTTACGTTACAACCAGAAACAGAATAACTTTTTTCGTGAACAGAAACGTTACCTCAGGTATATGAACATTACGTTACAGGTGTGCATAACGGTACCGAACCATAACTGATCTGTAAAGCAGTAGGTCGTTCGGTGACGCTTTAACGTTACATCCATTGCCGGCAACCAGTAACGTTACAGGGTAAGAAACAAGTTTGTCACGTATTGACTAGTAACTTTAGTGTGTATGGAAAGTGATAGTAACGTTACAATTAACCAGTAACTTAATTGAGGCCACGACTGTAAAAACGTTACACTCCTTGCTTCAAAGCAACAACGTTATTGATAGCTGGTATCATACAGACGTTCCGATGTGCAATACCGTGTCCGATGCCGTGTTCCGGAGAGAATAACATAGGTCTCTCGTATAATTGTGCTCGTTATTTTTGTAACGTTACAGTTCTTTCCCTCCACAAAAGTCTGTTTCGAAAAAGTGATACACATATCCGTTACGAATAGCAAATACCGTTATCGAAGGCGTGTTCCAAGCAGGGTTTCGGAGCGGAGTGCGGAGCGCACTAAAGGAGCGCTCCGGAGCGATTTCGAAGCGTCAGTTCTACTCCGCTCCTCGCTCCGGAGCGGAGCGTGGGACGACAGCACTCCGCTCCGGAGCGGAGTGGTTGGATATTTTTGCTTGCACGCTCCGATCCGGAGCGGAGTGGTTAGTAATTTTTACGTGCACGCTCCGATCCGGAGCGGAGCGTAGGACGACAGCACTCCGCTCCGGAGCGGAGTGGTTGGATGTTTCTGCTTCCACGCTCCGATCCGGAGCCGAGCGTGGTGCGATACCACTCCGCTCCGGAGCGGAGCATGGTACTACAGCACTCCGCTCCGGAGCGGAGTGGTTACTTATTTTTACATGCACGATCCGATCCGGAGCGGGGCGAGATACAATAGTGCTCTGATCCGCAATCGGAGCATTTGAAGTGCAAGCTCATATCCGGTGAGATAGTTATTTTTATATATGAATGGTGTAACCGCAACTGCTGGTCTAGTCGGTAGGGCGTCTGACTGCAACGCTGGAGACCAGGGTTTGAATCCCGCGGTGGATGATCTAACTTCGAAATTATTCCGGCCTTGTCCCAGCATATAGCGGCTCCTGGGCTAACCCAGACTCAAATAAATGGATAACTAGGGGAAACCCTCGGGGGGGGGAAGGTGGCCGGAGCGTGGTGCTGATCACATCACCTCCAAATGGCCGAGCGAGATTGGGAATGTGTTGGGCCCTACCCCCACATCAATGGTTATCTCAACGCTTCACGACTCCAGTCTGGGAATTGGAGTTCTTTGTGATTGACCCTTCTTCAATTTCATCATATCTCATCCTTATCTTATTTTGGATATGAACCCGTTCAAGCAATCAGTGTTGCGGGATTGTACGTTTGCTTATGCTACCTCCCCCACACGACAGCCCTGTTGTTTTCGTGTTCTGCGCTTCTTGTGTAGGTGACTGACGTCAGTGCTACCGGCTAGCGGATTGGCCTTCTTGTTCCCCTTTCAAGAGGAAAGGTGGAAGAAACTGGCGCGTAGTGTCTTGCTCGCTCCTTGGCAGGTGCATTGCGTCATGACTTCTGCTGTTGTACGTACTTGGCAGACAGATCGTTGCCTTTTCGAGGGAGATGCAGCGTTGCCAATCGTATTAAAAGTGTGCTACACCGACTCTGGCTTACGCGTATTGTTACTTTCTTAAAGAGACGTTTTAAAATATGTGTTCTCTTCTAAAAGTATGTGCATAGTATGTGTGCCTGTGAACTTTGATTTATGGGCATTTAAAATATTTTTTAACACGGATGGAGGGATCCTTCCGAAACAGTCTCGGTTAGTGGAATTATAAGCTGTCTACAATTATTGCAAACAATGTACAACAACGACAAATAAAATCTTTAATCGTTAGTTCCATGCATCTGAAACCTTGGTAATCATTCAAGGTCTATAGTAGAACTAACTAATTAATTGATTGATTTGCTTTATTTTACTTCGCTTCTTGTGCCACTTTTGGCTAATTTGCGAAGATGAGAATGAGTGATGATATGATGAACTTGATGAATGGCCACTCACAAACATCCATGCCCAGCCGGTATTCGAACCCGGAACCCCTGGCGTCATAGAGCGATGTGCTAACCACTCGGCCACAGGGTCGGGCTCGTTTTACATGTCACCCCCTTCCCACCCCAGGGGTGCCAGGAGTGTCTTGGAATTGAACGGCATTGAGAGTGTCATTATTAATCTTAGCGACCCCGAAAACTATTGATTCCACACTAATATCGGTCGTTTTACATGTCAACCCTTCCCACCCTCACCCCTAGGGGTGCCAGAGATGTCTTACACAGTATTTCTTTCGAGATTGCAAGTGATACGTGTTCCAAGTTTGGTTGAAATCGTTCCAGGCGTTCGAGAGTTATGCCGGAACAAACATACAGTGAAAATTAGCAACCTGAATTCCCAATTACTTTAAACTTTTATCTTTCGCTACATTCAAAGTATCATCATAACCAGCGCAAAGAAAGTTAGATATGGCAATCATGCACCAGCGAGTGTTTTGTTTTGCATGAACACCTGTCTGCCTGTCATCTTCCTCTGTACACGTTGTTTCGTCTTTCCTCTGCGTGCTCCTGGCGTTCGAAAGGTCAAATGGATTCTCTGCAGTAGTTTGACCAATGTTACTCGAACCAATATTCCGGAATAACTCACTTCTCCCACGGTGTGGACTGTAACGTCGGACCGATATGCCGAAGTGCTTAGCCCGAACCAGAAGTCGAACGGAAATGAGTTTTAGTCGCGATCCCTGGTGGCAGGAAATGAGAGTTCCATTCTCTCAACTTATAAAACCACAGGTGGCACACCTGCTATTGAAATATATTGTCCCCAGAAGTAGTAGTAGAGTAGTAAAAGTGATAATGAAAATAGTAATAATAATAATAGTAATAATAATAATAATAATAATATCGCTCTCTTCACGAAAACAGTCCAGTGAAGATCAAAGCTTCCCCTTGCCTCCTACACACCCCTGGTTCTCCAGGTTTTCCACACTTCTTCTACGCTTCACAGTTGACACATTGCGCGTTGTACGTATGCGGTTGATTGTGCCTTCCCTGGTGTATTGTGTAAGGATTATTCCTT
Source organism: Lepisma saccharinum (assembly GCF_977018435.1). Lineage (NCBI taxonomy): Eukaryota > Metazoa > Arthropoda > Insecta > Zygentoma > Lepismatidae > Lepisma > Lepisma saccharinum. Next base: position 46,225,716 of record NC_139245.1, read on the forward strand.
GCTTATTGGCAACACTGTAGGTGAGTGACGTGATCTTGACTGGACTGTTTCCGTGGCGTTAGCTTTAGTAATAATCAGTTTTATAACAACAATAACAGGCGATGTTCAAATGCCGTACAAATTTCACAAACAAAATTACTAATGTACTCGGAACCCTTGATCGTTAGTTTTCTGTATACACTCGTATTATCCAACCTCGGAGCGCTCCGGAGCGGAGTGGGCAAGTTCTTATAATCTCGCTCCGGAGCGGAGCGTCACACGGTATCGCTCCGCTCCGGAGCGGAGTGAACCATTCTATAAAATTTCGCTCCTCGCTCCGGAGCGGAGCGAGAAATTTTCCAACTTCCTCTGCTCCGATCCGGAGCGGAGCGTGTCAAGGTAGCGCTCCGCTCCGGAGCGGAGTGAACCATTTTCTAAAATTTCGCTCCTCGCTCCGGAGCGGAGCGAGAAATTTTCCAACTTCCTCTGCTCCGATCCGGAGCGGAGCGTGTCAAGGTAGCGCTCCGCTCCGGAGCGGAGTGAACTATTTTCTAAAACTTCGCTCCTCGCTCCGGAGCGGAGCGAGAAATTTTTCGATTCTCGCCGCTCCGCTCCGGAGCGGAGCGGGCTAAGACATCGCTCCGCTCCGGAGCGGAGTGAACCATTTCTTAGAATCTCGCTCCTCGCTCCTGAGCGTGGGCAACAGCTGGAGCGTTGATCCGCTCCGCTCCGAAACCCTGGTTCGAAGAAGCCTCATAATTGTGATCGGCAGCATAGTAACATTACAGTATTTTGACATTTTGAAAGTCATTAAATTATAATACGTATTTTCGTTTTGGATGTCAGTGAAAAAATGAAATTGTAAAACAAAACGTTTGAAAACATCCGTAAACAAGATTCGGCGTGACAGAAGTCCTGGTTATTGGAATTTACTGATTAACTATGTATTTATCACAAATATATTTATTTTCTGCATACTAAATCACTTTACGTGGATTTGTTCTAATTTGATTATCTATGCAAGATGAATTTTAACATGTGCGTTCACTTTATACGATAGGAAAACAAACGTTTGTTGTAAGAAAACGTTTATGTATATCTTTCTCTCTCTCTCTCTCTTTCTCTTTCTCTCTCTCTCTCTCTCTCTCTCTCTCTCTCTCTCTCTCTCTTTTTCAGTTTACATGTGTTACATCAATTAAAAAAATACAGTGTGTTTGGCGATGAGAATGATTCGTGCTTTGATTAAGTTGCTGAAGGACGAAACATAAAGGACCAACCAAAGAATCATCTGTGCTACCCGTTCATCCACGTAAGCGAGAGGCAAGCTTTTTCCTATCGGAAGACGAAAAATAATTGCTTGCTGCACGACCTTGATAAGGCGAACTGAATCACAAGGAAAGAAACCTGTGCAGACCCGCGACTCCTGTGCACTGTACTACCGCGTGGAGGGGAGGGGGAGAGTTGACCGTTCTTCCTTATGGGCCGAGCCGAAGAGTAGAAGGGAAGCTGCGCTGGGACTTTTCGTCCAAGGTTTTTTCCCTTGTGTTCGCTCGTAGCAGCAGCACCACGCAAAATCGGAAAATGTGAATCCTCAAACTTTGTACACGTGACCTTCGGTCACGAAGCAGCCGAGTAGAGAACGCCCTGGGGCGATATGAAAGGCACTTTTAGCAAGTAGAAACTACGTAGAAACGAAACGTTAGATGGAATTGTTGTACGAAACAAACGAAACCGCGTTTGTGCAACTGGTTTGTGGCTAGACAGGGCCATTGGACTCTCAAGAAGGCAAGACTTGTATGGGAAGTGATTCTCAAAACTAATCGAATAAAAGGACAGTATATTTTATCATTTACAAGGGCCCTCATCCGCTTACAATTTTGAAAATTACTTTCAGTAATTCTTGTCTTCTTGGACAGGAGGTTCATTAAACTTTTTTGTGTAGAAACAGACAGAGCGCCCACCTACCACGTTTGAAAGAAGAGCATAGGCAGACATGAAAGTAATTTTCAAGTACGTAAGGACGACAGTCGACGTGAACATTGAGCAACGTGTGACTGAGAAATAAAATCGTAACAAAGGACAGGATTCTTCAAGAAACAGTAATGTTATAAAACTTCCTATCATTAACTCAGTTCATCCTTTTATCCTCTTTTGTTTGTTATACATTATTCTTGTTTTATATCTCTTTTCTGCCACTTGTAGATAATCGCGACGATGAAGATGAATGATGATCATATTAAATCTATGAAGGGATGCTTACAAAAAAAACCAGCCATGCCCAGGTGTCTACTCGAACTTGAAATGTTTGGTACCGAGTGTATGAGTGGACCACCCAACGACTTCGGTCTTCGAGGCTAGGGTTTCAGTTGCAACATGCAGTATAATTACGTTTCTACTATTACTACTTAAAAAAGCCCCCTTGATACATGAGATACTACAAATAATTTCAGGCATACCCTCGAATTTTGATTGCCTGGCACTTTTTTAAACTAAGTAATGAAGTGACGTTTATATTCATATTAGGCCTACGACTAGCTCGAACTAAAAACTCTTGTGAAATACTATATATATGTTATCCTTGTGAAGTGAGAAACTTCATATTTTGCTAAGAAAATATGCATGAAAAATTATATTTGTAGCTACTACTTGAAGAATTCAAATTATTATGATGGAATTTCAACTTACATATACTCTGCATATAACGTGGTATATAGTTATCGCAGAGGAGTTTTTGTCTCGCAGTCGATTTATTTTTAGTTGAGGAACTCGAGAGTAAGTTGGAAATATTTAATGACCCACGTTGTGGTGTGCTGTTCTATTAATCAGAATTGGAGTGAGAGAAGTCTGTAGTTAAGGTCATTCAACACGTCAATTTGTAACCGTGAATGCAAGTTTTCTTTGATTTAGCGGGAAATCAGTCTGCTATTGTTGTACGTAATAAATTGAAACATATATATTTTCTGCTCGAGTAGGAATCCACAGCCCTTATCCAATCAATCAGTTTCTGTGTTTGAAACTTCTGTCGAGGAAAGCTACATACAATTTGCTTTTAATAACAGCAGCTTCAAAAGAACCTATCCATTCTTGTCTTGCAAAGTAATGTTTGATTTTCATTTGTTATATTTAACTTTGGTTTTCTGCCACTTTTGGCTAATCGCGAAGACGAGGATGGGTGATGCAATGACAAAATTGATGAAAGGACATCACGAAGAAAATAATGAAAACAATACACAGGCTGGGATCTGAACTCGGGACCTGTGGTGTCGCATCGTTCATGAAATATAAACATAACATGTACAGTGGCTCACATTAGTAATCGAAGATGTAGCATTTTGTTGCATTTCTTCACAATATTTCAAAATTAATAACATGTACATAAATATAAACGATAGTGAAATATTTATAGGCATTTATTAAAGCTATATTCCCCGTTACATTTTTTCTTTTTTAATTTTGGGTGCGTCAGCACTTAGGCTATTTTGCAACCGCCACGTTATACGGGGTCCAGCCCCTTACCATAACAAATAACGTAACTGTAATATCGAATAACTGAAATATTAAAATATTCTGAGTTAGGTTAAAAGCTGAGGCTCTAAAGGGGCACTCAGCACACATGACAAAAAACAGAACACACAGAATTATACTGGCTATAGGGTCAGTCGCCAGAGCCTCGTTAGTCTGCAAAGAGCAGTCCAGGGTGTACTACGTGGAATGAAGTTGACGATTGGGTGTACTACGTGGAAGGTCACCTCTTACACCCCTGTTACGGTTTCAAATCTGAAAATAGTTATTTATGTTTGGGTGTGAAAGAAGAGATCACTTTAATATTCAGACAAATCGTGAAAGCCTTCTGTTTCTGTTAAGCTACGTTTCCATTCTGACAAGTTCCAGATCCATGAGGTGCAACATGTGCCGGCGCATGTTGCGCGTCATTTAGTGTACTCGTACTGCTTCCAATTCAAAACTACTTCTTCAAAATACGTCCGCAACAACACTGGAGTGCAGGATCGCAGTGTAGCGTTGTGCAGTGCTTTAGAGTAGTCAGTGTTTCTTCTCTTGTATTGTAATAATTTGGTGGTGATTTAACTTGGGTAAAGATGAACAATAAAGCTATGGCGGGTTTTGTGGTTATGGCAGGCGCGTATCATGAATTTCTAAAAAAAAAAAAAAAAAAGAGGCGAAAACAACCTAGATGGTGGATTAGAAGTTTTCTAGCGAAAAGAAATTCGGAAGGAGCATATAACTCGTTGATGAGAGACTTACGTCTTCAAAGTGGATACGAAAACTTTGTAAGAATGACTGCAAGTGATTTTGCATTGTTATTAAATCTTGTTGGACCACAGATTGCAGTCGCGTCGTCTGTTTCTACTCTAGTGCGCATGCCCGTGCCCCAGGAACTTGCTGCAGGCTGTTTCCATTGTCGCCGCGCACGTTGTGCGTCTTAATCGTTTGGGGCAATTTTTGTCCCCGGCACTTGCGCCGCGGCATGTTGCAGACAGTTTCCATTTCAACAAATGCTTGGCACATGCAGCGTCGCATGCCGCGTGTCATGTTGCGCGGTAAAATTTGTGGTAATAGAAACGAGACTTTACATAGTTCTTTTATCGGTCAACTACAGTGCGGGGAAGAAACAATTCATGCTATTTCCTAACTACGTCTGTTACCAGTAGCTCCATTGCCCCTGACTGAAGTACGAGAAAAATGGGTAACAAAAACAAAAATACAACATTTGACGAACTGCAGTTATTTATTTTTACCTAACCAAAGGGTGCAGGTACAGGGAAATTGAAAATGTTAAGTACATGTAAGAGTACCGTGGGTGACGCAATAAAACGTAATGAAAAGGAAAATGAGGTAGATTCCGTATCTCAGAAAATTCAACCAAGGGAAATAGGAGAACGAAATGAACGAGCTTCAGTATGAAAAATCAAGACCCTTTCTTCATCCCCACTCCCTTTCCAAACCAAGAGCTCCGAAAGCAGCTGTGCAACTTGGAGCAGGCACTGGGACTGCTGTACGGTTCAGTAGCGTTTCGTCCGAAAGCGAAATTCCTAGAAAAATGCTACAGTTCGTCCGCGACGGTTTAATGAGTTGCGTTTCGTCCGAGCCTGGCTGATGATGAGTCACACCTTGACTAACCGGTGGCAGCGGTGGAATTAGTGACTAGGATACCTCAGTTAATAACTTTTAAAACTACATTGCATAGACAGCGGAGTGCAGCGCAGGGAGTGCAGACTCAGTCAAATCGTCGAGAGAGGGGTCCCGGGTTCGATACCCGGTGGAGGCACAAGTGGTTCGGATCCCACTTTAAATTGTAGGTCCAGTCCCGATTAGCCTTACTGTGCATAAAGGGGACAACAAATAAAATCATTGAGACGAAGTGAACTTGGATCCAGAAATTTTAGTCATGGCAGTCAACACTACTACTTCTAAGCAGCTCCCATAAGTGACTGAGGTTAGAATGAAAGTTTGTCTTGTTTTAAGTTCACTTGTATGCACAGATAGGCTAATTGGGAGTGGGCCTACAGTTTAAAGTGGAATTCGAATCACTGTGCCTCCACCAGGAATCGAACCCGGCTAGAATTCTAGTGGTTTCTCATACTCAGATGGGAAGTTGTTTATGTTATTGTTTCACATAATTTGTAGGTAGTCACACGTGGTCTGAGAAACAGAAAAGTCACACATAGCCTACGCATAATTCTCTCGAGGCAGTTTGTTGCAAGAACCTTGCTTGCAGGCCACGGACAATAACTTTCATGGGTAAAAAAGTGTAGCTTTCCTGACGAAGTGTTCTCGGCTTGCGAGCCAGCTTAAATCGGTGTTAGCGTCCAATGTTTCGAGCGCATACATTGGAGCATCCTGCTTAGAGGAATGTACGCGCTCCAAACGTTGGACGCTAACGCCGATATAACCAGGCCCGTAGCTAGAGGGGGGGCAGGGGGGGCAGTTGCCCCCCCTGAGAGCCTGCTTTGCCCCCCCTGTGAAAAATACAGAACACATTCCTACCTGGAATTCTCACAAATCTTTACAATTATATCATGTGTTACTCTAACAACATAACAAAGACACTTATTGATTTTGTGATTTATTAGGGTGTATGGGATTCCGTATAATGTCGTATCAGAATTGGGGGAAAAAATTCCCTTCCAAATTCAGACTTCGGGTAATGATTTCGCAATTTTCAGTATCTAGAACAGTTGTGACATTTTGAGTAGTCTTGTATTAAAGGTAACCTAATGTGTTCGGATGTTTTTCTTGAATGTGTTGCCCTGAACTTGGAACTGCTTACATTTTTATTTCCAAAGTCTACCTTTTGGTAATAGTGATTCATGTGGTAGAGAGAGGGAGTGGATATTTGATTTTTGTTACTTAGCGTTGCTTTTCTGCCTCATCTAGCTTATCGCAACAATGAGTGATGTGAAATTGATGAAGAGACACTCATATACAGTGTCGCAACTACAGGGGGCAGGGGGCATTGTCCCCTCCCCCCGACATTGGACGGAAGTCCATTCAAGGGGAAGCAAACATTGAAGTAAAAAAACAAGACTAGGAGAATCTAAGAATAGCAGGACAATTGGATACTCATGATGGAATTAGTTTTTACGTGTTCCTTGCATTTTTCTTTCAAATTTTATACAAATAAAAATACATTTCGTAAAATTTTCTTGCTCGCTTCGCTCGCAATGTCTGCTTTTCTTATAGAACAAGTTCAGAGCCATAAATAGCTGTGGGGCGACGGGAGTCGGCCCTGGCAGCCAAACGATACATATGAAAAAAAAGAAATCTTAAAGAGAATACCATGGCGCCCCGCCCTATTAAAACAATTTCTTTCTATGAAACTTAATATGAAATATTAATGATGACACTGTAATCCAAGAAGTCATTGATCAATCGAGGGATTCCTATTTGTTTGTCAGGTGTCAAAACGTGTATTTCAAATAGCAATAGAATACTGAACAATTCACACAATATTTTGCAAAATGGTTAACGTAACCAGTAGGCAAACATTGTCTGTAGTGATGCAAGAGTCTCCCCTTTGAAGGAAATAGAGTCCGTGGTGAACTAATGTGAATTAATGTTTTAGCAAGTACAAAAATGTATTACAATTTTTTACAGAATTCATCAAAGTGTAGGTAATATGTAACAATTATCATTTAATTAATTCGATTCTTCTTGCATAACACAACACAATGGTGTTGTTGGATTCTCGTTAGATTCCTTTGTGCGTAAAGATCTTGCATACTGGAAACTAGAGGAAATCATTATGAAGCATGATTTATAAAGGGCTTCCTTAATCAGTTCTGCAGAGAGGCCCAAAGCTGTTGGTACATATTAATCATCTATTAACATTATCGACCTGTAAATATCAAGTAGATACAGTCCCTATTAGCCTATTTATGTTAAACTTTATATTCTTTGGCAATCTGGAAAAGTCATTATCGTAATATTGCTATTTGATGTTGCTCGAAGTTTTTTTTTGTTCGTTGCAGTTTCAAGATATCATCCCTTTTCTGTTACTATCTCTTTTGAGGGAGGGGGCAAGTGCTTCTATGTACCCTGCCAATGCGACACAATATATTAAAAATTTGCCCCCTCTAGGATTGACTTCGCCCCCCTTACAAAGAATTCCTGGCTACGGACCTGGATATAACCTGGCTCGCAAGCCGAGAACACTGTTCGAATCTCCACAGGCATATAATAAAAATGTAGTAGCGTACCCAAATGACACATCTGGCGTAATACCTAACGTGCCAAATTTTGGAAAATAGGAGCTAAAAGCGTGTGTGAGAACCAGAGCGACTTAACTCTAATTTATCAAATTAATAGGAGAGGAAATAATGTATTCTTAGGAATATGACTCTTAAACGTGACTCCGCCTTACAGATAAGCATTAGAAGTGGAAAATGTCGATTTACTCCAAATACTCTTCAGAGGATTTTTTTTCACGAAACTGAAAACAGCATTTTTGTAGTTACGTCCCTCTGATTCCCGTAGGACGATAGGTGAAATACATTTCATGAGCGATGTTTGAAAGAAGTTGTGTTAAGATGTCAAACATGTAGCCGACAGCCATGCTGTATGAAGAAAGCATATAGGATAAGCTCCAATCACACTTAATCTAGGCTCACAACGAAGATAGCGGCTGAGTGACCTAGCGTAATGAAAGGCAAAGAAAACAGTTAATCATTGGAAGAAACAATTAGTTTCATGTTTAAGATCATTCTATCAATTAATGCAGTTGCTTATAAAAATAAAAAATGGTCCAAAATGCTTCAAAGTAATTGAAAATATGAGGCATTGCGGATACGAAGGGCGAACTCAACAAAGTGCATTGTGATGGAAATGCGTTTCAAGTTGCCAGGCACAGTGCAAACTCCATAAAATCTTTGAAAATCACGCATGAAACATTCCGATCTACTGTTACCAAGTTTTTGTGGAGCTCGAACTGTGCCTGACAACTTGAAACGCATTTCCCTCACAATGCACTTTGTTGAGTTTTTTTCCAAAGAGGGGCAAGCAAGGTAGTTTTTCCTGGGGGGGGGGGGGGCAAACAAGGTGCATAACAGTGTTGGCTCCTCAAAAAACATTGCTTTAATTTGAAGTTATCATATTCATCTTATTTGAAAATAAGATCCTTAGGAAAATATTTGGACCTAAAAGGGATGAGGAGACAATTAGAATAATTAAATCAAGAAGACTTAGGTGGGCAGGCCATGTGGCACGAATGGGAGAGGAAAGAGGAGTTTACAGGATTCTTGTTGGGAAACCTGATGGTAAGAGAACTTTAGGAAGGCCAAGACGAAGATGGAGGGACAACGTTGAGATAGACCTAAAGGAAATCGGTAGGGATGGAAAAGAGTATATAGAACTTGCTCAAGATAGGGACAGATGGAAGGCCTGTGTTGCTGCAGCCATGAACCTTCGGGTTTAAGAAGGCTAGAGAGTTAGTTAGTTAGCTAGTTATGTTCATGCAATAATTAACATATATTATTGCAGCTGAAATGGAATTGTGTGATATATATATAGTTTTTGGTTAACTTTCATTTTCCAGGTGGGTCGTGCACCCCCCCCCCCCTCCCTTGCCTCTCTTTCGGACTTCCATGCAAAGGTTCTATTTTTATTTCGCGTCTACCACTTTCGGTTAATCGCGATGATAAAGGATGTGATAGGTGATGGAAGTGGTATAAAGACAATGACCCAACCCATTCATATTTTCTAGTCCAGGCTCTAATCCGACATTAGACTTTGCAGTTTATTACGCTAACCAATTTGCCACGGGATCGGCTTCTTCGTGTTTGTCTGCTCATCAAATGATTAATTAGTTATTCAAACTATATAGGTAGGAAAGCTATCTAAAATAACGAAACAGAAAAATAAATCCACTTGACGTCTTGTAGCACTATCATTAACCTACAATTTCATGCTCACAAATCCACACAGAAAACTTCTTGTGGCATTAGTTTTACGGAATGGCCTTGGGGAATAAACATCGCCCATTTCCTGGTTCAGCTCGAAACAATTCAGGTGCCTTATCGAAGCTGCTCTTGAGCACGCAGGGTTTCTAACCTACTTCGCCGTAATTCAGTTCTTGTATCTCGTTTAATATGATGTATTGTAGAGCCAACCGCAGATTAAATAGGAGAAAAAAGATTTTCCCGACGGAAAATAAGTTGGTAATGCTGCAAACACCGAGGCATTCTTGATAAGACGCTTGAAGAGCGTCGAGCAAACTTTCCTGAAAAAGCACAACCCCAGTATCGAAGGTAATGCTACACGTGGATTGGCAACTTTCGGGAGCATGCTGTCTGTCTACACAATTCTACCCAAATACCTGTTTGAAAATGAATCTTCTGTTCGCATTTTATTTTTCAAATGTAGTTCTGACATTGTAATCATTTTGCAATTATTTTTATTTGTTCTTATTTTGCTTCGCTTTTATGTCACTTTTATAATTAATCGAAACTATGAAGATGGATGATAATTAGATTAAATTAATTAAGATACACCTAAAAAAGATATTTACAGACCAGGACTCGAACCCGGAACCTAAAGCGGATAGGTTGTGGGGAAAACCGTCAATAACTCCCGCCACGAACTTACTTATAATTTTTGTAATTTCTCACGAGTATTTTTTGTTCTGTTCATGCATAATATACCTGCTTTCGGAAACTTAATTTATAAGTGACACACTTCGTTCGGTAGGGACAAGCCACGTATTGTTTGAATGGAGGGACACATCTCGTTCATATACTACTAGATACAATCATGGACTATACTTGAAATGGCCTCCCCGATGGCGCAGTGGTAGCGTCGTCGCCTTGTAATGAAGGGGTCCCGGGTTCGATACCCGGTGGAGACACAAGTGATTGGGATTTCAATTTAAACTGTGGGTCCAGTCCCGATTAGCCTAACTGTGCATAAAGTGGACTCAAATTAATCAATCATATATGATAGAAGTTACGAAAAATATAAAAGATAAAAATTTTAGAAGAGATACTGTGAGCAAGTCGAGTTGGAGAGAGATTGTCTTTTGTCTTTTGTCTTTGTTAAATGTATTTCATGTAGTTTATATAACATGAAGTTATAAGTTAAATAAAAGTTGTTTTGTTCGTTAACGTTTGGCTTAATTGAAGATTATTACAATATACTTGAAATGTGACGTGCTAAACACTACTTTCGGAGATCAGTTGGACATGGCAATTTTGATATACAAGTTGCATTTTCTCTACTTAGATTCATTATGTCCAAATTTTATCCTAATAGATAATCTCCCAACAAAGCAAAATGTTTTAATTGACTCGAATTCACAATGACTCATATACAGTGTGTTTATAAATGAACGGTGGGGTTTCAAAAATTAATAATACATCTATTTATTACCTTACACGGGCAAAACGTACACCGTAAGCAGCAGCAACTGTCCAAGTTTATATAACTTTATTTATATTTGTATAAAGATAGAAATCAAGAGGGGGCAATTGCCCCTCTGTGCCTCCTTGCAGGTGCTCTTGACCGTCTGGAAGAAATAGTGCACGACAGACGTGAAAACTAAATCCATCTTCAGTATCCCTTTGTCTTGCTACTCTTAGATTCTGCAACCTTTCTTTCTATAGTCCAATTTTTTGCCTTCCTTACCTCCTAGAATTGATTTCCGTACAAGTTTGAGGGCTAATCTCCCCTGCCCTCTGTGGTTGTGCCACTGCACCTTCTTCCGCCGTTGTTGCTTTGTGAACTTTCATCGGCTTCGAAATACTTCATTTTCTTCAAGAGCATAATATCGTTTAATAACCGGCGATAAGATTCCTCAACCCTAAATTTCTGGATTAAAGTATAATAATATAGGAGTATGGAAATCTGAAAGGGGCGAGGATGGCCACATCTCCCCTTTAGAAAACGAATGTCAGCTAAAAGTATATATTTCACGCGTATAATTTGATCCCAGTCATAGTAATATACATTAATTTATTATAATGGGAATGCAGGAATGCGATAATTTCGAATTCAAGTGGTGTTTCTTGAGGGGGCAACACTATTATCTGGTTAATATGCCCCATGGAAAAATACCTTGCTTGTCCCTGCGTCGAAAATATCGGCAGACGTCAATGATTAGGGGGTGGGGCATGTGCCCCCCTCCCCTTTGCACCCCGTGCGCACGTCTATGACTACTCATTTCTACACTAGTTGGAAGCTGTATTCAATTTCGAGCCAAAAATGTAATTTTCAAATCAGGGTTGTTAAACGTCCACGAACCCATAAATTCTAATGGGTTCTATTGGGTTCCGCAACAAGACCGGAACCTTCTTTATCGCACAGTTTTAATTCGGTCCAAGTTGCGTATTCTTTCATTTCAATATGGAACTTAGACAGTCTTTAAATTGATCCGGAAAGAAGGTCCCTGTGCCGTATTTCAGTTGATCCGGAGAAAATGTTCCTGGAACGAATTGAAATATTTTAAACATAAAAAGGCTCTTTACGGTCCAGATCCATTTATGCTTGCTAATATTCCCTGCTGAACCGGAATTGAATTGATTTAAAATTCCTGACCCTTTATCAACCCTGGTTGAAATTCATTTTTTTACAAACAACCATATTTTTAACGGCTATTTCACATTAATCCCATACGATATACTGAGTTATTTTTCGCAATGTTCAAAAGAAAGGTAAGAGATTTTGGCTATTCCTTTTTCTTCCTTGATGTTTAATAGATTACATTTGTCACGCGCCTATAACGTTACCAGCTAACATTTGTGAATTGTTCTTTCCTTGTAACGTTAACATCTACCATACTGAATTTATTTACGTTCCTTATGCAGATGGTATGTACCCAACTGCATTTTGTTCCGTTCCGCTACAGTGGTTTACATTTTGTTACATTCCTATGTAACGTTAATTAACCATATTGCCTTTCACTTCGTTCCGTTACGGAGGATTGCATTCATTACGTTCCTATGTACCGTTATTTACTACCATGTTGCATTTCGTTACGTTTTTTTGTAACGCTAGTATATACCATATTGCATTTCGTTACTACGTTCCTTGTAACTTGTAACGGTAGTATATACCATATTGCATATTACGTTATGTTCCAATGTGCTCATTTCGTTCCGTTCCTTTATAACGTTAATATCTACCATAATACATTTTGTTACGTTCCTTGTAACGTCACTCTATAAGATATTGCATTTCGTTACGTTACATGGGTACCAGCAGTGGAACCATACTCTTCCTCCTACAAAATGGAACGTACCGTGTAACGCAAATTGGGTACGTTACGACTCCCTGATTCCATTATGTTTCATAACCTTTTAGCAATGATGAAATGTGGGAGGTTTGAACGGAACACGCTGTACAGGTTGAAAACTGATATTTTCAAGGGCTCGTAGCGTCGAAACGAGGAGTCAACGAGCTAAACGCTAAGAAGATTTTTTTCGTCTTGATATCCCCTACACGCTGTTAAAGACTTTTTCGATGCTGTGCGTCGATGTGCCTGCGTGTATATAAATTAGTTTATTGGGAAGATAGCAAGAAAATTAACGTGAGAATTCGAGGTCAAAGTATTGAACAAATTGACCGCTTCAGATACCAGCAGTGGCAAAGTCAAAGTGAGAATAGTAATAGATGAAATAAGATTTTAATAGAAGAAATGTGGTTTGTAGACCTTTGAACCAACAACTAAGAAGGAGACTGATAAAGTGTTTTGGTGGAGTGTAGCGTTGCATGGTGCAGAAACCTGGACGCTACGAAGTGAGGAAAAGTAAGTACTTTAGAAATGTTGCTATGGCGAAAAATGGAGCGTGTGCAACGGACTATCAGAATTTTTTTGTGATTTTATGTATAATTATGTGTTAATGAGTGATTCTATTATTATTTCTTATTTGTGTGTGTGTGTGTAATCTGGTCAGATCATCAATTAGGGCTAGTTATTTTCAATTGCAAAGTATTGTATATTCCATGGGTTCTGTAGTATACCCTGTCCCAGCTAACTGTGGAGCAGGGCCGGGCATATCGGCAGAGGAGGAGGAGGAAAATCGAATGGTGAAAGCGCAGTGTTGCCAACCGTACGGTCCAGACCTTAGTCCGTACGCTAAATGCACGGCTTGTCAAAATTTGTTCTTGCAGTTTTATCCCTAATAGTTCCCTAAGAAATCTTAAACCAATCGTACGGATCTGGAGACAAAAATACGGTCCGTTTGCCATGTGCGTTCGGTATTATCCTTTTCAAAAGTTTGCAACGCTTACAGAGAGGAGGAGGCAATCAGGTAACTTCCGTTTCTCTCACTGTTCATTGGTGACGCCGTGTCGCGTCACTACTTGCGCAGAGACTTGTTCTCGTTCGCCTGGTCTACAGTTAGCTGGTACGCAGTTTTGTTCAAAATAGCAAATAGAATTTGAACTTTGAACTCCACACGCGACGAGAGAGCGAGTATAAATCTTGCCTCTCTGGCAAAGGGCAGGACAGGGATCGGAGAGGAACGGTGTGGAGAGTGATGTTATAGACTTCAGCGGCCTCCCGTCAGTTACAAAGCATCGCTGCGGTTTTGCCGTTTGGCTCACATTAGAAAAACTAAGTATATAAGGTAAATAACAACAACAACTTCAGCAACATCCAGCAACGTTAAGTTCTTGCCTGTCATTTATTATTTGAGAGGTCTGGTGAGGAACGGGATGGGAACTCAGGACTAACGAGCCGAATAACTCGTTTATTTAGGTTTTTCCCTATCAGAAGTTACCCGGGTAAGGATGTGTTTCAGAGCAAGCCTGAAGGTTGTACCAAAACACCTACAGAGACAATGAATGAATGAATGCTTGATTTTTATTACTATTATTCAGTGTGCGAATTACCGGGGAGGTGCCGGGAATACTCCCCTTTCACGAAAATGTTTATCCCTGCCAGGGGTGTTTCTATCCCCCCTCAAAGAAAATGTAGTTGAAAGCATCATTTCTTAACTATGTAACGAACACAATAGGTCCATTAATGATCCAGTCATCAAAGATATCCCTGACAAAGAGTATGCAGACTTTCTGTCCCAGCTAACTGTACAGGGCCGCGCATAGCGCCAGAGAATGGAAATTGAGTGGCAGAGCAAAGCAGGGAAACCGGGTAACTCCAGCTGCCCATTACGCAATCGCGTTCCTTTCACTGTTCATTGGTGGAGCCGTCTGCGTCACTACTTGCGCAGAGACTTGTTTCCGTTCGCCTGCTCTACAGTTAGCTGATACTAGGTATAAGTGTTCACATTGGGTTTCATTAGATTATAAATACAGTAAGTGTTTCTAAATGACGTGTAAATGTTATCACAATATTTAATGAGCCAGGTTAGAACTGCAAGGCAATTGTTTAGTTTACGGACTGGTAACACATATGCAAATTTGCATGAAATCACAAATACTCCCTTGAGTAGGCATCAAAGCTTAATTCGCACAGTACACTGAAGGTTTAAACCCCTTAAACTCCATCTCTAGCACGCCATTGGCTCCAGTTATGCTGAAGCATCGATTTAGACTTTCACGTCTGCCCCTTTGTCTTACACAACGTCCCAGGAAGAAGAAAACATCAACTTTCTGCAAATGTCAATGACAGAACTCCCAAGCGGCATCAAAGGGTTCGTTTCCTGTTCGGAGCGTGGCTGATGGCAAACGATCCGCTCTCCCAGGGATTTCACCCGACTCTATACCTCTTAATGACCTGTCATGGGAGAGGAAAGGGTTACGGAGGCAGGGATTGTTCTATCGATTTTACGAGGACAAACAATAACAAGCTTCCTTCACACACTTACTTTTTCCACTTTTTGTCTTCCTTCACTGATATCCGTCAATGACTTCCGACGTGAGAAATCTGTAACTATCTCACATTAACCATTCTACTTTATATGCATACATTAGCTTTCATTAATATACAACACAATATCCTCAAAGAGGCTCCACATGTGTGTACAGCAACAATGACGTCATCTTTCCGACATCGTCTTCCATACTTAAATCACCACTGTATACCTATCCAAACTGCATATCTTACCGATGGTTTTGGTGTTAATAAAACGTTTGTATCTTGAAAATCAATTCTTCTTGCGACACCTTGTACATTGAAAAAAAAAACGGTTTTTCGTGTACCAAAAATTGCAAATAGTATCAATAAAGAATTTGAGATAGGACACGGTTGTATTCCATATAATTTGAACAAAATGTATCTGGTCAATTTACAGCTGTGGTGCTCTCTCTCTCACACACACACACACTCACACACACACACATAATATATACAGCGTGTTCCGTTCAAACCTCCCACACTTCAATTCATCATTGCTAAAAGGTTATGAAACATAATGAAATGCGAGTGCTACTAGACGAAAGAGAAACTCAAAGAATTTTATTTCATGACCTCGAAGTTCACCGTTCTCTCACTATGCAGCGCCACAATCGCATAAAGCACAATGACGACTCCGCAGCAGCGCGCAAAACCTGTATTCTGGTATGCAGAGACCAAATCAATCATTACAGCGCAAATAAATTACCGGAGAGAATATGGAGGTGAAGCACCTGATGGGAAAACCATTAAGGCACGGTGTGCGAATTTTTTGGCGACTGGAAGTGTTAATAAACAATCCGGAGGTTCTCAGATTGGATATTATTCGTGCTACAAACAGTGCACACATAAAGGTGTATTAGAGTTCAGTGTAGAGGTGTATTAGTGTATTCGTGTTTAGTGCTTCATGCAATAAAATTCTTTGAGTTTATCTTTCCTCTAGTAACACTTACATTCCATTATGTTGCATATCCTTTTAGCAATGAACATTTAAATATGGGAGGTTTGAACGGAACACCCTATATATTTGGAGTGTGCAGTATGTGAAAAATCGAGGCAAATGACCTTCCCATTCTCTCTGATAAATTTGTTCTGTATTCCTGGTTTAAAATAGAGTTATCCTTTTCGAAGGGAGATATCATATTAAAAATCAAATTAATAATTCAACGAATTATGATGGTCGAAATGATGCACACGAGGAAAATATGCAAGTTATATAATTTCTTTGCTAGTAACAACTCAAACATCGATATATATATATTTAGAATTAATTTTATTCAGTGTACTTTAGAATGCAATCAAGACACGCCTCTACATATGCAGTTGCATATTGTGTCCTTATATTATTTACATGTTTATGTAATTTAAAATGCGTGATATTTCCTTACATTTTGTTTTGTACGTGGTGGTTTCAGATCAGGAACATTAGGTGTAAAGTAATATGTTTCAATATTTGAGGCTTTGTATACACATAGGCGATTTTTATACACGATAACCTGAAACTTTATATCTCTCTATTTAATAAAACTTGTATTATATTATTTTTATTACAATTCATTGTTTCAGTAGCTATATTTTTCTTGTGTATATTTACTTTACCCTTGCCATGTTTTACTTGCCCCTCGGTTATGATAAAATGTGTATGTCTGCTTATATTTATGTAATTTCATGAACTTTTCTTGTCATCAAAATCACGTGCACTTAAAATTTCAAAGCACAAAATGTAATTGGACATTTGCCTGTTAGTTTTGTCATTTAGCGTCGCTTTTCTTCCACGTTTGGGCAATTGTGACGATGAGGTAGAGTTGTGATGAAACTGAGGGAGAGACATTCACTAAGAACACACATGCCCACGCCGTAATTCGAACCCGGGGACCCCTGGCGTCGTGCTAACCACTCCCCCACGGAGGTCTGATAAATATAGAGATATATTGAATATTCTTTCTGTGTGTGTGAGGATAATATATACTAAGATAAAAGTGTCGGGCTTCCCGATGGCGTAGTGGTAAGGTCTTTGCCTTGTAATCAATGGATCCAGGGTTGGAAACGCAGTGAGGAACATATGCCCTGTCCCATCCCAGTATATCTGTAGCAAGGCCGCGCATAGTGGCAGAGAAAGGTGGGGGGATCGAGTGGACAGAGCGAAGCAGTACACGCTGCTGGGAAGGTTGGTAACTGCAGTCGCTTCGCCTCTCCACGGAATCCCGTTCCTCTCACGTGTTCATTAATGTAGCCGTCTCGCGTCACTACTTGCACAGAGACTTGTTTCTGTTCGCTTACTCCAGAGATAGGTGGGACAGAGTATAGTGGTCGGAAATTTACTCTAAACTGTAATTCCAGTCCCGATAACCTATCTGTGTTTAAAAGTGGACTTGAAACTAAACTCAAAAAGTAAACGAAGTGAATTCATAGTAATTAATAGATACACCATGATTGTAAAACAAATACACTGAGGAAAATTTCACACATGTTCCAAATGTTGGATAATTTCATGTGAATATGTAAACAACCAAACATGCATGGACCTTTTCACTATAAGTTGTCACATCTTAACAAAGAATGAAAAGGAGACATACAAGAATATGGAACTGACCCTCTTCACTGTTAAACGTGCCAAAATATATATATCTTTTTAACATTTGAATTCAGATCAAGCAAAGTTTCGAGAGACAAGGCCCGTACTGTTCACCTTGCAGGCTCGGAGAACAGATTGCTACAATAAGGAACAGAACAAGCCAACATCAACAATCACAGAGATTCCCACGAACCGTGCAGAACTGTTACATTGTCAACTTCATTGTCTCCTTCCACATGCAGCAGGTGTCAAAGTCATAAGTCGTCGTGGGAAGCAACAAACTGGCCACTTTGCACGCACATAATCGACAATGGCCAACGGAACAATGCATCCGAAAAGAATTAATTTCTCACTGTGACAGACAGTTCTCTCAAAATGTAAAGAGTTGTTTCCCAGACACACATTGTCCTCCCAATCCATGCAGACGCTTAGCTAATTAACAACCAATTACCGTGACATGAAAATGTTACCTAGAACAATTTCAATGTACAGTAACAATTATCATTGTTTTTTGTGCTGATCTTGTTGATGAACTCAACAGGAAGTTCTGACAGGTGACGTGAGGTTTAACGTCAGACTCACATTCGTTTATTATTTTAAGACTAGGAAGTCTAAAGCCAATACAAACTCCAAAATTTGATTATGATATACTTGTGTCGTGCCTCTCGCTAATTAACTCTCTGGCCTTCTTCAACCCGAAGGTTTACGTCTGCAGCAACACAAGTCTTCCATCTGTCCCTATCCTGGGCAAGATCAATCCAATGTTTTCCACCTTAATACCGATTTACTTTAGGTCCATCTCAACGTTATCCCTCCATCTTCGTCTTGGCCTTCCTACAGGTCTCTTACCATCAGCTTTCCCAACAAGAATCCTGTAAACTCTTCTTTCCTCTCCCATTCGTGCCACATGGCCTGCCCACCTAAGTCTTCTGGATTTAATTATTTTAATAATATCTGGATATGAATCCAAATTATGCAATTCTACATTATGTAACCTTCTCCACTTACTTGTCTCCTCATCCCTTTTAGGTCCAAATATTTTTCCGTTGCCTCCCGCACGCAACGGGATTTTCGGTGCCCCCAAATAGCGTATTATTTTACTGAGGCAACGTCGTTCACCTTCAGCTAATGCTATCCCACGTTGATTAAAGATACTAAAAAAATCACAGCAAGTGCTGGTATATACCTGGAGGGAAATTTATTTTCACGTGCCACGAAAACTGTGTGTGTTGAAACTGTGTAGCATTCTACAACTTGAATTAGACAATAATTTCATGATCGTTTGTGAATTTTAAAATGAAATAGATATATGTGTACAACACAGGGTGGTTTATTTAAATCAGGTGATTTTTTTTTATAAAAAATCTCTGATTTAAATCACTTGTAATAAATAATTTATAGAATAATGTACATAAGGATTTTGCAGCTATCAGAATCACTTTTGGTTAAAGTACATTAATCTCGTAATCATTTAATGGTGATTATTAGGTTCTAAGATAGGAAAATAAAGGAAATAAAATATATGTACTGATGGTGTGAAGCTCATACGAAAGGAAATGTAGATACAGTATTTCTCTTGATTTAAAATTCAATCATTTTATGAGCAAAAATTGCAAACGTTTTGTGTATAAAAATATACAAAATATACAAGATACTAATCATGTTAAACCATAAATAGTGTCAATATCATTAAACTGTAATTAAACATTAAAAAATCTCCAAGATTCAGCTACAAAGACTATTAAAATGTATAAGTTAATATTTTAAGTTATAATTATAGAGTACATCTAGAATGTATTATTTTCACTGGAAGAAAAATTACTGAAATTATCATTAGTTTCATTAACTCACTCAACAAACATTTCCATAGTAGTTACAGTGTCAGAAACAGAAAAATGTATGTTTACGTATATTTTTTATTTTCTTTAAGCAAACTGTTCAAATATTTTACAGGGCGGTTTACTAGAAAAAGCCTTTCTATAAAAAAAAACATATCTATGTGCATCGTGCCAAAAACATGCAAGCTAGCAATTTTAAGCATGTTTCTATAAAATAAAATAAATCGACTTAAATAAAAAAATGTTATTTAAAACCCTAGAACACTACCGTACGTAAAATTTACGTGTGCTTCGCGGTCATTTCCCTCTCCTACCTCCCACATCGCACCCACCTACCCCTCCACCTATGGTATTCCTCTATCATTCTGTCAGGCGCGTGGCAGCACTGTGGTAAGGAGGGCGGAAGCAGTGAACGTCTTTAGTTTGTGCGTTATGTGGGACTCTGTACGTCAATAATACGTAGCGATAGCAACAGAAGAAAAATCTTGCACGTAATTTTGACGTGCATGTAGTAATAACGCCATTTGTATTCAAGTAAGATTTGCATGAATTTTTCAATAATATCTCATTTTTCTATAATATGATCAACATAGCAGCGATCAATGGATACATTATTCACACTCACAACTTTTACAACAATCAGGGCAACTCAGAAAAGAGACTATTCTCACAAATTCAGTTCATGCTTTTTGAAGGTACTGGGGAAGGAAGAGACAAGTACAGTAGCAGCCACGTCACAAGGGAACAGAAAGTATTGCAGTTTCTGCAACTACAAGAAAAGGAGGATGACAACTACGTACTGCTCCTGTGGGAAGCCAATTTGTGGAACACTACCGTACGTAAAATTTACGTATGCTTTGCGCTCAAATTCCTCCCCTACCTCCCACCTCGCACCCACTCACCCTTATGCCTATAGTGGAGCCCAAGTTAAGAGTTCAGTATTGGCCCTTATGGGCTTTTACTTTTGACATCACCACCCCTAAACAAGTGTGTTTCTGTCAGAAACAAAAGTCGTTATCATTCGAAGATAAAATAATAAATAAGCAAAAACCAGAGGAAATGTAAGGCTTTGATGGTTTACACCTTCTTTTGCAATTCGGACCATCAAAAAAAGACGTTTTCCTTTCTTGTGTTTACCGCGATTTGGGGAGTTAAAACTAACAGCCGTCCGACGGTTGCCACTTGCTGCAAACACGTGTTGGGAAGAGGGAAGGGGGCGGGGAATGGCCAGGCAAAAGTTCGTGAATAGGCGGCTCCTGTCGGGGGTCAAGTGGTTTGTTGTTTGCGAACGCGCTTTCTCATTTTGGGTATTTCTTGAAGGAATTTATTATTATAATTATTGTACAACAGCAAAATGGCAAGGGGTGGTATTATCAAGCATAAAAGTGTCCAGAGTCTTACAAGTAAAGAGAGACAAATTGTAATAAATATAAATATACTTCAAGCAGAAAAATCCCGATAAAAGTGTTAGTTGGACTGCAAGCTAAAATGCTGAAACGACTGGAATTTCGTTCAAAACTGTTTACAAAATTAATAGCGAAGCGATTAAAGGTCCTCTTGCAACACCAAACGAGCAGAAAAAACGTCAAGAGGTACGCAAAATCCAACGACTTCGAATATAACTTTAATACGAGGCGATGTGCGGCGAAACTTCCCAGGCACATTGTATATAATACATTGCCGGATTTTTCGGGAGGAGGTTCACTTGCCCCTCCCAAAATGATGACTAAGTATTATGAAAAGTATTGAGAGCGTTATATTAAAAGATAAAAGAAATGATCGAGCCATTTTTCCTAGATAGTTAAAAGAATGTCAGTCTCCTTTCTGTAATTATTCTTCATATGAGTAAAAATACAATAGAACTCCTTTTATTTCACACCTCTACTAATAATTGATTGATTGAGTTTTAAGTCCAATTTTATGCGCAGATAGGTTAGTTGGGACTGGACCTACAGTTTTATGTGAGATACGAAGTACTATGTGCCTCCAGCAGGTATCGAACCCTGGATCACTTGATTTTAATGCGACGACGGAAATTCTGCTAATGCTATCCCCTTATAATCGAAGGACCCTGGGTTCAGTTTCCTGGTGGAGGTACATTCTAGGATGAATTATACATTGAAGGCTCAGTTCCGATTAGTTCATCTGACCACAAATTACACCTAGAACGAACCCTTGCAATTATATTGATGTGAATGACGTGACGTGTCCAATGGGCGTATATGTTGGTCATAACTCCTCCTTGGATAAGTATTCCTAAAAGAAGAGGGTCAACAGCAGGAGAAGATGGCATATGAGGACCAGATACTAAAAAGTATACGTACTACCCCCCTCCCCCTTCGAAAACACTGGGCACAACACTGATACAACACTGATATAAGGGCACTCTTTGATGTGTCGAATAAGTTGCAAATCTGCACATTATATTTCCAATATTACGTAATGCTTACAGCATATTCTGTGCACGTCCCAGAAAAAAAATCTAGACCCGCCTATGACTGTCGAGCTGCTGCTGTGCAAAACGAATAGAGTGACAAAACAATAAAGACATAACAAGACTTTCTGTGCGGCCTTACGAGTTGTTTGGGAGCACTTACAGATCGGGGGGAGAGGTTTGCTTTGGTGCATGCCGGTTATGAACACGGTTTTGTCTCAAACAAGACAGTGTGCCGATAAATGTGAAACAGGCCTCTCCGATGGCACAGTGGTAACGTCCTGGTTTGATACCCTTTGGAGGCATATAGTGGTTCGGATCCCAGTTTAAACTGTAGGTCCAGTCCCGATTAGCCTTTCTGTGCAAAAAGTGGACTTAAATGGAAAAAACACGGCCAACCTACACGATGAAATGGACAGCAAGACGTATGACAAGTATATTCGGGAACAGTTATTTGCAAATCTCCCTCCATGGACCGTCATTACTCTGTACCACAGCCGCATGAAAGAACAGCTTCCCATCAAATCATGGCGAAAGGATTTGTATTCTTGTATTGAACAGTACCCGTTCCGTTAATCACTAACTTTTGTTGCGGCGTGTACTACAGCAGAAGTTCGATGCGCGCTGGAGCTTTCCTGTAGTGTGCACCATGCGGCAACACTGTCCCCATAAGCCCCATACTGAACTCTTAAGTTGGGCTCACCAATAGCAGTGCCTCAAGTTGTCTGTCGGATATAAGGCAACACATAAGGAGAGTGCAAGCTCTGATCGTCTTGATTTGGTTTGTTATGTTGTGCACTGTACGTCAATTTTACGTATCTGTGTAAAACCAGAAATATATTTCACGTAAGTTTGACATTTGTAAATTCGATTTGGATACTTAGATTTTGAAAACGAAAGTTTAAAAGCATGCACTATTTTCTTGCAAGACTTAAAAATTACATTTGTTCCTTATTTACAGCGTTATGAATATTATTATTGTTTGCTTTTAATTGTTCGAACTTTTCGCCTTCATTCTTAATGTACGAATGGGCTTGTCAAGCAAGACCTTCTCTTGAAATATTCTATGTTTAATAAAACCATGTTTATACATTTTAAAATGGAGAATAAAATTCCAATATAAGGAAAAATAAACAAAATAATGTTCACAATGAATAGAAATTTATTTTCATGATGTAGAAGTTGTTTTAAAAATAGATTCCTTCATGTACGTAAAATTTACGTATCGGTAGTTACACTGTAATATTGGAACACGGTAGTGTTCTAGGGTTAAATTTTAAAAATTAATAACATTTTTTTAAATAAAAATCATGATTTTATCCACCCTGGCACAACCTCATTATTATTTCATTATTAGTTATTTGCGATTCAATTAACTTTGTCATTTCGTAATATTGTGCACCAATAATTTCCATTTTCAATAGTTTCCAACCCGATTTTCACTTACTAGCTTCTCCTCGGAGTTCGGAATTTACTACTCCGCCATCTCTTTTTATTACAATAGGTTTGTTGCCACTATACTGAAATGCGTCTATTTCAACAAAATGCAAATACTGTCCAGAACACTAATGTTGTTAACGCCTCACCTTAATATATTTTCCTTGTTTGCAGTAGCAACGGCAGAAAAAATATAATAGCTCAAGGGGACAGAGAATCAGCTGAGAGGTACACAAAAATACTCAGAAGTTTGAAAGTTAATACAAGAAATTTTGAATATGGTAGTCATAACACCATCAAATACTGATAGTTCCAATTAAAAAAAAAAAAGAGGGGCACAGGAGGTCAGCCAATAAAAGGGGCATGACTAACCCTCACCCTGCGTGACGTGGCCACGGTTTATTTTGTAAACATAACTTGTGTTGATTTTTACTCAAGTGCAATACCAGACAATTCCTCCAAGATAATTTAGTTCACATTTGTGATTACAACCTCCTTTCTACACTTGCCTCTTCCGTGGCGTAGCGTTACGTCTGAGGGCTACCATCCTAGACTAATAGTGTTTAATGAAGCTTTAAAACCTATTGTTCATTGCTTAGGTTTACAGTGCGATAAGGTCCATTGTTAGCGCCAGCCAGGACTGCGTGCCTTCTTTAATTGACACTTCTATGAAAATAGAGGTGGGCCTGCCGTATAGTTTCGCACTCGGCATAAGCGGCCCATGGACCCACACTGATAATCCATGGACATTTTAAGTTATTTTTAGAATGTTTAAAATGCTTAACAGCTCCATGTAATTACCGCACTCGGCAGCTGCCGCTTTGTCAGTTAGTTGATATAAATATAGATAATATCTTAATAATAAACTATAATCTCAAGGTATTTTAATCCATTTGGATAAAGAAAGAGACATTTCTTAAATGCACACATCCTGATGGAGTCCCGAACTTCCTGATTGGATTTGTACATAAGACTGTGAAAAATGGGAAACACAACCTTGTACATTAGCTCTTAAAAGACATGTTTGATTGCTTCAATAGCTCCTACCTCGAAATCAATGTACAGTGTTTCAGGAGTCCATTCCGGTACTACTTTAAAGATAGCTTCAAATAGGCGAATGTAGGTAACCTTTTTCTTGTCAGAAAGCAACACAAAAACTTCAGGCGTAACATTTGTTTCTTCTCTAGTGCTTCCTAAATCTACGTGAACTGTGTACAACTGAGCAAACTGCTTGCAAGAAAATATTTTTTTTTCTCGTTTCAATGTTTATTTCCCTCTGGAACTTGCAAATATAACTAGGGCCCGGGACTTCATGCTATAACATATTTTTTATTTGGCATCAGAACGAATACTGGGGTAGGATTTCTGATGAAAATCGGCCGAAATAGACAAACATGACAAGGCATATTTTGACCTATTTTACCAATTTCGCGTTTTTACAACATATTTATTCAATTTTCTCGCAAAAAGACATATTCCTGCATAATTTCGTAATTATCTTGCATATAATCGGTTACTTCATAATTTATTCTTCGTACCTTTAGAGCAACGGATAGTTTATATTATCGATGGCAGGATAAGGAAATTATGGACGAAGAAATTAAAAGCAGATGTCGTATTTTCTTACTAACTTGTACAGAACAATAATACTCCCGCTTTGTTTAGCGAGCTGCTAATTATGCTTTAGTTTCCACAATAGTAATAGTAAATGAAACTTAGGATAATTGTAGTGAACCTCACTATATTTTCAGTATTTTTCCACTACATTCTTAGGTTAAAGAAATTCTGTCTTCATTTAATACCCTAACCCCCCCCCCCCTTTCCCTAGTCGATCTTCCCTGGAATATACTGACATCCTGTATAATGATACATTTGAAAGTACTGTTATGAATATTTTTGGCTTTACTGGGAATATTTCTGCATTTTTCTGACATATTTTTAATTTTTCATGACATATTTTCCCAATTTTTTGACATAATTACATACATATTTTACAGTTTTATAGGGCATAAAGTCCCGGGCCTTATTAATAACCTCTCACCTTCACGGTCGTCAGCTAGTAAGAAAGTGTTGCCATCTGCCATGACTAAAATTTCTAGATCCAAGCTCGGACGAAACGCAACTCATTAAACCGTCGCGGACGAACTGTATAGCCTTTTTCTACGAATTTCGCTTTTGGACGAACTGCAACCCGGACTAAACGCTACTGAACCGCCTCTCCAGCCCAACTAAACTACACTTAGGTTTTTAAGAACCAATTGCAATTTCAAGATGCCCTAAAATTTCGGCGAGTCTAGTTGCCCAAGCTACAAGCATATTCTCTAGACATATTTCTGGAAATCGGTTTTCCGCTCGACATTTGGAATCGATCGATTTCGCTCAGATTTGCAACACTGCTCCACACCTATTAAAATTGCTGTGAGGATGAAGTGTTGCTATTATTATTTTACAAACTGTATATATACGTGCATAACCTCAATATTATTTAATTATTAACTTGTGTCCATTGTCCGCATTTAACATTAGTATGTGTTCACAAACTCGGCCATTTGTGGAGATGGTGTGATCAGCAGCATGCTTCGGCCGCCCTTACCCCTTCCTCCCAGGGTTGCACCCGGGTACCCATTTATTAGAGTTTGGGTGATTCCTAGAGACTCCATGTGGGAAAATTGCCTGAAAAAATCCCACCTTAGACGATCCACTCCGAGAATCTAACCCGGTTCTCCCGCGTGGCAGTCAGATGCCCTACGGACTGACCACAGAGGCTAACTCTTTCTCTCTCCCTCCTCCCCCTCTTTCATTACCCCCCCCCCCCCCAACACACACGGTTCATTTTTGCCTAGATTGCATTGGACTTTAAGAAACCTTTTTTTTCTTCCACAATTTAAATTCGGTCCAAGTTGCGTATTGTTTCATTGAAAAAAGGTTCGTGGACCGTATTTAAATTGATCCGGAAAAAGGTTCCTGGACCGTATTTAAATTGAACCACAATAAAGGTCCTTGGACCGTATTTAAATTTATCTGGAAAAAAGGTTCCTGGACGGAATTGAAGTACTTTGCAGATAAAAAGGTTGTATACGGTCCAGAACGCATTTACGCTTACTGATTTTCTCTCCTGGACCGGAATTGAATTTATTTAAAATTCCTGGACCTTTAACAGCCCTGGCGAAGAGTGTCAAGGGAGGTAAGTGACCACTTTCGTGACCACGAAGTCTACATGGCACGGCTGCTCGATTTGGAGAAAGTACAACATAACCAAAAAAAGACTGCGTGGAGCAGTTTGACATGATTCGAACTCGACTGCGATATTCTGGGTGTGACAATTTCACATGATGTGAATTCAAGTATTTTTACCGCCAGCGAATGATAGTCCTTTTAATGTGCTTTTTACATGCATGCATGTTTTCTCCTGGAACAGTAAAACGCTTTATTGTCGGTATTTCGCGCCTTGCCCCTCCTCCCCCTTTTCATTGCATGAATACGCACTTTGAAAGTTTTTCACATGATACGCTAAAGTTCCACCCTGCCGCTTGGTGCGTGATGTACTGAAAAAAAGTACTGCAGTTTCACAAATTTAATGGATTTCGGTAAACTTCAAACGAAGAAATAAAGATTTCGAATGAGTGATTTTAAACTGTGGCAACAGATGTCAGCTTCTGACTACATCGCTAAAACTAGCCAAAATGGCAAAGTATGATTGATTTAGGAAGAATGTTTATAGAGAAAGGTAAGAAGTTAATAAGCTGTGAAGTCTGGGTTGCTCACATACAATACTGAATTAAGACTCACTGGCTGAATTGACTGTTCCACACACCTTCATTATTAGTTTATCACACACACACAATATAGTGTATAGATATAGTACGACTTTCAAGAAAGAACACCATTCTGCAACTGATCAACAGACACGAGTAGGCTGTTTTCAACTTAAGTATCCATGGCATAGTGCTGATATATTTCATGTATTAAAGTGTCCACAAGAAACTCGTAAGACTGACATTAAGTTTGAACTTAGCATATAAATTTCACCAAGTTTACGGTGATACTACTTCGATGCCTCTTTTTGTGTACGAGTTTGGGTTTTCCTAATACGTATGCTACGTGTTTCTAAGGCCCGCTTAGACGGTGATCAAAATGCTACCGTGAAAAATTTTACGGTATATTTCATGGCATTTGTCAAGGATAGAACCGGCTCTATTTCCGAACCATTTTTCGTACCATAACCAATCAGAAGCGACCTCTAGGTCACGAGTGCAGTTGTAATGGCGGCCGCGTGAGATGTAAACAATGTATCACTTCACATTTTAAAAACACGATAACTATTCAACCGAGAGGAATAAAGTTTTCTATTAAATGGTTTTAGGTACAAATCAATGGCGCTGCTTAAATACTTACTTTATAACATATATCGTACACGTATGGAAGAATATTTTAGTTGTTTCCAGTTTGTTGTAAACATCTTGCACTCAATATAGATGGTGTCACTCCACGTGCCCTTCGTGCTGTATGTATTATACATTATGATTGCAAAAGCTTACAGAAATTTTACATGAAATGCTTCCGTGTAAAGTACTATCTCCTATAAGATTTTTGGAAGCATTTACGTAGCATTTAGGCTAGACTAAGTTTAGAACATTATATATATATATAACACCTCCCGAGATGAAAGCACAAATACGTCATTGATGTGGCATCTTCGCAAAACAAAAAGCTTAATTCGCACAGTACGTAAGCCTATATAACTCTGGCGAATATCTGGACAACAGCTAGAGCAAAGCATACGAAGATGCACTCTAGAACGAATTCTAAATGAATGTCATTTCTCAGAAATATAATTATCATAGCGTTTTTTGAGAGGAGAGGAAATTTCGAAACAGAGCAATAAAAGGAGAGAGGGACGAAGAAAGAAAGAAAGAAAGAAAGAGAGAGAGGGAGAGAGAGAGAGAGATGAAGAAGAAAGGAGAAATAAAAGAAACATAAGGAAACAGCAACAGAGAAGAAAGGTAAACAAACGGTGGGAAAAAGAGAGGGAGAGGGGAAAGAGAAAGAAAGGATATGAAAAAGAGAGACGCAATAGAAGAAAGAAATGAAAAATTCAAGGCAGAGAGAAAGAAAGAGAGCAAGTTAGTTGAACAAAGGAAGAAGGGTTGTTAAAGGTCCAGGAATTTTAAATAAATTAAATTCCGGTCCAGGAGAGAAAATCAGCAAGAGTAAATGGGTTCTGGACCATAAAGAACCTTTTATCTGTAAATTATTTCAATTTTGTCCAGGAACCTTTTTTCTGGCTCAATTTAAATACGGTCCAGGAACCATTTTTCAGACTGAATTTAAATTCAGTCTAGTACCCTTTTTTCCGTCTTAATTTAAATACTGTCCAGGAACCTTTTTTCCTGTATCAATTTAAATATGGTCCAGGGACCTTTTTTCCGGATCAATTTAAATTCGGTCCAGGAACTTTTTTTTAAATGAAACAGTACGCAACTTGGACCTAATTTAAATTGTGCGAGAAAAAAATTTCCGGTCCTGCAGCGGAACCCAATAGAACCCATTAGAATTTACGGTTCCTGGACCTTTAACAAGCCTAAAAGGAAGACAGGAAAAAGAGAGATAGAGAGAGAGAGAGAGAGAGAGAGAGAGAGAGAGAGAGAGAGAGAGAGAGAGAGAGAGAGAGAGAGAGAGAGAGAGAGAGAGAGAGAGAGAGAGGAGGGGAAATTTATAAAATTTGGGCCCCTAGGCTATCCGTTGGTTTTAGCCCTGCAGATATTATTGTTATTAACAGTTTTGTTATCATGGCACTTCACTTCCGCTTACTGCAACTCTGTGTATGCTTATCTTCTTCTTTATTCTATATACTTTTCGTTTATAAGCACCACTTGCACTATGTATTTCGCCACACGGTATTAACACCGCACCCGCACCAAAGGAAAAGAAACCGACACTACACGACGGTAGCCACACTGGCCACGAACTGAGAAACAAGGATGTTCATTTCAACCGTCAATATCCCTCCACTTGACTTTCAATCGTTGGCATTCAAAATGTTTGCATTCGTTTCTTCGAGGAACATTTGTTTATATTCGAGCACTGTCACGTGACCTCGAGCGGTTGCCTTGGCAGTCTGTAACTTTCAAGTTGTTTAAACGCTAGAAACTCCTTCCTTCTATCCAGTGGCGGCGATTGGGTTCCAAATCGAGGGGGGTAAGGTGTCAAAACTGGGAGGAGGGTGCAAGGACAGTTTACTTTATCTTGGTAGATAAGGTTCAGCATAGTGCGAGGACAAGAGTGGCAAAACGTGAGGGGGCAACTGCCCCTCTCCCGCCCTCCCTAATCGCCGCCACTGGTTCTAGCTGGTTTCATGAAATAAGAAAGGAAAAGGACTTAACATGTTGTTTTATTTTTCTACTAGCTGATTACCCGGCATTGCGCGGGAATTTATTTATCCCAATCTTGTATTAGACAGGAAAATAATGAATTCTAACTATAATGTAAAATGTAACTAATTTCAAATGTGATCGTGAATGTCACCAATTAGCTTAGCGACTCCGAAAACTATGGATTCGACACTAATCTAGGTCATTTGTGGCATTTTATTTTTCACCACCTCTCACCCCCCATGCCGTTAGGTGATGAACTTGGAATTGAACCGCATTGGGAGTGTTACGAAAACTATGGATTCCATTCGCAACACAGCCTGAATGTTAGGCAACCCGAGAAACACTATCGTTGTGCGGATTGCATAGAATTACGGATGTCTGTTTGTGCGGAATTTAATATCGGTGGTTCTCGATTATTTTTACATGTCACCCCTTCCCGCCCCACCCCTAAGGGTGCCAGGGGTGTCTTACCCCCACAGTATTTCTTTCCAGATTGCAAGTGATACGCGTACCAAGTTTGGTTGAAATTGCTCCAGGCATTCGAGAGTTATGCCGGAACAAACAAATATACACACCCACACACACACATACATATATTTTTTTATATGTAGAAGATTATCACAAAATTAAGAAATTTTAATAGTGGATGGTGTTTGTCACTTCTGCCCCATCAGCGTCTCATTTTTGTGTGGCCTAGGATAGCCTAGTGGCAAATTCCCTCCTGAGTAGGAGAGTCGTAGTAACTACGAATTACCAAATCAGATCTCAACTGAAAAGACTTCATCCAGCCTTTCACCAGTGCTACACTATTGCATTGCAAGTACTTCCACAACCAGCCCAGGGCGTCCCCTATGCCGCAGTGGTAGCGTCGTCGCATTGTAATCAAGGGATCCCTGGTTCGATACCCGGTGGAGGCGGAGGCACATTGTGGTTCGGATCCCACTTTAAACTGTAGATCCAGTCCCGATTAGCCTTACTGTACATAAAGGGGACTTCAAACATCAAATCAACCAACCACAACCAGCCCAACACATTGCACCGCACCAAGGAACCGTACCAACTTCTTTCCCCCAGTTTATAATAGTAAAGGATCACTAACAAAACACTCACCGTGGCAACTGCAGCCGGAGCTCCGTTTCGTAACTTCGCCGGGGAAATTTTCCGCAAACTGACTGCAAGGAAGTCGGCTCGTTATGACGGACTAGAGGTTCTCACTGAACTGAAGGTCATTCATCAACACGAAAAGACAACTCTTGTCATTTTCACGGTTTCCGTCAACCAGCACTCGCCGAACTCTTTGCTATTTCCGCAAGCACCGTCCCGGACGACTGATATGATTCGCACAGGGCTTTACGCATTGATAAAACTTAAGGGTTTTCCCTTCTTCCTGGGACTAACGGAGCAACATTGGAAGCCTCACAAGTCGTGATCCTCCGGGTTCGCTAATTCTCAGCTGTTCGTGCGAAGAGACGAGTGTTGAACAAAGAACAACGATTTTTTTTTACAGCAATGCTACAAGAACCCTATTTTTTCATGTACTTCAACACTTGTAGCGTTTTGTTCGTACCAAATGACGCACTTGTTTCATCAGAAGCTTCCCAGCAACACTCCCTTGATTTCAGAGGGGGTGGAAGGGGGGCAAGATCCTTAAGTAGGATAGAGTTATATCGACGATATATCAAGCACTCAACTTTTCGCTTATCAGAAACATAAATTATGCCCAGTGGCGGGGATTAGGGGGGCAGTTGCCCCCCAGTTTTCGCCACTTTTGCCCCCGCACTATGCTAAATCTTATCTACAAAGAAAAATGTACTGGCTTCCCCCCCCCCCCAGTTTTGGCACCTTTCCCCCCCACCGGTTCTGGGACCCAATCGCCGCCACTGATTACGCCACATAAACCAAATTAGACATTCTGAAAGGTTCTATTTATTTTGCACTAATTTTGCATGAACTTGATTTTATATTGATCAATACAGTAAAACCTCGTTAATCCGGACTAATGAGGGATAAGCTGAACGATAGAACAGTAGAAAGTGCATTAAAACTCCATTTATAGCTACAAAACACGTTTATTATGGTGTATTTAAAGGGCCTAGGCCTAAATACACTATACAGTACAGTACAAAGTCTGCGTGAAACAGAATTTCATCAGTGGTTGACTGCCTTTTCTTTGGGAAGTTCTCTTGTTGACTTCTAGCCACATTTAAAACCTTGCATTCTGCTTCTTTTTTGCCTGTCCGGATTAAGCGAAGTCCGGCTTATCCGGATCCGGATTAACGAGGTTTTACTGTATTTGTATGTACATACTCTTCTCCAATTATATGCATCAATTTACCTTAGAATTTGATTTAGATTATTCAAGAATTACATCAGAATATTAAAATAGATGTTATATAATCACCATATCCAGTTTCTTCATGCAAGATTGGTGCAAAATAAATAGAAATTTGGAATTTTGCATAATTTCTACGATAATTAGACCCCGCGAAATTGTGGTGCTGTATTTTTGTGGAGCCCGTGAAAAACCAAAATGCTGGAAATATATTGGCAGGTATCCGTGAATGAATTTCAACCGATACTTTCCGATACCGATGGTATCGCATGTACTGTTATTTTCTCTTGTTAGTACACTCCCTAATGTTGTATTTGGAATGCTCTGTTAAATAAATAAGTATTGTGTTCAGTATTGTATTTTTGTTATTTTGCGTCACTCTTCTGCGACTTGTAGCTAATTGCAACGATGAGGTTGAGTGATGATTAGATGAAATTGACGGAGGGTCGGTCATTAGGCCGGTATTCGAACCCTGTCAAGAAAAGTGAAAAAAAAAAATGCGAATAAAAATAAATTAATTTTCGGAACGTTGATGCAGAAAATGAAAATATTATTCAGTGGTTCTCTAGAAACACCCTTTCACGGTGTTCAGTTAAAATTTGAAAATTATCTGTCGACTGCTTCTCGAGATAATCGTGACCAAAGTTACCCCCATAAGCTTACATGGAAAATTCTCAAACTTTTCCCCGTAGTAGGTGATCGCCTTAACCCATTCGGTCACCGACCATGTGGGTCATCATGAGAAAACACGTTCACAAGAAGACAGAAAAGTGTGAAAGAAGCGGAGAAGAATGAGAGATAAGAGGAGACATAAAAGAATCTACAAAGAGAATAGGAAAGCCAGGGGAATAAAGAAACGATGCAGAGAGAGAGAGAGAGAGAGAGAGAGAATAAACCACACTAGTCGCATTCTAGTTATTTACTTTAACTTGATATCTACCTACGAGGGTTGCTGGAAAAGTTTCTGCAAACTACCACCAACAGTGGCGCTAGTGTTCCGCTATTATAAAAATCAGAAGAATAGACCTTTTTTATGTTTAAATTATCTTTGATTATTTGTTTAAGCCTATTCGTTTATTTTTCACAGCAGTTTGAAGAAGTAGTTTCGTGTGAGAAATGGAAATTTCACGTGAACACTTTCGGGCAATGATTTCTTATGATTTTAAATGTAGTTTCACACCGAAACAATGCATCGAGCGACTTCATTTGCCTTTTGGGGATGAAGCACCAACCAATAGGACTGTGTACAATTGGTTTTCCGAATTCCAGCGTGATCGCACATTCCTCAGTGATGAATTTCGTGAAGGTCGTCCATTCACGTCTGTTGCTGTCAGTAATGTTGATGCTGTGCGTGAAATGATTGAGAGATCGGCGTGACATACCGTGAGATTCAGGCATCCTTGAACATTGACATGAAAGCAATATATACGATTTTGCATGGTCATCTGAACGTACGGAAACTTTCAAGTCGTTGGATCCCACACAACTTGACCGAAGCTCAAAAACAGGCACCTGTAAATTGGTGTAAAGAAATGGTCAAAAAATTCAACCGAGGAAAGTCAAATTTGGTGTACTACATCGTTACAGGGGATGAAACTTGGATGTATTCATACGAACCCGAAACTAAACAGCAATCCACTGTTGTTTCTTCGGTTATGCCGGACATGTTGCAACAATAGGTTTAGAAGATCGAAGGACTGTAAATGCTGAGTGGTATACAACAATTTGTTTGCTAGAGGTCATCTATGAATTGCGTAAAACAAACTCAAATCGTTACATTATTCTTCACCACAACAACGCCAGTTCCCACTCAGCACAACAAACTGTTGATTTTTTGTCCAGTAAAAATGTCGAATTAATGTCTCATTGTCCGTGCTCACCTGATTTAGCACCTAATGACTTCTTTTTGTACCCACACATGAAAAATAAGATGCGTGGTGAGCGATTTGTGTCGCCTGAAGCAGCTGTTGACTCATTTCGAACAGCGGTTTCTGAGGTATCAGCTTCAAAGTGGAAAAAATGCTTTCAAAATTGGTTTGAGCGTATGCAAAAGTGTATCGGTCTTAAGGGTGAACACTTTGAAAAACAATAAAGCCATTCCCAGAATTTCACATGTCTTGTTTCATATTAATTGCAGAAACTTTTCCAGCAGCCCTCGTACTATACCTTGGCTAGCCGTGAGGATGAGGAGGAATGATGAATGCAAGGGTGCCCGTAGTATTCTTTCTCAGGGAGGGCAGTCATAGAAACTTTTATTATTATTATTATTATTATTATTATTATTATTATTATTATTATTATTACATTACTATTACTACTACTTCTTATGTTTCTTTTAAAATTACATAAATTTGTAATTTCCACATTCTGTATATCTGTATACAATTTGCATAACTATACTCTTAATATTAATTCATGTAGGACAACAAGCTGTTTTTTATAGTTAGATAAAATCAGTGCAAAATAGACTGTAAGCTTAAATGTAACCCCTACTTCAAATAATAATAATAATAACTTACGACCTCTAAGTCACAGAAAACAATACTTTTTGTTATAAAATACCTCTACAATTTCACCATTCGAATGGATCAATGGATACTAAAACTCAAGTGGGGAGGAAGACGAAGAAACATTCATGGCTAAGGACCTGTGGCATCTTAAACTAGCCGTTTCTTCACCGAAAATGCGAGAATTAAAAACAGTAAAACTACGATAACTAGGTATCGCTTCGGTGGCAGAACGCGTTCAATGTTCGTCTCACGATCGACTACGTAGGTTGTGTGTTCGAGTCCCGGTTAGAGAATTTGCTCCGTCACCTAATTCATCTAATCGCCACTTCATCAGTCATCTGTTCGTAAAGATGTAATTACAAATACAGTGCGTTCAGTTTGGCTCGGGGCCGAGACAGCGCGTGACTGCAGACGGGGAGGCATGGCGCAGATGCCGGGATTTTCTTCCCGTAACGTCCCGCTTATTTTTATGCACATAACTTTAGCACGCACATAACGATTGAATTGAATATATTTTACTTCGCTTTTTGTGCCACTTTTGGCTAAGTTGCGAAGATGAGGATGAGTGATGATACGATGAAATTGATGAATGGACACTCACAAACATCCACGCCCAGGTCAGGATTCGAACCCTGGACCCCTGACGTCGTAGCGCGGTGTGCTAACCACTCTGCTACGGGGGGCGGCTATTACTGACCTTTGTTATAGGAGTTGTTCAAACTGGTGGCAATGCAAACAATGTGCAGGTGGAGATATGAATGCCAACATCTCTAAAGAGGAAACATAATCACGGAAAAGAGAGAAAAGTTCCTGATTAACAAAAAAAGGAGAGAGAGATAGTGAAAGTAAGGAAGCTGTGTGAGAGCGAAATGGAAAGGTATTTAAAAAAGTTGAAATGTCATCGAGCATTAACCACGTTTACTTTCGAATCATTCCTGGGCGTGTGCAGATAAGATCTCCCGCCCCTCCCCCCTCCCCCGTTTAACCTCGCAGATGGAAGACGCCGATTGCACAAAAGCGACAGCTAGAAAGTAATTTGAATCGAAGCCTCCTCAGAAGCGTGAGCCTTGTCATGTTGCATCATTAGATGGACGCCGATTCACGCCAGAAAAAAGACTCTTCTCAAGTTTTCAAAAGAGGAAACATGGGCAACACAGCTGAGGTTAAGGAAGTCACGATATGACACAGAAGAAAATGAAAGTCCCTAAGGTCTTGTAAATGATCGTTTGAATTTCAAATTGTGGGTACGTCAACATTTAAGCCAGGGTTGTCGAAGGTCCAGGAATTGTAAATAAATTCAATTCCCGTTAGAAAATAAACTCAACAAGCGTAGGTAAATGGGTTGTAGACCGTGAAGAATCTTTTTATGTTTAAGTACTTCAATTCGATCCAGGAACCTTTTTTCGGGATCAATTTAAATACGGTCGAGGAACCTTTTTTTTTCGGACCAATTTAAATACGGTCCAGGAACCTTTTTTTCCGGACCAATTTAAATACGGTCCAGGAACCTTTTTTCCGGATCAATTTAAATACGATCCAGGAATATTTTTTTCCGTATCAATTTAAATACGGTCCAGGAACCTTTTCTCCCGTATCACTTTAAATACGGTCCAGGAACCTTTTTTTCCAGATCAATTTAAATACGGTCCAAGTTCCGTATTGAAATGAAACAATTCGCAACTAGGACCGAATTGGTTCCGGTACTGTTACGGAACCCAATAGAATAGAGTGTATGGGTTGCTGGACCTTCAACATCCCTGATTTAATTTACTTGCACCCGCCACATCATAAAGAAACCAATCCGTCTTTCTGAGAATCAAAGTCGTCACGTTAAAACCTGATGTACTCAGTACAGGTAAGGACAAAACTCAAACCCGCAGAGGATTATACTGGTTGCAGGTCAAGACGCCAGAGCCTCGTTGGCCTCCACAAATGCAGTGGAATATAAGGGGTGACCTTCTGGTGTAACCAATAGTGAACCTCGCTTCCCATAGTACACCCCAGTACTTTGCAAGCCAACGAGTTCTGGCGCCTGTATGCGCATAATTCTATGTGAAGTCGTGTTCTATTGTTTGTCCTTATATGTGCTGGCTGCTCTTTTATAGCCTCAGCTTCTAATAGGTTACGAGATTTAAGGGTGGCTACTATTGGACAAGCATAATTCCTGGTTTTCAAGGCGAACTTTCCAAAAATTCCAGCAGTTGTTTTTTCTATTTCAACCTTACGTATTACCGCCTCTCACCACACACTTACCCACACAAATATACTGTATATTAACAATGTAAAGGGTCTGTGCGATTCCAATGTTATCAAAAAATGCAAATTCAATACAACTGAACGGTATATACTATATTTAATTTAAGGTGAGGAGTTTGTCTTTGCCATTTCGCATACTCAGCCTAGAAATATATCTACAAACACAAGTCACAAATGTACAAGAATTTAAAACTCAAATATAACTAATCAACTTCAAAGTAGCTTGCAATAATCTTCCGTCTGCCAGATACACTATTCTGCAAAGAACGCTAACAAAGTAAAAGGATTGAGAGAATCCTGTTTCATTTTCCAAGCAGCATTCTCTTCTTGTCCTTCCGCGATAAAAATTAATGCTAAACTGTGAAAAACTTGCCTCAGCGCATTAATAAATAAATTAAATGGGGTTTGGATGAATAAACGTTTTCATACGGAGAAAAATTCAAGCAGAATTTGCGCATAATTCCCGGAGCCAATAATTCCCGGAATTCAAGGAATTCCCGGTGAGTACCCACCCTGGACTTTCTCCTCGGAAACAGTACAGTTTTAGAACTTGATAAGTAATGAAGGAATGAGTTTTAAAAATTGATCGAGGAAGTATTTTCTTAGGGGCTAATCCTCAATTTTGGTTTAGTTAAGGGGCCTTGTCCCCAGAGGCAAAAACAGCCTCTGTCTTGATAGGCTCGTACTATAAAAGATAGGCGTGCGCAGGGGGGGAGGGGGCAAAAGCCTTGATAAAAGTTCCGTCGGAAAAAGAAAAAAAAAACATTCTATCTCACTTTTTTATTGTATTGATGGGTACTAGAGTGGAACCACAAAAAAAGAAAAAACTGCGCAGACCCGCGACTCCTGTGTACTCCCGCGTGGAGGGGAGGGGCAGAGTCGACCATGCTTTCTTATGGCCCGAGCTGAACGGAGGAAGGGAATTGTGCGCGAAGACTTTTCGTCGAAGGTTCTTTTCCTTGTGGTAGCTGTATAACAGGGGCGTATATAGTGTGTGTCCGGACCAACTGAAAACCATTCTATATGGTATGGCCAAATGAAAAGGAGACTGCTGTTATATCTAAAGAATATTATATTACAGAATATTTGCATTATATAATATGTGAATTACAGTTAATGTGTAACATGATAACCACACATAATTGCCATTGATATTGATGCACTGATCCCGGTGGATGGCTTCAGTGTAGAAACTCCTGGGTTGCTTACTGATCCAGTTTTCCACGGTGTTCTGCACTTCCTCGTCACAGGTGAACCGATGACTTTTCAGTGATTGTTTTAAGGGGCCGAAGATATGGGAGTCACATGGGGAAATATCGGGGCTGTACGGAGGATATGTGAGGACTTTCCATTGAAATGTTCTCAGCAGGTTGAGGGTATTCTTGGTCACATGCGGCCTAGCGTTGTCCTGGAACAGCACTATCTCCTTCGAGAGCTTACCTCTGCACTTGTTTTTGATGGCCTATTTAAGCCTCAGCAACGTGTTGCAGAACCGCCAGTCGATGAGTAGAGTTCCTTCATCCTGCGATAAATTTGTGAAGCATGCTTGCCTTCTGCGCGAAGAAATTGGATTACAGCTCTCTGCGCTGATCTGGAGGAATCCATAATGCATCCGTCCGCGCAAAACAACTTTTGCCAACTGAGGAAACAGCAGTCCTAGCCGTTCGCTACACCTGCAAACTGGGACAAACACGGTGCCATCTATCGGCAAACATATTTACCTTCTTCGATTAGATACAACACAGCTACAGCAAAGGTCTCATTTTCATTTGGGCATACCTTATATTAGAAGAATCCCAGCTTCCGCGGCACAAAAGTTCTCTCTTCCCCTCCCCCTTTATTTTCCTTCTTTCCAGACTAATTAGTATATAAACATGATTTCGTACAGCAGATTCAAAACGACTACATATAATTTATTCATTTCCAATGTGTGACCAATTTATTCTAAAATCATATAGGTGTTAACACAACTACAGTAGGCTAACGAATAAAATCCGTGAGTCTTAATAACAAGTAATAGGATTTATCTTCACTAAATTTCTAAGTGAGAGTATTAGGAGGGAAAACTGACCCTTCCCCCCTTCCCCAGTGCACGCCAATGCTATGACAATCAATCAATAAATGCAGTTTCTTATGTCGGTCGTACAGAGTCTACGATCCTTTCAATATACTTCAAGGGAATAATATCGAAAACACACACAAAGAATGAACAACAGAGCCTCGTCTCTAAGGACACTAAACCCAGCAATCCCCAGAACACAGAAATTAGTCGGATTTGTTATTTCTTCTCCATTTCTCGTCGCATTTCATCAACTACTGCAAATTATATAAATATATAAATAAAAAAAAACTTCTTAGCTTTTAGATGTGATTTTTATGTTGGTAACTATTATCTTATGTGTCTTAATTTTGGCCACTCCCCCTACTCAAGGGTTCCCAACTCTGAGCTGAACAATTCCGGGACAAGGACAACCCCTCCCCCCCAAATCTTAGGAGTATTAAAAAAAAAAAAGGTCGAATGCATTTTTAAGCTTTTTTAATAATCTGATACTGATACTTACAAAAAATGCAGGGACAACGACGCTTCAGTTGCATGTTGTATCACTCGTACTGGATGTGGCAGAGGCAGCCATCACAGCTGATACTTTAAACCTGTATTTATCTTGAGATTTGGCTCTTTTCACTAAGTCAGGCCTACCCTTCACATAATCGTAGAACTCCATGCAGGTCATGTTGTAGTTTATTTTTACCTGTATTTCAGCTTTTAATTGATTCTCACTAAATCTGTTTCTCGTGTCCGTATACATATAGCCCATTACACTAAACACTCGCTCACAAAATGAATTTCCAACAGACACTGACAACACAAATGATACTAATTTTAGAAGTTCTTTGCATTCTGGAGCTTTTTCAAAGAAAGATATCCACTTTTATTCCACGGTTTCTTTATTGAGGGAGTCTATTGTACTTCTCAGAACACAAATATCTTCGTACAGCTGATCTAAATTTATGATGATCTGCAGGCAGTTAATCAACTCCTCAATTTCTTCCCAAGTGGGTGGGTTGCGTAAAGACAAAACAGCCATTTTCTTAAAAATTGAATCTTCAAAATTATACCACTTTGAAATGTACATTAGCGCTTTTTCAAAAAAAGCATTTGCACTTGATTCGAATTTCCTTTTGTCTTCATTTTTCATATTATTTAGCATTCTTTTTGGTTGACTGCCATAAAATTTATCATTTTGTTTGCATTGAAGCTCAGATTTCACTTTAGTCATTAAGGTATGCAGTTCAGTGGACGTAAAAGACTTGTTTTCTAAATGCTGAATGCTGGTATGGAATAATTTAAGCACATTATGGATAAACCATAATGTACACAAATGAATGGAATCATCATCCTCACTTCCACCGAATACTGTCCACAGCATGTTACTGCACTCTCCTTCCCCTTGGGATAAAAAGTAAGACTTCAGAGCTTTCCAGTGTAACAGAAGGCGTTCAATAGCAGGATACAATAAAAGCCAACGTGTAGGCACGTGACTTAGAACTGTTTTATATTCTACATCAACAAAGTCAAATAATTGTTTTAGCTCGTCGTTTCGTTTGGCAGACGAGGAAAATTCATTATACACTTTAATGACAAATGCTTCGATATCAATATACCTAAATGCTTTTACGGCAGACTTTACGCAATTATTTAAAATGTGGCACTTGCAATTTGCTTGTATAATGTTTTTGTTATGTAACAGTAACTTCTGATAAACTGAAACATGTTTCCCATAATTTACAGAGGCATTGTTGGCCGAATATGCAGAAATATGGGTTATATCCAAGTCATTGTTGTTTAAAATGGTTGTGATGCGATTACAAATAGCTTCACTACTTTCATTTGAATCTTGGTAAAAATCTAGAACCCCATGATTCACCCCAGTTTTTGGATTGAAATATTGAACAGTTAGAGGAAATAATATTTTATTTCCTACATTTGAGGCATCCGAACTAACGCAAAAATAACCGTTCTCGGTTTTTAAATTTTGAATGAGACATTCTTGAGAATGGGGCCCCAAAACATTCTTAATAATGCTTGCACTTTTAGTTGGACCACAAGATATCTTGCTTGCAATTTCTGAATCTGGTGTGAGTTTCGGTAGCAGTTTATTTCCGCATTATAGCTTATGATATGCTGATACTATTTCTGTCACTGTTCTCTTCTTTGGTTTCTTTTTAAACACAAAATCTGAATAAAATATTACTGTGTTTAGTACTAGCTAAATTGTCTTTCTGTTTTTTTGAAGCACAATGTACCTGTATAGCACTTTTTACCTTCATACTTTATACTGAAGCTTTGGATGCATAACCTACACTCAGCAGTGTAATGACCCTCAGCCATTGACATAGTAGAGAGTTCGTACATGCGTATGTAAAAAATAAATGTAGTTATTCAGGGGTACAGAAACTGATACAATATATTGATGAAGGAATTAGGAGCATAAAAATCGAAACCTCCATTTGTTAAATTATTGCTTTGAAGCTCAAAATACAGGTAAAGATAAAGTTCCCTGTGCATGGCACCGTGCCAGGAAGGCACATTTAGGGTAAGTTGGGGTAGAGCTCCACATATTTTCGATGTCGGCCATCTTGGAGGTGATGTGATCAACAGCACGCTGCGGCCGCCTTTACCCCCACCGGATACCATTTAATTTGAAGCTGGGTGGGCCATAAAGCCGCCTTATGCGGGGACAACGCTGGAAAAATGCCGACCTGACTGCATGGTTGTAACAAATGTATCATTTTCGAGGTGTGAGAAGAAAGTGCCATTATATTGTGTGTATGCTCTTTCCCCCAACCAATCTGTAGTGATTTCGCACCCTGGTTTTGCTTTCTCTTCGTGCAAAGGACGAAGCGACCCCACGCATGTCCCAACATCCAGTTCTCAAGACAATCTGGAACGCGAGGACGTAACCTCGAACCCAAAACTCCCCCAACAGCCTTGGTGATATTTAGCGCAGTCTGCCTGTCAACATTCTGCTGCTTCCACTTGAGATTTGAGAAGAGCAAGTTTCAAAGGGAGCAAACCTTGAGCAGTGCGAAACTCAAGAAAGTCTCTTGTTTAATTCCCTCTCGGCCTTCGGGAACAAGAGGATTCGTAGCACGCAACGCATGACAGCATTAACAAAAAGCCTTGGCCCGTCACGTGTGGGACAGCCTTATTATCCACGACGCGATTCGCTCAAGAATTGTTGTACGAAAGATGTCGCGAGTGTTTTGTTAACCTATCGTCACTCTTGTATACCTCAAGCTCAGCTGGTCTTAACTTTCTTGGGGGACTGCCAGGTGAACAAAATCAATCTGGTGTTGATTTTTTTTTGACAGAGTACACCGATTTTGTTTATTTTATAAAATCAAGAACCTGTCGATTGTACTAACTACAATGTTTAAGATATTTTCAACGACGGAATTGGCTGTTACAGTACTGACGTTCGAAGCAAATGGCAAAGAAAAAGAGATAAAAAGAATTGCGAAAGCGGAGAATGTTTATTTGCACTTACAATGTGCAAGCTACGAATGTCAACAATGGTAAACATTATTTCTTTTATTCGAACGTTTCCGACACAACACGGCTAAATAATGTATAACTACCATAACTCTTACAACACCACGAAAACCACGAAAAATCCCAAAGAAATCACAATCACCCGCGCAGAAGCCCTTCCACAACGACAATGATGGCAGCGGAAGACTTCCTTCTACCCCTAAAATCTGCAAATAGACCGGTCTTCCCCTGTCCCTCTGCACACTCTCTCCCCTCATTTGGGGATCTTCTCGTGAGCGGTGAGCTGTATTTGTGTGTGGGGAGGGGGGAGGTGGTCCGGACCCCCCTGAAAGACTTAGCAAGAACTGAAATTAAATAATGAAAATATATTTGTTTATTGAACGTATTGGAAGGCAAGGATAAAGAACTAAATTTGGCAACTCTGTTTCCAACTATATGTTTTCTCTGGATGCTAAGGTGAAAGATAAGAGTAATACAATGGCACTGTATGCCAAGGACACGGATTCGAATTCAGTTCGAGGTGCAAAGTATTCAGAACACCCAAATGTCAGCGTCAGCCTCTCTTTCAAGCAGTACACTCTACACTCAAAGCCAGCATAATCCACTGTGGACTTCTGTTGTTTCCTGTCCATGGGTGTTTATGATTGTCTCTTCATTAATTTCGTCTGATCACCATTCAGCATCTTCCCGATTAGCCAGCAGTGGCAGAAAATTGAAATAAAATAACCAAATCAATCAATCAAAGAATCGAATTCAGGTCCAGCCTGAATTTTTACCTTTAATTTCTAGGTTCTGACACGCAGCTCAGTCTGTAAATTATACGCGTTTAGATTTATATAATATCCACAGGAAGGACTGCGAGGAAAAATAATTCCTCCCAAGGTATTAACAATTTCCTTCTTGTTACGCCATTTCCACATC
Source organism: Lepisma saccharinum (assembly GCF_977018435.1). Taxonomy (NCBI): domain Eukaryota; kingdom Metazoa; phylum Arthropoda; class Insecta; order Zygentoma; family Lepismatidae; genus Lepisma; species Lepisma saccharinum. Next base: position 46,269,230 of record NC_139245.1, read on the forward strand.
CCCATACGTCACTTCCTTCTTAAGGCAGATTGTCATACTCATGACTCGACTAAAGTTGCAAGAAAAAGCACATTCATTCTGACCACGTGAAACGCTTTACTTTTACCGAGCACTTTGAGTGAATGGATAGCGCTTTATCATCTCAGTCTCAGAATAGCGGTGTTTCCTTTCCACGGAAACTTTCACTGACTGTCCATGTCTCACTAATTATTCTTAGATTGTGACTTCACAGTTTTATTCTTATCGCGAATGATAAGGATTTAATTTATGCCATCCAGAATTTATCATGTTGCTTTTTATCAACTAGCGTTGTTGTTCTTGTTTCAATATTAGTGATAAATTTTCCTTCTGGTAGAACTTGATCGATGTGTTTAGTGAAAGCTTAAAGTAGCGATGTGCCTTATAATGTAAAAATACAGAAAATGTTATTCGTTAAAGAAACGCAAGAACTTTTAATAACTATTCATTACAGAACTGGACATTACATTATAGACGCATGCTATTTAGTTGAAATGTTGTGTTTTGTTCGTTTTTTTTAATTTGTCAAATGTTTAAGGTGTCACAGCAACTAGTATTAGAAGGACAAATGGACTACCTGCATATATCAACCTGACAAAATAATTTAACAAACCAATAGATCTATCAGCAAGCTCTGAATAGCCACAGGGTAACGATAGTATGAAAATATCTAGAACAATACCAATGTGTGTGTTTAAGTTTGTAAATTGTTCTAAAGTCCGTTTACCAAGAATAAACCTTGTATTAAGGGTAAACAGGAAGTTTTGTTACCAGAAACTTTTGCTCACAACGTGAGGCGTAAATGGTAAATTCCTAGCAGTGCCGGATCTAGAAGCCGCAAAACCCCCGCAGTGCAGGGGGCCCGGAGACAAGTAAGCCTTTAGGGGGGGCCCTCAGCCATTGACATAATAGAGGGTTCGTATCTGCGCATATAAAAAATAAACGTAGTTACTCAGAGGTACAGAAACGAATACAATATCACAGGTAAAGTTAAAGTTCCCTGTGCATGTAGCACCGTTATGTGGGGGCAGGACCACACATATTTTCGATGCCGGACATCTTGGAGGTGATGTCATCAGCACCACGCTCCGGCCGCATTTACCCCCCCCCCCCCCCCAACGGGTACCATTTGATTTGATGCTGGGTGGACCCTGGATCAGCTTTATGCGGGGACAAAGCCGGAAAGATCCCGACCTTAGATCAAATCAGGCTACAATTTCATGAGAAAATAGTGTCATGTATAACACATCACCACCGGTGTCGAAACCGGGAGGGAGGGGCAGAGGGGCCCGGGCCCATCCAGTTCTCGTGTGACCCCCTTATAAGGGGCCCAATGCATATCTCCCAACATATTACACAACTTTTGCACACAGAAACTTCACACACAACAGGTGGGAAATTACGCAGGATTCTGCTCTGAAATGGGCAGAATCAATAATGTGGGACTATCACTCAGTTTGAGGGTGTTTCTTCTGCTTGTGCGTTTACTATTTCAGTATTTCCTTTTTCAAACTGACAATAAATTGCGGAAAACGCATGGCATATTATGAATGAATATGTGAGAAAATAGAGGAAGAAGCATGGGAATACTGCAGTCTTCATGTTCTTGAATGAGCCAGTCCATTGCAAAATAGGGTCCTTTGGTTCCCTTCGGAAATGTCAAAAATCGCTGGCCCAGATGAAAATTTTATCTTGGGCCTTCCTTTTTTATGTAAATTTGTGTGTAGATATTAAACTCCTATAAAGGATTGAAAAAACAAGTATTATAAACAGAACATGATAAAAAAGTCTCAGTCAAAAGTTACACGTAAAGTATTATGTTGTATAATTACATAATCACAGTAGTGCAGTGAATAATTTTTGTCCAGCTAATATAGTTCGATGTACCCTGATATACATGTTTTGTTGTCAAATACAGTTAATGCAATTACTATTTTTCAAAGGTTAATTCAAGTGTATTAGGTTCCACCTTAAGGAAAAAAAATGCCCCTCTTCTCGCAAACAGAAATAAATCAGAATTTATGCTTTACTTAGCTTTACTCCCCCCCCCCAAATCTCTTAACAAATCGGCGCCTATACACATCACCCCCTTCCCATTTTTTAAAAAAAAATTGAGTTGAATCCAATATGGCGGACATCCGCTTGGAACACACCAATGGGGTTGGTTTCCCCTAAGCCTAACCTGTTTCTATCATGACCAATTGCACCCAGCCTAACGGCTTTACTTTTTATAGGGGTGTTAACGGATTTTTGAATCACCCTGTAGGCCCTCGTTTGTGAGTTTGTCAACATGAGATCAAGAATTACACACACAGACATTATATATGTGTGTGTGGGAAGGTAGGTAGAGGGGGCCTTTGGTAAACATGTAATTTTGATTTATTTGTAATAATCACGTGGAGTATGAGTTCATAAAAGTATCTTTTGATGCATGTTGGTGCGTATTATGATGCCCACAATCATCTATTTCATTTTCATATATCATTGTGTATTGGTAAGATAGAGTAAACTATATTTTAACATGAAGATGACTATGTCCACTTAAATTTCAATTTCCTAGCATCTTTCACTTCGCGATCCATATTTGAGGGCCCACTACCTCAGACAAATAATGGTTATACGTGTACTACTGGGCTTCGAGCGTATACCGCTCGCTTTGCCAGTTCGAGCGTTATTAGCTCGAGCGAACAAGCTCTCAATTCGGTACGCCATCTAGCGTCGACCGTTCGAACTATTTGGCGCTCGAGCGAAATCCTCTCCGTGCAGCATTATAATGGAAACATTTGACACTGACTAAAGACGACGAAGATGTCTGAAAGAACGCCACATATTTGGATAACGCAAGGGCAGGATTAAATAGTAAACAACCGATTGCATCGTCGGCTCTCTTACGGTTGAAAAGTCAACGACAGCGCCAGAGGGTTTTACTCATCTTGGTCAAACTGTAAGTCCAAGTAAATTTCTCAAACATGCTTGGCACAAGCAACACTTACCGTTTAGTTCCTGTTTCGCCTTGCCGTTGCGTTTCAGCTTCCTCACCGCACTAGCCGCCAACTTGTGGCCCTGAATCTTCTCGAACGCCACTCGGCGCTTCTGCATTTTGCACGTGCAATTTCACTTCAACCTCGAAAACACTGAACTGGCACTGGTCTTCCTATTACGAATTCGTCTCGCTCAAACCGACTCGTATATTAACGTGCATTTACGGTGACTTCAGCCAAACGCTTGCATGTCAGGAGTCTTTATCTAATCTTCGGCGGTTGACAGCGAACGAGTAAAGGAATTCAGGTGGCATTTCTTATCGAACGTGGCCCATTAAGACAGTGTGACACACAGTTTTCTGACTCTAGCAGGATAAGCTCAACGTGTCTAAATTCGCATTTTGCTACATCAACTAGAATTCTTTGACAAGGGGGCAGTTCAGTAGGAATGGACGATATCGAAAATTCAATATTGCGACATATCGTCACAGACGATACGATACGATATTTTTTCCGTATCGCGTTATCGGAGAAATATCGTCTGCACGATATATATCGCCAAATATCGTGATAGTGTATCGCCGACACGATATATATCGCCAAAATATCGTGACGATATATCGCCAACACCATGCATATACAGGGTGTCTCAAAAGTAATTGCATAGCGCAAACTGACACAGGTGAAAGTACACGATAATAGAAGTAAAAAAGTCTCATGGGTCTGCAAACGAGCCGTTTTCGAGATAATCGTGACCGCCACTGACTTCATTGTTTGTAAACGTCGTCCTAGTTGGTAAAATACCAACAATACAGTATGAAAAATCAGGAGATCTCATTGCTTTCATTGAACATTCTACTTACTTTAACAAGGAATACAGCACTACTTTAGTATGTTCTACGAACAATTACTGTACACACGTACCTGTTAAAGGAGGTGTTCAAAGTATCGTCCTTCCATCTGGATGCAATACTGTACGCGATTCCGCATTGAGTTTCGAATTATTTCGAACACACCCGGATCATTTCGGAATTGGTCACAAGCATGTACAATTCTCTGTTCCAGTTCTTCAACCGTGTCAACGGGGGTGTTTTACACTACGCTTTTGAGGTGACCCTAGACACAAAAATCCAAAGGATTTAGATCCGGTAACCTTGGAGGCCACGGTACAGGCCCGCCTCGACCTATCCATCTTTGATTATATATGCGTGTTCGATGTCGTCTCACAGCAGCAGCAAAATGTGCCGGTGCTCCATCATGCATGTACCACAAACCCTGACGTGGATCAAGGGGAACATCCACAAGCAATCCTGGAAGATCATGCCGCAAAAACCAAAGGTACCTCGGTCCATTGAGTCTGCTTGGAAGAATGTGTGGTCCAATGAGACGATCACCTAGTACCCCTAACCACACATTCAATGAGAAACGTTGCTGATGTGGTGCCTCATGAACAGCATGTGGGTTTAGTACACTCCAAACATGAGGATTATGAAAATTAAAAATACCATCGCGTGTGAACTCTGCTTCGTCTGTAAATAAAATGTTACTTGCAAAACGAGGGTTGAGTACAAACTGTTGTTGCATCCAGTGACAAAACGTCACTCTAGGAACAGAATCCATATCACTGAGACACTGAACTCGTTGGAGGTGGTAAGGGTAGAGTGAATTGCGATGTAAAATTCTCCATACACTACTGCGGCTTACTGGCACTTGTGCGGCAATTCTCCTCGTCGAGGTTGCTGGAGAGTGTTCTACTGCTTCCAACACCATATCCTCAGCTTAATCGTAATGCGTTCATTTCTACCTGCTCTCCTACCATGTTCGAAGCTCCCACGTTCGTTGAGGCGCTGATGTACCCTAGTAAATGTGCGACTCTCGGGGTGCCTTCGAGCAGGGTATTTTTCTTGGTACAAGCGTGCAGCCTCCCGTGCATTGCCGTTAGCCAAACCACACACAAAATGCATATCCGCATACTCTTCGATGCTGTAAGGTTCCATTTTCACTAAGCAGTTCAGCACAACTGACGTGACTCCCACAGTACGAGTGTACTGATTGTATCCATACAACGTCAGCTCTCGGAAATGTTCTGTTTGATTACAACGCCACCTCTCGGAAATGTTCTGTTTTGTAAACAAAGAGCAAACCTCGGACCGCCCAAGGAGTATAGCACTCCGTGATTACAAAATGCAATCAATGACGGCTTGTAACCACACATTCGCACACATTATTAGAATTTTACCAACTAGGACGACGTTTACAAACAATGAAGTCAGTGGCGGATTGTATTCACACATTCGCAACTATCTCGAAAACGGCTCGTTTGCAGACTCATGTTTACTGATACTTTTTTGTTTCTATTATCGTGTACTTTCACCTGTGTCAGTTTGCGCTATTACTTATGAGATACCCTGTATACATTTGAAATTTCCATAATCTGTATATCTGCATATACTTTGCATTACTGTACACTTAACATTAATTCTTGCAGGACAGAAAGCTGTTTTATAGTTAAATCAGTGTAAAATAAACTGTAAGCTTAAATGTGACCCTACTTCAAGTAATAATAATAATAATTGCTGTAGCTTGTGGCCTGTAAGTCATAAAATACAATATATTTTGTTGTAAAGTACAATTTCACCATTCAAATTTCATAATTTCATTAACTATTTCCAGAAATCGCAGGGGAGGGCATGGGGGCTGGTTCTGTAACTGGTGGTAATGCCGTAACGAAACAAAGTGTGTTTCGCAATAACCTGCGAGGAACACGCCACGATTAACTCCATTCCCAGTCTCCGAACGTGGAACTGTTAAGTGAGAGAGCTCGCACTTCTGCCATGACAGCTTATGGTGGATGTCATCATCGCGTCGACTGGGAAAGCGGACGACAAAGCCGTGCGTGTTCAAGTGACGTTCCATTCTTCATTTCACTTCGTTAACGCGATCTGTTTTTTTTTTTTTTACAGCGCAGTCGAGAAAGGGATGTTACGTAAAAAGAGATATCTTTCTTTTTCAAGCTTTCCCGCAAGTTCTGAACGGGTGTGAAATTCACAAGGAGAAAAAAAGTGGATGGGAAACAGTATGTGAGATGAAGTGAAAATTCGTGTATGAAAAATTGTTATGGCAATGCTAGTTGTTACAACCATATGATTATACGCCCATTCTTTCCATCAGTGTATTACAATATGTGAACAATACGAGTTTCATGTGCCGACTGTGATTTCTTTTGTGTACCGTATGTACCGCGATATGCCTAGTAATACTCAAGAGACAGTGTAACTGGCAAATGGAAAGAAAATGGCTTATCATTGTCGTGTATGTACACAGAGGTTAATATATTCACACACGTAGGTACTTCATAATATAATGACTAACACGAGGATACTAAATGACAACGATTTAATGTCAAACTTACAAACAACTTTACAAACAATTGAATGTTGATTCAAGTACAGGGTGTCCCACGAACGGCGCAACTGGGAATTAAGAGTGGCGTTACTTTGTAACCGAAACCTGTACATACATAAGTCATACACCAAATGTTAGCCCTGTCCAGTAGATATTTTTAAACATAGAAACAATAAACGGGGTGCAGTGTTGCCAAATGTAAGTGAAAGTGTACATTTATTTTTCCACAAAGCATGGAAAATTGCATGTCAAACATTCGTACGAAAATTTGGACGTCAATTTCCACCTTGGGTAGGTGGACTATTTCGCCATCTATAGTTCAGAGAAGAAAACCGATCGTTTTCGCGTATAGCCAATCCTGAAATGCCTCGTAAAGGCGTACCGGTCCAAATGGGTGTTTTAAAAAAAATATGAGGTACAGTGGCAACACTGTTGATGTTTGAAGGCAACAAAAGGTGTGTTTAGTGATGGTCTATGACATGGAAATACTGGAAACAGGAAAAAAAGAAAATTTTCATTTTCTTTTTTTCCTGTTTCCAGTATTTCCATGTCATAGACCATCACTAAATTTTCATTTTCTTTTTTTCCTGTTTCCAGTATTTCCATGTCATAGACCATCACTAAATTTTCATTTTCTTTTTTTCCTGTTTCCAGTATTTCCATGTCATAGACCATCACTAAATTTTCATTTTCTTTTTTTCCTGTTTCCAGTATTTCCATGTCATAGACCATCACTAAACACACCTTTTGTTGCCTTCAAACATCAACAGTGTTGCCACTGTACCTCATAATTTTTTTTAAAACACCCATTTGGACCGGTACGCCTTTACGAGGCATTTCAGGATTGGCTATACGCGAAAACGATCGGTTTTTTTCTCTGAACTATAGATGGCGAAATAGTCCACCTACCCAAGGTGGAAATTGACGTCCAAATTTTCGTACGAATGTTTGACATGCAATTTTCCATGCTTTGTGGAAAAATAAATTTACACTTTCACTTACATTTGGCAACACTGCACCCCGTTTGTTGTTTCTATGTTTAAAAATATCTACTTGGACAGGGCTAACATTTGGTGTATGACTTATGTATGTACAGGTTTCGGTTACAAAGTAACGCCACTCTTAATTCCCAGTTGCGCCGTTCGTGGGACACCCTGTATTATGCACACTTAACAGTCATATCAACATGGGTGTCTATACTGATGGCTTCCTCCCCCGGAATACTGAAACATTGTTCACCTATTGTTAGTTTCTTCCTGTTTTTTTTTCTTTCTCTAGATTCCCGACCCGTCTCTCCAGTGGCGTGATAAGGATTTTATAAAAAGGGGGGCGTACGTATATATGTTCTTAATAGTCGGCCCTCATTTTGCCATTTTTCGTGCCTTTAACGATCTCGATCCACCAACCCTCTCTTTGACAAGCCACTGTGAATAATTTCTTATACTACTGTTTTATTTAAGTTTTTGACACTCATTTCTTACTCCGAGCTTTATCTATCTCTCACCCTCTCTCACCGATTTTCTTTCTTTCTCCCCCCTTCCCCCGAGCTCGTTCTTTCTCTCTCTCCCTCCCAGACTGTTACTTTCTTTATCTCCTTGCTTCTCTTAAAATATTTCCCTCAACATGCTTCTTCATTGACTACGCACATATCATGATTAAATTAAATTAATGTCAGATTATCCAACTTGCAGTGCAGGACACTAGGCAAGAATCAAAGTTTGGCACGTGCAACCAGAAATGCATTGCTTTTGGGAACCCTCTAAACAAAATGGCGGGCGAATTTGGAAATCAAATACACGAACTCGCATCAAATAAGTGCCAAAATAACCTCATAAAAATAGATTACCAGGACTGCGATTTGATTACATACAATTTTTGACACCTTTTCGTCATTAAACATGGCATAATTACACTGAAAAGGGTACGATTATGTATTATGCGACTTGTAAATTCAGGCTTAATTCGTACTTTCTTCAGTCACCAACAGATGGCAGGCGCGCAATAATAATAATGGCACGGCACTAAATAACACATGGCTTGATTTATTCGTCGTATTTTAAAAGGAGAGAGAGGGCAAATTATGCAACGCACTCGCCCTTTCCATTCGAAGACTTCCGTAGAAAAATTAAAGCACTTCACATCTGTTATTTCGTAGACTACATGTATTTTTCACCAGTAAAAATGGATTACTTTATAGCGACAGGAAACTGTTTCCGTTCACGTTCAGATGTCAGCACCGTACATGAACTGCTTAATTTACAGCGTTTTGCACTTCTGTTCCTGGCTTGCAACGGGGAATTTATTGCGACTTTTCTTACTAAAAGTGAAAAGCAGTTGTAAAACGCGGCTGCCTATATACTCGACGGAAGTTATTCGTCTTAAATCATGTTTATTGCGCCTTATATTAGCATATGGGAACCGAGTCTTTTTCTTAAGCAAGAGTTGAGTGACTGCTCGCAAACCCCTTCCGAACATGGTGAATGTTCTCTTCTACGGAGCCCTGGTTGCCAGACTTTCTGTTGTTGTTGTTGAGTTGGTGATTTAAGTCCACTTTATGTACAGTAAGGCTGATCGGAACTGTACCTACAGTTTAAAGTGGGATCCGAACCACTATGTGCCTCCACCGGGTATCGAACACGGGACCCCTTGATTACAAGGCGAAGACGCTACCACTGCGCCATCGGGGAGGCCCGACAGACTTTCTGGACCTCCTCGATGGCGTAATGGTAACGTCGCCGCCTTGTCATCAACCACGTGATAACCACTCCACCACGAAGGTCAGCAATTCCCATCAGTAAAGTAGAAATATGTCACACAGTTGGAGTGGATATACATTTGAATTTGAATTATTTTTTTTTGGGTGCGTCAACACCTTGGTTATTTACCCCCGTTACATTATACAGGAACCAGTTATTTAACATAACTGAAATCACTCTCTGTCTGTGAGGACTAAAATCTCTTTACCTGGATAAATAGCTGAAGCTGTAATGTAAAGGTGCACTCAGTACATTTTAGGACAAAGTACAGGACAACACACACACACAGCTCTACAGAGGATTATACTGGCCGTAGGTCCGGACGCCAGAGCCTCGTTGGACTACAAAAGCAGTTATTGGGGTGTACTACGTGGAAGTGAGGTTAACGTTCGGGTGCCTGAGCAGAAGGTTACCCCATACACCCCGAGTGGATATAAATAGTGGAAGCAATAGACAAAGGGTAATGTCCGTTCGACATTACATCACTCTAATAGTGATATTGGTGTTCATTTATAAGATACTAGCTGATTACCCGGCGTTGCCCGGGTATTTATTTATCCAAATCTTCTATGACAGGAAAATAATGAATTCTAACTATAGTGTAAAATTAACTTGGAGTTCAACGGCATTGGGAGTGTCACTATTCATCTCAGCGACCCCGAAAACTATGGATTCCACACTATCTGTCGTTTTACATGTCACCCCTTCCCAACCCCACCCCTAGGGGTGCCCGGGGTGTCTTGGAGTTGAACGGCATTGGGAGTGTTACTATTCATCTTAGCGACTCCGAAAACTATGGAATCCACACTAATATCGGTTGTTTTCGATTATTTTCACGTCACCCCCACCCCTAGGTGTGCCAGGGGTGTCTTGGAGTTGAACGGCATTGGGAGTGTCACTATTCATCTTAGCGACCCAGAAATCTATGGATTTCACACTAATATCGGTCGTTATTGATTATTTTTACATGTCACCTCCTTCCCACCCCTAGGGGTGCCAGGGGTGTCTTACCCCCACAGTATTTCTTTCCAGATTGTAAGTCATATGTGTACCAAGTTTGGTTGAAATTGCTCCAGGCGTTCGAGAGTTATTCCGGAACAAACATACATACGTATATATACACACACACATACATCCATTTTTATATACATAATGTATAGAAAATTAGGTAGTACGGTGGTCGAATTGACACCTGACGAGACAAAAAGCAGCAACTTTACAAATCTGGATTGGAAATTGTTGGGAAGAAGATAATGGCGCTTTTTCCGATTCGGAGCGGACACGTCCATACACATACACACGAGTAAATACGCCACTGAGACAAGACTAAATTACTGAAAGAAGAATTGATAGCTTAGTAAAAGCATAAAAGTGCTTTGATTTTCAATCACTCTGGTTAAAGTAAACACTACTACTACTGTTTTGGCCGATGCATTGGATAAACAACATTATGAACAATTATAAGAGCTTAATAATTAAACTAGAGTTTGCTACAAAATAGTTCAGTAGTCTTGAAACACATACGTGGATCAACTAACGCATTTGCAAAGGAGTATTGATTGACCTATATGGATCATTATGTATTCTCTCCTACAAAATATCTTGTGTTGACTTCTTCAAGTTTGCCTCGTGCACTATTTGGCAGTTATTAATAAATAGGTGTGGAGCCATTACTTAACGAGAATCTTCCTTCCGTCATTAACAATGTTTACATCTTGAGTAAACGTTTCACGCCAACAAATGCTGTTTTTCATCGTTAACGTAATCACAGGCTTCACCTACTTCCTCTCATATGGACATAAATGCATGGCGTATAGGAAAATTGGTGCACCAGTGAGTGGACACTAAGCGATTAGTAGGTAATAGTAATGAGAAACATAATGAATGTTCTACAGTACACCCTCGTTAACACAAACTCGCTTAAGACGAACACTCGGTTAACATGAACAAAATGTTGGTCCCGGCAGGGATTGTATTATGTCTTATAGAAAGTTTTATCGGTTAACGCGAATTTTGGTTACCACGAATTAGGAACTGCTTTTTAGTCCGTTGCGTCATTAGATATCATTTAACACGAACTTTCAAAGTTTTTCATAATATTTTGGTGTTGTTCCTCTGTCGTTCCTCTGCTAGGTATGTAAGAAATCGCTCAACAATCTCTATCATCTTGTCAACAATCAACTTATACAGTATTGTAACCAACAGATTCCGATCAACAATGTGTTTTTCTATTCTTTAAAACATAGCCAGTACGAGTAACATGAAGATTAAAACTTGGGTGCAATTGCTCGACAATAGGGATCATCGCGTCAACAATGAGCTTATACGTATTTAACCAACAAATTCAGTTGTGTGTTCAGATGTGTTTTTCTATTCTATTGGACACTTTAGAACGTTTTGCTGAAACATACGAATTGACCGCTAGTTTTACGGAAGCTATGAGTACAGTTGGCCGTGACGTTACCAGGCATTTGCGTTCCCGTCTGCGACAGCGTAATATACAGGAATTTTTCACAGAAAATGATCTGCGAGCACTTTTTTTAAAAGTTAATTACTCTAGTACTGTAGTAGTGTTTTCTATGATGACATACATAATACGTATTGTAAATGGTTAATGTGTAGAAAGAACTGTATTGCAACAATACAATTTGAGTCCCCGGTTAGCACGAATTTTTTTAACACGAACTCTTGATTTTTCGGTCCCTTGGGATTCGTGTTAACGAGGGTGTACTGTATATTGTCTATTATATACAGCGTAAGTAAACCAATTATGAAGCAACTTCATGAAGTAAGTTTTATATGCATTTTGCGCGTAATGAAAAGCTAGAAATAGTGGCGTCAACTTGTAAGGGCTCCTGGGGACCGAACCCATCCAAAACTTGCTATTATTATATATGTGTTATAGTGATTCGTGCTGGAGTGCGGACGAATTGTTATTGTACATTAACATCATGGTACAGTCATCGTCAATAAAAATGGGGCACTTAGATCCTGAAATACTCGCTTCCTTGTAAGGCGTGATGTGTGTTGCCTAACTCTACGGCGGTGGCAGAACTTGCCATTGAAATTTTACTATTAAAATCCACTTATCGCCGTAGAGTTAGGCAACACACATAACCTTGCAGGGAAGCGACCATTTCAGGATCTAAGTGTCCCATTTGTATTGACGGTGACTGTACATGGAAGGGAGCATTTATGATAACTTTTTCGTGAACTTATAACTCAAGTGTTTGAGATCACCCAATGTTTTCTTTTTAATAAGTTGGCGTCCCTGGTGTTGACAAGAATAATGTCTCACGAAGTTATCTCTTGTATGTACAGTTTATTTACACTTCTACCCTTCGCCGTATAGCCTATACATATTTTCATTACAAATCCAATATCAACTGCTCCCGGTTGCCTTTTGCCCCAAAACACAGAGAATTGCACTTCTCAGGACTTCACTCTACGAGCGCACTATTTACCATTGCGCTAACCCGCCGTTTATCACGCAAGAGTCCCTACGCCGTCCTCTCACCAGTGCAGTACATCGTTATTTGAGCTACGAGCGCACTATTTAGCATGGCGCTAACCCGCCCCGCTGTTTATCACGCAGAGGTCCCTAAACATACGGCGCTCACCCTATGTGTATTTCTATGCATCCATAAAAACTACCTGCGTATCTGAGAGCCTGGGATTCTGAAATATGAGAGAGCTCTAAGGCGTAAAAACCACACAGCACTGGCTAGAGGCCGCTTTAGCAACCAGGAGATATCGCCGGCTGAATACTGTTTGTCGTATCGCCACTTTTCGCCAGAGCAGAGTTCATGTGATCGTGTTCCTTACAGGTTAATACATAACGTTCCGAAGCAACTCATCTGGCTGTCAAGTGGTGTGAATTATTAACATTGATAAAATGCTTGCGCAAATCTTGTAGTGTATTCCAAGTCCACACAAGACGAATTCAATCAGCTCTCCTGTAAAGTCAGTGCAGATGGACGACAAAATAGTATTCAGCCGGCGATATATCAGGAGGGCGATATATCATCTTCTGTACACACTACTCTAAATCGGCCCATACATTTGCACGTCTGTGTATGCACGCCTTCAGACCACACAAACCAAACCTGCCTAACCTACTCGTGTGTTTATTTCCTCACGAGGCGCCGCAGCGGACAGATCAGTAGGGTGTCTTAACTGCCACGAGGAGGACCCGGGATCGATTTCCGGGGCGGATGATTTCATGGGAATTTCTCAAGCATTGCCCCTGCATAGAGCGACACTGGGATTCACCCAGCCTCAAACAACGTGGCCGGAGCGTGGTGCTGATCATATCACCTCCATAGATCACTGAGATTGTGAATGTATGTGGGATACTATCTTCACATCCCTTCCTATGCCTTCACGGTATGTTGCAGTGTGGGGGGTAGCTTTAAGAGTAGGTTAAGCAGAGTATGAAGTTATTATTGAGTACTTTCACTATTATTTTACGTCGCTTTGTTGTAGCTTTTGGCTAATGCGACGATGAGGAGGAATGGTGTTTAGATGAAACTGATGAAGGTACACTTTCCGAGAAATACCAATGTCCAGATCTGGATTTCAACCCGGAACCTTCAGCACGGAGATCCTAGTGGCAGAAGTTGACAACTCTAATGATGGAATTAAGTGGATATCAAACCTGGTTCGTTTAATAGATGTTGAAATTACTGAAGCAGGAGAAAGCCATAAGACAAATCGTAGCGTGGCGAAATATTTCAATTTATCAAAGTGTTAGCAACTACGTACATATACGAGGGGAGAGTGAAAAGTTTTGAGCCTCCCAGCCTCTCTACATAATCACATAATCTCTATAATCACCCATCAAATCAATGCACTTATGCATTCTGTGCTGCAATTTGTTTACAGTCATCTGGTAGGATGATTTGTCCTGAATCTGACACCACTGACACCTTCCTACGTGTGGAAGTGACGTCCTCGAAGTGAATTCTTCATAGCAGGGAAAAGATGAAAATCTGACGGGGGCAGGTCTGGGAAATAAGGTGGATGGGGAAGTGCGGTGAAGTCACACTCGACCAAAGCGGCCTGTGCAGCGAGGCTTTGCCGACAGAGGTACCGAATCACGGCCCTGTCGACCACTCTCTTCTCTGACACTTCATTCATTTTCAACCTGACAAAAAAAAAAAATTAGAAGAAAACATGTGAATCCTCCAAAATTTTAACTACCTAGCATCACTCCTTCCATGTGAGGCTCAAAACTTTTCACTCTCCCCTCTTGCATTGTAGTTGTGAGTGTATTATCATCCTAACACTAGTGTTTCCTATTTTCAGGAATTTCCGTTTGGTAAACGATGCTTCTCAATAGGCACTCAACTGTTTTGTTGTTTAACATTTTACTTTCCTGCGAAACAAGCCTGCATCCTCAGAAAATTATGGACGATGTTGGACAACTTGAGGAACATCTTTCTGAAATGACCCTTAGATTTTGTGCGAGATATGTCTTCAAAGACGGATTCGGTGGTGTCTTGTCCAACGAAGGAAGTTACGTCACCAATACGTTTCTTAAACACGTTAACGTTCAAATAAATGTGCCCGTAATCTATCTGCGGACAGATTTCGGCAGGGGTAAGGAAGAAATGCAAATAGCACAGCAAATCAAGGTCAATAACTTGATGATTGTGATAAAGGACACCACAGGCAGTGCGAGACTCCTAGAATGTCTACATGGAATGGTTCGTTACGATTCGAAAACTAATTTTCTTGTCCTGTTAGTTTATCATGTGCATGCAGTGTCTGAAGTTCAAAGAATTTTAGAAGTGTTTTGGGAGTTTAAGATTCTGAATGTTGCGGTTCTGTTTTCCTTATTAGTCGACAAGAGTACTACAAGGAAACGTGTTTATACTTTCACTTACAATCCATTTATTGGTCTGGGAAAGACAAGACCAGTATTAGGAACGAATGAGGGTAGCTTGTATCCAGACAAGTTGGCCAATGTACACGGTTACCCACTCCGTGTCTCAATGTTCGATGGCTTACCGTTTGCGTTCAAACTTGAGAGACTAGGAGGCAAACTGAAATTCACAGGATTCGCAGGCAAGATACTTTCCATCCTTCTTAACCAAATGAACTTCACGTCGGTCATCACAGGATTTCACCGTGGGATAAAATTTGGCATTGAGCTTCCCAACGGTAGTTGGACTGGTATTACAGGCGATCTGGTTGAATCCAACGCGGACATATCTGCAAATCCAGAGGCGATGACGGTTCCGGTTGCAGCCGTCGTGGACTTCACCAATGTCTTCATCTTCGAAGAGTTTGTAGCGCTAGTCCCGAAGGCTGAACCGTTTCCACAGTGGATGTATATTTTTTTCCCTTTCACGTTCGTGATCTGGATATGCATTTTTCTAACACTGGCAGCGCTTCTTGCGGTTTTCATGCTCTCAATGAAACTGTTGAAAACAGTTGAACGCACGCTGTCTTGCAACTATGTCCTCTTCTACCTGTGCTCGTCATATCTACAAGTGTCTGTTAATAGCACTCCCACGACTAAGACATTGAGAATATTGTTCGCTCTGCTGGCGTACTTCAGTATAGTCATGAACACACTTTATGAAGGAAGATTTACAAGCTACCTCACCATTCCACGTTACCGTTCGGACATAGATACAATGGAGGGTATCACAAAATCAAACTTGAAAATTATAACTATTGGATCTGTAAAACGATCAATAAGCAAGTCTGATGAGGTAATGTTGAAGCAATGGTCCACACGACTCACCGACGGAGGTACTCTGCAAGAAAACTTCGATAGGGTTGCTCGCCAGCGTGATGCAGTGTTCATAGGACCACGATTCACATTCGACTACGTCATTTCATCCAAATATTCCACTCCAGGCACGAGCATCTTGCTTCACACCACAAAGGAAGCTTTCCAGTCGTTCCATGGTTGCATGCTGCTCTCAAAACGTACACCTTACCTCAGCAAAATGAACAAGATCATCAGCCGAGTGGTCGAAGCTGGCCTTACGAAAAAATGGTTATCGGTGTTTAAGATGAAACAGTCTCTAAGCGGAGAAGAGTCTCTTCTTACTCTTCACCATCTTCAAACTATATTTTATTTCTGGGTCATTGCATTGGCATGTTCTTCCTGCACATTTGTGGGTGAACTGACTTTGCAGCGCATGAAGCGAAGATAAATTTCTTTATTGATGAGTTTATTTAAATATTCACGAAATTTACTTCATAATAATAATTCATATACAGTATGATACAGTTAAATAATATGTATATTGTGATTATGTTCTCAACCATGGCAACAGGTGAATGGTGACAGTTCTTGAATGTGTTTCACTATTTTTCTTTGTCTTGAGAAACAAATGAGGAAAATTTAATACTGAACTTTTTGTGCATGAATATATCACCAATTTGATATTTTCAAGGTCTCGGGTATTAATCCTTAGCTTAATTCGATGTAGCGCCTTCAATATCTTGCAATACGATTAATTTGATTGATTGATTTGGTTTATTTTACCTCGCATTTCTGCCACTTTTGGGCTAATCGAGAGGATGATGAGTGATGATATGATGAAACTGAAAGAGCACTCACAAAAAACACCCATGCCCAGGATGGGATTCGAACCCGGGACCTCTGGCGTCGTAGCGCGCTAGATATGCTAACCAATCCACCACAATGGTCGGCACACTAACTTCGAATACACTAAGAGGGTGGTAAGTTTGCTGTCTCCAATATAACAACATTATAGCAGCAATATGACGGACAAATAACATTGTTTATGAATAGCAAAATGTCCCAGGTCTTCATTGTACTTCATTGAATTACAGTTACAATTCTTCAGTCAATGTTTTCAAATACTAAATATCGTTGCAATTCCATTGTATCTGTGTCAGAATATTCACATTATTCTTCTGGTGGAAAGTTTTCTTATCAGGCTGGATGCAACACACCAAGTGATTGAAACAAAGTAACGTTCTATAACTTTAAGATAATGTGGTTCAACCTTAGTGTGTCGGTATATTATTGAACATAAGACAGATTCTCATTACTTAGCGTGTGGAATTATTTCTCTTTTCTGTTAATTATGGCTCAACTAAAGAAATACTTCCGCAAGTGCAAACCAGTGCTGTCCGACATCGGAAGGAGTCAACATAGAGATTGCAACAGTCCTTTAATTGAAAACCATATGCAATTACTGTATAATGTTATTTTCTCGTTTGCATAACCAAATGTTATCCGTAAAGAATGAAGAAAATACTCTTGAACACTTTATTGAAATATTGATGTTATTTTCTTACTGGTTGCCATTTTGTTGTTAAGATAGTGGATGTTTAGAAGTGATGGTGAATGCTACGTATCTTAGGTAAAGTGAAATTTGTTGATTTCTCTATTTAAATATGTAACTGTTAATAACTGGGGACCGGTTGCAAGACTGACTTCGATCAATTAATCTGATACAGTTTCTTTGCAACACCAACTGCTACAACCCAGTTGGCTTGTCATTTGTATAATAACAATTTAAAAGACGGCTGAATTGTATTTACATCAAAAGTTGTGTCCTACGAACTATTATCCAAGAAGGGGAGGAGGGGGATCTCCACTTTATACTCAGAAAAGCTAATACAAGATGGACCTTATAGTTTAAGTGGGTTTCGAATCACTGAAATACGCCACACCCAGAATCAAACCAAGTATAATTTTATTACAAGATCTAAGAACCAAAAATGCGTATCATGAACATTTTCTCAAGCAAAAACCACGATGAACTAAGCAATGGCCCTCTTAGGCCTGCTTTAGACGGAAGCATTTCCTTTAACATTTTTGCTAGCATAAATGCTATGTAAATGCTTCCAAAACTCTTACAGCAGGTAGTATTTTACACGGAAGCATTTCAAGTAACTTTTCGGCTAGTTTTTGCGATTACAGTGTATAACATACATGTATACAGCATGAAAGACACGTCGAGTTACACCATCTATGGCGAGTGCACAGTGTTTACAATTGAAACAACTAAAATTATCTTCCATACGTGTACAGTAAACGTTGTAAAGTATGTACTTAAGCAGCGCCATTGTTTTGTACCTAATAACGTTTTATACGAAACGTTATTCCTCTCGGTTGAATAGTTATCGGCTTTTAAAAATGTGAAATGATGCATTGTTTACATCTCACGGGGCAGCCATTACAACTGCACTCGTGACCTAGAGGTCGCTTCTGATTGGTTATGCTACGAAAAATGCTACGGAAATAGGACGGGTTCTGTCCTTGAGAAATGCCATGAAATATGCCATAGCATCTGAAATGTGATAAGATTTTTCGCTTTACACGGTAGCATATTCGGCATGGCATAAATGTTAAGAAAAATGCTTTCGTCTAAAGCGGACTTATGGTTGTCGCCGTGTAGCAAGCGAAGGGTCTCCGATTTCCTGCCTCTCCCTGAAATGCGAGCGAAAGGTGCATGTTGACAGCAAAAGGTCTTGTTGTGTACGACTAGACAAAAATCATACGTGAGGCAACGCCGTTGTTTCGTACCTAATACCGTCGTATAGGTAACGTTACATATTCCTCTCGGTTGAATAGCCTAGTTATCGCCTCTTCAAAATGTGAAGTGATACACTGTTTACATCTTATGCGGCTGCCATTACATCTGCACTTGTGACCAAGAGGTCGCTTCTGATTGGTTATGCTACGAAAATAGGAGCGATCCTATCCTTGAGAAATGCCATGAAATATGCCATGGCATTTGAAACGCCATTCTTCACTTTACACGCTAGCATTTTGGTCATGGCATAAATGTTAAGAAGAATGCTAAGGAAAATGCTTTCGTCTAAAGCGGGCATCATGCGAATGCACGTGGCTCTCTTTTTTAAGCCACTTATGCTTATGCTTCGGACACGCTCCAGGGTTTCGAAGAAATCCATTTCAGTTCACGGAAGTGGAGACTGGTGGCATCATTGAGGTTGGAGAAGACGTTGTGCAAACAAGTTTTGCTGCGGGCGCCGTGCATTCAAAAATTCAGAAAGCAAATCTTGCATAGTCTGCACTTGTAATAAAGTGGGTCGCCTGTTGCACATGTCACCCAGCGGCAATGCTATTGCGCGCTGATGATCAGGTGAACAGTTGATCATCAGCACGAACTCTGGTGGCTGAGCGATTGCTCAAGATTTACCATAGAGTTGGAGGGTTTCAAAAGGCGCATACACCTAGATGCAGTGGAAAAACTGATCTTAGGAACGGTTAGACACCCCCATCTCGGTTGTCCGATTCGAGAAACTTTCCCAAGAGATACGTTAAAGATTGTTTTATGTCCACTCAGATAAGCTAATCGGGACTGGACCTACAGTTTAAAGTGGGATTCCAACCACTAAGGAACGTGCCTCAACCGTTGATGGAACCCGGGGCCCCTTCATCAAAAAGTTATCACTACGCCATCGGTAAGATCCATAATAGATATATTGACGTTTAATGAGCTGGGGACATACTCACTCGCATACATATGAAAGAGGAGAAGCACTGCAGATTTCCACAAATATAACATGAGTGAAACAAAATTTGGAGTTGTGTAGGAATGTGTTATGGTTCTTATGTTTGCGATTCTCTACGCTCTCGGCTAATCGCGATGATAAGGATGAATGACGATTAGAATAACCATACCCAGGCCGTGATTCGAATCCTAAGCCTTAGATCGTAAATCGACCATTCTTCGCGCTGGCCACCGACCTAGCACAAACACATATATACGCAATTAGTATATTTAAAACTGCATTGTATTTATCTCATCATGCTGTGAACCTTTTTTTAAAAAAAAGTTGTAAATTTTACCAGTGAGAATATGATCGCATAACAATGAGCTTAGTTCCTAGTTTAATAATCAGAACGCCAGGGCCCGGATTTTGTTGACATTTCATCTTTTAACTGGTGCAACGTAGACATTGCTAACTAGTACAGAAATCCTGAACATCCTCCTCAGGTTGAAAAAATGCATTGGGTCGTTTTTTTTGTCATTTTTACCATTTTTTATTTTTCTGTCATTTTTAAAAATTTTGCGTCATTTTTCGGTCATTTTTTAAAAAAAATTGTGTCATTGCATGCTGAAACATAAGAATTTCAACAATTTCTGTTTTGTCTGAATGTTATCTTGCGGTACTTACTCTGTGTTTAACTACCAGAGCAACAAAGCCTGTCTGAAAATCACGAAATGCAACATTGTCGAGTTTTTTATTCACAGTCCGTACAACACACCAAGCTGAAGAAGCAATTGTTAAATTGTTTGTGTTGGAATAATATATATACTATTTTTAAAAATCAGATTGAGTTTTGTACGAATTTTTTGGTCATTTTACAGGATTTTTGTTGTCATTTTAAAGGTCGTTTTTCAAAGATTTTTAAGTCATCAAAATCCGGGATAACAGATTAAACTATCTTTTTCAGTGATTGATTGATTGATTTGCATTATTTTACTTCGTTTTTCTGTCACTTTTGGCTAATAGCGAAGATAGAAATGGGTGATGAAATTATGACATTGATGAAGGGACCCATGGCGTCGTAGTGCGCTGTGCTAACCACTACGCCACGGAAGCCGACTCTTCAGTGCTTGAATTGGAAATTGTTAGCTTAGGATGCTTGGTTGGGCTTGTGGATAGCTGGAGGGATGCTCCTATTAGACCTCGGATTTTTAGGTTCTAAAAAGTGTGCTTTTAGGTTCCTAAAATAGGCTCTAAAAATCCTAAAATAGGTTCTAAAAACCTTAAATTAGGCTCGAAATATCCTAAAATAGGCTTTAAAAATCCTAAAATAGGCTCTAAAAATCCTAAAATAGGTTCGAAAACCCTAAAATAGGCTCTAAAAATCCTAAAATAGGTTCGAAAAACCCTAAAATAGGTTCTAAAAATCCTAAAATAGGTCCTACAAATTCTTAAGTTAGGCTCGAAGAATCTTGAAGTAGGTTAAAAAAAACTTTAAATAGTTTAATATGCTTAGGTATAGTCACCGGCAATGAAAATGAGACACCTATATCCTGAATACTCACTATCTTGCATAATGTTATGTGTGTTGCGTAACCCTACGGCAATTGCAGAACTTACCATTCTTCGCGGTATACTTAGGCAAAAATCTTTTTTCATGTTATCCACAGTCAAACTCCACAATTTTGTATGTGAGGATCATCTTATATGCTGAAAAGAATCTTTCAACAAAAACATAGTCAGTGGTGCAAACTTCAATGCTGAAATGTTAGTTTGCAAGGCGTGAATGCCACAAAGCACCGAAGTGACGCGAAAGTGAGCAAGACCACACAGATCAGACCACTTTGGATTGTACAGGTAACAGTGGCACCAGATAATTTGCTTTGTTTAGAGGTTTGTAAAATTACCATGGACTTGGAGGAAGAGAAATCGACAGAGAGACACGTTTGAAACACGTTCATCATTGAATTTTGTCAAACAAAGCAAATACCTCTGTGTGACATAAAAATCCTGTAAAAACTTTCAAAAATATATAAAAACCTTTAAAAAAAGGCTTGATTTAGGCGCATAAACCTGAAATAGGTTCTCTAACAAGCAAAATAGGTTTTTTAGGCACTATAAAACTTTATTAGTTGTTGAGTTTTTTTAACGAAACGCTGAGATAACTTATTATTTCTTATATACCCGTAAAGGAAAAATAGGTTAAAAACCTAAAATCCGACGTCTAGTTATAATATGTGGACAATGAGACAAGTGGAAAATGAAAAAAAAATCCTCGCTGGAGGATTTTTCCAAAGCATTCGACCTTGTTGATCACGACATTCTTCTAAAAAAGCTCCACCACTATAACCTGCCAGTCACTGCCTCTCCTAAAACTCATGTCTTCCTATCTAAAAGGCCGCAAACAATACGTTAAGAGGCCATATCATGGGCAGCGGAAAAACAGACCTTCATTCAGAACACTTTTACTCGAAAACTATTTGAGACATTTGAATGAGCTTTGTTGTGAATTGATTAGAAAGGATGAATCTTAACAGTGAATATTGAATTTTTTTTATCACTTCCATATTTTAAAAGATATTAGCTGTCAAATATCTCACTTTTTGGATCGGCGTATAGAGCCCGATTCTAAGTTACTGTAAAAATTAAACCTTGCAAGGCTTTCTTGCATCCTTCCTGAGTAAACTGATTTTTTGTTTTTTCAAATTGAGAGGCCCATTGTGACAATACGCCATTTGCAAACATTGATATGCGTTTTCGAACACCTTTGAGAATGGCTTTATTCGAGACATAGCGGGGCTGGCCATCGGCTGGCGGGGTTATGTTCAAGTCCTACAAGTTCAGCCGTCTGCCGATAGATGACTCTGACCAGGTTTTACAATAGTGGGCGGGGCTTCGCTTACTTCTTCTTCTACCCTTGGTATTGTCTTTTCCCTTGGGGGCGGCTTTTGACCGTGCTCCGACCATTTCGGAAAATCCAAAGTTGATTTCCTTCACCCGGCTGTTTTTTCATTGTGTTCCATTTGTCTTATTTCTATTTTCCAAAAGGATAAATACATTAATACAGAGACTGCCCCAATTGAATCTTACATACATTATAGCAAAATTAAAGTTAGTTTTAAGTCAATAACATGCTTAAATAGGGTAATCGGGACTGGGGCTACAGGATAAAGTGGGATCCAGACCACTGTGTAGTTCTACCGGGGATCGAACGTGAGACCCCTTGAATACAAGTCGAGATAATTACTACTAATTTCATCGAGGAAACTCAATGACTTATTTGGGGAGGGGTCCGGACCCCTCCCCAAGAAAGACTTTCCAAGTGCAAAAATTAAATAATGAAAATATATTTGTGTAGCATTCATTTATTACATAATCGATGGTTATAATTTCCTTTGAACTTATTGATTGATTTGTAGTTTCTAAGTCCACTTTTTGCACAGAAAGGCTAATCGGGACTGGACTTACAGTTTAAAGTGAGATTCGAACAACTACTTGCATCCACCGAGTATCCAACCCGGGATCCCTTGATTACAAGGCAACGACGATACCACTGCGCCATCGAGGAGGCCCACTCTTTGAACTTATTGGAAGAAAGATTGGAATTAGGGGGCTTAGAAGGACAGTACCAATTACCAGAGATTTATGATTGCACGCTACTATTTATAACAATATACATAAAATATTAATCAGGAACTTTACTTTTCGCTAACCGGATCTAACATTCTCTTTTATTCAATAAATATTCAATTCTTCATCAATTTGAAATGAATTTCTTTGCCAGGGCACTTGTTTTTATGCAAATTATGCCGATCTTAACTACAGGTAAGATAGATAATGAATACGTGCTGCTATTCGATCTTTTTACCTATTTATGTGATAATAATATAATTTTAACTTAAACATCATATTATTATTATTCCTGACACACTTGGTTCGGTGTATTTCTAGATACGTGCCTTGGGAGGCCCTACAGAAATTACAGCGAAAGGAAGTGAGACAGTCGGGTACTCTTTCAAACTCTTGTCCCAAGTTATGTAAACGCTCTCTCGTTTTCTTCTCGATCTCTGAATATAATTTCAATTATAGTCGCATTAACTTCAACGCATTTTAAAAATACAATTTGTATCTATACAAAGAACACGCTTTGGCAATACATTCACATTTACAGAACACCGATCTATTTCATAAAGAGGTAAGACAACTATTCTGAAGGTAGATATTTAAATTTTAAAAATAATTCACTGCACATTCAATTATACTATATGTAATGTTGTGTTATAATAATGGAACCCACATCTTGCAAATTTTTTAATTCTAGTTTCATTGATATTTTACTTTGGATATTATGTGAATACATTAATGGTGATGGAGGGAGAAAACACACCGGAACGACAAGTGACCGGCGACACGTGTCGCTTGAGAATTTCACCAATCGAGCGTAGGCATGTGCTGCCTGTCATGCCGCTACGGTGTGAAACGTTGCTGCTGATTGGCTCGTTCCCAAGCGACATGTGTTGCTTGTCGCTTCGGTGTGAGTTCTCCCTAAGAGGGCGAGTGACAATGAATTCAATTACATCTTCATAGCTTGTTCGTGACTGAAAGAAGCTACTCGTGTCGCATGTCGCTCGGATTGGGACTTTCTCTCAATATCGTGTATCATGTCGACTCGGTTTGTTGTTCGTGCATGTTTTGCTTTAAACTGAATAGGCTCTTGTTGCTTGATGTGAATGTCCCGTGTCGCTTCGGAACGAGCCAGTCAACAGCAACGTTTCTCAATGTAGCTGCAGACCGAAGTGACAAGCGACACATACCTCCAGAGAACAATCCAATCAACAGCAACGTTTCACACAGCTGTAGAATAACATGTCATACAAGCCTGCGTTCAATTGGTGAAATCCTCAAGCGACACGGATATTTCATGCCGTCTAAAGCAAAATATTCACTGTGTATGAGCGAACAGCAGGCCAGGGCGACACGATGCACGGTATGAAAAAGAACTCAGTCCGAGGGACACACAAGCAACAGACAACACAAGCTGAAAGGTTGGTAGCATTTATTACTGAGAGCCAGTTACCAAGAGACACGTGTCGCTTGTCGCGTGTTGCTTCGATATGAAGTATCCCTAAAAGTAAGCAGCTTTTGAATAGTTAATAGGTAAACAGCAGTGACAGCGCCAGACTTTCTTACGTGGGAGAACTACTGGATACCTGTCAAAGATTTGGGTGGACCACATCTTCACATAAATATATTTTGATATTCAAATTTTACGTGATCGATACTAAGAGGGTCCCTACCCTTGCAGCCACTTCTGTAGCCTTTTTAGCACATATGCTCTTAAGCTGACAATAACTATTAGTTAATCATTTTCAAATGCCATTTTAACATGAATTAATTCAGAGAACAACCAATGTAGCATACAGGTATGAATAAGCGCATGATTTTCTAATGTCACTATATGTTTGTATTCACCACACCTACCATAGTTTATCAGAAAGATATTAATTTACATTGAAGAACGAGATCAGATCCTGCGTGGCCTAGGGACACGAGATCGAGTATGAGACTCCGTCTCTAAAATAGAGCCAAACCAGAATTGGAGGTAGGATATTTATTCCTTCTCATGTGTGAGCCGACGAGCTGTAGCTATGTATACAGTTGTGAAATACGTTTTCTACCACACTTTCCTTTTCGTTTTGGAAAAAAACTACCAGTTGCCGCTGATTTCCCAACACCAGCCACTTCAGCGATTTGCCGCACAGTCATGGATGTGTTCTCACTCAATGTAATAATTCTAGAACGTTTTCTGGGTGTTATATCCATACTGAAAACACGTAGGAACACGGAGCACAACAAAAGCGTGTTTACTACAGCCAAGCACTCACAGAAGTCTGTTGGTTAATAATTGGCATTGTACCACAACGACAATAATGAAACAACAAAAATGCTTCAAACCTTGCAATTGTTGTAAACAGTATCAAGTACGCATCAAACAGTTAGCTGATACTACTAGTATAAGTTTATGTTACGTATTTATTCGATTAACTCCCATAAATCGTGGAGAACTGTGGAAGGGTGATTTTTCTCTCTTTGTCCGCATTAATTTGCACAGCACTGTATGTGTGAGTGTGAGTGTCTGTGCCCGTATCTATAGGTTAGATTACCATTCTTGTATGTATTTTTTCTTTGTATTTCTTATTTCTCTGTAATTTTAATATATATTTTTATTTTTCAATATTTTAATTATTTGACATTCATTTTTTTTTGTAAACATGGTCAAGTGGAAGAAAAGGCTCCACAGTCTTAACTTCGCCATGTAAAAGAAGACGAAATAAATAAATAAATAAATATAGATACATTGTTTGAAAAGTAATAATAATTCAAAGGAATTTTAATGGTACACTTCTATGGTACGGCTAAATGATCGGGCAAGAAATTTTATGTTAATTGCGCAGTACTTCCACATTTATGGTAAACACCAACAAATACTGCTGTTTCACTACATCTAACACGGATGATCTTTCTTCTTCCTCGCCGTTACCTCATTTCTGCAGGTTTCATTTTTTAATTAGTATTTCATACTCTCGGTCTCGACTACTTCAAACATACCTGAACGTTATTTATCAACTTCATTATTTACAGATTATCATAATCGAAATTACAATCATAAAGATAAATCGTAAGTGTCAACTGTGAACCTGTGCGCATTCATTTCACATATTCAGGCGAATTCAGTTTTCCGAGGTTCTAAGAGTTGAAACAAGACGCCAGCCCCATAGATCAGTCCCTGGGCAGGATTGGGGTTTGATGCCTCCCTTTCCCCGCACTACTAAGCACCGACATTTTATACTTTCTTCTTATGCAATGGTTTTTGATATTTACATATTACAAATTGTGAAATGATGAAACAATTAAAACTCAGTAAATGAAACAACAACAACAATAATATACTAGACCTTGGTGGCGTCCCTTCATCATCATCGCGATTAGCCGATGTTGGCTAAAAAATGACGCTAAATAACAGAAATTGAATAAAATATATAAATAATACTTGTTAAATTTGAAGATCAGTAAAGCGAATGGCAAAACTGTCATAAAAGTAACAACAATAACAGCGGCGCAGCGTAGCGACCATTTTATTTTCGGAAAGGGTTTGCGTTCCTAGAAACTACTCTATCCCTCTCCAGTAGTCGGGGCATCAACCCATCTCATAGTAGGTGTAAAGAAAATCCACCCACTGTTTATGAGTTAGACTGTAAATATTTATTTCCCACAAGAATACTTCCGATCTGCAGCAAATTTGAGCACCAGACCTTGAATATAGTTGTTTTTAATATACGAAGATAAAAAGATACTCGTTCGTCTAGAGAACAATCCAATCAACGTTCGTCTAATATCACTAAGGTAAGGACTTAGGGCAGTGCGGGCTATTCTCAAAATTATATTATTGGTATCCTGAGATCCATGCCAACCCTATTAAACAAACACTTCAACTACCCCAACTTACGAGGAATTTATACTCAAGCTCTCAGCCTCGAACCCCTGTCCTTTAGTAATTTCAAGAATCTGAAATATTACATGCAGATATTCTGAAAATACACAGTTTCATTTCATGCAATGTACAAAGAGAAATGTCATTCCTTTAAATTAACAGTTCCTGTCACGTTTCACACAGTTGTAGGATAACATGTCACACAAACCTGCGTTCAATCAAGCGACACGGATATTTCACACCGTCTAAAGCAAAATATTCACTGTGCATGCGCGAACAACAGGCCAGGGCGACACGATGCACGGTATGAAAAAGAACTCAGTCCGAGGGACACACAAGCAACAGACAACACAAGCTGAATGGTTGATTGCATTTATTACTGAGAGCCAGTTACCAAGAGACACGTGTTGCTTCGATATGAAGTATCCCTAAAAGTAAGCAGCTTTTGAAGCACAGTATGAATAGTTAGTAGACAAACAGCAGTCACAAAACATATGTAATAATATATATATATATATATATATATATATATATATATATATATATATATATATATATATATATATATATATAGAGAGAGAGAGAGAGAGAGAGAGAGAGAGAGAGATAGATAGAAAAAATTGCCTATAAATCCGCACCCTAATCAAAACTTATTAAACATATCAAAACATATTTTTTCATTCATCAATTTTTTACGCTTACAATAACCTCTAATTATTACTAAATCAATTTTTGTATTTTCCATCTAATATCTTATTCTATTTAGCTCTTGCCAGTAGGCACTTTATCTTCATATGTACATTTTTTTGCCCTCCATCTCATCAGACTTACGCTATCATTCATTAATTTCCTCAATTATCTCATCCAACTCGTTTGCATTTCCACCCTTCTACATAGGAGTTGTAGCTTACCTGGCGACGTCAATTGAACAGGGGAGGTCAAATCAGCGTTAGCTTCCATCGTATACATTGCTCTCATCTTCAGGGATGAGATGTTGTTGCTATGTATGTGCTCGAAACGTTGGAAGATAACGCCGATATAATCTGGCTGGTACACCTGTTCGAATCCTTCTACATGCTAAATTGAAACAACAGTCTTTCGTAATCATTAAACAGGATGGAATAAATAGCGGGGAGGCTTTTGTAATATTAGTAATTTAAATTACATCCCCATTAAAAACTGAGCATCCTCGATGGCGAAGTGGTAGCGTCGTCGCCTTGTAATCAAGGGATCCCGGGTTCCATGCCTGGCCCAGTCCCGATTAGCCTTACTGTGCATAAAGTGGACTTAAAACACCAAATCAATAAATCATTAAGAATTAATTTTAAAATTTTATAATGAATTTCGGGTGAAAGATTCAATATACTAACCTTCATTATTAATTCAATGCCTAGAGAATTATAAAAAATTGGGGGGAGGTTGTATTTATATACACGAACGCTCGGGAGCCAATATAAGTTTACAACCTGCAAATCGGGTTTTCTCTACCGATTCAATATCTCCAATGTTGTTTGTGCTGCACCTGATTCAAAATCGGTCATAATTTATTTCGGAAATTATTTTTGGGAGAATAAAGACAGTCGATAGGAGAGCTTGACTGCCGTTCGATTCCCGGAGGAGAGGGTGAGGAAAGTGGGCTCTCCCACTGCATGAGGTGCATCTACGTACAAGGGACTCTACTATACAACTTCGTGGGAGCATAGAGACGATCTGCATCGCCTCTATAAATAACCGAGACTATGAATATGTAAAGAGCCACCACCACCCACCCACCAATATGCCTTCAAAACACATTGCATAATGCAGGTGGGTGGCTTTACCAATATCTTTCAAATACAAGTAGCTTATTATAGTAACAAAACATATTTTTATACATAATTGGATTTTTCAAAATTACAATAAAATAACAAAGCAACCCATTTTGTTGTAATTCTATAAATAATAAGTTAACATAGGCCAGAATCGGTGAACTTCCCGTTCGGACAAATGTCGCAGTTGAAGTAGTGGTCTAAACAGGTAAAAACTGCTTACTGGCACGTAATCTGACTTAAATTTGGCATAAAGCAGTCTATTTTTTTTAGTTTGAAAGACCTTGTGACATTTGTCGAGCCGGGATGAAGTTCTTCATAACTAATGAGATAAAGAAAAAGGAAAATTTAATTCGTAACACTACTAACGGATTTATTACGCCATTCGCATGATGTAATTAATAAATACAATAATTCTAATTACATGATTATTAAAAAGCAAACATTTCTTTGTAGATAATAATGTAAAATGCCTGTTTTTGAACAATCCCTCCCCTGTTGTAGGTTTGTTATCCATGAAATATCAATCTGGAAATTTTGTTTCACAGGTACCTGTCATAGAGTAATCCTTACGCTGTAAATATAATTTTTTTAGCTCCCCCATCGGAGGCATCTGGGCTCAAAATTTTGAAAAAGAGAATCAAGAAACGATCAAAGAGCTATAACAGTAATTCAGTCGAAATACTCTGATATTACATAACTTCCCTAAAAAAAAGGTCCTAAACTTTGAATTTTGGTCAAAATCAATATGTTGAAAAAATACACGAAACATACAATGTAGCTTGAAATGAACTGAAAACAATGTTTCTTTACCCAAGCTAGATGAGTTATCATAATTACCGCAACTGTCTACAAAGGCTAAAAATGCCGCAAATCATAAGTCAAACATGACTGCAGTTTTTAAACGAAATCAAGTTTAGGAAAATACTACCGTTGCATTGGGGTTACAACAACAAAAATATATATAAATAGAAAAAGTTGACCATATTGTTAATTATTATCTTTTTGGAAAACATGGTATTAAATAACCATATTTTGCTTTAGACCTAATATTAATTAAAATATGCAAGTTTGATTAAATTAGTGCATATATTGCGTATCAGTGAAAGTTTTATAAAAATAGATCAAATACATTCACAGTGTTGGTTTTATGCAAGGATAATGTTGGAAAATTTTCCGCTTGAAATCATTCACACTGAGAATCGAACCTGGGTTTACTACGTGGCAGTCCGATGTCATATTTTCTATGCTTTTCTCATATATCAGTATTTACTCAGTTCCACATTTTTTCACATTCACATTCAGAACATAAACATCCATGTCTTACTCGGGATTCGAACCCGGGACCCCTGCTGTCGAAGCGCGCTGCGCTAACTACCTCGCCCCGGAGGTCAATAATAGACTAATGGGACTCCTTATTCGTTGAAGAGAAGAAGCTTTCACAATTATGTACAAGCCACATATTGTTGCTGCAGGACTCTATATTATTGTCTGGAATTTTGACACGAAATGGTAAGATCAGCTTTTGGCAGTGAAGACCCGAACAGCAAAACCTAGGACATGTCTGAGGAAAGAAATGACAAGGGTTTTACGACCTGTCAATCACTAACTGCCCGTGTACCGGAGGAGGCGTGTTCTTGAGGAGCCTCGCTAAGCGGGCCTGGACAAAACATCTGGTGGTGTAAACGCTGTGCGCGCTCTATCGGCAAAAGGAAGGCGAATTCGGAAAAGGCCTTTACATGATATACAGTCTTAAGTACTGTAACAGCGCATTCTTGGAATTCCAAGTCTGTTCTCAGGTGTCCCGCAAGGCTCGATTCTAGGACCCCTAATATTTTTGGTGATGATTACGTGAATATATACACACACACACACACACACACACACACACACACACACACACACACACACACACACACACACATATATATATATATATATATATATATATATATATATATATATATATATATATACATACAGGGTGTCATTTTAATAGCGCCCACGGACCACGGAAACGTATAGAGGACATCAAAACAAACAACATTTCTCAGTAACATTTTTCTCGTTGGTGCGTAATTTCGGCGCTACAGTCGTTCAAAAAAGACCGTTTCGCCGCCTGAATGCTGGCAACTACACACAACATTTGATTGCATTTGTGACGTCATATCCCGTCGTGGAGCGATGCGTTCCAGGGTTGCCAGGAACACTCATATTCTGTGAAAAATGACATAGCTACAATCAGCCACATTATGTACCATAAAAGGAAACGAGAAAACACGTTCTTTAACCTAATAGGAAGTAAACAAACGATACGAAAAATGGTAGAAATAAAATAGAATTCAAGTGGAAGTGGTCATATCGAATTTTGTCTCAGCTTACATGTCAAATATTTGCAAATCTAGTTACTAAGTTGGCATCTACAATTTAGTCTATCCACTTCGTCCTTCTGATACTAGTTGTCTGTGACACACTGAACAAATAGCAAAATAGAAATGAAATAACTCAAAATGCCAAAGGTAAGCAACACATAATATAATTCAGGACATTATGAGGCAAGTGACAAAAATGGTTGAAAATACAGGGATATAAGTAGTAGTATTACAAGCTATCCGACGACTGTGTTTATCTACTCTCCGGATACACATGTAATAGTTTGCAACTGTGAACAGGGCAGTATATTAGCTACTGATTCATAATTAGATTGTTACTGTGGTTGTACGTGTTTTAGCCGTAATGTAACAACGTGAACCTCGGATACATCCGTTATCAGCACAAAAGTACCACAGGGCATCTGGACACAAACCTGTAGATATCAACCTTGAAACGAGATTTGCAATTATGTAGCTGGGCGTAAACAGCCACATGTAAGCTGTAAGTTCAATCAAATGTATTCTCGTTGATATTTGACATATAGTCTGAGACTAAATCCGATATTGACACTTCATTTTGAATACGTTTTTACCATTTCTCATACCGTTAGTTCACTTCCCTCTTCCCTTGAGATGACTGCTGATCTTCTGGCTGGTAGGCTATGATGTTCGGTCTACTGGACGCATTTCTCGATTCGTTTTACATCTAAACATGTGATTGGTAGTTTGTAAATTTTCACAAAGTTTGTGTGTTCCTTGCAACCCTGAAGTGCGCTGTTTCGCTGCAGAAAATGACGTCACAGTTACGATCAAATGTTGTGTTGGGTTGCCAGCATTCAGGCGGCAAAACGGTCTTTTTTGAACGACTCTACAGTTGGTGCGTCGAATCGACGCACCAACGAGAAAAATGTTACTGAGAAAAGTTGTTTGTTTTGATGTCCTCTATACGAATCTGTGGTCCGTGGGCGCCATTAAAATGACACCCTGTATATAATATATATATTCACGTAATGAGAGAGTCGTGTATCAATTATATGTTTGTGGCAATTATGGTATGTAGTGCACTATAAATGGGCATTTGCCTGTAGTGTGAAGTTTTATAAATAAATAAAGAAACAAACTTCGAGAACTGGCTTCTTTCTAATGTATTTATGATCTGGTATCCAATTTCAAGTGAAACTCATTCTGAAGTACGTTCATTTTTCTTTCAAGTTATCTTCCCCTGAAGAAGGGAGAGCGGGAACCAAATCAGGATACGATGTCAAGGTTATGGGAGCACACAGGCAGAAGGAAAGTTGCATCGGCTGGGAATCTTGCACCGCTGGTGGGTCCGAGCGAGCTGCTGACCAGTTACTTTCTAGATCAACGCGATAGCAGTTCCAAGTATTGGGATCGTAACTCAGCTTTAACAACCAGCTTCGTTCCTTCGTTTACGTGAATTTTGCTGGAAGATCGGACATCGGTTGGTTATGCAGTGTGTAACAAGATTGCGTTTGGATTGATAACTCTCTTGGAGGAGCTAATTTATATTCGCTCCCCCAAACACAGTTTCCGTTCTTACTCTTTTTTTAAATTGAACTTCAAGGTTCGTCATTATCTTCATGTCAGTGCAAGATGGCCATTTCTAAAACAAAACTAACGTTGCCAGACTTGTTTAACTTTTCTTTATTTGCTTAAGTCTCTACTCCGTATAGACTTACCAAATCGCACGGCCATGAAATTAGGCGTGTGGTAGAAGTTCGCGCTGTTGCCACGCCGGAGCACAACCCCCTGTGTTCGGAGGTTTAAGAAAATAAAAGATCTGGTGTAATCCTCGTGATACAAACTGACAGTATTTGCTCGAAAGGTCAGGGATGACGACACAAAACTCACCACAGACCTGACGCTCGAACTAGGCAACGCAGCTTGGTTGACGTTGCCACACAGTGCGCGGGAACCAGATACTTTTGTCCCGCTCTCGCTTTGCTTTTCCCATATGTGGCATCAGCGCAATTCTGCCCCTCCGCCTGTTTTCATGGCCGTCCCTTTAGAACTGCTAGAAGTCTTTTATGAGCAAAGTGGAATTCTGCTTGTGGGCTATACTCCAGACGGTTTGATCGATGGATGTAGTTTATCTTATTTCGTTCTTGTGCCACTTTTGGCCCAATTTCGAACATCATGATGGGTGATTTATGATTACACTCACAAAGAACATGACCAGACCGGAATTCGAACCCGGGGCCTCTGGCTTCGTAACGCGCATTGATAACCACTCCCCCACGGCGTATTTAAAGAGTGTGTATAGTAGAATGATGTACATGTACAATGAGTTTTTATGCTCGTTAAGTATAGGTATATGTATATGGGTCTCCCTGATGGCGTAGTGGTAAGTGGTAACATTGTCGCCTTGTAATCAAGCGGGCCCGGGTTCGATACCTGGTTGAGGCACATCGTTTCGGATCCCACTTTAAACTGTAAGTCCAGTCCCGATTAGCATTCTCCAAATAAAGTGGACTTAAATCTAAAAATCAAATGTGTAAATATGCATGTAACCGAACGCTGTATAACCGGTCGACTTTTTTTGATCTCACGTGAATCACAGCCTGACCATGGGTGTTCTTTGTGAGTGTCCCTCCTTCAATTTAATATCATCACTAATCCTTATTGTTGTGATTGCCCAAGAGTGGTAGAAAAGCGACGCTTAAAAACACGAACACGTTTGTGTGTGTATGAATTTCGAGTAGCGTACTGGCTAACACTCTTGCCTTAAGTGCAATCAGGGTGCGAAATCCTGGGGGGGGGGGGGACAGGGGATTTCCCCCCACCAACAATCATGGCCTCAAAAATACCGTCCACAAAAAAAATGGGGGGGGAGTTTTTGTTACAACAAACAAAAGCTAAGCAATTACTTTTAATTTCAAATATACTGTACTAAGAATAATATCGAATGCATACACAGATTAGTGTAGTTGCGAGTGTTCAATGCTTTTTTCTCTCTCAAGAGATCATTAACAAATCTACTACATCAATACGCACAATAGAAGTAGAAAACAAGAATGAAAAGATAATAACTATGAAATCTAATTTATTTATATTAACATAAAGCAAAAACTAAACAAAAACTTACACATAATAAAACCACTTCAATTATAATAATTTATTAACATCTTTAACCAGTTACTAAAGGAATTAGTTAGCTGCTTTGCAATATCTGATATATTTAAAAGTAACAAATTTATTTCTTTTTGAATAATTAATAATAATCATATATTTTTTATTTAGTAATTTATTTTTACTTTTAATAACATTATAAATATGAATATCGTATAATTTATGTATTTTTGTGGGGAGGGGGGTTTGTAGATTAAGATCTTTCTCCCCCCCAGTCTTAAATGATTTCGCACCCTGCCTGCAATCCTGACGATAGTGGACTCTCCAGTCTTGAAAGCCAGAAAACAGCGGCGATGGGACATGGTACGTTGACCACGCGTCATCCAATGAAAAGCAGTTTGATCTATGCAGGAACATTGCTAGACCATCTGAAACCACCCATCGGGAAAATGAAACCTGAGTTCCCGCGTAGCAGTCAGACGCACTAACGACTTCACCTTCTCTTTCTCTCTCACACCAGGGATATCCGATATCTGGATAAAATTTTATCCGAATTTGACTATTCCTACTCGTTACTACGAGTACAAAAATCTAATAAATGTTATTGAACAATTTCTTCAATATCTCTGTGGTGTTCACTAGGCATTCTGCTCTCCACAATAACATTCTGGTATCCCCTCCGAGTTTAAAACTTTTCTTGTGTTGCGTGTACGATAATTACACAAAATATACAAAAGTAAAACAAAACGAAGCCAGGGCGAGTAGAGGCTTAGGTTTCGTAAAAGTAAAACGTGAGAAGTTTTAATGTTAACTATCACGAGTCTAGAGAGTTGGCAACTCTGCCTAGAGGTCAAGTTACAAGGTCAGTGGCTTCCTTCGGAGTTCTGTTGCCGTAAACGAGGTGGGGAAGCTTCACCTGGATTTTTGAGGAGAAAGCTGAAGCCTGAGGGAAGAGATAGCAGCCTGCCCGTTGAGAAATCTTTCCCAGAATAACGACATTCGATGCTACAAAGTCCCGAAAGGTCATTCCGCCGATGTGAAAATTTACTTCTACAGTTTAATGAACTTGGGAAATTGGTATTTCCAACTCGCCTCACCAAGACACAAAGGATATGAATTACTGCTTTCTAAAGTGATGATAAAACCTTAAAACAGCCAGATATTTGTTAGGTAGCAATTACACATCTTTGGCACACCATCGTCGTACAAAACGGTCCGCGGTCGAATCAAGGGAAGGCTCCAGGTTCAAGTCTAGGACATGTTACTGTTGCTTTTTACATTACCAAGAAGCACAAAATCTAAATAATTGAACAATTATTATAATAACTATTATAGGCTAATAGCCATAAATCAATTGTATCCCAAATTTATTAATAACATTATTATTTTCCTGAGAAGACACTTATTCTTGATCCACCAGATGAGTGAATATCTACCACAACCGTTTTTCATTATTTTTAATACATTCTGTACAGTTAGTGTACTGAAATGCATAGTTATTAGTATTTTGTTACAACAGTTCCACACAAAAGTCAGGGAAACATTTTAGTTATAAAGTTTATGTTGTATGATGTCTAATATAAAACTCTAACTTTTAGTTTTTTTTAAGTCCACTTTATGCACAGAAAGGCTAATCGGGTCTGTATTTACAGTATAAAGTTGCATCAGAACCACTCCTTGATTACTGTACAAAGCGACGGCATTACCACTACGCCATCGAGGAGGCACTGTAGTTCTTAAGTGTCTGGAAAACTGTGAAACTATGTTTAAAATTAAATAGTGAAATATGGAAATATACCTAGTTCCTGTTATTTTATAAATATACAATCCCAATTTCCAGGGGGATTGACGGACCTGTTCGACACCTCCCAACGCCCATGGAAAATAGTGCTCAAGATAAAGCCATACAGCTCAACGTAGCTGCTATATTGAAGTTCTATAAACTTTTATTATGAGCTGTAGTTACGAGTTACGACCAATCATCAATCGTGGTTGCTCAGCCGTAACGGAGAACGGTGAAAGAGAATTGGAAATAGGTATTTCGGAGGTTAACTAGGGTGCAGTGTTAACCTACTAAAATGTAGTTCAGCTTTTTGTTGAGTAAGTTCACTTTTATGCACAGAAAGCAGGGTTGTTAAAGGTCCAAGAACCCATAAATCTTAATAGGCTCAACAGGACCCGAACCGTATTTCTCGCACAATTTAAATTCGGTCCAAGTTGTGTTGTTTCATTGAAAAAAGGTTTCTGGACCGTATTTAAATTCATACGGAAAAAAGGTTCCTGGACTGTATATAAAATTATTCCGAGAAAAGGTTCCTGGACAAAGTTGAAATACTTTGTAGATAAAAAGGTTCTTTACGGTCCAAAACCCTTTTACGCTTGCTGATTTTCTCTCCCGAACCGGAATTGAATTTCTTTAAAACTCCTGGATATTAAACAAGCCTGGCAGAAAGGCTAACTAACTCTCTAGCCTTCTTAAACCCGAAGGTTCATGGCTGCCGCAACACAGGCCTTCCATCTGTCCCTATCCTGAGCAAGATCTATATACTACTCTTTTCCATCCCTAACGATTTCCTTTAGGTCCATCTCAACGTTGTTCCTCCATCTTCGTCTTGGCCTTCCTACAGGTCTCTTACCATCAGGTTTCCCAACAAGAATCCTGTAAACTCTTCCCTCATCTTCCATTCGTGCCACATGGCCTGCCCACCTAAGTCTTCGTGATTTAATTATTCTAAAAATATCTGAACATGAATACAAATTATGTAGTTCTAAATTATGTAACCTTCTCCACTCACCTGTCTCCTCATCCCTTTTAGGTCCAAAGATTTTCCTAAGGATCTTATTTTCAAATACTCTCAATTTATGTTCCTCTTTCAATGTAAGGGACCAAGTTTCACATCCATATAATACTACAGGCAAAATTACTGTTTTGTATATTTTAACTTTTAGTTTCTTAGATATTAAACGAGAAGACAAAAGTTTATGAAGAGAGAAGTAACATGCATTTCCTGAATTAAGCCTACTTTTTCCTCTTTAATATAATTTTCATTTGTTAATATTACTCCTAAGTATTTGAATTTGGAAACTGGTTCAAACTAGTTGTTATCAATAATTAGATATTGATTATTACCTAACACTTGGTTTCGGCCTGTAAGCATATATTTAGTTTTCTCTTTGTTAACTTCCAAACCTATCTCTTTAGCAGTTTTGAAAAATATTTTAGCATTATTCTTAATTGTATTCATATCATCCCCCATTAAGTCTACATCATCTGCATATGCTAACAACTGAGTCACAGTATTTAACTTTAGTCCTTCTTTAGTTTCTTTTACCTTCCTAACAGCATATTCTAAGGCAAAATTAAAGAGCAATGGAGATAATGCATCTCCTTGTTTTAACCCACCACGAATTGTAAATTTGTCAGACACATTAATACCCACACGAATTTACTTTCTGTTTCACTGGTGCATACTTTTATCATATTAACAAGCTTCTTAGGTATTCCAAACTCGACTAATATATTATATAATTTATCTCTTTTGACTGAATCATGTGCTTTTTGAAATCAAAGAATAGCTGATGGACACTTTGATTAATTCCCACTTTTTCTCAAGTGTCTGTCTGATGAGAAAAATTTGATCTGTAGTTGATCTGTTACATTTAAATCCACATTGATAACACTTATAATTTCATTAGCATATGGGGTTAGTCTTGTTAAAAGAATGTTAGATAATATTTTATGTGTTGTTGAGAGTAATTCCACGGTAATTATTGCAGTTCATTTTATCACCTTTTTTAAACACAGGAACAATTATGGATTCTTTCCACTGTTGAGGTATTTCTTCTTTATTCTATATTAAACAAATTAATTTATGAATTTGACATATTAACGAATTTCCACCATACTTAATCCAGACGAAATCTACTGTTAAGGTTGGATCCGAAGCACTATAGCATATATGCGCCTCCACCGGGTATGGAACCCGGGACCCCTTGATTTCAAAACGACGACGTTACCACTACGCCATCGGGGAGGCTGCCTACTAAAACTACTTAAGGAGTTTGCTTACAAGGCTTTAGTGAACTTACCAGCTTCGCTGTTACACGGAACATGCTTGCCAGCAGCTTTACGATTGGCTCCCCAGAGTGACTCCCTTAAACGACTAAGTTGAAGTCGCATCCTTGTCTTGGTTAGAACAGTTTGGAATCGACACAGCAATCTTTAAGATCCATTACAAACAAGTAGTTCTCCAGCAGAGCATAGACAACGGTACCAAACGTACACTCGCAGTAGACTTTTCCCAAAACTCACGGATTCGCGCACTTAAAATCCTCGTCTGCACAGAACGCAAGAAAACACTGACACAATCGACCCGGAATAGACATTGGCTAACGTCGCCGACTGACAGTGAAACTCGCCGCACACCTGTTGTGGTACCTGTCGCCGCCTCCGCCAAAGACTCTTGGCGGGAAGGTTTTCTCCTCAACTTTCCGATCGGCCCACGGAACCGGTAGGTCTGGGCGCTCCTACATCGTAATCTCCCCTCTTGACTCGCACGACCTGGCGAAACCAGAAATGTCAGAAGGGCAAGAACTCAAGTCGTAATGTCAGAACCGGAAAACACTCTTCCCAAAGTCTTCCATAAAAGTCAACATTTTTTTGTACTCGAAACAGGGAAAACTTATAGTATGTTTTCTGCATCATGGAAATTGATATTTCAACAACATGAAGTATTTTCAATGTCGTAACCACATGCGTATTCATTAGGGAGAAAATTGACGTTATGATACCCTAAAATTCCTCTAATTTATCTATTATTATCTATTTTTGATAGACAAGACAGGTAAATAATCAAAATTAAGTACACAATGTAAGATTTCTCATGATATGATGTAAACTGTACTGTGCTTTTCAAGTCACTGACAATATAAAGCTTGTTAAATTCACTTTATCCACAGACAGACTAATTGGTACCGGATCTAAGTATTAAATAGGAATCAAACTAAAAACCCTTTGATTATTAGAGAGCGTTGGTCACAATATTATGTACAATGTGAGATTCATATTAATTTATTTGTTTACCGCAGGCCTGAAGTCCAAACTAATGTTGAACCACCGTAACAGTATAACTATAACATGTAAACCTGAACAAGAAGATTCAAAGATAAATAGTTAAAAATATTGGTAATTACAACATATTATAAACACAGTTTGCAGTCTGTGACTATTTAAATGAAAATAGTTGGGGATAATTTGGGTACGAGGTTATTTTTTAAGGTGTCTACATCAAATCTGTCACGTATCCAAGTCATCGTCACCATGAAGTTTGATTATGATGTGGATTGAATTCGAAAAAGTTGTCACATATCTTCTGCTCATTGTGTTCAAGGTTCTATTTGGTTTTTCAACCTCAAATAATTTTCCTCACTGACAAGATAACTACATTCAGGTTAGTCACTAACCCGTATCCCAAAGTGATCATCGAATAAGCAGTCATTATGTACATTCAGTTTTCTAGAAACCGTTATTGATCAGTGCTATCAAATTGTGACATCTGACGCTCTTCATGTGGAATGTATATGCACTTGTTTGGCATTTTGTTTTAATTCTTGAAGCTCTCATTGCGTAAACAAAGATAATAAACTTGGTGATGGACAGTTTGCTTGCTAATACTTACACATCCAGCTCTACACAAAGGCAACTTCTCCCAGGAAAGCGAATTAGAAATCAATTTTTCTACGTGCTCCTGGCAACATTGTTGGGCCATGCAGGCGCGGCCTGTCTGCCTACACCTTGTACTGAAGACAAGATAATATTCAAGTGCATTTGTCAGGAAAGGACATGTTGTGGTCAAGTTCACTGAACGCCGAAGACCACAAGGTCGCTGAACTGAGGAAAGTGGAACGCTTGCAATGAATAACAAAAACGGATGGAATAAACAAACATGTCGTAAACAGCATTCTGCATCTTAAAGTGAGAGCGGATTCGCCGGACAATTCCAGTTCTTGACGTAAGGATCAAATCAGTCCTGACATCAATAGCTTGCAATTAAGCACAATTTCCGTAAAGAAATATTTCCAATACGTAAACTATTGCACACAAATCCTGTCCGAATAGAGCTTTCTAGCACCTGCTTATCAAAGCAAAATGTAAAATTATGCAATTATTCTTGAACTGCATGTACCGAAATGTCCACAATTGGCTCGTTAAGTCGACAGGAATGTGCAAACTAACGTTGCTTTCGCAGTGGAGATTTTATCGAACATATTTATTACCTGATACAGTGCTTTAAAGGAACCATTTCTTCAGATTAGCGACAGACAATGTTTGTACAAGAGTATATTTATTATCTTAACCATGGACTTACACAATAAATCCATTACTAGGGAAAATGAACGACTGTTCATTGATAAATTAAAATGAAACTAAATATACAGTCGAACAAACAGATAGTAGTATTGGAGTTACTATCGCTTTTAATGATGCAAACGTGTATCACAATGTGAATTTTATAGCCACAGAACGTTCATTCAGTCAGATCAAAAACCATTCTCACTATATTGTTGACGCGAGAAATTAGCAATATAAACTGACCTGAAAGATTAAATTAGGTTATTTTATGTCGGTTTTCCTCCACTTTTGATTAATTGTGAAGATGATCATGAGTGATGATATGGTGAAATTGAAGTGGAATTCACAAAGAACACTTATGCCCAGACCAGGATTCGAACCCGGGACCACTGGAGTCGAAGCACGCTGTGATAACCACTCCGTCACAGAGAACCGCTCTCAAGCGTGGAGAAGATAATTATGGTCTTGCCTAACCTTTCCGTCCATCCTCTCATTGGCTCTGTCTGTCCTCCTCTATTGCCTTCTTTATCGGTTTCTCACTTACGTCCTACCTTTCCTTGCCTTTTTTCTTCCCTACCTGATCTCTATCCTTATTTTTCTGTTTTTCTTTCTTCTTTATCTCTTTCTTCCTCTTAATCCATTGCTTTCCTCTTTCTTTTCATTTTTCTTCTTCCGTTTCTCTTTTATTGTCTTCCCTTATTTTTATGTATTTTATTCTTTTCTGTCTTTCATGTTTTCTCTTATAATTAAACGGCGTACGCTTTTAGAAGGAACATAACTTCAGCCAATAATCAGCCACTGCTGTCGCGCTGTTGCCAAACCAGCTGCTAGCGGAAGGGAAACACAGAGAATTCACTGTGTCCAGTATTCAGCTGTTTTACATGTAATGCATGCACATTATATTTGAGTAGTGAAATAATATAGTTAATATTTCTACACAGGATTATAATATCATATCACTGCAGCATATAAGAGAAACTCATACCTGAAAGAAGTTTGAAGGTATTTATTGTAGACGAACTGCAAGGTCAACATCATCGCTCTCGTTTCTGTTTTGTAGCATGTTTTCCTGTAGATTTGAATAGCGATTCACCGAATTCTGTGGTAGCTATTTTACCCTGTTTTATAATACGCGACACCGTATGCACACTACACCACACACTTTAGCCGTAAGTTATCGCCTCTGAGAAAACACTGTGTCAACCCGAACTTCTTCCCACGCCAATTCCTTAAAATATTTGAACATTTTTGAAGAAAGATTGTGAACGTTTTATTTTTCCATTGGTGTCTGTACTGCTGGTGCTATCTTTCGAGAGCGACATTATTAAATAACACTCACGGAACACACACTATTGCAACAACAGTCGAACATAACGGCTGTATAGCACATAGCGCTATGACTCCAGGGGTACCGGGTTCGTATCCTGGCCCGGGCATGGATGTTTGTAAGTGTCCCCTCATCAATTTTTTTCACATAATTACTGATCCTCATCTTCGCGATTAGCCAAAAGTGGCGGAAAAGCGAAGTAATATAAATCCAATCAATCAATAAGGGCTGTATTGATTGATTGATTTGCTTTATTTTACTTCGCCTTCTGGTTAATTTGCGAATATGGGTATGCGTATGACGAAATTGATGAATGGACACTCACAAACATCCATGCCCAGGCCAGGATTAGAACCCGAGACCCCTGGTGTCGTAGCGCTATGTGCTAACCACTCCTCCACGGGGACCGGCAATAAGGGCTGTATTGAATCCTCTCACAAGGCACAACTGTTACACTGCCCTTGCTACGAAAATACTCAACTCGAACTGCAACTCTCAAGGTTCGTGAGCGCCCACGACAATGAAGGGTTATTGTGTACATTCAGCCGAATTTAACAGCCATAGCTTTTCGAAGACACAACAACTCAGCGGCGTCAACACAGTGACAACGAACAAAACAGACGGAAGGAAAATGAAAGGGTTATTGTGTGTATGTATTGAGACGTGCTGTTTCCCGTGTTTCTTCAAGAAGCTATAACAACGGCTGTAAGCGACGGAAATTCATGGGACTTTGACAGTTAGGTTCAAAATGTCGTGCCCCATCTTATGATGAACTTTAAAGTGGCGAGTTTCATAAACACGGCGTTTAATTCGCGCGCCGCAGTCTCCTAACTGTACAACGTTGCACTCCTGCCATTAGCTGGTCGCCAAGGACACGCTCTCCGTAGCTCCGCCCGATATCGCTTCTAAAACCGTAGGTACACTTAAAACTGTAGGGCCAGTCCCGGTTAGCCTTACTGTTCATAAAGTGGACTTAAAACACCAAATGAATCAATCAATCAAAATGTTGCTCTCTCGAAGCCTAAAACGTATGGAAATTCTCTGGCAAATGAAAATTCAATATCTCTATGCATGATTACCACGCCAGCAAGTTTACGAATGGAGGAACAATGGCTTCAGTTCGCAGGCAGATGGGTGGAAAAATCTTCGCAAATTGGTCATAAGTGAATGCGCGTGCATCCCAAAGATTATTGAATA
Source organism: Lepisma saccharinum (assembly GCF_977018435.1). Taxonomy (NCBI): domain Eukaryota; kingdom Metazoa; phylum Arthropoda; class Insecta; order Zygentoma; family Lepismatidae; genus Lepisma; species Lepisma saccharinum. The sequence goes on from NC_139245.1 coordinate 46,312,483, forward strand.
AGTTTGTGGATCAGCAATGGATCAGCAACTCTGCATTTGACTGTTCCTCATACTATTCATTTTTAACATTCCAGTTCCCTCACCCTCCAGAAAATCCTACGTGTATATAGGCTATGTGGGTGGGCTAAGGCGACTTTACGGGGATATAGGCCAACAGTGGTTTTGGAACGATTCGGTAGATGGCTCTAGTCGTCTCGTACGAAATCGAACTCCAGTGGGAGTTCCTGGGCAGTGCACCAGAAGCAGAAAATTCCGAGACGCCACACTCCAAACACTAGCATTCGTCACGGTCATGTACGGGAGACATTCGATGCCGGGCATACCCGATTGTCTGGAACGGCGAACTGTTCGTGAGCGTACTTCATTTTCACAAGTCTCACCCTGACCACTTAAGACTCGGTGTTTATAGAGTGACTTGCGCTTTTAATTTCACGCCCTGCCCAGGGTCATATTTACTCAATACACTTTCCCACCTTCGTATTTGTTAGATCAGAGTGCTTGTGGAACTGACCTCACTTATCGCACAAGCTTCAACCAACCTTCCCACCTTTTACCTTCTCTGAGTGCCGGATCTACAAGCAAAACCCTGCCGTGCGGGGGGCGGAGACAGGTAAGCCTTTAGGGGGCTCTCAGCCATTAACATAGTATAGGGTCCGTATATGCGTATGAAAAAATGAACTTAGTTACTCAGAGGTACAGAAATGAATACAATATATACTAAATTTCCTATATGGGGTATGTGGGGCCAGGGCTGAACATATTTTCCGTGTCGGCCATCTTGGAGGTGATGTGATTAGCACCACTCTGCGGCCGCCTTTACCACCCCCCCCCCTTCCCGGGGGCACCATTTCATTTGAGGCCGGGTGGGCTCTAGAGCCGCTTTATGCGGGGACACACACCCCGGGTTTCCCGCGTGGCAGTTAGACTAGAATCAAGTCAGGTTAGAATTTCGATGCAGAGGTGAAGGTTTCTTCAAACAATCTTTAATCAGGAAAAAGTTATGACTGCATGAATGTAACAAATATGTCATTTTCCAGGTGTGAGAAAACAGTGTCATACATTGGCGGCGATTATGCACCCCACTTTTCGTCACTTTTGCCGCTGCACTAATGCTAAACCTTATCTATTCTCTTTGTCCCTCCAGTTTTTTGCCCCCCCCCCCCGGTTCTGGAACCCAATCGCCGCCACTGGTGCTATCACATCACCCGCCATAAAAATTTTCAGTCGAATTCATTATGCCGGACGTCCGCTTCGAACACACCAATGTGGATCCCCCCAAGCCTAATCTGTTTCTATCATGTCTAGATCTCGGATTTTAGGTTTTAACCTATTTTTTCCTTTACAGGTATATAAGAAATAATAAGTTATGCCACCGTTTCGTTTAAAAACGCAACAACTGATGAAGTTTTATCGTGCCTAAAAAACTATTTTGCTTGTTGAAGCTATTTTAGGCTTGTGTGCCTAAATCGAACCTTTTTTTAAGGTTTTATATATTTTTAATGGTTTTACAGACTTTTTATGTCACACAGAGGCATTTGCTTTGTTTGGTCACGAGAACATCCAATGACGAACGTGTTTCAAACGCACTCTCTGTCGAATTCCCTTCCTCCAAGTCCATGGTGATATTTCAAAGTTATAAATAAAGCAAAATTTCTGGTGCCACTGTTACCTATACAATCCAAAGTGGTCTGATCTGTATGGTCTTGCTCACTTTCGCGTCACTTCCGTGCTTTGTGGCATTCACGCCTTGCAAACTAACATTTCAGCATTGAAGTTTGCACCACTGACTATGTTTTTGTTGAAATATTATTTTCAGCATATAACATGATCCTCACAGATAAAATTGCGAAGTTTGACCACAGGTTTGACAGTGGATAACATGAAAGAAGATATTTTCCTAACTATACGGCAAAGAGTGGATTTAAAAAGCAATTTCCAATGTTAAGTTATGCCATCGCCGTAGGGTTAGGCAACACACATAACAATATGCAAGATAGTGCATATTTCAGAATATAGGTGTCCCATTTTCATTGCCGGTGACTACCTACTACCAGTATTCAGAAATGTTGAACTATTTTAAGTTTTTTTTTAAACCTATTTCAGGATTTTTCGAGTCTAACTTAAGGTTTCTAGGACCTATTTCAGGATTTTTAGAACCTATTTTAGGGTTTTTCGAGCCAATTTTTGGATTTTTAGAACCTATTGTTATATAAAGGTGTAAATGAATTTAGAAAAGGGTGGCAACCTAAAGTAAACTTGATAAAAGATTAAAGCGGTGATTTTTTGGCCGATCCAACCGATATTTTAAATAGATGGAAGAACTACTTTAATAATGACCTCTTAAATGTCCATGTAGGAGATAAATCAGAAGTAAATGAAGTACACACAGCGGAACCTTTAGTTCCAGAACCTAACTTGACTGAAGTTAAAGATGCTATTAAAAGGCTAAAGAATAACAAAGCACCTGGCATTGATTTAATACCAGCTGAGTTAATTAAATATGGTGGAAATTCATTAATATGTCAAATTCATAAATTAATTTGTTTAATATGGAATAAAGAAGAAATCCCTCAACAGTGTAATGAATCCATAATTGTTCCTGTGTTTAAAAAGGTGATAAAATGAACTGCAATAATTACCGTTGAATTTCTTTACTCTCGACAACATATAAAATATTATCTAACATTCTTTTAGCAAGACTAACCCCATATGCTAATGAAATTATAGGTGATTATCAACCTGGATTTAAACGTAACAGATCAACTACAGATCAAATTTTTCTCATCAGACAGACACTGGAGAAAAAGTGGGATTATAATCAAAGTGTCCATCAGCTATCAGCAAATTTTTAAACGTATAATTTGATTTCAGTCATAATTTACGTTAATTATTATAATGGGGATACAGGAATGTGATAATTTCAAATTCAAGAGGTGTAATATGCACCATGGTAAAATGCCTTGCTTGTCCCTCCGTGGAAAAAATCTGGAGATGTCCATGATTGGGGGGGGCATTTGCCCCCACCCCGGCCCCCCATGCATACGCCTATGAGCTACACGAAAAGTGAATGCACGACCTTCTGGCCGCGTCCGAAAGGTGCAACACCCTACTTGAAGCGATCATCCTCCGAGTATGGTCTTGCAGTGCGGTCTTGAAGTCCTAGACTGGAACTGAAAGTCTTTCGAATTGCACTTCGACTGCAGCGCCAAACACGATCAGTAGATAAAACTGAGGACACGTGGTATTTCCCGCGTTTCAAACACTTGTTTTTCACCATAGAAATCACATAACATTTTCATCTTATACATACATTTCCACACATTAGAAGAACTTCAACCAACAACTTGCTCGCCTTAACCAGTGTTGCTGGCTTTCTACCTCCTTCACTGTATATATATATATATATATATATATATATATATATATATATATATATATATATATAAAAAAGAACAAAAAGTGCGGAAATCACGTGACCAAGCCTGCAACCATTCGTTCTCCGAGGTATGGTCTCGATGCTTGTGTGTAGGTCCAGTCCCAATTAGCATTTCTGTGCATAAAGTGGACTTAAAACACCAATTCAATCAATCGATGCTTGTGTACTTGACGCATTCGAACCTCACTGGGTGGCGCCACTTCCGTGAAGACCATACTTCAAGTCTGTACTTCGTAACTTTCGGACACAACCTCTGTATCAGTTAGGCGTATGCCTTCGCCCTCTGCACAGCCCAACAGAACAAAGCCGGGCAGAAATGGCGGGAAAAACAAGCCGCACGCACAAAGAGCAGATGGCCATCTACGCTTTCGTTCCCAGAGAGAGATTTTCTGGCCCTGTTTGATCGCGGATACAGGCTTCTACTATTGTCTCGTTCGCAGCGTTTGGAAAGGAAAACCCTTGAGTTTTCTTTTGTTTTATTTGTGGTTGACGAGTGTTCCTTGATTGGGTATAAGCGTAGCACGATATGGCGTGCGGTGCAATTTTCCGTTGGGGAAGCAGATCCCGAAAAATTAAGAAAACCAAGAATTCATTGCTTCTACATGTTACGTTATACTGAGAAAAATGAGCGCTCTACCTGATACTGTTTCCATGACGTCCCTAAGGGAAATATGAATGTCCTGGCGCAGTTGTTCATTTATTCGAATTTCAGTTGGTCTGTTGTCAAACATATTTACCAGTAGTGCAACAGGCGATCCTCGGATGATTCAAACAATTTTCAAGATTTTCACACATTGCAATATTCACAAGTCCACATTGGCATCACGTAGTTCTTTCCGTAGTAAATAGTAAACAATGTTTGAAGCAAACAAATAGAAATTCACCCGCCTGAAAAATCCTTAGTTTTGACCTCGCAAAGCGCTTGAAAAAAGTGTGACCGCGGCCAGCGGGTTTTACCAACTCCATTTGGCTGATGTGTCCATGGACATGTTAGCTGTCTTAATAGACCGAACGCTAGGAAACGTTTATCTTCACATAGAATATGTCATCCGTATGCCAGCAATCATATTTTTGTGTTTCTCCTTTGTTTTGAAACTTTATAGTTTATTTATGAACATAAATTTTAACTAGCTTGGTGGATATGCTACATCGCTGACAGTATGCAGTACACTTGGACACTTAATCGTGCAGTTCGCAACACTGAGTACATCAGTAGACTGAACCGATGGCATTCTGGCTTTCTTTCAGCCTTACCGGTTGGAAAACACAAATTTGCCTCCACACAACCTACCCTCCTATTGGATCCTTCAAGGTCACCTGTTGATTTTTCGGACCCATGGTGGCATTGCTGGCTACAGGATGGCCTGGGTGATGTTACGCAGATGTTTTATCAACACGCCGCGAGAGGGTGTTGATGGCCCCATATCGGATATTCTGTTGAGGCAACCCGGAAGAAATAATGGAAAACCAAAAGTTAAAAAATTAATTTGTAACCGTTATGCTGTGCCGCCACTGCTGGTCTTGCTGTACCGGAGTGCACACGCATGTGGTATAGCTAAGTAGACAATTAAAAAAAAAACTCCACCCGCAAGGAAATGAATATCAAATAGATAAAGAACGGAATATTTATTGAATTTAAAAAAATGATGTTAGATCCAGTTGACGAAAAGTAAAGTTCCTGGTAATATTTTATGAATGTTATTAAAAGTAGTAATAGATTTTGCATAAATCTTAACTTTGGTCTGCCATTCGAAAATCGTATGATTGATTGATTTGCTTTATTTTACTTCGTTTTTTGTGCCACTTTTGGCTAATTTGCGAAGATGGGGATGAGTGATGATATGATGAAATTGATTAATGGACACTCACAACATCCATGCCCAGGCCAGGATTCGAACCCGGGTACCCTGGCGTTGCAGCGCAATATGCTAACCCCTCCGCCACAGGGGCCGGCGGAAATAAATAACCCTCGATTAAACAAGTATTCATTAAAAACAATAAGTTGCTGACCAAGGCAGTTTATTAAGATAAAAACACTTAACACGTAACGTTTCAACCCTGTATCAGGGTCTTCCTCAGACGAAGAACGAAGCATTTTAGTTTAGTTCTTCGTCTGAGGAAGACCCTGATACAGGGTTGAAACGTTACGTGTTAAGTGTTTTTATCTTAATAAACTGCCTTGGTCAGCAACTTATTGTTTTTAATATGGAAACAAGGCTTAATTATATTACAAGTATTCATTACTTAATTTTAGTTATTTCAGTATTTTCATTATTTAATTTTAGTATTCGGTAAGTCTTTCGGGGGGGGGTCCGGACCCCCTGGACGCCCCTACTAAATACGTCCTTGCCGTCTAGTTCTCTGCACTTTTTGACAATAAGTGTGGTGCAAGTGTATCCATATGTCAGGCTGGTGCAAAAATATGACGTTCAAGCAAGTAGACGAATAGCGGTGTTCAAGTTCAGAAGACTCAACAAATGCCTGTCTGCTGCTTTAAACGGTCATCTGATTAGTTAGCACACACCACGTGACCATACACCACACATTACACACAACTCCAGGACGTAGTACAAACAGTGCACCAAATTCACTACCTGACACCAAATCAACGAAGTAGACGAGTCGAAGAATTTAATATAGGTTTTTGTAAATAATCGTATTTATTTACGGGCACCCTGTGTTGTCTTCAGGTACAGAAACCACAGCCCGTTACTTGAACCACAAAACTGTTCGCAATGAAATTGGGTCACAGAGTGCAAGGGAGCCATTATGTGGAAAGTGACGATAAGAGCGTAGAAAAGAAAGAACAGGAAATCGACGATAATCCTTTTTTTTTTCAGAGAGCCATCTACCAGATAGTGACCTTGGAGGTAAACAATGAAGCATCGATAAAAAACGAGTCGACCAGAACGAAAAACCCATTTAAGTGAGACGTAACAGCAAATAGCTTCCGGCACAAAACAAGATGAAGGGAGAGAGAATATAGCTTCAGTTCAGGTGCTTCAGTATCGTGGTGGGATTTTTTTATCCATTATGAACAACACAGAAAATAATGTCATAGCCTTATAGATCGCAATGACAATGACCGCACAAAAATCCTATTGTTACACCTTTGCAGTGGCGGCTGGTGGTCTGGCTCCATGGGTGTGCACTTCAGTCTCGCGTCAAGAAGTGTTATACCACCCCTGTCAAAAACTCGCACCCGTTTTTGCGTACATAATGATGCTTAATATATTGGCAACCCAAGTTTTGATCACCTTTCACTGAAAATGAGACTATGACAGAGTTATATTTCATGATTTTTTTAACACGGATTTTTTACAAATTTAAAATATTTCGGAAATTATCCAGCCAATCACGAGAAGAGCGATGTTATTGTGCAATATGAAATTCAGCATTCGATTATCGAAATGCCGATCTAAAATACCAATACTATTGTCGATTTGCAAAATATTTCATTAAAACTTCCTTCTCCGCTCCGCTGATATTAACGAACAAGGAGAATAATAACATTGGCGTACACCAAAGATGCCGATCCAACTACCACATGGAGTAAATCAGTTGTAATCTATCTAGCTCTTGTTTATTTTTAATGACAGACTGATCGAACCAAGCAAATCAAGCGAAATCAAGAGAATAACACATCTTCATGAAAATTACAGTACTCGCTCAGTTCACACTGCCCTGTTTCGTACTTCAGAATGTTTCCTTCCCTTCCGTATCCATATATTGCTGCAGTTGCTACATACAGGCTTTGTAGCTAACTTCCCTCCAAAAATTCAACAACGTTAAATATTAAGCCTCTGCTTTCGCTATGTATAGTTTCTCTATTATTCATGAAACCAGACACTTTGCACTGAAACAGGAACGACCTTTTGACAGCACTAAACAGTTTTGCAACGCAGTAACAGGCACGCAATGCAAAACAGTTGGCTGATGTACGCTCCCTCCGCGCGGGTTGATAATTCAGCTACTGCGCCACAGAGACTGTTTATTTTGTCCAAGATTCACTAAGCACAGGCAATATCAGGCATGTTTAATACACCCGTTACTCTTTCAGTTGCCCTCCTACTCTTCCCCTCTTTCTTCCCCTGTAATGCTCGGGACAGAATCGGAGGGACAATATACCATCGAAATTTACCTTTTCAAAAAAAAAAAAAAATCAATTTGCAGTGATGTATGGGTTACCTCGACTCTGTCACATGATCTCAATGGAATGGGTTTGCAACACTACATTTGCTAACACACCGATCGCTGCGTTCATGGCTTTCCTAAATGATGCAACTTCCCCTGGCATGGCGCCCAAGCCAAAAGAACCAATCAGCGCCTCTACGCGACTGCTGAAACAACGTCAGAGGGAACAAAACTCGCATTGTGCGAGTGCGGCTCGGTATCACTGATCGCACGCTTCTCCACCACCTCTCTTGGTGAAGCGGCGTGGGAACACTTGATGTTTCGAAGGAGATAAGAGTTCAATGAATAAGTATAATAATAATGATTTGCATTACAGATTTATTTGGGTGTGCTCGTGCGAATGTGCGAATAGGCAGAAGCCGCAACTGCACCTTTGCCTGAAACGCTCTTTCCAAGAGTGCAGGTGTGATCTCCCTCGCTACAGCCCATGTTAGAGTTACTGAATATTTTGTATCCTCAACTTACGAAAACTTCATCGGAGTGAGATCCGGAGATCGTAGAGACCAAATGCACGGTAAGTCCCTCCCAATCCACCGACTTATACAGTGAGGTCGAAAAGTAACTATACACCTATATAAACACGATTATATGTTGAGGGATTGTATTCCGTGCGCTGCGAGTAATGTTTTCTGCAAAGGTTGGTAATCCTGCGTTGTGTGCAGTTTGCTTCCGCCAGCCAGTCAGACGAGAAGGTGTATCTGATTCATTGTTGTACCCGTGCATGACAGGTGTATAGTTACTTTTCGAACGCTCTGTACATGTTAATGCGAGGTCCTAACGAACAATGGGTGCAAAGTAGGGAGGGGCCAATTCTGTTGAAAACCACATTGAAAAATTCAACCTGACACCAAAAGGTGAATCATATTGAGTGAGATACGTCTCTCCTCGTACACAGACGGACCGAACAGTCTTGTCTTCGCTATCTCCAAGTATACATACACCTTGGATATGGTTTTGTTAACATATTGCAACTCTCATTTACGAAATAAATTTAGGAGAAGTATAAATCATTTGCATCATTTTTGTTTAGTTGTTATTTACTACGAAAATGTTCAACTGTTTTGATGTGCTTGTGAGTTACGAATTGAATTTGTTGAGACTGAAAAATCGTGTTTGGTGTGCAAAATTATGATTTAATTTGGTATATTTACTTCGCATTGATTGATTGAGTTGGTGTTCGCTTTATGAGTTCACTTTATGCACAGTAAGGCTAATTGCGACTGGACCTACAGTTTAAAGTGGGATCCGAACCACTATGTGCTTCTACCGGGAATCGAACCCGGGACCCCTTGCTTACAAGGCTCTACCACTGCGCCATAGGGGAGGCTTTTTTCTTCTCTTTTTGCCACTTTTGGCTAATCGTGAAGATGAGGATGAGTGATGATATGATGAAATTGATGAAGGGACACTCACAAAGAACACCCATTCCGTGATTCGAACCCGAATTCTCGGCGTCGTAGCGCGCTGTGCTAACCACTCCGCCACGGAGAAATATGTTATCCAAAAAGGGAACAATGCACATTGTGACTATATAGCTTTGTTTAGCGTATTATATTTATTTATAGCGCAAACCTCGAAGACACTCGTGTGTAAGCTAGTTGCAATTTTTCACAACAATGGATTAGCCGATACCGTGACTGAACTTGTAAGTGATCTCGACACCGAAATTTCTGGATTTGAGCCTCGGCCTAGGTATGGTTGTTCTTTGTGAGTGCACATCAATTTCATCTAATCATCACTCGTCCTCATCGTCGCGATTAGCCAAAAGTGGCAGAAAAGCAATGCTAAATGGCAGAAGTGCAAATACAAATGGATTGAGACTTTATAACCACCTTGTATTTGACAAGAAGATTTTGCTGCGCCGCTGAGAAAAGGCAGTTGAAGTTCCAACACCATTTGACACATTTATTTAGTGCACGGGGGACTTTGCCTGAAGAACTGCACGCGTAACTTATTTTTCGACAAACGGTCTGTTAACCCATAAGGCCTCGGGGTGATTCGGTTCGACACGTGTTCTTCTGTTGACCCGATGATTCCACACGGAGTCTCTTTCACCTTGTTACGAAAAACCCACATCCGTTACGTTGTCTCCTGAAATCCACACGTGAGGATCAGTTATGTCCACCAAACCTTGTGCAGAGCGCCATGGAATACGACACCGGTAACATCTCGCCTGTGCTTCACGCCCATCACAATGCCTCGAGGCACGCTCTAGTTACAGTGTCTATAACCATTCTGTAATGAACCCAAAAAATATCAAAAGAAACTCTTAAAATTAATTTAATAAGCATCCTGCGCATCAATCTATGTTTTTTCCCCAGGTCACTGATTTCGAAAGAAAAAAAACTACTTCCGCCTGCCTCCGTGGTGAGCACACAGCGCTACGACGACATGGGTCCCGGGTTCGAATCCCAGCATGGGTGTTCTTTGTGGGTGTCCCTTCTTAAGTTTCATTTCATCACCACTCATTCTCATCTTTGCGATTGTGGCAGAATAACGTAAAAAAAAATCAATCAATGAAGACTCTTTCCAATCCCGTTTTGCGATGACCGATTACGCTGAAATCAGTGCTCGAAGTGTGGGGGGGATAGTATCCCTCGCCGGCAAAATTTTTGCAAAGCATCCCCCAGTCGTGTCTCATTGTCTCCATGTTTTAATCCATTGAAGCATTCCCCCAGCTAACATTTTCCACTTCAAGCGCTGGCTTAAACCCAATACCACACCAATTTTTGGTGTAAAACTGCCGTATCGTTCCCAAGGTATTGGGTAAGAAGTTACAAGTCTTATGTTATTCTTAACATAGCAGGAAGCAGAGAAAGGAATGCGGAATAAGCAATTAGGCAAACGTTTGGTTAGTGACTTGAGATACGGCTATGGAATGAGCGTTGGAATCGTGAGGGAGCGAGATCAGGGAAGTGGGAAGCGATTATTGGACAATGTTGCGTGAACAGAGTGAATTCTGACAGGAAGGTCGAACAAGTGACAACGAGAGGACAAGTGTGGGAATAACCTTCATCTATTTGTGAGGCAAGTATTATCCTCTTCTTATCAATATCAATATCGGTTCAGTCATGGAGAGTACAGAAACCCAATTACTGTACGTGTGAATTCGTTTGCCATTCCTTTGGATGTAACCTCTCGCATATATCACATTTAGACCAAGCGAGTGATAACCATCTGAAAGATGAATGATGAATAACTACATCACCCAATCGAAGATTCAAGGTTCTTGGTTCGAACCCAACGCAGTTTTAACATTGCGTTACGCAGCGATAAAATGTTCTCAAAGTATCCATCTGCCCCCCCCCCACCCCTCAACTGTCCCCCTGAACTACCCAGTATGGTTCTATATGTTTGTAGCGACAGCCACCGAAAGCCGCTGACTTTTGCTGCCACCTAACGGGGGGAGAAGGAACCGCCTTACCAGACGCGAGGTGATTTGACCCCTGGAAGCAGGGGTGAAAGACTGGGGACGAAAAACAGAGAGAGGGAGATTTCCAGGCATCGCGAGGACAACGACTGGAGCGGTCTCCTTCGTTATTACTCAGTGTTTTCCTTCGGTATTACTCAGTGTTTGTAGTGTAGCTGTAGTGTTCGTCTAGAATAAACAAGAAGGTAAGCCAACATCCTTTGTTTTGGTGATTATTTCCCAAACTGGTGACCCCGACGTGATCGTTTTTTTTTGGGGGCCGTGAATTGTGATTACCCCCTTTGTGTACCATACCAGCCGGATCGAACAAGTTCACGCTAGACGACGCGCCCAATCCCCCTTTGTTCTGGACGCACCAACTACACCGCGATGACAGAGGAACTTCAAGCGCAGCTCGACCAACTCAGGCGGGAAAACGAGCAACTCAGACAGCAAGCACTTCAACCGAGGACTCCAGCACCGCACGCAGTACAATCGCAACAGGACTCCGTACATCGAGTGAGTGTGAAGCTCCCCCCATTCTGGCCCGAGGACATGGAATTGTGGTTCTCCCAAGTGGAGGCCCAGTTCACCATCGCCCACATCACCCGGGAGGAGACGAAGTTCGCATACGTCGTGGGACAGTTAGAAGGTCGGTACGCGTTCGAAGTGAGAGACATTATACGTACACCACCGGCAACCGACCCTTACACCCGGCTGCGGACAGAACTCACGCGAAGATTTTCCCTGTCTGAAAATCAACGATTGCGGCAGATCCTGATGGAAGAAGAAATGGGCAGTCGCAAACCGTCCCAGTTCCTACGTCACCTCCAGTCACTCGCAGGCACCACTCCCATGCGTGACGACTTGCTGCGCACGTTGTGGCTCCAACGCCTGCCCGCTCAAGTTCAAGCGATTCTGCAGGTGCAGTCTTCGGAACTTCCGCTGGACCAACTTGCCACGCTCGCGGACCGCATCGTGGAGGTGAGCCCCCCCATGCTCACCCCCGCGACAAGCAACATCGCCGCACAGTTCGTCTCGCCCAACCCGCCGGCTATCTGCGCGACCGCGACCGCGACGCCACTCGCGCCCGCCTCCGACACGGTTCGGCTTCTCCAACGCGTCGAGGAGCTAACTCGTCAAGTCGCGTCCCTGCAAAGCGACTTTCGCGCCTTCCGTGGCCGCTCGCAATCGCGTGACCGTACCAGCCCGCGCCGCTACGGCCGCAGATCGCCGTCAAGAGGAAGAGATGAGGGAATATGCTGGTATCACCACCGCTTCGGCGACCAGGCTCAGAGGTGCAACGACCCATGCACGTACGCGCCCGCGACAACAAACACCAACGGCAGCCGCTAGTCGCGGCAAACGGCTGCCGTCCTGGTGGAAGCCGCCTGTACGTGACCGACCGCTATAGCCGCCACCGCTTCCTCGTCGACACAGGGTCGGATATTTGTTGTTTCCCGAGACGTTTGCTCCCGGACCGACGCCATCCGACCGACTACGTGCTCAGTGCCGCAAACGACTCGACGATCAAGACGTACGGAATTCTGCCCCTCTGCCTCAAACTCGGCCTGCGTCGCGAGTTTTCATGGCGTTTCGTCGTCGCGGACGTTTCCGTGCCCATCATCGGATCGGACTTCCTGGACCACTTTGAGCTGCTGCCGGATTGTCGCAACAAGCGCCTGCTCGATGGACGAACGGGACTCTCGGCTCCCTGCCAGCCAACGAACACTATGCAACCCAGCATCAAGGCCTTGTCGAACGATTCTTCATACAGCGACGTCCTAGCCGATTTCCCGACGCTCACGCGTCCCGCCGGCACGCCGCGAGAAGTTCGTCACTCCACGGTTCACTACATCCGGACGACCCCGGGCCCCCCCGTGTCTAGCCGACCTCGCCGCCTCGCTCCAGATCGCCTACAAATAGCCAAGGCCGAATTCGACTCCATGTTGCGCGAAGGCACCGCACGTCGCTCCGACAGCCCTTGGTCTTCGCCGCTGCACATGGTACCCAAGAAAACGGAGGGCTGGAGACCGTGCGGGGACTACCGTGGCCTCAATGCCCGGACGATTCCGGACAGCTATCCAGTGAGGCACATCCACGATTTCAGCAACCACCTCCACGGATGCACCGTCTTCTCGGTCATCGACTTGGTCAAGGCGTACACACAAATTCCTGTCAACCCAGACGACATCCCGAAGACAGCGATCACCACGCCATTCGGGTTGTTCGAGTTCCCATACATGACCTTCGGACTACGCAACGCCGGGCAGACGTTCCAGCGTTTCATCGACGAAGTGCTCTCAGGACTGGATTTCTGCTTTCCATTCATCGACGATATACTCGTCTCATCACGCAACCACGAGGAACACCGCGAACACCTACGCGCCCTCTTCGGACGTCTCTCGGACCACGGCATCCTGATTAACACCCAGAAGTGTGTGATTGGGACCCCCTGCGTCACGTTCCTTGGGTACGAAGTCTCCGCTGCCGGCACACGACCGCTTCCCGACCGCATCGCAGACCTACAGGACTTCAAACGACCAGCCACGGCTCGCGGCGTGCGTCGCTTCCTCGGCATGATCAACTTCTACCGTCGTTTCCTACCATCCTCTGCCAAACACCAAGCTCCTCTGCATGCTGCCGTCACCACCCTCCGAGGATCCCAGCCATTCCCATGGACGCCGGACCTAGAACAAGCTTTCGAGGCCTGCAAGACCAGCCTTGCCAACGCCACGCTCCTGGCCCATCCGCATCCCGAGGCCCCGCTTGGACTTTTCACCGATGCCTCCGCCACCTCCGTCGGTGCATGCCTGCAACAGTTCGCCAACGGCTCGTGGCAACCCCTCGCCTTTTTCTCCCGGAAACTCACCACCAAGCAGTCCGAGTGGCCACCGTACTACCGCGAACTTCTCGCAGTCTACGCAGCCGTTCAGCACTTTCGTCACATCCTGGAAGCGCAACACTGCACCATATACGTGGATCACAAGCCCATCACCTACGCCTTCCAGCAGCGGCGTGACAAACTACCTCCAGTGCAACTCAACCAACTTTCCTTCATCGCTCAGTTCACCACGGACATCCGCTACATTGAAGGCACCTCTAACGTGGTGGCGGACGCGCTATCGCGGGTGGATGCAGTTCGCGGGAACACCCCCTCCCCCGATCTGCGCTCCCTCGCCTCCGCCCAAGAAGAGGACGATGAGCTCCGTGAGCTCCTGAACGGCGATTGCGACCTCCACCTCCAGCTCATGGACATACCTGGCACCGAAGTCAAGCTCTACTGCGACACCTCCACCGCGAAACCCCGGCCGTATGTACCCGCCGCGCACCGCCGACGCATATTTGATGCCTTGCACGGCCTCAGTCATCCCGGTACCCGAGCATCCGCGCGCCTAATCGCGTCGCGTTTTGTCTGGCCCAGAGTCCAGCAAAACTGTCGCGCTTGGGCCCGATCGTGCCAAGACTGCCAGCGCACCAAAGTTTCCCGACACGTGCACGCTCCATTGGGCAATTTCGTTCCTCCGTCCGCAAGGTTTCAGCACGTGCACATCGATCTGATCGGGCCTCTCCCATCAGCGGGACCCTATAAGTACTGCCTGACAGCCGTGGACCGTTTCACCCGTTGGCCCGAAGCCTTCCCCTTGGAACGCATCACCGCGGCGGACGTCGCGACGGCCTTCACATCGTGTTGGATCTCGCGATTCGGTTCCCCCGCCCGCATCACAACAGATCAAGGGCGGCAATTTGAATCAGAACTCTTCCGCGAACTAGGACGGACCATCGGCTCCGAGCGCCATCGCACCACCAGCTACCACCCGTGCGCCAACGGCATGGTCGAGCGCTTTCACCGCCACCTCAAGGCAGCACTCATGTGCCACCCTGGCTCCACCTGGATAGAAGCCCTGCCCCTCGTGCTCCTTGGGATTCGCGCAGCCATCAAAGATGACCTCGCAGCATCGCCTGCCGAACTGGTGTACGGCGAACCGCTCCGACTCCCAGGAGAGCTCATCGTGCCACCAACAGCCACCCGGATGGAAGACCCTTCCGACCTGATTTCCAGACTTCGGCAACACATGGCTCGCTTGCGACCACAATCCGGTTCCCGTCATTATCAACCCAGCACCTTCGTATTCAAGGACCTGTCAACCTGCACCCACGTCTTTCTCCGTGACGACTCCGTACGAGGCAGCCTCCAACCACCGTATTCCGGACCACACCAAGTCCTAAGCAAAGACGGCAAGACCTTCACCCTGCGTCTCAACGGTCGTGAGACCCGCGTCAGCATTGACCGGGTCAAACCTGCCTACACCTGGACGGAGGACGTCCCACACACCAAGGATTCCTCAGACACACCAACGCACCCCCCCACCAACCAACCACCATCGGCGCAACGTCAAGAGAGTCCGTCACCAAGAGGTGACTACGTCACCCGTTCTGGTCGACGCGTAACATTTCGCCTCCCACACAAGGTGTAACCCTTTTTCTCCGTGGGGGGCTGGTGTAGCGACAGCCACCGAAAGCCGCTGACTTTTGCTGCCACCTAACGGGGGGAGAAGGAACCGCCTTACCAGACGCGAGGTGATTTGACCCCTGGAAGCAGGGGTGAAAGACTGGGGACGAAAAACAGAGAGAGGGAGATTTCCAGGCATCGCGAGGACAACGACTGGAGCGGTCTCCTTCGTTATTACTCAGTGTTTTCCTTCGGTATTACTCAGTGTTTGTAGTGTAGCTGTAGTGTTCGTCTAGAATAAACAAGAAGGTAAGCCAACATCCTTTGTTTTGGTGATTATTTCCCAAATGTTTGTTGCAAAGGAGTAGCCTCAAAAATGCTAAAATGTTAGACTTTATACTCTATAACACTGATCTGCGGAGCAAGATATATATATATATATATATATATATATATAAAAATATATATATATATACACACACACACACACACACACACACACACACACACACACACACACAGCAACAGCCCGACCCTGTGGCCGAGTTGTTAGCACATCGCGCTGCGACGCCAAGGGTCCCGGGTTCGAATCCCGGTCGGGCTTGGTTGTTTGTGAATGTCCATTCATCAATTTCATCACTCATCCCCATCTTCGCAAATTAGCCAAGAGGCACAAAACGCGAAGTAAAATAAACTAAATCAAAAAAATCAAAATACACACAGCAACCAGCAAGTGAACGTTGAACACTCCGAAGCAAAGACTCGGAAGTTAATCGCGACGATGATTTAGCGAAATATATACAATAAAATCACATAAAAACAAACTTATCATAGTTTTACATCGCTTTCAGCCATTCGGCTGATCGCGACGACGAGGATGTGAAAGATAATTAGATGAAATGGATGAAGGAGCACTCACAGTGACTGGGCGCGATAAGTCGTCGACTTTCGATCTCGCCACTTCAGGTTCGACTCCATTGTGAGTCTCCATACATCAATTTCATGTAATCATCAACGATGTTCATCGTTGCGGTTTACAGATAGTGAAAGAAAAGCGATGAAAAATACAATTCAAGAGACATGCCAAGAACAGGACGCCAACCAGGAAACTTCGGTGGGAGAAATCATAAGCCGATCACTTACGATGTTGGATCACCAAAGCTGTGGATAACAATAAAGCGGGTTGTTTAATTTGAAATAAATTCAATTCCGGTCCAGGAGAGAAAATCAGCAAGTGCAAATGGGTTCTGGACCGTAAAGAACCTTTTTACCTTTAAAATATTTCAATTCGGTCCAGTAACCATTTTCCCGGATGGATTTAAATACTGCCCAGGATTCCTTTTTCCAGAATGAATTTAAATATACAATCCACGAATCTATTTTTCAGGATCAATTTAAATAAGGTCCAGGAAACCTTTTTTCCAATGAAACAATACGCAACTTGGACCGAATTTAAATTGTGCGATAAAAAAGGTTCAGGTCCTGTTACGGAACCCAATGGAAATCACTAGAATTTATGAGTTGGTGGATATTTTAGCAACACTGCAATAAAGTACCAATGTCACGGCGAGGGTTTGTGTCCAGAATGGTGTTTAGCGCTTCCCAGCTGAACCACTGACATTTTCGACGACTGAAGAAGAAGAGGCGAGTCGCAGACACACTTATCAGGCAATCTTCCCCCCTCGACATCCATTACCTCCTTCATTCTTTACTTATTTCGCTGCGCTTGAAGACAACTTGTCATGCCAGCAAGACTTTTTTGTCTCTCCAAGTACTGTTAGCAGCAACTCGATTTCCTTTTTTTTCGTCGCAAGCCGTACAAATTTCCTGTCTCTGCCCCACTATTGGCTCAAACGTTCATCAATGCACAAGAGGACATGTAACGGATGCATGGTTCTGTGTATATTACTGGGACAAGGTAGACTGAAACTTGCCTTGTAAAAATAAGCCTGTAGTTTTGAAAGGAATGTGTAGGGTGTGCCGAAAACGACAATACACACTCGCGAGTTCCTCTTGTAGGTAAATTGTAGCTGACACTGTCTGTCCCAAAAATCCACGTAAACCTATGTACAGTACCCAGCAATAACAATTAGAAACCTACATCCTGGACGCCGTCTGTCCCAAAATCCCATGTAAAGTTATGTATGTACAGTACCCAGCAATGCAATGAGATGTATTTATTTACTCAGAGTTTCAGATACAGTCCTATTTGGCCATTCTACACTGAAACAACATAAAGTAGAAACAAAAAATAACAAAAGATAAAAACAATAATAAGATGGGATAGATTTACATGTTCTTGGTCAGTAATGTATAAAAATTACGTTCTGGAAGGAAAATATCTACATCCAGGGGAAGTGTGTTGTAGATTGCTGGCAGCCTGTAAAACAAGGAGCGATATAGAAGGGATAGCCTAGTGGTTGGGTTGTGGAAGAGTTGCAGGTTGCGCCTTTGCTTTTGGGGTACCCTAAGTGTGAATTCACTGATTAGGAGATCTGTTCTGATTTTGCTATTTATTATGTTGTATAAAAATTTCATGTCAGCTAGATCTCGGCGAAAGGATGAAGAGTGAATATTCAGAGCAGGCATAGTGTCTGATTTGGATACATGTCGGAAAGAAGGTATTCTATGGCGAACAATGGCAAGAAAGAAACTGAGAACAGAATCTATTCTGGTAACATTGGTATTTGAGACCACTGCCAAAATTGGGGAGCAGTATTCAAGGATGGGCGAGACGTAAGTTTTAAAGAATAAGGCAAGAGATGATGGGTTTTGAACTTCACTAAATCTGTGTAGAAGACCAAGAAGGCGCATGGCTTTTTTAGTGCTAGCTATAATATGATAATTAAAAGTGAGTTTTTCACCCATGATAATACCTAGGTCCTTCTGAGTGGAAACGTTTTGGATTGAATTGTTTTCAATAGCATAAGCAGACACCACTTTGTTCTTTTTAAGGGAAAAAGTAAGGAAATAGCATTTCTGAGGGTTTAATTCAAGATTCCACTGACGACACCACTTAACAAGTTCTGTGAGAGCATTTTGAAGAATCGTCACGTCATGATTCGATGAGATCTCCTTGAAGAGTTTACAATCATCCGCAATCAAAAGTATATTGATAGGGAAGGAGGACAGTTTTTCAGGGAGGTCATCCATGTACAGAAGGAATAGGATTGGGCCTAAGACACTTCCCTGAGGAACTCCAGACAAAACGGGAAGAAAGTTAGAAGAGGAACCTGAAAGAGCAACACGTGTTCACGCTCATGGAGGTAGTCCTGCAGTAAAGAGAGAAAATTTCCATGGATGTTAAATGTGGATGATAATTGATGCAGAAGAAATTTATGGTTAATTTTGTCAAAGGCTTTCGAAATATCCAAATATATAGTGTCAAGTTGGGAGTTATTACCAATAGCTCGGGCAGCATGCGAAAGTAAGACGGAAATATTTGTTAGGCAAGAGCTGTCTGGAAGATCCTGAGATACTCGCTTCCCTGCAAGAGATAATGTGTGTTGCCTAATTCTACGGCGAATTGAGAACTTTGCATTCAAGTTTGTTCATCGCCGTTGAGTTAGGCAGCACACATAACACCGTGAGGGGCCTCATTTATATTGCTGGTGACTGTACGTACGCGTCATATTTAAATTCCTGGAAGAAAATAACAATGCAGCTTGCAGCACTGCCACAGTGGAGACAGGTCGAACGATGTCTTCCACTCATTCAGCAAATTACTATTCTTTGCGTCGCCAGATACTGTTGCTAACCTGATCCTTTTTTCTTCATTCTGGCAGTGTTGCCAGTGGCATTACTGGACCATGCCACATTTTGAACTGAATTCTCATTACAATGATTTATCCGAAACATACCATCGCGGGTGTTAATGGTAAATAATTTAGAGCTAAAATGACAATAAATTTGACCTTTTCGAAAATTTAAGAGGGAAGTATAGGAACTTTGGGAGAGTGTTTGGGCTGTGTGGATAAATCACTGACTGATTACGTCACATGTGAATCCCCACACCCACCCCCACCTCTTGCATAATAGTATAATAGCAATAAGCATGCATACAATGGAGATTGCACTCACCGGTAGAATGGACTCATGTAGACACCATGATAAAGCAGCACTATACTGTCACCACCACATCATCGAGTCACCTGCAATGAAGAAATAAGTACTATATTCAAATTGAAGACATCTATAAAATCGTAGAAGATGGCAGATTGTTATTTCAACTGTCTTATGCGCGAGGTTTTACTGTCATACCCCTAAGAAATCCATAGGCCAGAAGGTTTATATTTGTACAGTTCTCGTTTCGGTTAGCTATCAAGTGCTTCCACCCACTAACAGGAACGCTGGGGCCAGCACGTGCTTCGTTCTCTGCCAGCCATTGTTGTTTTTATACAAGTTACAGCAATCGTAACTCAGTAGCGGCTCGTGCCTAAAATAACAGGTGAAGAAGTACATTTATAGGCAATGAAAAACAAATAGTAAGTGTCAGTGGGCCCCCCACAATTTAAAACGTCTTTTTTGTCTTCATCCGTCCATCTGGAAAATGATGTCTGCAACAAATTACACACTAAGTCATTTACTGGGTTCATTGTACAAACCACAGCTCAACACATGAACACAACACACGATAGGAAACGCGAAACACACTCGCGGAACAAGATCTCGCGAGAACGCAACGATTTTGCCACAACCACTGGATGCAATGTTTTCTGTCGACGAGAGAACTGCTGCACCTAGATGGCGACACCCGTTCAATTCCAACGCAAGGTGACGTCACCGTTGCCATGACAACCGGCTAAAGTCTTCCGCAACCTGGCGGCGTCTGCTCTTGGTTTGTTTAAGCTACGATGAACTCTTCACGTGCGTAGCGCCGAGCGGCGTATTATTTGAGTATTATCGTGTGCGTTCTGCTGGGAAATAGTTTAATTTAACAAGCAAATGAAAGATGTCAATATTAATTTCAAAATTAGGTGAAAACATCTGCACTTGTTGCACTTGGCCAGCCGCCACCTACACGTAAGCTAAATAATGACTACGTGCTTTTATACTATCTCTATTCTCACGTCGTCCTCTTACCTATTCCTGTAATAATAATACAATATTGACTAATTTACATATTTCACTCAGAAAATATGTAGGTTGTATAACGAAATTGCAAAATCATATGGTAAGGTGGACATCTTCCAAAGCTTAGGAAAGTTCAAAAGGGAAATTGAAACTTACTTTCAAAACAAGATTTGACATTATTTAGCAGTTCAGTCATTTTCTATGTACATACCTGGTTTGTTCAAGTGAAAGAATTAAGGCTCGGCTGGACATTTGGCAGCCGAATGGGCGATTTTTTAAAAATTTCCCTCTCCATTCGAAAAACCGCTGTGATATTCCAAAATATGAAAAATTACATGCGCTTAGAATTCCTTCTAGAGCATTGACGTGAATTTTCATGAAGTTTGCTTTCACTGCTATCTAGATATTATCAATAGTTTCGCGATTACGTAAATCTATTAAACTATTGATAAAAAAAAGTGTAAATCACCAACCCTGAGACCTTCTGTAAACAAACCGTCTCACCGATTCGATGTATCACTCCGCGTCAGCTGATTCATGACCGCAATCATCTGCTGTTACACTCATAGTTCGCCGCACCTATTCATTTTACATAAGAGCCTCTGAATGTGAGAACCCGCTCTCAAAACATCAGACGAATATGCAGCCGCATACATTGTTACTTTCCCGGTCATTCTCTCTTTCATAACCCTTAAAACTGCAAACACTGACACACCACTGCACTGGGATACCAACTTAACCACTTCTTTTACTGGTTCAGGATACCACTGACAGAACGTTACATACATATTGAGTAGAAACTGTTTCTCGCTACTTTGGTGCTTTGAAAACAAGCTCGGAGAACACGGAGACCTTCCCGCATGCATAGAACTTGCAATGTTATTTTTCTAAGGACAAGTCAGGCAATATTACTAAGTGGCACTACTTTCTTGCTGTTCATATGATTATTTTTAGAAAATAACCAGTTATAAAATATCATTATGTACACAAATCTCTAAGCTCATTGAAAGTTACAATGCACATTCCTACAAAATGTTCACACTTATCTTGCCTTGCCATGTCACCAAGTTATTTTACGAAGTGCACTATATTTGGCGGAACAAAAATGGTTATTAGGATGCTTGTCAAAGTTTCCAACCGCAATAAATTTACGAACTTTCTTTGTCTTGTTTTCATCATCATCATCAATATATTTATTGGACTTGTTACAGCATTGCATATGGCTGTTTATGCCCATTATATATTTTATTTACATAAGATACAATTTACATAAAATCTACAAACAAATTTTAAATACACTCCTATCTATATCAAACCTTAGAAATATACATTACCATGTTATAGCATTTTGTCTAAAAAAAATGCAGGTAAAATATATTCAATTCGCATGCAAGAAAGAAGCCAAATTTGTGGGAAATGATTACTGGTGCAAAGAGTTAACCATAAAGGTGAAGCAATAAGTACAAAAGAAAGAGCATTGGGTTTAAAGTGAGACGTCATTTGCGGCAGCGTATCCCATACTACAAATTGGCCGTTGTTTTACCTATATAATGAATCCTGTAACAACGCTGGATTTCGTGTGGATTATTTTACTTCTTTTACTTCTATAAGTCTGCAATGCTTTCTGCATGCAAGTGGTTTTGTTTACAGAAGGTCACAGGGTTGGTGATTTGAACTTTAAATAACAGTGAAAACAATCTACACGATAAGGATCAGTTTATTGCTAGTTACTATCATTATTTCTATACCTCATCATTTATATGTAATGCCTGGCTCATATGTTTTTGTTTGGTTGTTTCTATTCTTGTCATATCATGTGTAAGATCTAACCTCACTTGTCAGGTTGCTACTTTCTATTTTTCTTCATGTTACTTTTTCTTATTAATTTTTATATTACTTTAACACATATTATCATAATATTATTGTACCTTATCGACTCTGTTGATTGCATATTCTGTGTAACAAACAATGTGATAATACAATACACTGTAAATGGGCATTTGCCAGTGTCATATCTTTAAATAAATAAATATTAATTTTTTAAACATTTATATTATTATTATTATTATTTCTGAGACTCTGGTTCGGACTCCCCCCTAAAAGCGGATGGATCTTGCTGAGGAAAGTACAGAGTGGACCACGAAAAAGTAGCCCCAGACTGAAACAACGAGCAAGTTTATAATGCATAACTTCTACTTTATTAATAACATTATTACAGTTATTACAATAATCGTTTCTTTCTAAAGGTTTGGTAACATAGTCACTTGTCATAAGAGATGCTGAAAATGGTTGACAGTTTGAACGAACAATAAACACTGGCATGGGGTACTATGGAGCCGGTCCACTTATTCGTGGCCCACCCTGTACAATGGAAAACACGTTGCTGCGACAAGAAACCTTCGGGTTTAGGATTAACAGAGATTCATTTAGCAAACACAGTGTAAAAAACAACACGCTCAGCATTTCGCAGAGTCGTTAAGTCTGAAACCACGAGCGATAAACCGCCCGTGGAGGGACTTAGGGGCAGGAATCGTGCCCATCCGAGGCATTAAAACGGGCATAAATAACCACCACAGCGATTCTCCTTGACAGAATCGCTTTATGCTTTCATTCATGCAGAGCGCTCGCAGTCAGCGTGGAATCTCTGGAGGTCGGCGAGTATCGCAAGGCCAGGGCCGTAAAGTGCGCAACGGGCGAAGCGGACTGGGTCTCCCTCATCGCACAACGCGCTAGCAACATCGCGTTCTGACGTCACCGCGAAGAGCTTTCATTGTTAGGCTAAATGCCTTCGTTGTTAGATTAGGCTTGTTTAAGCATTATTATTATTATTACTATTATTATTATTATTATTATTATTTATTATTTGAAGTAGGGTTACATCATACATATGCAGTGTATTTACGCAAACAGCCATGTCAAACTCAATTCTTGAGTAGGGCCGCATAACGATAATATCAAAACTCCCAGGGCCGCACATCTAGAACCCCAACCCCTTGAAGTCCAGAACCAAGTGGTTCGACCCTAACGGAGGGGGGGGGGGGTTTCCAGTGATTATTATGTATTGCAGCATCGATATATAAATTATATACAGAGCTACCCATCCCCACTTGCCACAAATTAGCAACCGCAGGGGAGCGCAAGAACCAGGTTCAGAAATTCCCTACATCTCCCCTCACATATGACCCTGTATTTGGATGATTTCACGATTACGTGCGTGTGTATTTTTTGTGAAAATCATTTTATATAATATCCTTGCATGTTTTATTGAAATAAAATCAACAAATATTTTTTCCGTGGAGACAGTATTTTACATGTTACTTTCGAGCATAAATTGGTTACAATTATGCAAACATTTTTGGAATAAACTGTTTGTGAGCAATTGTAGTTTCGTTTCCCATACATTTGACACTTTTTTTTCTAACTAGCTTCTCAAAAGTCTGTAATATTTTTCTTGTGAGCATGAAACTCTTAATGCCGACAAGTCAGTCATTCTTGATCGTTTGGCTGTTATTTTAATCTTCATGATGAAAAACAACTTTTCACCAAGGCAAGTGCAACCAAAATTAATAAAATTTCTGCAACAAAATAGCTTATTCGAGGACACTGATATGAAAGATATGAGAAAAATCAAGGAAAGCCTACCTCGCGATATTTCTCTTTCAATACGAGTTGCACTGTAATTCAATAAGTTCCATTCGAAGGTCAGAACTTGTACATGAAAAAGGAGCAGAGCAGTGAACAAGAATATTGCCCTTCGCACTCTCTGAAGTCTTGAAACCTGTTTCCAAATTCATCACGTACTAGTGTTTTTATTATGGACAAATATTCCTGGTATTCCTGAGAAGTTGGGAAGGACAAATTATAACTTTATAAAATAAGTTATAAGATAAAGGAAGACTGCAACTTTTCAAAATGGCCTCCACTTCCTTCAAAATATCAGCTCTTGTGTCACGGAAAGGAATCATTCAAGTAGTTTTACTGTCATATCGAGATGAGAATTTCATCCACGAATGAAGAGAGCTAAATGAGCTCCCTTACAGACGTCCGTACTTTTACATTTTGTGAGAAAAGGAAACAACACGAAGAATTTTCGCTTTCAATTATTCGTTGACTAAGTCATTAATCCTCTCCTCCACTGTATTTCTGATTTTTTAAATATTTTTTTAGCGTCGCTTTTCTGCCACGTTTGGGTAATGGCGACGATGAGGATGAGTGAAGATATGATGAAATTGATCAAGGGACGCATACCAATAACACCCATGCTCGGGCCAGGATTAGAACGTGTCGTAACGGGCTGTGCTAACCACTCGGCCACAGAGGTTGGCAAATTGATTTCATGATAAAGAAATACTTTTGAATGAATTAACTTTATCAGGGTACAACATTTCTACGCTTTTCACTATTCACATCACAACAAAAGTAAGCATTTCACTCGAAAAAGTCTACATTCCTCTTCTATAGTCCTTTTCTTACTACCACAAGGCTTGGGCAGCGACATGGTTGTCTGAAAACCTTTCCTGAAACTGACTTTTCTTCAAGGTAAACCCTTCAAAATCAAGAAAGACTCAGACTCAAAGTATGCACGCTGCCCTCCCCCAGCTCCCAAGATACTTTTGTACTTCAGAAGAAACCTGACAATCAGCTTGCTTAGTTGACACCACACCTACACTAATGGAATGTATACGTGTATAGGAAAAAAATTGTCAATGTGGTGAGGTTTGAATGACTCGTGTCTTGTTTCACGAGAAAAGAGAAAACGAGATAACTACAAATGTATAGATAGAATTTCAAGCATGAAGTATAAGTGAGGCCAAGGCAAAGTTTGACATGGCTATTGCTAAGGGAACCAAATCCACCAGACCTAACCTAAACAACGTAGGCAATCGCGTCTGACGTCAGAATATGAAGTTGGTAGCGTGTTGTGCGATAAAGGAGACCCAAGCGGACTCCGTAGCACTGGCAGCGACGTAACTTCTCGACTCTTTCGCCTTCGACGATCGTAACGGCCTTGCGGTGATAAAGAAAAGGTTGTAGCACAGTGGTGAACCAATGCGAAGATTGCATTCTGGATAACACTGAGTACCAGGGTACGAAATCATGGGGCGACGGGGGGAATTTCCCCCACCAACAAAATTGGCCCCAATCATCCCCCCACAAACAATATTAGCCTCAAAAATTCCCCCATCAAAAATTTAAAGAGAGCAAAAGTTTTTGTTAAAACAACATAAGACAAACAATTAGGTTTGACTTGAAACTTTACTAAGGATAATATCGAAAACACAGTAAATGGGGTATGTTTGTGGATATTGCATGTTCACTTTATCACTCTCTCTCAAGAGATCATATACAGATCTACACCAATACCAATATACACAACACAGTAAGATTCAAACAAGGATGCAAGGCAAATATAATCTTGAAATTTAATAGATTAATATTAATATAAAGCAAAGCTAAACAAAAAAAACTTATACATAATACAAATATTTCGTAATTTATGTAATATCTTTAACCAGTTAGTAAAGGAATGTTTAACTAATTGGTGAAACAATTAGTTTGCTACTTTATAAATATTTGATGTATAGTAGCAAATGAATTCCTATATATATATATATATTTAATAATGTAGCCTACATTTTAAAATATTTAGTGATTTATATGTAACAAAATCATTAATATGTACATCACAGTT
This sequence comes from Lepisma saccharinum, assembly GCF_977018435.1. Taxonomy (NCBI): domain Eukaryota; kingdom Metazoa; phylum Arthropoda; class Insecta; order Zygentoma; family Lepismatidae; genus Lepisma; species Lepisma saccharinum. The sequence goes on from NC_139245.1 coordinate 46,338,740, forward strand.
CATATTAATAACCCATAGCGCGACAGCCCTTGAGAGCCTTGGCTTACCTACCGACTGCTGGTCTCCCTCCCACACTGTTCCTCCGTCACCTGTTATAGCGTGGAGATCTTAGACCAGTATTGGGGTGTCGGGTGGTCAGCCCGACGAACCCCCAGCCGTTGTAGGTTTTCTCGACCGGGTTACCGCTCACTCATTCGGAGCTCCCCAATTTCCTCACGATGGTGGGTTGCCACCGGCCCTATACGTAGGCCGAATAAATTCCGACCAGAGCCGGATTCGAACCTACGCCGTCCCGCAGCGAACGATCTCAAGACGAGTGAACGTCTTAACCCGCTCGGCTACGGAGGAGGACCACAGTTCATATTGTATATATATATACGATGGCTGCTCAGAAAGTAATGATTAGACCAGCTCTGATTTTAGGTTTTAAACCTATTTTTTCCTTTACAGGTATGTAAGAAATAGTAAGTTATGTCAGCGTTTCGTTAAAAAACACAACAACTGATGAAGTTTTATAGTGCCTATAAAAACTATCTTGCTTGTTAGAACCTATTTTAGGTTTAAATCAAGCCTTTATTTGAGTTTTTATATATTTTTAAAGGTTTTACAGGATTTTTACGTCACACAGAGGCATTTGCTTTGCTTGGTCACGGAAAAATTCAATGACGAACGTGCTTGAAACATACTCTCTGTTAATTTCCTTTCCTCCAAGTTCACGATGTTTTTTAAAACCACTAAACACGGCAAAATGTCTGGCGCCACTGTTACCTGTACAATCCAAAGTGGTCTGATCTGTGTGGTCTTGCTCACTTTCGCGTCACTTCGGTGCTTTGTGGCATTCACGCCTTGCAAACTAACATTTCAGCATTGAAGTTTGCACCACTGACTATGTTTTTGTTGAAATATTATTTTCAGCATATAAGATGATCCTCACAGACAAAATTGCGGAGTTTGACTGTCGATAACATGAAAAACCATTGTTGCCTAACAATACGGCGAAGAGTGGATTTTATAGCAAATTTCCAATGGTAAGTTCTGCCATCTCCGTAGGGTTAGGCAATACACACAACGTTATGCATGATAGTGTGTATTTCATGATATAGGTGTCCCATTTTCATTCCCGGTGACTATACCTAATCAGCATTTTTCAGGAACTTTGAACTATTTTCAGTTTTTTTGAACCTATTTCAGGTTTTATAGAGCCTAACTTAAGATTCTTAGGACGTATTTTAGGAATTTTCGAACCTATTTTAAGGTTTTTCGAACCTATTTTAGGAATCCGAGGGCTAGTAATGTCCCACATGTTTTTTTCTCATTCCTGAATGAAGAGAGCATTGTGCAAGGTAGCAACACTGAAGTTTAATGCCGACATGTCTGTAAGTATATGGTCGTCCGACAGATAGCGCCGCAGTAGTGGTGCATGAAAATGGCGTTTGTGAGTGACACACGTTATAAACAACGAGCTGTAATTGAATTCTTAGTGGCGGAGGAAATGTGAGAGAAACATTCACAAACGGTTGTGTGCTGTGTATGGAGGTTCTGTGGTCGATATGAGCACCGTTGGATGCTGGGTGCAGAGATTTAAGGCTTCAGGGAGTGAAGAAATTGAGCTGCATGATCGGCCGCAGTGACACGAGCTGGTACAGGGAAGGAATTCATGCCTTTGTTTCGCTATGGCGTAAGGCCGTACGCATAGATGGAGACTATGTAGAAAACATTGTATGTTACATTATGTGTAAAGAAAACATTCAGTTATACTGTGAGTGATTTTAATTCATTTTCAATAAATAGTTTCAGAGAAAATAAATTGTAGGGCATTACTTTCTGAGCATCCCTCGTATAAAGTGTCTGTAATTGAGATATTTTTCCCCCACCAGTTTTCGACGATTTCAAATCCTGGTGTGAACCATTGGCGTACGCAGAAGGGGGCTGAAGGGGCTACAGCCCCCCCTGAAATCTAAAAAGAAATAACATTTCCAATGAAATCAGAAAAAACTTAAAATGACCCCCGATAACCATTTTTGTCTTTGAATAACTTTTAAAAAGAATGTTGAAAAAGAAACTAACAATGGAGTATCACTGAAATTGATTTACCGCGATGTATTCTATGATCCAAGCAAATTTTAATCTCATTCTGATCAGTAAAGGCTAGATTCTTGGCCCTGAACCCACGTTCCTTATTCGATTGAATTCACATGATATTGGAGTGAGGTGGAAATGTGTTTCGCATTTTCTTTGTAGCAAGCCCTTAGCTAGAAGGGAGGGAGGCTCAGGGGGGGTTGTAAACCAAGTTCATTTTTACGAAGTTTAACAGTATTAAATGAAGGCAAATAATTATGTGTCTGTGTGTGGAGGGGCGTCATTAAGTTAATATAAAATATACTGTGAACAAATGGAGGAGTCCTTTAGAAAACGTACAAATGCGATTCGCGTGGAGGTGCGTTGGCTTCTCCTGTGAGCGAAATGCAACGCATTCGACGTGGGTTTGGATTGTGGCTTTATAAGGTTACGATGCAGGAAGCTTATCAACTGCCCAGCCAGAGCCACATCTTGAGAAGCCTCGCAAAGACCGACCCTTCCGCGTGTCGTTCACCTGGCTCCAGAAACACTCCAGCACCTCCGTTCCAGACGGTCGGCCGAGCGTGGACATGGCTGGCCGAACATAAATAGTTTTTAAAAGCATGAACCGGAAATTGAATCCTCTGGCACTCTCTAAGCATTTGTAATTTTAAAAATACATACACAACTATCAAGTCCTTATTCTGATATGTTTTCATGTAATTGTACAACGTGTTTCAAAAGTCGCACTAAAAGAGAAACATAAATTGAGAGTATTTGAAAATAAAATCCTTAGAAAAATGTTTGGAAGTAAAAGGGATGAGGAGACGAGTGGAGAAGGTTACATAATTTAGAACTGTCTAATTTGTATTCATGTCCAGATATTATTAGAATTATTAAATCAAGAAAACTTAGGTAGGCAGGCCATGTGGCACGAATGGGAGAGGAAAGAGGAGTTTACAGGATTCTTGTTGGGAAACCTGGTGGTAAGAGACCAGTAGGAAGGCCAAGACGAAGATGGAGGGATAATGGATGGAAAGAATTGAATTGATCTTGCCCAGGATAGGGACAGATGGAAGACTTGTGCTGCTGCAGCCATAAACCTTCGGGTTTAAGAAGGCTAGAGAGTTAGCTAATTAGTTTAGTTTCAAAAGTCGCGGAACCCTGTATTTCATGGGTTATAACATGATGACTGGGAGAGACATTTACACAGGTTTTGTGCATTAAGAAGCCTCGCCTAATGGGATAGTTGAAAATACGAGGGTAATTCCGAAAGTAAGTTTTGTGTAGTGATAATTTCGGAAGTAATGTACAGTCACCAGCAATAAAAATGGTACACTTAGATCCTGAAATACTAGCGTGTTGCCTAACTCTACAGCGATAAGTAGATTTTAATAGAAACGTTTCAATGGCAAGTTCTGCCACCGCCGTAGTTAGGCAACACACATAACGACTTGCAAGGAAGCGACTTATGCTAGTTGTGTATCGTCACTGATTTCAGTGACTAATTTTACTTGTACTGCGGTACTCTCCCACTAATCCCGTTATATATCTTTTTCAGTGGCGTATTATGACGGTACGTCAGAGGTGAGGGTTACCTGCACACAATCACGTCACGAGAGCCCCCAAAACAGATTCCCTTGACATCAAAATTACTACCACTTCAATCTTGTATTTTTCAGATGGCTCTCTTGTGTCATACCCGGTACGATGAAAGCGCTGATAGAAGTACTGCTGAGAGGGAAATTTCAATCTCCAAAGAAATAAACTATTATATCCCACTATATATATGCACAAACCTAGGTGCTTAAGAAACTACCATTCGTCTAAAAGAATAAATTGTTACTGCTTCACAAATTCTGAAGTTCCCTATGTATATTCAGGTTCAAATTTCAATAATACTTCAATATATTTCTATACCCTTCTGGAGTGTCAACTACTACCCTAACTCCCAAACTTACACTCATCCTTGACAACTCAATTTCGTTCTTGAATATATTTATTTCTCAGAAACGTGGATGAATTTAATTATTCATAAAAACCCAACAGAACAAAATCCTTAATACTGTCTAAGATCAGTGATAAGCGTAGATGAGAAATATCTCACTATGATCTCCAACCACTTGGTGAGTTTGCTTAAAACAAATGATAATGTTGGATACATCAAAAGCACACCCAAATTCCTCCCTGCTGAAAGAGAATACACATATAGTAGAACATGGAATCATGCACTGAATTTAGAATAATTCAAATGTATATTTCAAGTGAAAAAGAATTCATGATCTATTGGACTTATTTATTAGTTGCCGATGTTAAATTTTACATGATTGTCTCTTATGAGCAACAGGCAACTTCTGATACTTCTTCAAACAAACAAAAACAGTCGTTTGTCTCAGCATTAACAGCTGATGATTACCTCAAAATGCATATGCTGACAATATGAAATTGTGGATACATTGGGCAACACCGCCTCAAACTGACATATTTCTACTTAGGAAATAACGGAACATTTAAATATACCCAATTATCAAAGGTATAACACAATCCTTTTATGGATTTATAAGCAGCACAGGTGATTGTACATAACGTCTTTGTACGCTACAAGCATGCCCATCAATGGACAAGCAACTTTGAAAATCAAAATAAATTTTGTCAATGTACTTCATCAATAACTGTGACTTGATGCAAACCTTTATACTTTACATCATTCTAAGTTCTACCTTTGCTGAAAGATTACCTTTGCATTATGCTAACTTCGCAATAGAATTCAATTTTTTAGTGGCAAAGCGTCGTCCGCCATTTCCTTTTACCACGACATTTAGCACGAACGCGACATCAAACTTTTCGCGGCATTTATTATAAAAATAAAGGATATTATAACATAACGTCAAAAAGTGCTACAAGAAAGCTTAAATATGAATCAAAATGGATTTTATCATAATGTCGATATCTACACGAGACGTAACTTGAGAATTTATAGTTTAATTCCTAAAATTCCGATTGGGGCCTTCCAACATTAATTTTTTCATATTAACGTGAGCAGTGATTATTTAAACAGCACTTACACTCCATCTTTCGTGAATTCTCTGAATTACTTGTATTCAGGGTACATGGACGTGTTTAAATCACCGTTAATTATCCCACATGTGTGTAGGTAAGGTAAGATAAACCAGTCATGACGATATCTGTCATAGTATACTGAGTCAAAGATTTGGGCTATCTCACAATGTCACGTGGTCCTATGATATGAATAGAAATAAATTTACCAACTCCTAAGAAATCAGGTTGCCAACTCCTAAGAAATCAGATTGCCAACTCCTAAGAAATCAGGTTGCCAACTCCTAAGAAATCAGGTTCCCAAGTCATAGGAAATCAGGTTGTCAACTCATAGGAAATCAGGTTGCCAACTCCAGAATCAGCATCATCTCACTGATATGAATAATTTTATTTACAATTTCTGATCGATTTTTCTCCTGTATTTTATTCACTAGATTTCAGGCTTCGTGAACTATGCAAATTGAAGATGTCACTCTGTCGCTGAAAATTTTGTTTAGATCTTGTTCCATCACTCTGTACATTAGTGCTACACTAAGCCACTAAGGATGTGCAATACATGTATACAACACAACGCTACAACACAACTGCCAAACTCCGTAGCGGAGTGGTTAGCACATCGCGCTACGACATCAATTTCATCATATCATCATCCATCTTCATCGTCGCGATTAGTCAAAAGTGGCTGAAAAGCAAAATATCGTAATTTAATCACTCATCTTCATGTTCGCTATTATCCAAAAGTGGCAGAAAAGCGAAGTAAACTGCACCAAATCAAGATGGCCCATATCTAGAATTTCATTTCGAGGTGGGGGCCATCTAAAAACGAAAAAGGTGGGGGATAGAAGCCCTGAAGATGGATTTCTCAGTATATTACAATTTGTAACACAAAATATTCAATCCTACTAAGAAACTAAAATTAATTACCATTATATACTATTTAAATTAGATATTATGTGATTTCGGGGACTTCAGCCTGCAAGTCGATAAACAATACAACACAACAAAATGTATTTTATTGGGCTACGTGTGCACAGAACAGTGATTTATGAACACACGCCAAACTTTCTTTAACACCCCTTATAATTTATTTTTTGCAGATGTCCGATTTATATTCATTATGGCTCTCAATAAATTTGGCCGCAAACATGGCGGCTGTGCGCATACTGACGTCACATGAAACCCACCTGTAGTGTGGTTACTTGCAAGATTATGTGAAATAACTTGAACATTTTGCTCACTCAGGCAATCGGTTGCCTGGCATTCTAATCGCATAATCGAAACTCTCTTTCCGGTACTTGGCTAGTTAATGAACAATTCTTCATTGATTATACATGTCTGGCCTCAATGTTTGAAGAAGTTGAATTGGAAACAGTGTCTGAAATCGTGGGAGTTGCGCCAACAACAATCTCTTGCAGTACTAAACTGAAGGAATCATTGTTGTCGGTGTCAATGTATTGCACGATCTCCATTATTCCGAAAACGTGACTTCCATCAAACATTATCAATTAATATAACAATTATGCATAAGCAGGGAGTTGGTTATTGATGGAACAATGCGATTGAAAGTGCCAATACGCCACACTCGCCTATCCCTCACGTACGATCTGAACAATATTGTTTTGCATGCCGAGACGTTGATGGAAATCCCTGGGCGGGAACAGAACTGTGGGAGCGGAACTTACTATGAGGGGTTGCGAAGTGCATTACATCGGTAAAAAGCACCGTCACATTTATATTTATTTAGTCTCAACCACACTAAGGTCAGTTGATGAACTAAAATGACCATAAAATTATTTAAAAATGACATAAAAATTATAAAAAAAATAGCTAAAAATAATTTTCGATTTTAAAATTAAAGCTGATTTTTTCATAAATTACAACAGGGTATTTGTAACATTAAATTACTGAAGCAAAGGGAAAAAGCAATTAACTGCCAATGTAATTTTCCTTATTTTTACTTCAAGGCTTTTCTGTGTAAGTCACTCACCTCCTTTCAGAGTGGGTCTTGCATAATACAGTAGTCTGCCAGCATCTGAAAACACAGTTGTGTTACGCGTACATCATATTATAATTTGTTTATATTGTGAGTAAAACCACAGATAAGGGTATATAAGCAGAACTGCAACGAAGGCAGGAAACCGGTGCATTGACCTCCTGCTGAGAATCCCCATTCGCAAGAAGTTTTGTAATAATCCGCTAAGAAGCGCTGAGAGGCACCACTCGCAATCTTGCTTCCACTTAGTCTAGAGTTACCAGACGTCCGGATTTTCCCGGACATGCCCTACATTTTAGCCTTATGTCCGGCGTCCAGGAGGAATTTGAAAAATATAATAAATGTCCTACATTGAGCGTTACATAATATTAATTAGGACAATAGGTAACAGAAGAAAATCATGCAAGTCACAAGTCTATGGATTGCGCTTCCAAACTCAATGGTGAAATTTATTTTGATTCAGTCATTGCACAAAAGGAAAAAAGTTTTTCCTGCTATTAAACAAACGGGAAAACGGAAGCAATTAATGAACAAAGTTTTGGGACCACTTTCTGATAACGTCACTGTTCAGTGCCTGAGCAGAATTTCTTGCCTTAGGGTTTATACTGATGGAACAAGGTATTGCCCATTCTTATTAAATATTCAATATACGTAATTTGATTGTAAAGCAGGGGTATAGAGAACACAGTTATTCAGGGTGTCTGCCAGTCAAGAAAGTCATGGAAGTCAAGAAAAAGTAAAGAAATCAACAAGTAGGTCAAGAAGTGAATAAAAAGGCAATAAATTATTCTCGTGGTCAAGAATTTTTGTTATCATAATGACTGATTGGTTGATTTAGTTTATTTTACTTCACTTTCTTCTGTCCTTTTGACTATTCGCGGAGATGAGGATGAATGGTGGTAACATAAAATGGATGAAGGGACAGTTAGGGACAGCCGACACAAGCCCCACATAAAGTTATACCGGCTGTGAGTCCAGACGCCAAAGCCTCGGTTATCTGCCAAACACAGTTCAGGATGCATTAATACGAGAAAACGGATCTAATTCTCTTCTTAAATTCAGCTTCAGTTTTCATGTTAACTGGCTCTTTGCTAGGGGATTTCATTAAATAAATATTTATTTTCTTAATTACTCATTTCCAACTTTACCTAAGTAGGGGTCGAATAAATAAACGTTAAGAAAAACGGAAAAAAGGTCTGGAAGATTTCAGAAAAATTCAAGGATTCTGGATGTGTTATTTTGGCAGACACCCTGTTATTGAAAAAAAAACTACCCAAGATGAAACTTCTCGAACGGAAATTGCTGAATATTTGTTTGCCATTACAGGTCATAATTCAAATGTTGAGTGAGTACTTTCATTACCATCAGCACAACAGACTCACGAGATAAATATTTTTTCAATAAAGTCTGTAAAATGTTTGTTTGGCACTGGTCCCTATAATTTCAAAGAGTTTGACTGTCCACTCTAACATAAATATTGTTTGACTAAACCTGAGATTTTGATAAATATTGTCTCCTCTGAGAAGTACCACTTAAATCATGTAATGAGAGGTGCATTGATTAGTATGATTGCAAGTTTTGAAATTTTGCATTTAAAAATTCATTAAGAATTCATTATTTTAAAACTGAAAAGTGTCAATTTTTAACTATTCTCTAACGTGTTCTATAGAAATATGTATTATTTATTGAGAATGTTTTGTGTCCTACATTTTCACTTAATGTACTACATTTTGGGACAGCATGTCCTACATTTCCGTTACAGCGATCTGGTAACCCTAACTTAGTCTGACAAACAGAACAAGAGATGGCACTGCTAAATTTCAACAGCTGTCAAGCCTGACGTCACCGGAACACTTATCTGTGGTAAAACCCAAGATTATAGCGATTGTAGTGGCCAGAAAGGAGACCTCAAAGTAGGCTTTACACAAAGTATTTTAACTGCTGGAGGAAAAATAAATGTATCACAATTAATTATTTAATCCATTTTCAAACTTTCGGTTAAAAATAATATTGTACATTTCCATTGACGAAGTTGCTAAAAAGACCATGTCAGGAAATTTAAATACGCAAATTATGCTAGCAAATGGATTTAAAATTCACGAAATAACAGAGGCCTCAAAAATGAAGAAAAAATACTGCAAAATGATCTTAAATCCAAAAAGGCCGAAAAATGAACAATAAAAACGATGTTTTCTAGTACTAACTTATGGGAAACGGAGTGATATCAGGTTTAGCATCTTTTCAAGGCTTAGAAAAAAATATGATTTTTCATCACCGAGCCCTAGTCATTATTATCAGTAACAGATGTAGTATTTTTTTTTGTCTAACGGTTGACCACCTACCCTAGAGAGGGGTATCGCGCACTACCCCTCGGTATAACCCTTGGCCCAACAGCCCTTGAGGGTCAAGATCTACACACCGAATGCCGGCCTCACTCCCACATGCCTCAGCAGAGATGGGCGATCATCCAACCAGTTACAGGGTGACGTGTGGTCAGAACGACGAACCCTCCCTGTTGTAGGTTTCCATGATCGATTTCCATTTATATAAGAGCAGTAAAAATTAAGGGCATATTACTTACGTTAGGAACCACTATTATCCTGAATCACTTCACCGAAGTACAGTAAGTTGTGTTTCATCACTAGACACTTTGTAACGTAATAACGTTATTAACAAATAACTGTAACGGATTCAAATAGTTTACAAAAATAGGGCACACACCACAGCAAATCAGTAACACAAACAAAACACAGATATCGCTCCGGGCGCCGAGTCGAGAAGCACGTTGAGTCTACTCACAATTTTCACTTGCACTGTTGCAGCTCCAAGCAGATAAAACACCCATGCAATTCCCTGAAAATAAAATATTTTATGGCCACGTCTCTTTCCATACTTAATGCTTAATGTGAAGCGGTATCAAAGATCCCATTCGCTCGATTCTATGAACACAATCCGAACGAATGGCTTGTTTCGAAATCGTTCGTCCACACTGTCAGTTTCATTGTAGGTATCTTAGCAGGGAAAGTGATCCAATAAATAATGCATTAAGAGAAATATTCTCTCCACAAAACGCCACGTGTGGCCGGCACTGAGATTAAAAACGGGATTCTACACGCACAAACGTGGTAGCCCGGCGTACGTCATTGAAGTAGTCTGAAGAATATTAGTGTGGAAGAAACGCCCTCTCCTCTTGGATTCAGCAGCCCCCCCCCTTTCCTCTGGTTGTCAAATTTTGCCGTTTTGGGGAGGGTCGGCATTGCTGCTGCAACATTTTTCGTCGTCTTCTTCTTCTAAGAGAACCAAACCCAACTTGCCTAACCTAACCACCACAGATTATTTACTACCACAAAAAGCTACCAGCCAATGGGAATGCTTGAAAAGGTTGTAGCAGCAATCACTACCTTTGTGGGGAGGTACTATGTACAGAATGTCCCAAAATAGTGTTTATACTCTTTGAATGTTAATAACAGATAAACTATTAAAGATAACTGGACTTTTTTGTATATGAAGCTGCAATATCTACTACATTGAGTGTGTGCAGGCATTCTGTTCTTTTTAGTTCCATCACAGCCCACCAGATGGTAGGCATTTCTGTAGGATGAGGAGCATTTTTTCTTTTGAGCAAGGTAAGAAGTGTCAAATAACCACCTTAACACCATTAGATTTCTACCTCTGGGAAACGATGTGTACCCCACACAGCCATGGTCACTGGATGACATGAAACATTACCTGCGCTTCCCTTCCTGTGGAAACCATCTGCTGATTGTTGATTTGTTGATCTGTTCTATAACATTGCAGACAAAGCATTGCTGCCAATGAACATCTATAACTTTAAGGTATGTAACACGCAAAAGAGTTCATACTTGCTGTTATTAGTGTTCCCATTATTAAGGTTCAAAGAGTGTAAACACTATATTGGGACACTGTATAACTTATATGGCTCATTCCATGTCAAATCAGGCAGGATTTGACCCTCATAGTCAGTGTTGAATCCATCCACTTTTCTCGGGGGGGTGTCATGCCAATGAAACAATACTAATATTCTTAATTTGCCCCTTACTTCTGATAATCAATCCTAATTACACTTAATTTAATTACATAACTATCATTTTAAGAATCATGATATAAGAATTAATAAAATAATATTATAACATTCAATAATTTACAACAGCAAACTAAGGCGTCTAGGCTTTCTACAGTATATCTGTGGATGACATCATCAATGAAAATGTCTGTGTGTTCCTCGTCCCCTTTTATGATTCATTATGATCGATTTGCTTTATTTTACTTCGCTCTTTTTGCCACATTTGGCTAATTTGCGAAGATGGGGATGAGGGATGACATGATGAAACTGATGAATGGACACTCACAAATATCCATGCCAAGGCCAGGATTCGAACCCGGGACCCCTGGCGTCGCAGTGCGATAAGATAACCACTCCGCCACTCGTCCCCTTTTAGTTGGCACCTTCACACAAGATTGAAGCGTATTCTGATCCATGCTATTTCTTAATTTAGCAGTTATCAAAACGGACGATAATTTAAATTCGTTCATTATTTTGACTTTTAATTATGAAGAGGACGGAATCAGTGTTTATTACTACGAAAAACATTACATTCTACGTTAAAATAAAATTAATGAAAGGAAGCCAAACTGAACATGGTTGTCAACTTTCTTTGGAAATGTCAGAATGCTCTCTCACGTTCCTAAAATTTTCGTTGGGGACTTTTTAATTTCCGGGAGTCGCCCCCTTAATTCATCACTGCTCATGGTCACCAATTTTAATGATATTTGGTATACAACTTTTCTTTGTTTCAAAACTCACAGACTCGCGATATCACTATCGTTCGACATCCAGTCAACACACACAGAGCCCAAACAAATGTATTAATTGGCACAAGTATGTGTTGAGTCTAGTAACATACTATGAGCATTAAGTGATAATAATGCACTTTTGCTGCATCAACCTTGGTTTTGTGCATAAAAGGAAACAAACACCACTAATCAGTTGACCTCGGATTTTAGCCTATTTTTTCCTTTGTAGGTAAATGAGAAATAAATTACGTGAGCGTTTCATTATAAAACGCAACAATTGATGAAGTTTTATAGTGCCTAATAATAACCTATGTTTTGCTCGTTAGAACCTATTGTAGGTTTATGTGCCTAAATCAAGCCTTTTTTTAGTGTCAATTCCCTCCCTTCAAGTATATGATGTTTTTTCGAAGCTCCAAACAAAGCAAAATGTCTGGCGCCACTGCACAGTCCACAGTGCAAACTCCTGTGGTTATACTCCCTTACGCGTCAGTTCGGTGCTTTGTGGCATTCGCGCCTTGCGAAGTAACGTTTCAGCATTCAAATTTGCACCGCTAACTAACTATGCTCTTGCTAAAATACCATTTTCACCATATAAGAGAATTCTCACAGACAAAAGGCGGGTTTTGACTATGGATAAAATTTTTAAAAAAAATGTTTGTGCAGCAAATTATACATGCGTAATTTATTCTTCATATCAAGAAGTAACTTTTGCTAACAGCACAGGTATAGTATTACAACAATATGTGGATAATTTTGAAAATGAGGTATACAAATGAAAATTTGTTTAGAAAGTTAATATTTTATTGTTATACATGATACCACTTATTAAAATTTCTTATAGTTCTTTCGAAAATTTGTTTTTATCGAACGTAGCTATCGGTATTTTTCAGAAATTTTGAACCATTTTAAGTTATTTTGAACCTACTTAAGGATTTGTCGAGCATAATTTAAGATTTTTGAAACCTATGTTGGGATTTCTAAAGCCTATTTTAGAAGCCTAAAAATCCGAAGTCTACTGATCAGTATCAATATATAAACAGTGTAGCTCTCGGTAGTGAAATATTCCACTGCCACCGCCCGAAAGTATTTGTATGGGAAAATATAAACAAAATGACAATAAATTGTAAATTAATATTACAACGTCTTCTCCTCTTTGTAGATCATCACTGGTGATCGATTCATGTTGAATGTTTTACACTTTTAACCAGTTTTAAGCTATGTACCTATGTTTCAGAGACTGGTTCTGTCTTTGTCCTCAGGGTAGCGTGTTTGTGTGGAACGGATTTTAAGGTGCAGCACCACTCCAAAATTATAGCTGTTTTCATACAGATCATTTGAGAGATGTATTTTAGGACATGAAATCAAGTAAAATGAACACACTTTGTTGCACCTTTTCGTGAGACTAGCACATTTATCTCCTTTTTAACCCCTTCTTTAATGCTTCAGCACCTTTTTCCTTCCGTTTCTTTCATGTTTTGTTAAAATAATTGGACATAACAATAAATTATTTTCACTCTTCTTGAGCAACTACATAAATTCATACAATCCTTTTTGTAGAGCGGAACGAGAGCTATAAAATTGTATAATATAATCATTGCAACCCAAATAGTTCTCAAACCCACGAGAGGAAACAAAAACTTCAACAAAACCTTTTCGGCAGAACTACAGTTTTCTATGCGGTCCGCGCGCATTATGTACAGAAGGTGCACAAAATGAGAGCATTGAGTAAAGGCATTTTATCAGCACCTTTTCGAAAACATTTCCAGGTTCTTTTCCCTTTTCCGACCATAATTTTGCACCTTAAAATCCTTTCTCTATGACTCGTTAAGACACAGACACACTACCCTGAGGCCGGAGACAGAATCAGTATCTGAAACATAGGTACATACAAACTTAAAACGGTCTAATTTTCGTAAATGGCGTCAACGTTAAAGCTACTAATGGGTTTCCCAAATTGGCGATTAAAGCTCTTCCGGATTTAATTCGCATTGAGGCAAACTCATTCAAACAATAGGTTCAGTCCCGATTAACTTACATGTAAGCAAAGCTAACTTTAAAAAACAAATTGAGGCTGATTTTAATGACAGCATTCTTCTGATACGCCATTATACATTGCCGTTTTGTATCTGCTACGCAAAATCCTGCGTGTATAGTGCACATCAATGTTGGACGTTTATCATTTCAAAGCTGACACCAGATGTCCTACCAGTTCAAGCCTTGAGTTATCGTGCACTCCATGTCGTGACAACAATGGCATCCTTCGCCGAAAGAAATGCTTTTCATCTGTCTCGCTCAAATTACAAATTCCCAAGTGTAACTGTACAGTACCGCCCCTTGACCGTTGGGCAAAACAATGTGGCCAGGTTATGACCAGAAAAAAAAGCAACATCAACACGAGCCTTTTTTCGAACTGAGTCAATGTTCCGGCGTACCTGGTGGCGTATTTAAAAGGGACTAAGAGGCCGAGCCCCGAAATGTCCTCGAACAAGTAAAAATTATACTGTGTTTAAATTTTTCGTTTTGTATACGGTAACACCTATATATTAAGAATATCCTGAGTAACAATTACATGGCGATTGTTCAGTTTGTGAACTGAAATGCTGACTAAGCCCCCCCCCTAAATGAATTCATAAATACATGTAATAATAAGAAATATAACAAAATAACTTGAAAGTCTTTACTGTTCGATAAATATCGAAATAAATGTTTCATGCAAACACATTTTAAAGTACATTATGTATGAAAATAACCAAGACAGAAAAAAAAACAGCACTTTGAGGTCCAGGGACTGCTAAGCGGCTTGGGCAGTGGCGGCGATTATTGGGGGCAGTTGCCCCCACTTTTTGACACTTTTGTCCCCGCACTAAGCTAAACCTTATCTGCAAAGGGAAATAACCTATCCTTGACCTACCAGTTTTGGAAGCTTGCCCCCCCCCCCCCAGGTATTGGAACCCAATCGCCGCCACTGGGCTTGGGCGACGAGTGGTCAGACCAGTGAGTCCCATCGTCGCAGTTTTCTGGTTTTCGAAAGGGCAAAGTCCGCTTATTCTTTTCAAGTATCTCACTTGTCCTGACGATCCTGGTTCAGCACCGATCTTTTGGTGACTCCCATCGGGAATCGAACCCAGGAACGCGGGAGCCCATAAAAATATGAAAATTTATTGTTTGTATTAAACTGTCACTGAGAGCCAGCAAATTTAAAAAGACAAGTCTTGATAGTCTGTAATATTTTATAAATAGGTGAAGTTATTGCTATCCTTTGTATAGGCTACCAAATGGTATAATTAATAGTAGACGAATTATCCTTCACCATTTTCATTCAGGCTGTTTTCCACAATGTGATGAGATGACCATGAATTGAAATAAAATGTCAATAAGCAGATGACAATATCTGTTTCGCATCAACACAATTCCTTTACTTAAAACAACACAGGTGTATAATTAAAAAGAATGACAATAGCGATGAACAATTTACCCTTAACATCTTTGACATTGGCTGTATCATGGATGCAGGATGAAGTGACGTAATCAGCACCACGCTCCGGCAGTCTTTCCAACCCCAACCTATCCAGATATTCACGGATTGAGGCAGGGTGATCCCAAGAGCCTCGGATATCCTCAGTCCGGGATTCGAACCGGGGTCTGCTGCCCGACTGCAGTACATAAATTATAGTCACGTCTATTTTTAATGTTAAAAACTGATAGCGGCAACTCTCAAACTGGCCAAGTAATGATCGTCAGTCAAATTGGGACCCGTGGTCGTCAGCCTATCAATGCCAGAATTACCATGGCAACAAGTGGTACGGTCGGTAACCATTGAGATAATCTTATCGTGGTATCGCTTTGAATTGTACAGTATCGATCGTCGTCCTAACTGTAGCAAAAGTCACAATTCATTATTAACAAATACTGTAAATATTACACGAAAGAAAACACTATCAGATGTCGAACAATTGAAGCAACAAACAACTCTGCTTTACGTAACAGATAAACAGTGGACTTTTAAATGTAAAGAAAACTTACGTGTTTTATTTTCCAAGATAAATGAAGACTCAATTTCCGTGCAATCAGCAAATATCCATTCACTTCGTTCCTAACATTGTAATTCACAAAAGTCACCACACACGTGTTTAAAGACACAAACAAACAAAAACAAAACGCGCTCGCAAGCAGGCCTTGCCGAACACAAACGCCAGCCGCTATCACTCAGCCGCAACAATCCAAACTGTAGATGTCAGCACGTAAGCTCTCGCTCCACGTGACTGTTCTGGGCCAGCTGGTGAAAAAAAACTCTCTTTCTGAGCCTCCATGCGAAAGGAAAGCAAGCAGTCGGTTTCCTTCCAGCAAAAGGTCGTTATCCCAGGTCGGGGGAAGTGTGACGTCATGACCTACCTACCACGTGACGTCGACCAGATTGTTTTTACCTTTCTACCTTGTAACAGTTATCTACATTGCATTGTTGTCGAATAAAAAAAAGTAATGGTAGCATAAGTAAACAAATACGCTACAGAAACGAACAATAGGTGTCTAACTTATTTCAATTGTATTGGACAGTCAAATGACCGCCATGAACAAAATCGTATGCTATTCATTTTTTCTTCATGGAGCAGTAAATAACATTAACTGATACAGCGAAGCCTTTTTGCTTTGTCGTGACTGTTTCAGATCATTTTATGAGGACATTATATTACAAACTGAATCATATCTTGCGAAAGAACAGCGGGTCGTTGTCTTTCTGTGACGCAGGACTGGGTGATACGATTCATTGCGTATGCAGTTACAGCTTTCCTTTTTGTTTACATTTCAACGTTTATTTACTTATTGATTTAATACTGTAAGTTAATAAATGTAGAAATGCAATGCGGATTGGACACAACCGTCTCACCCATGATCCAGTGGCGTAAATAACACCCCCGCAACCCCCGCGGTGCGGGAGGCGCACGATTTTGGGGGGCGCAGTAAGAATGATAAATTAACAAAGACCGATAGTTCACAGAAGTTTTCCTTTCGGCATTAAAATATTTTTTTCAACAGAACATATATATATATATTTATGCCCCTACAACTGCAAACAGAAAATTAGGAAGATTAGAAGAAAACCTTCATTACCTGAATAGTTTATATCGCCGAAGGGTAGGCGGACAGCTAAGAAAATGCGCTGGCAACGCTGAGATTCACCACTCCCCGCCCCTGCTTACAATGTCTACAAAACGGGAAAAAACACTTCTTCGAGGAACTGACACAAGATGTTTGCTTTCTCGACCCATTGGGATTGGATTCTTCTAAAGTATATATTTTCTACCGTGCTTTAGATGTTCTAGTAAATCAAGTAAACAATACATTTCAGGGAATAAAATAAATCAAAGAAGGTTTCACCTTTTTAAGCTCACCAACCTAACGGAACACACCGACAGACAGTTACTGGAATCCGCTACTAATTTGTGGAAGAAATATGAAGATGTGTCTTGCACTATAGCGATAGAAATTTTCGAAATGTAGTGTCAACTGAAATCAAAGCAAGAATCAGGTCGAACATCAGCCAAGTTGCAGAATTCCTCTTGACAAAAAACAAAATTCTGGTTAGTAGCATTCCTGACATATGCATTGCTTATATGCTGTATTTGACCTCACCTGTGACGTCTTCATCAGGTGAGAGGTGGTTTTTCCAAGCTAAAAATTAGCCTGCCCCCGTGGCGGGTGGTTAGCACATCACGCTACAACGCCAGGGGTCCCGGGTTCGAATCCCGGGCTGGACATGAATGTTTGTTAGTGTCCATTCATCAATATCATCACTCATCCCCATCTTCGCAAATTATCCAAAAGTGGCTAAAAATTGATAAAAATTACTTGAGAAGCATAATGACAAGTGTGAGATTGAAGTGACTGGCGCTGTTAAGCATCGAAAGCTATCGGGCTCGAAAACTGGAATTGACCAAAGTAGCACAAGAATTTGCTTCCACCAAAATTCACAGAGGACTGTTAATGCACATTTAACAATATCGTATTTTTTGTAGAAAGAGTGCACTTCCATATAGTATAATTAGTGGCTCAGTCGGTAATGCGTCTGACTACCATGCTCAAGGTCCCGGGTTCGATCCCCGGCCGGTTCAAATCCGGGAACTTTTCTAATGTTGGAAGCGGCTCCGGCGCCCACCCAGCGTCGAATGACATGGGTACCTGGGGGAAACCCTGGGGGAAACCCTGGGGGATAAAGGCGGTCAGGGGCGTGATGCTGATCACATAAGGTCCCGGGTTCGATCCCCGGCCGGTTCAAATCCGGGAACTTTTCTAATGTTGGATGCGGCTCCGGCGCCCACCCAGCGTCGAATGACATGGGTACCTGGGGGAAACCCTGGGGGGGTAAAGGCGGTCAGGGGCGTGATGCTGATCACATCACCCCCACTCACGACCGGATCAAGAAAATGTGGGGCGTTACCCCCACACCCTCTATACGCCTTCATGGCGTGGTGCTAAGCACAGGGGAGAACTTTACCTTTTTTTAAATTATTTTTTTCAGATTGTTTGTGTCTTTCGTACCTGTTATTACATTGATTCAAATTACATGTGTGTGTTTTCATTTCATAATGTTAATGTAGACTTGAATTAATATTTTAGAAAATAAAGTATGTTTTAACGAGTAGGGGCGCACAGATGAAAGCTGCGGGGGGGGGGGGGCGCAGAGCGTGTTAGATCACTTGCTGCAAGGGCTGGACTCTCCAATATCAATGTGTCGTGTTTGTATTTTAAAGTGTTCGGTAGTGGTGGCGATTAGGGGGGCGAGGGGGCAGTTCCCCCCACCGCCCCCAACAATTTTTGCCACTTTTGCCCCCGCATTATGCTAAATCTTATCTACGAGGAACGTAAACTCCTTTTGCCGCCCCTAGTTTCGGAACCCATTTGCCGCCACTGGTGTTAGGCATATTCTTGTTGAATGTGCCGATTTTTTTATGAGCCGCAGTGGTCTAGTCGGAATGGAGTCTAACTACCACGCGGGAAACCCGGGTTCGATTCCCGGGTGGCTGATCTAAGGTGGGATTTTTTCCGGCCTTGTCCCCGCATGAAGCGGCTCTGGGGCTCACACAGCCTCAAATTGGTACCTGGGGGAAACCCTGTAGGAGTGAAGGCGACCGGAGCATGGTGCTGACCACATCACCTCCAAAATGGCCGAGATCGAGAATGTGAGGGGCCCTATCCCCACATCCCTTAAATGTGCCTTCATATGCACGGGGAACTTTACATACCTTTACCAGGCAGGCTTTTATTCTTCCCAACTGTTTATTATCCTTGTTGGAAGATGAGGACAGTAGTTTAACAAGCGCAGTTTTTACGAAGACCTGGTTTCTTCCGCTGTCTGTGAGAAAGGTTTTAGTTGGTTCTTACTTTTTAATGTGTTGTGTGTGTCTTGTGCTTGTTCCTATACAACCATGCATTTTCAATTTTTCCCAAGGGACTTTTTACACCCCTTGGTTTAAAATTTTAAGTAAGAATTTTAGATAAGGGGATATTTTCCAGTGTACACTGAAGGGCGTCTTCCTCTCCGCACAACAGTTTTGCTACCTTGTGTTCTGACGCCAGACGAGGAATTCCTACGAGGTTAGGTTAGGCCTGTTGGTTAGGTTCCATTAGCATAAATACAATGAAAATTATTATTTAGGCTAAGAGAACTAGACATAGCTAGCCTAACCTAACAACGTAGGCATTTAGCCTAAAATTAAAAAAACCTTCCCCTGTGACGTCAGAACACAAGGTTGCTCAAATGTTGTGCGTTAAGCGAGACCCACCCTGAGGGTGCAAAATGGCTATGTATGGCGGCGCATCCAAAAATTTTAATTCAATAATGAAATAGAAACCAACCTTGGAACTACAACTAACATAACAGCATTCATCGTATCACCCCATCCTTCATCGGAAAGGGTACTCAAAAGTTAAGATATAATTTGGGGCATTTGTATCGATTGACTGACTGATTTGTTTTATTTTACTTTGTTTTTCTGTCACTTTTGGATCATCGCGAAGATGATGAAGACTGGTGAAGAGATGACATTGATGAAAGGGCAATCACAACACACAACACGAGCCCCACAGAGGGTAGGCGCTAGAGCTTCGCTAGTCTAGAGGTTAACATTTGTCTGTCTTCAGAAAGGGTCACCCCTTACCGGACTCTCCCCGAAAGTCTTAAAAAGTACATAAATTAAATAATGAAAACATGTAATAGCATTTGTTGTATAATCAATGCTTATTTATACTCTGTTCCAACTAACTGTGGAGCAGGGCCGCGTATAGCAGCAGAGGAGAAGGGAAATCGAGTGGTGAAAGCGCAGCGATGCCAACCGTACTGTCCTGATCGTACATGTACGGGCGTTTGGTCCAGACTTAGTGGACTAAATGGACGGCTTATCAAATTTTGAACTTGTTGTTTCATCCCTAATATTTCCCTAAGAAATTCTTAAACCAAGCGTACGGACCTGGAGACAAAAATATGGTCTGTTTACCACGTGCGTACTGTATTATCGTTTTCAAAAGTTTGCAACGCTGGAGAGCGAAGTTGGGAAAATGGGAAACTACAGTCGTTCATTACGCAATCCTGTTTCTCTCGTGTTCATTGGTGGAGCCGTCTCGCGTCACTACTGGCGCAGAGACTTGTTCTCGTTCGCCATCTACAGCTAGCTGGTACAGGGTTTATTTCCTCTGAACTTACTGGAAAGCAAAGATTATAAGGGGATCATACGGCTTCAAAGGACAGTTCCAAAGAGGTAGACACACTACTACTTATGATAAAATGGGCAAAATACTATTCAGGAGCTCCACTTTTTCGTCAAATGGATCATTTTTTGTTATTCAATAAATATTCAATTGTTTATCTATATGACATTAATATTCTTGCCAGGACAGTTTGTTATTTACAACTTTTGTCGATCTTAACTACATGTTAGTTAGACAACGTTCTATATTCTTATACCGTCTTTTTACCTATTGACACAATAATACAAATACAATGTTAATTAATTAACATACATTATTAATAATTTAATTTAAACATATTATTGTTGTTATTATTGTTATTATTTCTGAGCCATTGGTTCGGACCCCTCCGAAATATACGAGGGGCGTTTACAAATGATTTAGACTAATGACACGTACCATGTTGTGGATGGTCCGGGCTCCCAGGTTGGGCTTCAGCCCTTTCCATATATTCTCCCTGAAGAACGTTGCCACCTCTCCGGTAGCTTTCGTATGGCCGGCCGGACTATACCAATCTCTTGGGGTATCATGTATCACTCCCAGCAACGTGTCACAACTCTGGATTCTTTTGATGAAGCAGTCGTGCGCCGAACAATCCATGATTTATAGACGAAAGGCATTGTTATCACCGTACATAAACTGACGAAGGAACTGCAAGAAAATATTAATTTTAAGGGTTCGCGTTGGTCGTTGCGTATGATCATAAGATAATTAGGGTTCAGATTTAAAAAGCACAACGTAAGCAGCAGGAAGCTACTCCTTGAACGAAACAGCATCGTTGCGTTGCGCCGACCATTTTTGAGTGAAGTTAAAGAACTGCGCAGAGAGCAACCCCACCAAGCTTTCATTTACATGGATGAAAGTTTCGTGAACACACACCACACTGTCCCCAAAGTTTGGCTGGATTCCAAAGATTCGGGGGGAGAGGGTGTAAAAGTGCCAACAGGAAAGGGTCCCAGGTTTATTATTGTGCATGCCGATGGTGAAAGTGGATTTGTGGAGGGGGCGAAGTTGGTGTTCCTTTCAAAAACAACTTATGAGGACTATCATGGGGAGATGAACACTAACAATTATATGTTGTGGTTCAAGAACAGCTTTCCCAATCTACCCCAAACTCTGTTATTGTGTGTGACAATGCTCCGTACCACAACAAGTTAATGAAAAAAATTCCAACATTAAACAGCAGGAAGGATGAAATGAAGTCGTGGCTGTCATCTCACAATATTCTGCATGCGGAAGGTTTGCTGAAAGCCGAATTATATGAAATAATTAAAATAAACAAACATAAAATAAAAATCTAGCAGTGCTAACATTAAATTGAAGATTGGTAGTTTGCACCGCGATCTTTACTCCTCGTACTCTTACTCGTGCCATGATATCTTTCATAGTAGTTGGCAACGCTGACTTAGCAGGGAGTGACGTCACTGCCAGGTTGATCCTTCCCGGCTGTAATGTTCGGCGGGAGCCAATCCACCAAGAGGATGCCATGTTCGCCCCAGAAGACCGTTGCATTTGTCCACCTCTTCCCGTGATAATCACACTCCATGATCTGTCAGTGACGCCACACAGGTTACCTGTACAATGGCGTGATAGTCACACTACGCCTGACATCTACCAGCCTCCCGCATCAATATTCATTCTTTAAGGTAGACTCTTTCAGACTACTGTATTGTCGCCGGCTTATCTATTCCGGGGTTCGAATACCAGCCAAAGTCTAAATCATTTGTAAATGCCCCTCATATTTCTAGATACGTGCCTACCCCTTACACCCATATGTGCATTGACTTTCTACAAATAACGCATATATACACCCACAGAAGATATCACCGACAAAATTTCACGGCGTGTACATGTGCATCGAACCCAGGACCCTTGATTACAAGTCGACACCGTTAACGCTGCGCCATTGGGAAGGCAACTAATTTTCAGTTGCAGCGTTTAGCTCGTTGAGGCCTAGTTTCCATAAGGTGCCGGACATTCTGCTACCAAAACAGGGACGTCACCTCTGGGTGGGTGCGGGTGGGCTGTAGCCCACCATGATATAGCTATAGTCCACCCTCCTGCTCATCCGAATAGCAACCAGAGATTTTAAGAATTTATTTATTGTGAAGAAAGAGAGAGTTTAAGAGCGAGAAACTAGTGCAGATGAAAAGGAAAGATGGGTACACCAAGAAACAGTGAACGAATGACTTATAATCTGTCCCATTTATCTCTGGAGCGGGGAGGAAATCGAGTGTGCAGAGCGAAGCAGTACACGCTGCTGGAAAGGCTGGTAACTGCTCCCCCTCCCTTCCATGCAATCCCGTTTTCCTCACGTGTTCATTGGTGGAGCCGTCTCGCGTCACTACTTGCGCAGAGACTTGTTTTCGTTCGCTTGCTCCAGAGATATCCGGGACAGAGTATAGAGCAGGGGTTTTCTAACTTTCTTTCGTGGTTCCCCTTCGCTGACAAAATCTGCTTGCGCCTCCCCTCAACAATAATAGATGTTTCATGTGATGTCACCATGAAAGATCAACACAATATCTCTTCAGTGTTTATTTACTGTTCGTACACACACAAGTAATGAAAGTACAGTAAAACCTCGTTTATCCGAACCCCGATAAGCTGGACTTCGTTAATCCGGACAGGCAAAAAAATAAGAAAAAAAAGCAGAATGCAAGTTTTTAAATGTGGCTAAAAGTCAAGAAGAGAACTTCCCAAAGAAAAGGCAGTCAACCACTGATGAAATTCTGTTTCACGCAGACTTTGTACTGTACTGTATAGTGTATTTAGGCCTATGCCCTTTAAATACACCATAATAAACGTGTCCTGTTGCTATAAACGGAGTTTTAATGCACTTTCTACTGTTCTTTTAGGTTATTTCAGTTAATCCGGACAAACCGGTCAACATATCCCCACCCCCATTTGTCCGGATTAACGAGGTTTTACTGTACATTCAGAACATTCTGTTTGTGGAAAATATTAAAAAGATACCCCAATTTCTGTACAAAGGCACTGTTCGACTTACAGTAGTCGTTCCCAAAGTGTACGCCTTGACGCGCTGGGGCGCCGTAGCTGGCTTACAGGGGCACCGCGAAATTTTTCAATATTTTCACATTGTATGCACTTTTAGTGAAATACAATTATACATTCAATCAATGATATTTTTCCAAATCTGTGCTTATTTAGCACTTTTTTACACATAAAATGTTTCTGAATTTGAAATATGTTTATGTTTCTTATCTTAAGGCAAAGCAACCTATCCACACTAATTGAGCATTGCGTCGCGTCTTGCAAACTGGACGCCGTGGAACGAAAAAAATTAATAACCCCTGGCTTAGAGTAAGGAAAATTAAAATAAAGAAGGGAGAGAGGGCGAGAGAGATGTAGGGATAGAGAAATAAAGAGAACAGTGAGAGGGAAAGAAAAGAAGAAAGAAAAGAGAATGGGAGAGGAAGAAAAGTTAGGAAAAGGAATAAAGAGAAGAGAATTGAAATAAAAAGAAAGGAGAGAAACAGGAAACGAAATAGGGAAGGGCATTGAGAAGAGAAAAAGAGTGGGTACCAGTTTCATAGATCGGAGACACATTAAAATCGCATATTTTGTGTTTCGCATGGTTCGTACTTATCAATTGTGTATTGCGGAACATAGTTTAAGGTGCCATTATGCTTTTTACACGAAAACAAACGCAATTTTTCACATTCTGAGTCCTTTTTTTTTATTCCTTTCTTCGCTTCCGGAACACACAATATGGCGGGTACGTCTTGACTCACGTTGTGGGTATGCAGTGTTTCAACCTTCTTCACCGAAAAATACCTACTATCGTGTTCGTCACCGGGGGAAATTATACATTATGCACGGGTAGCTGACGGATAGCCCGGGTAGGTGACGGATAGCTCCACGAACCATACACGGATAGCCACACGAACCATTCACGGAAAGCCCCACGAACCATTCACGGAAAGCCCCACGAACCGTTCACGGAAAGCCAGACGAACCATTCACGGAAAGCCCCACGAACCATTCACGGATAGCCCCACGAACCATTTCCGATAAGGTTAGGTTAGGTTTGGTTACGTTAGGAAAGCATAGTAAAAAAAAAAGAGGGTTGAAACACTGACAGGGGCTTACGTCATCAAACGTATGCAGCATCCGGTTGTCGTAGGGCAAGCAAATGAAAGCAATGGCAATTGTGCGTCGGTGAGATGTTTCTCTTGAAAAATACATTTCCCGGTCAAATATATTCCACGATGGAAGAAAATACCTCGACGAACGTTGTAAACCTTGGAGAAACTCATTTCCGTAAGTAGTTTCTTGTGTACAATTGAAGAAATGTGTCTGTGTAAGCAAGATAGAACATCCATAGCCATCGCCTATCTGATACAACTGCTACAGAATTCTTGCGCGAGATTAATCTTTAAACTCAAAAAGCGAGAACACGTTGTCATCTTACATTCAGAATTTAAAGTGGCTCAAAATTTGTAAGAGGGGAAAATATAGTGAAACCACAAAGAAACCCTGGGGGTAAAGGCGGTCATAGGCGTGATGCTGATCACATCACCCCGACTCACGACCTGATCCAGAAAGTGTGGGGCGTTACCCTCACACCCCCTATACACCTTCATGGCGTGGTGCTAAGCACAGGGGAACACTTTACCTTTACCCAAAGAACCACTTTATTTTTCTTGAGCATTTTGTCTCCTACCTCTTTCATTTCAAATTAATGACATCATCTTTAATTAACATAAAAGTAAATTATTAAATTATACCTTCATTGAACACTACAAAATTGGAAGTTGTGATTATGTACATTTTTTTCTTTTCATTTTCTTTACAAACGATAAAAATAATTTTCCATCATGCGGCCATTAGTCGAGTACAGAAAGGTTGAACATCATTTTTCTTTGTCACATGAAAATGTCCATTACAAGAAAATACCAAAACATATTTCATATATCTGTAAATTGGTTAATGTACAGTGGGATCCATGAGTATTACCATGCAAATTGTCCATCACCACGTTCGTGCACTTTATTTGACCCAATAAGAGCTTCAAGAATTAAAAGAAAACTCAAAACAAGCTGTTGAGAACTTCTGCTCCATCATACATAAAAATCCATCGCTTAAAAACACATAGGATGTAAGAGAAAAATTAATTAAAATAGTCATGGACAATTTGCACGGTAATACTCATGGATCCCACTGTACAAGGGCACTGAAGCATTTTGGTTATTTCAACGACGAATTGTACGAAATGACATGGCATAGCTTCCATAGCAAATCACAGTCAGAATGTTTGAATATTCTCACTTGTGCTGATTCAAGCAATTTCGCAATCGAACCGAGTGGGATTTTATCCGGCAGCAAAATTTCAAAACTGGAGAAAAACTTACCTGAATCGTGAATGCTTATTACGTTGCAGCGGAACCTGATGTTCGAGAACTCAAAACACACTTTCACAATAATCTGTACCGCGTTCCGAGTAACTTACTAGCAGTTTTCCTATTTCAAAACCGGCTTGGAAACCTTAAATATGCTGAATAAAATTATCTCCTTCTCCTAATTTAACAATAAGCACACCGCTATCCTATCTAGTTTCTTATCGCACTATTACTTATCAATTGTTCAATTGTTGCGTATTTGCATTGTAAAGAAAATGCTGTTCAAGATAAAAGCACTCAACGCATTGATTTGATAACATTATATAATAAAAATGACAATAGTAATATTGTTTTTACAGTGAATTTTTGTATGAAATTAGCGGTCTTTCCCGCGTTGTATTATATGTATGTGTTGGGAGTGTTCATTAACACGTCCATGTAGATATCCGCAAAACATGACTACATGGAGATGACACACACATATATATTGTATGGGTAGGGGATGGTATCCCCTTAGCTAGGAAAAAAAATCAGAAAACATCCCACCAGCTGTCCAATTGTTCCCATGTTAAGACATAGGAGCGTCCCTCCAGATAGTCCCAAGGCTAAAGCAAAAGCACTTAACATTTTCCATTTCGAGCACTGAATAATATTTATTTTATTTATTTTAATTGAAACACAACAGGCGCATGCCCAATTACAGTGTTCAATATGGGATGACACCATTATATAAACAAGAACATAACTAAGAAAATTAACAAGAAATATGAATGACGCAATATACATTTTACTTTTAAGAACAATTGTGAGAAATTAACTATTAGTAGGGACATTGAATTTTCGCGATGCGCGAAATCGCGAAATGTGAAAAAAAGATGCAATTTTGAACATTCTGCACGTAACTACACCCCCAATGATGAAATATGCATAAGTTTTATTCGCGAAGTAATGCGAAATGTGTCCTTTTCCACGAAATGAACGCTTTTTTCGCGAAATAACCGTGAAATATCATCAAATTAAGTAGAAAACACGCAAAAACCGGCACTCGAGGTTGTGCGCGCAAACTGTCGATTTGTAACGAAACGTTTGCCTAAAGTTTCCTACCACTTGCAGCTGAAGAACGTTTTATCTTCGATCACGCTGCAAATTGAGATTTCCCATGGACATAATCTCAG